>NW_026943824.1:4765665-5433165 GCF_035594765.1 Anolis carolinensis
TTTTGGACATGTCTAGTATATACATAGGACCAGTTCAAATGAAATGTTCTGAAATGAAAGGGGATCTGGACTTCCTCTCTTCCTCTCATTGTGTTCAATATCTATATGTGAGATAGATAGATAGATAGATAGATAGATAGATAGATAGATAGATAGATAGATAGATCACAATGAGAGGAAGAAGGAAGTGCAGATCCCCTTTCATTTCAGAACATTTCATTTGAACTGGTCCTATGTATATACTTTGAAGATAGAAACATCTATCTATCTATCTATCTATCTATCTATCTATTTATCTGTGTATAAGTTATATATATATATGACTTTTATTTCCAATTGGACTTCTGCTTTCTGGTTGCCAAACTTCCATGTTGTCATTGAACACAATGAAAGGAGGAAGTGCAGAACAACAGTGCAGTGTGGACGGTATTAGGCTTGTTTTAATAGTTACTCCCAAGCAATCAGAAAGTCAATTTATCCGGCGTCTACAAATCCCTATGGGTGCCGGATAACTGAGAGTTTACAGTAAACAATGGTGCAGTGTGGATGGTATTAGGCTTGTTTTAATAGTTACTCCCAAGAAACCAGAAAGTCCATTTTTCCGGCACCTACCAATCCCCATGGGTGCTGGTTAACTGAGAGTTTACTGTAAACAACGGTGCAGTGTGGACGGTATTAGGCTTGTTTTAATAGTTACTCCCAAGCAACCAGAAAGTCCATTTATCCGGCACCTACCAATCCCCATGGGTGTCGGTTAACTGAGAGTTTACTGTAAACAACGGTGCAGTGTGGACGGTATTAGGCTTGTTTTAATAGTTACTCCCAAGCAACCAGAAAGTCCATTTATCCGGCACCTACCAATCCCCATGGGTGCCGGTTAACTGAGAGTTTACTGTAAACAACGGTGCAGTGTGGACGGTATTAGGCTTGTTTTAATAGTTACTCCCAAGCAGGGGCGGTTCAACCGTTAGGCGAAGTAAGCGGTTGCTGAAGGCGCGCAGTTGAGGCACCTGGAAGGTAAGGCTTCTGGAAGGTGGCCATACAGCCTGCAAAACTCACAGCAACCCAGTCCTGATTTTGGAGTTTTTTTTTTAATATTCCCTTTCGGTAGTCTTTTGATTCCTATGGATTCCTAAGGACCCCCAGGGCTATTCCACACAGCCATATAACCCAGAATATCAAAGCAGAATAACCCACAATATCTGCTTTGAACTGGGTTATCTGAGTCCACACTGCCTTATATCCTAGTTCAATGTTTGGTGCTAAAGTCGCAAATACTGTAGAGTCTCACTTATCCAAGCTAAACAGGCAGGCAAAAGCTTGGATAAGCGAATATCTTGGATAATAAGGAGGGATTAAGGAAAAGTCTATTAAGCATCAAATTAGGTTATGATTTTACAAATTAAGCACCAAGACATCATGTTATATAACAAATTTGACAGAAAAAGTAGTTCAATACTCAATAATGCTATGTAGTAATTACTATATTTACGAATTTAGCACCAAAATATCATGATATATTGAAAACATTGACTACAAAAATGGCTTGGATAATCCAGAGGCTTGGATAAGCAAGGCTTGGATAAGTGAGACTCTACTGTATAGTAATTCCTACATAACATAACCACGTATTGAACTGCTTTTTCTGTTGATTTGTTGTAAAACATGATGTTTTGGTGCTTAATTTGTAAAATCATAATGTAATTTGGAGCCCCTGGTGGTGGCGCAGTGTGTTAAAGCGCTGAGCTGCTGAACTTGCAGACCGAAAGGTCCCAGGTTCAAATCCCGAGAGCAGAATGAGCACCCGCTGTTATCCCCAGCTCCTGCCAACCTAGCAGTTCGAAAACATGCCAATGTGAGTAGATCAATAGCTACCGCTCCGGCGGGAAGGTAACGGCGCTCCATGCAGTCATGCCAATGGCCACATGACCTTGGAGGTGTCTACGGACAACGCCGGCTCTTCGGCTTAGAAATGGAGGTGAGCACCAATCCCCAGAGTGTGAGTAGATCAATAGGTACCGCTCCGGCAGGAAGGTAACGGCACGCCATGCAGTCATGCCAGTGGCCACATGACCTTGGAGGTGTCTACGGACAACGCCGGCTCTTCGACTTAGAAATGGAGATGAGCACCAATCCCCAGAGTGTGAGTAGATCAATAGGTACCGATCCGGCAGGAAGGTAACGGCGCTCCATGCAGTCATGCCAGTGGCCACATGACCTTGGAGGTGTCTACGGACAACGCCGGCTCTTCGACTTAGAAATGGAGATGAGCGCCAATCCCCAGAGTGTGAGTAGATCAATAGGTACCGCTCCGGCAGGAAGGTAACGGCGCTCCATGCAGTCATGCCAGTGGCCACATGACCTTGGAGGTGTCTACGGACAACGCCGGCTCTTCGGCTTAGAAATGGAGATGAGCATCAACTCCCAGAGTTGGTCATGACTGGACGTAACGTCAGGGGAAAACTTTTACCTTAATGTAATTTGATGTTTAATAGGCTTTTCCTTAATCCCTCCTTATTATCCAACATTTCCGCTTATCCAACGCTTTTATTTTTCAGTGATTGGTTTTTTTGGGGGACGAGCAAAATTCTGTTCGCTTACGCTTGAAAATTACCTAGGGCCGGCCCTGCTCCCAAGCAACCAGAAAGTCAATTTATCCGGCATCTACCAATCCCTATGGGTGCCGGTTAACTAAGAGACCCCCCTTTCCCCCTTAACCCACCCCCGAAGGGGTTAAGGGCTTTTGCTCGGCCTTCTTCCTTCCTTTTAATCCGGGCCGGGGTCGCTGGCTCACGTTGTCGGGATCTGCGAAGAGAAAGCCTCGCCTATTATCTGCTCCGAGCTTGACCATCTGCTGTTGTAGAGAATTCAACACCCTGGAGATCTACTTATATCCACATCGTAAACGAGAAAAGATGTTTTAATTAAGGGAAATCAGGTTAACTTAGCTCTAATTTACAAGCCGCCTGCCTAATGAATTGTCTGCGCGGCTCTGCGCTTTGTCGGGAGTAAATCTCAGGATCTTCTCTCCCTCTGCAGTTCAGGCACTAATTAAGTAACCAAGCATTTTTATTTTTATTTTATTTTTTCTCTCTCCTGTAAGTAGCAACCCGGATTTTTTTTCTCCGCCCCCCCCCCTCACCCCCTCCCCAATAGGAATTTTTTTTTTGTAACCTAAAGCCAGGCTGGTCATTGCTTATACAAATTGCCAATTAAATTTGATTGATATAATGAAATTGGATTTTTTTTTATTCACTTACCTTCCCCCTTTCCTTGTATTGGTTCTGCCAGCAGTGTCTCCCCACTCCCAAAATTCCTTCTCCCAAGAAAACAATAGAGATATAATCACAAATATGTTTACATAGATACCCTTATTTTCCCCCTGAAAATAAGACCTATCCTGATTTTTCCGCATTTATGAGAGTGCTCAGAATATAAGCCCTAGATATAGTTCATTGGAAAAGTCAATTTGGAAAAATAAGACTGCCCCTGGAAACAAGATCTAAAGAATCTTTTAGAGCAAAAATAAATACAATATAATTAATATAACATAATATTATTTCTGAAGAAACGGGGTGGATAGATACTTTGGCTAAGAAGTTGTTGCCCTGAGTTAATAGATTTAATTAATATAATATAATATTATTTTTGGAGAAACAGGGTAGATAGATACTTTGGCTAAGAAGTTGTTGCCCTGAGTTAACAGATTTAATTAATATAATATACTTAATATAATATAATATTTTTGGGGAAACAGGATAGATAGATACTTTGGCTAAGAAGTTGTTGCCCTGAGTTAATAGATTTAATTAATATAAATATACTTAATATAATATTATATTATTTTTGGGGAAACAGGGTAGATAGATACTTTGGATAAGAAGTTGTTGTCCCGAGTTAATAGATTTAACATCTCATCTCCCAAGAAAACAGTAGATAGAAAGATGTATTGTTTTCTTGGGAGAAGGAATGCTAAATCCTACAATTCTATAATAGATGGATAGATACTTTAGCTAATAAGTTATTGTCCTGGGCTAATATATTTAGCATCCTTTCTCCCAAGGAAACAATAGAAAGATGATAGATAGATGATAGATAGATGATAGATAGATAGATAGATAGATAGATAGATAGATAGATACATACATACATACATACATACATACTTTGGCTAGCAAGTTGTTGTCATGGGCTAATGGATTTAGCATCCTTTATCCCAAGAAAACAATAGAAAGATAGATATAACGTTTTCTTGGGAGAAGGAATGCTAAATCCTATGATTCTATGATAGATAGATAGATAGATAGATAGATAGATAGATAGATAGATAGATAGATAGATACTTTGGCTAGCAAGTTGTTGTCCTGGGCTAATGGATTTAGCATCCTTTATCCCAAGAAAACAATAGAAAGATAGATATAAAGTTTTCTTGGGATAAGGAATGCTAAATCCTATGATTCTATTAGATAGATAGATAGATAGATAGATAGATAGATAGATAGATAGATAGATAGATAGATAGATGCTTTGGCTAATAAGTTGTTGTCTTGGGCTAATGGATTTGGCATCCTTTCTCCCAAGAAAACAATAGAAAGATGATTGATAGATGATAGATAGATAGATAGATAGATAGATAGATAGATAGATAGATAGATAGATAGTTTTCTTGGGAGAAGGAATGCTAAATCCTATGATTCTATGATAGATAGATAGATAGATAGATAGATAAATAGATAGATAGATAGATAGATAGATAGATAGATAGATAGATAGATAGATAGATAGATAGATAGATAAACAGATACTTTGGCTAATAAGTTGTTGTCCTGGGCTAATGGGTTTAGCATCCTTTCTCCTAAGAAAATGATAGATAGATAGATAGATAGATAGATAGATAGATAGATAGATAGATAGATAGATAGATAGAATCCTTTGTTGGGAGGTGTTAGCTGGCTCTGTTTCTTGACGGGGATTTCCCTGTCTTCTAAGTGTTGTTCTGCATGTACTGTCCTGATTTTAGAGTTTTTTTAATATTGGTGGCCAGATTTTGTTTATTTTCATGGTTTCCTTCTTTCTGTTGAAATTTTCCACATGCTTGTGGATTTCAGTGGCTTCTCTGTGTCATCTGACATGGTGGTTGTCCGACAAAGGATTCCCCCAGGCAGGAAGCAGCCAGGCTTTGAAACTGCAAGGCAATTCAATGCTAATCAAGGTGGCCAAAGGCAACATTCACACTTGCCTCAAACAGACAGGAGATCTTTTTCCCTGGACATTATTCCACAGATATATAAACCCCACTTGCTTTAGTTTCCAACAGACCTCACAACCTCTGAGGATGCCTGCCATAGATGTGGGTGAAACGTCAGGAGAGAATGCTTCTGGAACATGGCTATACAGCCTGGAAAACTCACAGCGACCCAGTGATTCCGGCCATGAAAGCCTTCAACAACACAGTAGTAACTATGGAAATACTAAATAATAATAATAATAATAATAATAATAATAATAATAATAATAATAATAACAGTCCTAGACACTTGGGAAGTGTTCGACTTGTGATTTTGTGATACGAAATCCAGCATATCTATCTTGTTTGCTGTGTCATAATAAAATAATAAAAATAATAATAACAACACCATAAAATAATAACACAAAATAATGCTAAAATAGTAATAAATAATAACAACATAAACTTATAAGAATAATAATATAAACAATATAATATAATAACATAATAATAACAACATACACTTACAATAATAATATAAACAATATAACATAGTAACACAATAATAACATAAACTATCTATTGTTTACTTGGGAGAAGGAATGTTAAACAATTTATTCCAAGGCAAAAACTTACTAGCCAAATTTACAAATATTCCTATACATATATAACATTCATTCTCCCAAGAAAACCTCTATTTATCTACTGGGAGAAGAAATATTAAATCCTTTAGCCCAGGACAAAAAGTTACTCTCCAAACTTTTGGAGTTTTCTTGCTGTGTAAAGCAATTCTCATAAATACATTAATGCAGTGGGTTTTCCTATATATATATTTATTTAATGGAATGTCTTTAAAAGGCACACAACAGGGGAGAAAACCCATGTTTTGAAGGGCTGTTTTTGTGTCTAAAGTGCTTTTTTCCCCTTCTCTCTCTCTCTTTCTCTTTTCTCTCCCTTCCATAATGAGTGGAAAAAATATCTTGTTTTTGAAGTCGGGAGGAAAAAAGGCGAGATCTAAGGGAACTGTTCTGGAGAGACATTAACAGTTTCCAAAATCTATATCGCTGCTTAATTAAATATGTTATCCTGTTTATAGGATCTGTGGCTAATTATTTAGAGTCATTTAATCTACCCAATTTGCACGTTAATTAAACAGCATCGAGTTGGAAGAAAGGCGGAGGCTTTGAAGAGGAGCAGCGCCGCCTAGAGGGCGCGCCGGGGTACTGCAGGGAACCCTTCCAGAAATTAATAATAATAATAATAATAATAATAATAATAATAATAATAATAATAATAATAATAATAATAATAATAATAATAATATGATGATGATGATGATGATGATGATGATGATGATCAGGGGGCAGAGAACTCTTACTAGTAAAACAAGCAGTCAAAGAAGAACAATCCCTGGCAGAATATGTAAAGCAAAGTGAAGAACCTGCTTTGATTGAAGTCAAAAATCAGAAACTCTTCAAAACACAGCAGACAAAAAACCAGTGCAAGAAAACCGCACTACAAACTAGAGCTGACAGCTGGCACAACAAAACATTGCATGTAAAATTCCTTGACAAAATTGAATGAAAGGTTGATAAGGAGAAGACCTGGCTCTGGCTCACGAATGGGACCCTGAAGAAGGAGACAGAAGGCCTGATCCTTGCAGCCCAGGAGCAAGACATCAGGACAAAGGCAATCCAGGCCAAGATCGAAAAATCAGCTGATGACCCAAAATGCAGACTCTGCAAGGAAACTGACGAAACCATAGATCATTTCCTCAGCTGCTGTAAGAAAATTGCACAGACAGACTACAAACAGAGGCACAACTATGTGGCCCAAATGATTCACTGGAACGTATGCCTCACGTACCACTTGCCAGCAGTAAAGAACTGATGGGATCACAAACCTGCAAAAGTATTGGAAAATGAGCACGCAAAGATACTGTGGGACTTCCGAATCCAGACTGACAAAGTTCTGGAACACAACACACCAGACATCACAGTTGTGGAAAAGAACAAGGTTTGGATCATTGATGTTGCCATCCCAGGTGACAGTCGCATTGACGAAAAACAACAGGAAAAACTCAGCCACTCTCAGGACCTCAAGATTGAACTTCAAAGACTCTACCCTGTTTCCTTGAAAATAAGACCTAGTAGAGGTTTTGCTGAATTGCTAAATATAAGGCCTCCCCTGAAAGTAAGACCTAGCAAAGTTTTTGTTTGGAAGCATGCCCGTCGAACAGAACACCAGAGCATGCAGGATTGGTAAATGTACGTGCCATAGATCGTTGTACATGGAAATAATGGTTGTAACAAGAAATTCTTGATAGGATTCACAGTTTGTCTGGTTATGCTGGTTTGTGATGACAACTGCTGCTCAGTCATTTAGTCGTCTCCGACTCTTCGTGACATTTATATAATAAACTAGCTGTGCCCGGCCACGCGTTGCTGTGGCTAGGATTTAATTTTTCTTTTCTTTTTGTTTTATGAACATAGAGGCGTGGATGAGAGGTTGTGTTGTCAATTTTCAAGGTTGTGGGGCGTTTAGTTTAGTTGTTTTGTCCGGTGCCGTGATTCCATTACCCTTCTATATATAAAAGGGTAATGAAATTTCGGCCTAGGACAAAACAACAAAACTACACATCCCAGAAACACTAAACTTGGCAGCACAATCCCTCATCCATGCCTCTATGTTCATACAACAAAAAGAAAAGAAAAATAAAGTCCTAATTAGAGGGAGGGGAATAATTGTTTTTATCCAATTGCTGCCAGTTAGAAGGCTGAGCTCTGCACACTTGGTCTCCTAGCATCCCACTCATCCCAGGGGACAGGCAGAGTTAGGCCTTACTTAGGCCTTTTCCACACTGCCTATAAAATACCAATTATCTGATTTTAACTGGATTATATGGCAGTGTAGACTCAAGGTCCTTCCACACAGCTATATAACCCATTTAGAATCTTATATTATCTGCTTTGAACTGGATTATCTTGACTCCACACTGCCATATAATCCACTTCAGTTTGCATTTTATACAGCTGTGTAGAAGGGGCCTCATATAATCCAGTTCTAAGCAGATAATATAAGATACTTTATTCCTCATACCACCATACTTCGCCACAGCAATGCGTGGCCGGGCACAGCTAGTTTATATATATAGATGTTCCTTTTTTTGTTCAACATTTTTCTTTATGGAAAAATAAGACACCCCCTGAAAATAAGACCTAGTGCATCTTTGGGAGCAAACTTTAATATAAGACACAGTCTTATTTTTGGGGAAACACGGTATGGCAGGCACACTGACTCTTTGGCAGAGAAAGCGGAAGACCTTGCAATGCTGCATTGGCCACGATTCCATAGCACCGGGCCATGGCAATTACAGTGGTGTCAAACTGCATTAATTCCACAGCGTAGATGCCCCCAAAGCACTTAAAACCACCCCTTTCCCAGCAGCAGGAGCAGCAGCAGGGGCAGGTCCTGGGTGGTGGTGCCTTTGCCCCCTCCTCTTCCACCTCCTTTTGTTGTCTTTTATTCCAGGGAACATGTTCGGTCATTTAAGAAGGAATTTAATAATATAGAAAGCCCTGTCCGCCCCCAGCCTGATTAACTGTTAAATCATAAAGCCTGGGCCCTCTCCATCGCTTCCTAATTGTTTCTCCCTCCGACCCGCCCGCCCAAGCCCCTCTGGACCCCCTCCCTCCCTCCTTCTCCCTTTCTTTTCTTCTCCACCTTCCCCCTTTCACTCCCATCTGTCTCTCTCTGCTTTTGTCCTCCCCAACCCCACTCCATTGACCCATCTCCCCTGTGCCTCCCTATTCCCTTGTCCAATATCCCCCTCCCCACAAATGCCCCCCTTGCCATCGCCTTCTGGCCCATTAGCCCATCGGCACGAGCCTCCCGGCCACAAAAGGCCTGCGATCTGATAAAGGGGCTCTTTATTGAATTCCCCCCCACCCACCCCTAGTCCCTACATTGTTCTGGCTTCGCTTAATTTTGATTCCTGGCTCTGGTCCCTGTCTCTTTCCCCTCCACCCTTTATCCCAACCTTTTGATTCCCTTGTTTTGGTTTTTATTGGGTTTTAATCTCAGCGGCAATGAATTGGGAAGAGTGGGCTATGAGTAGCTACCACAATGATGGGCAACCTTTTGCGCTTGGTGTGTCAAAATTCAACAAAAAACCTAGCATAACTTGGGTGGTTTGTCACTTCGAGAAAAAAACCCCATAATTTCACAATATATATATACTTTAAATAACAAAAATGTATAATTGTAATATATAACTATTTAATAAATCAAAAACTATTTATTACCTCTATTTCCATGTACAACAATCTATAATAATAATAATAATAATAATAATAATAATAATAATAATAATAATAACTTTATTTTTATACCCCGCCCCATCTCCCCGAAGGGACTCGGGGTGGCTTACATGGGGCCTTGCCCGATACAACAGTCAATAACAATAAGAGAGCAATAACACAATTAACCCAATAAAAACATCAGCATCAGTAAAAACAGTCATTAAAATCTATGGCACCTCTTGCAGTTTCCACGCTGATTTCTCTCTATTCTAGTTTCAATGTAGTCATGACTAATGAATAATATAATAATAATATAATAGTAATAATATGATAATATACTACAATAATAGAATAATAATAGAATGAGATTATATATAATTACTAGCTGTGCCCGGCCACGCGTTGCTGTGGCAAAGTATGGTGGTATGGGAAATAAAGTACAGTGGTTTTGTTGTTTCCTCCATGGAAATTATGCACATTATATATAATTATATATAATCTCATTCTATTATTATTCTATTATTGTAGTATATTATCATATTATTACTATTATATTATTATTATATTATTTATTATTCATGACTACATTGAAACTAGAATAGAGAGAAATCGGTGTGGAAACTGCAAGAGGTGCCATAGATTGTTGTACATGGAAATAGTGGTAATACAGTAGAGTCTCACTTATCCAACGTAAACGGGCTGGCAGAACGTTGGATAAGCGAATATGTTGGATAATAAGGAGAGATTAAGAAAAAGCCTATTAAACATCAAAATAGTTTATGATTTTACAAATTAAGCACCAAAACATCATGTTACACAACAAATTTGACACAAAAAGTAGTTCAATACGCAGTAATGTTATGTTGTAATTACTGTATTTACAAAATTAGCACAAAAATATCACGTTATATTAAAACATTGACTACAAAAATGCGTTGGATAATCCAGAACATTGGATAAGTGAGTGTTGGATAAGTGAGACTCTACTGTAATTTTTAACTATTTTATAGTGTACTAGCTGTGCCTGGCCACGCGTTGCTGTGGTTAATGGGAAACCTTTGTTGGCCAGGTGGAATAGCAGTGAATGGCCTTGCAGTCTCAAAGCCTGGAGTAGCTGGAGCTTTTTGTTGTATGAACGTAGAGGCATGGATGAGGGGTTGTGCTGCCAAGTTTAGTGTTTCTGGGATGTGTAGTTTTGTTGTTTTGTCCTAGGCCAAAACGTCACTACCCTTTTATATATATACAATAGAGTCTCACTTATTCAAGCCTCACTTATCCAAGCTTCTGGATTATCCAAGCCATTTTTGTAGTGAATGTTTTCAATATATCATGATATTTTCGTGCTAAATTCGTAAATACAGTAATTACAACATAACGTTACTGCGTATTGAACTACTTTTTCTGTGCAATTTGTTGTAAAACATGAAGTTTTGGTGCTTAATTTGTAAAATCATAACCTAATTTGATGTTTAATAGGCTTTTCTTTAATCCCTCCTTATTATCCAAGATATTCGCTTATCCAAGCTTCTGCAGGCCCGTTTAGCTTGGATAAGTGAGACTCTACTGTAGTTATAAACTATTTTAAGTCTTTATCAATGAAACCTGTGTTGATAAATCACCCCCTTCTCCTCCCGTTGCCGCTTGGGCTCCTTTTCTCTCCTTTTGGCTTCTCCTTCCTCCCTTCCTTAGGCTGTAAATTGTAATTTTTTTAGGAATTATAATGGTCTTTTAGAGTTTATTGAATCCAGCGAATCCACGAAAAGTGAACCGCGAAGTAGTGAGGGGACACTGTAATAATAATGTCTTGCCTTTTGTCCTGATATAAGGACCCAAGGTAGCTATAGGCAGTCAAGGCACTCAGAGGATACAGACATCATTTCCGATATTATTATTATTGTGTTGTCTAAGACTTTCATGGCCGGAATCACAGGGTTGCTGTGAGTTTTCCTGGCTGTATGGCCATGTTCCAGAAGCATTCTCTCCTGACCTCTGAGGATGCCTGCCATAGATGGGGGCAAAACATCATGAGATAATTGTTCTGGAACATGGCTATACAGCCCAGAAAACTCACAGCAACCCATTATTATTATTTTATTATGACACAGCAAACAAGATAGATATGCTGGATTTCATACCACAAAATCACAAGTCAAACACTTCCCAAGTGTCTAGGATTGTGTGATGTATTTTCAGATGATGCATGCAGATCCCAGTCGGGTGGCCTTTTGCAGCTGGCAGATCGTGATTTTGTCAATGTCTATTGTTTCCAAATGCCGACTGAGATCTTTTGGCACGGCACCCAGTGTGCCCATCACCACTGGGACCACCTGGACTGGTTTCTGCCAGAGTCTTTGAAGTTCAATCTTGAAGTCTTGATAGCGGCTGAGTTTTTCCTGTTGTTTTTCGTCAATGCGACTGTCACCTGGGATGGCGACATCAATGACATCAACCTTTTTCTTTTCCACAACTGTGATGTCTGGTGTGTTGTGTTCCAGAACTTTGTCAGTCTGGATTCGGAAGTCACACAGTATCTTTGCGTGCTCATTTTCCAATACTTTTGCAGGTTTGTGATCCCACCAGTTCTTTACTGCTGGAAGGTGGTACTTGAGGCATAAGTTCCAATGAATCATTTGGGCCACAGAGTTGTGCCTCTGTTTGTAGTCTAGTCTGTGCGATTTTCTTACATCAGATAAGGATATGATCAATGGTTTTGTCGTTTTCCTTGCACAGTCTGCATTTTGGGTCATCAGCTGATTTTTCGATCTTGGCCTGAATTGCCTTTGTCCTGATGTCTTGCTCATGGGCTGCAAGGATCAGGCCTTCTGTCTCCTTCTTCAGGGTCCCATTCGTGAGCCAGAGCCAGGTCTTCTCCTTATCAGCTTTTCCTTCAATTTTGTCAAGGAATTTTGTGCCTCTGTTTGGAGTCTGTCTGTGCAATTTTCTTACAGCAGCTGAGGATATGATCAATATGATCTATTATTATTATTATTATTATTATTATTATTATATGCTGAATTTCATATCACAAAATCACAAGTCGAACACTTCCCAAGCGTTTAGGGAGTGGAATGAGCGCCCGCTGTTAGCCCCAGCTCCTGCCAATCTAGCAGTTCGAAAACATGCAAATATGAGTAGATCAATAGGTACCGCTCTGGCGGGAAGGTAACGGCACTCCATGCAGTCCTGCCAGTGGCCACATGACCTTGGAGGTGTCTATGGACAACGCTGGCTCTTCGGCTTAGAAATTGAGATGAGCACCAACCCCCAGAGTCGGACACAACTAGACTTCAATGCTTTTACTATACTTTGTAATTTGTAATTTTATCCTGCACAAGTGTTTCTAGCCACTTGTATGTATTCCCTGTAGGTCCACTCCATCATTGATAATGACACATTGAAATTATATACTCGAAGAACGAAATTGACTACTCTAGGTTCTACATACCTGCATGGCCACCACCTGAGGAAGACTACACAGTTGAAACCGGTCATGGATGGTGACTAACCTTGGACTTGTTTAAAACATTGGATTTCATAAAAGGATTCACTTACTTGGACGTTTAAATTTGGACTCACAATTAGTGGAACATGAACTCTGGTGGGCATTGGACCCACAAACTCTGAATATAGAGTTTTCTATATACTTTCTACTAGCTGTGCCCGGCCACGCGTTGCTGTGGCGAAGTATGTGGCCCCTTCTACACAGCTGGATAAAATGCACACTGAAGTGGATTATATGGCAGTGTTGAGTCAAGATAATCCAGTTCAAAGCAGATAATATAAGATTATAACTGGGTTATATAGCTGTGTGGAAGGGCCTTGAGTCTACACTGCCATATAACCCAGTTCAAATCTGATAATCTGTATTTTATAGGCAGTGTGGAAAAGGCTTAAGTAAGGCCTAACTCTGCCTGTCCCCTGGGCTGAGTGGGTTGCTAGGAGACCAAGTGGGTGGCTCTTAGCCTTCTAACTGGCAGCAATTGGATAAAAACAATTATTCCTCTCCCTCTAATTAGGACTTTATTTTTCTTTTCTTTTTGTTGTATGAACGTAGAGGCATGGATGAGGGGTTGTGCTGCCAAGTTTAGTGTTTCTGGGATGTGTAGTTTTGTTGTTTTGTCCTAGGCTGAAATTTCATTACCCTTTTATATATATAGATGAATATATGTGTGTTGGTAACACATGGATTATATTTTGGTTTAATTACTGTTTTATAGTTCATATTATTGGTTTACATTTCTATAGTGGCCTCTTGCCTTTGCATTTCAGGGAATCCTTTCTTTGTATTGAGTATTCAGAGAGGCCAGAGTTCGAATCCCATGGAAACCCATTCAGTGACCTTGCCCAAGTCACACTCTCTCAGACTCAAGGGGAAGCCATGGAGAATCAAAACCCAAGGAAAGGGTCACCATTAGTTAACTTGAAAGCCCAGGACAACAAAGGAAATTATTATTGCCACAAACAGTAAAACGGGCTTACGAACCAGGCATGTGCGTGCATTTGAAAGGGCTATTTTGGAGCGGAAAAAAAGCAGATCTCTCTGCGTCTGATGGGATACAAACAGAAAGGAATGATCCCCTGCTCCAAAAAAGCAGCTGATGGATTCCGCTTTTGCTCTTTATCGCTTGACCCCCCCATGGACCTTTTGCCGAAATCTAAAATTACACCCTCAGATCCGAGGCGTAAATAAGGGAGAAAAGAAAGGAAGGAAGAAAAGAGATTTAATTCTGCTTATCACAATTGGGGGAGCCTTTCTTGAATTCCAAATTTGGGCCCAATATATTGAAATAATAATAAGAAGAAATAGAAAGTGGAAGGGGGGCTTTGGGAAGGCGAGAGAGAGGCTGCGTTTTCCTTCCAAAGCCCCGTCAAGGAGAAATCACAGAGCTTTTAAAGAAGGGATTAAGGAAAGTGGTCACTTTTGACTCAGTGGGGAAAAAAAATCTTTGCCTGACAGTAATGAAAGCTTGGATGATATAAGTATCTTCTGGTTCACAATAGCAATTAATATGGTAATATTCCCCCATTAAAGATGCTAACGCGGGAGATGGAAGTGGCAACATGGATAAAACATTTAATGGAGGGAGGCAGAAAGAAAGAAAGAAAGAAAGAAAGAAAAAGGGGGAACGAAGGAGGAGGAGGAGGGTATGTAAGTGTGCAAAACAAGGAGAAAAAGAAGATATCCTCCCTCCCTTTTCCGCTTCTTGAAATGATATTCCGCAGGCCTCTTCTCAGAGACTTGGCCATCCTCAAGGACAGAAGATGCTACGGATCTCTGCACATCCTTTTCCCGCAATCGTTGCCCCGAATCAGGAGGGTTTCAGGGTAATTTTAGTCGAGATTTTTTTTAAAAAGCTCTCAAAGATGGAGAACATTCGGGGAGCTCTCCAAGATGCTGAAATGGGGGTCGCAAACAGGATTCAGCACCTTGGAGAGCTCAGATAAAGCAGCAAAGCATGTACAATGCCTGTTGTTGTCATCCCAGTTTTGTCTTTCTTAAATGCAATTACTATGTACAATTAAAAACCCACAACAAGCAAATTCCATCCATGAAGGAAAGGAACCAGTATTTACAGCTTGTGAATGACCATCAATCTATCTCTATCTCTATCTTCATCTAACTCCATCTCCATTTATTGCCATCTCTATCTCCACCTCCACCTATCTCCACCATCTATTGCCATCTCTATCTCCATCTCCATCTTTCATCTATTTCCATCTTGATCATTTGTCTCCATCTCCATCTCTGTCCATCTCTATCTATTTCCATGTCTATCTCCATCTCAATCTATCTCTATCTCTGTCTTGATCTCCATCTCTATCTATCTCTATCTCCATCGCTATCTCCATCTCACATCTATCTCCATTTCCATCTATCTTCATCTCCGTCTATCACCATCTCTATCTATCTCCATCTCCACCATTTATCCCCATCTCCATCTCTAGCTCCATCTCCATCTCTATCTCCATCTTGATCTATTTCCAGCTCTATCTATCTTCATCTCCATCTCTATCTGTCTCTGTCTCTCATCTATCTCCATCTCCATCTATGTCCATCTCTATGTCCATCTCTATGTCCATCTCTATCTCCATCTCTGTCTCCATCTCCACCATTTATCTCCATCTCCATCTCTCTCCGTCTCTAGCTCCATCTCCATCTCTATCTCCATCTTGATCTATTTCCAGCTCTATCTATCTTCATCTCCATCTCCATCTCTATCTGTCTCCATCTCTCATCTATCTCCATCTCCATCTATGTCCATCTCTATGTCCATCTCTATCTATCTCCATCTCCACCATTTATCCCCATCTCCATCTCTCTCCATCTCTAGCTCCATCTCCATCTCCATCTTCATCTATTTCCAGCTCTATCTATCTTCATCTCCATCTCCATCTCCATCTCTATTTCCATCTTCATCTATTTCCAGCTCTATCTATCTTCATCTCCATCTCCATCTCTATCTCTATCTCTATTTCCATCTTCATCTATTTCCAGCTCTATCTATCTTCATCTCCATCTCCATCTCTATCTCCATCCTCATCTATTTCAAGCTCTATCTATCTTCATCTCCATCACGATCTTGATCTCTATTTTCATCCTCATCTATTTCCAGCTCTATCTTCATCTCCATCTCTATCTCCATCTCCATCTATTTCCAGCTCTATCTATCTTCATCTCCATCTCCATCTCGATCTCCATCTTCATCTATTTCCAGCTCTATCTATCTTCATCTCCATCTCCATATCAACCTCTGTTTCCATCCTCATCTATTTCCAGCTCTATCTATCTTCATCTCCATCTCTATCTCCATCTTCATCTATT
Source organism: Anolis carolinensis (assembly GCF_035594765.1). Classification (NCBI taxonomy): domain Eukaryota; kingdom Metazoa; phylum Chordata; class Lepidosauria; order Squamata; family Anolidae; genus Anolis; species Anolis carolinensis. Next base: position 4,782,017 of record NW_026943824.1, read on the forward strand.
CCCAGCTCTATCTTCATCTCCATCTCCATCTCTATCTGTCTCCATCTCCATCTATGTCCATCTCTATGCCCATTGCTATCTCTATTTTCATTTCCATCTCCCTCTATCTTCATCTCCACCATCTCTATCTCTATCTCCATCTCTTCCATCTCCACTTCCATGTATATAATAAATATTAAAGTATGTATCTACCTATGTATGTGTTTTCTGAGGTGGCAGTCACATCCAGAGAGTCCTGTGACTCCCGCAAACAGTGGATCTGGAACAAACTTACCAAACAGACCCCCCATGACCCACCTAAAATGCAGGTGGGGTTTAGGATGGCAATTGACCTAGGATGATGGGAGTTATAGTTCACCCTACATCTAGAAATCACTGTGAACCCCACCGATGATGGATCGGGACCAAACCTAGCAAACATAACCAAGCATAACATAGTCTCAGACCTTTGGACAACTCCTTGCAAATGCTTGCAACAAAATATGGATTCAAGACACTTCTAGCATGGAAGTCAGGAGTAACAACAAGAACTGTTTTGTTCCTGCTTTGCGGTATTCTGCCGCTTCTTTCTTTCTTTTTGGAGCCACGGCAAATCAAAGTTGGTTGGATCAATGAAAGCGATGAAATTGCAACAAGAGGCAGAAATCATAAGGAAATTAACACAGCAATTTAAAGCAGCGTCCGGTCGCCGCAGCAAAAACACATTATAGTGGCAAAAACTCTCAAATGACAGAGCAGTGGAATATAGTGCTCTAAAGGACTGTGGCAAAAATGAAATGACCTCAGAGTATGAAAATCTCTCCAAAGAAAAGTCTCCTGGAACATGGATTTCAGAAGCTAAGCGGCGTTTGGGAGCCATTCTTGTGCAGTGGCTTGAATGTTAATTTCAAGAGACCTGGGTTCAGATCACATTCAGCCACAGAAATCCATTGGTTAACCTTGGGCAAGTCTTACTTTCTTCGTTTGAAGTTATACCTCTTTGGCATAAATCCAGCCAAGGAAACCCTTAGTTTATCCTGTCATAGAGGTCTTGTTGTTGGACTTCAGGAGACTAGGGTTTAAATTCTTGCCATTGGCTGAATTGAGCAAATCACACTCTCTCATCCTCAGAAGGACAGGGTAAACCTCCTCTGAATCAATCTAGACAAGGAAATTTGAAGGCATTAATAGAACTTGGCCAAGTGAGGACTTGTTTTGGGAGTTTAGGAAACTTATTAGAACTTGTTTGGATGACCTTTGGAATCCCTTCCAACTCCATGATTCTGTGCCATGGCTTAATACTATAGAGTCCTGGGAGTTGTAGTTCTAACAAGGCACAATTAAGTCAGACGAGATGACCCTTGTGGTCCTTTCCAACCCTATGATTCTGTGCCATGGCTCAATACTATAGAATCCTGGGAGTTGTAGTCCTAACATGGCACAATGAGATCAAACTGGATAGCCCTTGTTGTCCCTTCCAAACCTATGATTTTGTGCCATGGCTTAATACTATAGAATCCTGGGAGTTGTAGTCCTAACATGGCATAATGGGGTCAGACTGGATAGCCCTTGTAGTCCCTTCCAACCCTATGATTCTGTGCCATGGCTCAATACTATAGAATCCTGAGAGTTGTAGTCCTAACAAGGCACAATTAGGTCAGACTGGATAGCCCTTGTAGTCCCTTCCAGAGATGGTCCTTGTGGTCCTTTCCAACCCTATGATTCTGTGCCATAGCTCAATACTACAGAATACTGGGAGTTGTAGTCCTAACATGGCATAATGGGGTCAGACTGGATAGCCCTTGCGGTCCCTTCCAAACCTATGATTTTATACCATGGCTTAATACTATAGAATCCTGGGAGTTGTAATTCTAACATGGCACAATGAGATCAAACTGGATGGCCCTTGTTGTCCCTTCCAAACATATGATTTTATGCATTGACTCAATACTATAGAATCCTGAGAGTTGTAGTTCTAACAAGGCACAATTAGGTCAGATGAGATGGTCCTTGTAGTACCTTCCAACCCTATCTGTGGCACTTTATTTATATTTTTGAGATCACAACTTATAATGTGCACTTTGCTAATCTATTATTACAACCTCACTGTTTTTAATTCTGTGTTTTTAGTAAGTGTTTCAATTTTTTTGGGTCAATGTTGAAATATTATAACTGGTACATGTTACTGTTTATTGATGTATTCTACATTGTTATTGTTTTGTATCTGATATTTCTGTGAGCCGCCCGAGTCTCCTTCGGGAGAGATAGTGGCGGGATACAAATAAACTTATTATTATTGTATGACACAGCAAACAAGATAGATATGCTGGATTTCGTATCACAAAATCACAAGTCGAACATATTATTATTATTATTATTATTATTATTATTATTATTATTATATTGTATGACACAGCAAACAAGATAGATATGCTGGATTTTGTATCACAAAATCACAAGTCGAACATATTATTATTATTATTATTATTATTATTATTATTATTATTATTATTATATTGTATGACACAGCAAACAAGATAGATATGCTGGATTTTGTATCACAAAATCACAAGTCGAACATATTATTATTATTATTATTATTATTATTATTATTATTATTATATTGTATGACACAGCAAACAAGATAGATATGCTGGATTTCGTATCACAAAATCACAAGTCGAAATAATAATTATTATTATTGTTATTATTATTATTTTTTTTATTATTATTATTATTATTATTATTATTATTATTATTATTATTATTATATCACAGCAAACAAGATAGAAATGCTGGATTTCGTATCACAAAATCACAAGTCGAACACTTCCCAAGTGTCTAGGACTGTGTGATGTATTTTCGGACGATGCATACAGATCCCATTAGGGTGGCCTTTTGCAGTTGGCAGATCGTGATTTTGTCAATGTCTATTGTTTCCAAATGCTGGCTGAGATCTTTTGGCACGGCACCCAATTATTATTAAAACTTATTATTATTATTATTATTATTATTATTATTATTATTATTATTATGACTCTGTGCCATGGCTTAATACTATAGAATCTTAATGGCACAGTGGGGTCAGACTGGATGGTCCTTGAGGGTCTCTTCCAATTCTATGGTTCTAAGCCATCCACTACAACTTCATGGTGTCATGGCTCAATGCTGTGAAATCCTGGGAAGCTATATTTTCTATATGGCACAATGGAGTCAGATTGGACGGCCTTTGGGTTCCCTTTGCAACCCTACAATCCTATAATTTGATGCCCATCCCAGAAGTGGACACTCCATTGGTGGTGCTGTGTTGAGGCCTTGCTTTCCGCCTCTCTCTCTCCTGGTGTTTCTGTGTATTTGAAAGGAACCAGCCGCACGCACAGCCGGGATGCCGAGGACTTCCTCGACAACAGTTCGATTTTCATTAGCCTCGGCCGTTGTTGTGTTCCTTTGGCTCGCTGGGCGGGCATCAATTATTTATATTTAATTTTCCGAGGCGAGCGGGGCCAGGCCGCCCGCGGACAAAAGCGCTCCCCAGCCGGAGCCGTGGTTAAACATTGGCCCCTTTTCTCCGCCTTGGCCTCGGGGCTCCCACCTTTGGCTCCGGCTCACCTGAGCTCCTCCGACTCGTAATGTCCGGATATTAAATGCGGAGACCATCAGGGGAGAGCTTGCTGGGTTCGAGTGGCTTTCATCCCTTCTTCCCCAGCTTCTTTCTTGCTCACCTTTGCCCTTAGTTCATCCACATTGGAAACACGACAAGAGGCCAAAGTGTTATTATCTTTGGCAGGTGAATTCGGTCAGGTGTGCCGTAGGGTGGCCTTCTGCCCAAATGTGCCTTGCAATATGTTTTAACTGTTTTACTTGTCCTGTATTTTCGGGCTTTTGTCCCGTGTTACCCATCCTGAGTCCGTGCTGGGAGATGGTGGCAGGATAGAAAAATAAAGTATTATTATTATTATTATTATTATTATTATTATTATTATAGACACAACGACGTTGTATGACACAGCAAATGAGATGTATATGCTGGATTTCGTATCACAAAATCACAAGTCAAACACTTCCCGAGTGTCTAGGACTGTGTGATGTATTAGGATGATGATGATGATGATGATGATGATGATGATGATGATGATGATGATTGTATGACACAGCAAACAAGATAGATATGCTGGATTTCGTATCACAAAATCACAAGTCAAACACTTCCCGAGTGTCTAGGTCTGTGTGATGTATTATTATTATTATTATTATTATTATTATTATGACACGCAAACAAGATAGACATGCTGGATTTCGTATCACAAAATCACAAGTCAAACACTTCCCGAGTGTCTAGGACTGTGTGATGTATTAGGATGATGATGATGATGATGATGATGATGATGATGATGATGATTGTATGACACAGCAAACAAGATAGATATGCTGGATTTCGTATCACAAAATCACAAGTCGAACACTTCCCAAGTGTTTAGGACTGTGTTTGTTATTACAGTAGAGTCTCACTTATTCAACACTCGCTTATCCAATGTTCTGGATTATCCAACGCATTTTTGTAGTCAATGTTTTCAATACATCGTGATATTTTTGTGCTAAATTCATAAATATAGTAATTACTACATAGCATTACTGAATATTGAACTACTTTTTCTGTCAAATTTGTTGTCTAACATGATGTTTTGGTGCTTAATTTGTAAAATCATAACCTAATTTGATGTTTAATAGGCTTCTCCTTAATCTCTCATTATCCAACATATTTGCTTATCCAACGTTCTGCCAGCCCGTTTATGTTGGATAAGTGAGACTCTACTGTATTATTATTATTATTATTATTATTATTATTATTATTATTATTATTGACACAACGACGTTGTATGACACAGCAAACAAGATAGATATGCTGGATTTCGTATCACAAAATCACAAGTCGAACACTTCCCAAGTGTCTAGGACTGTGTGATGTATTTTCGGATGATGTGTGCAGATCCCAGTCGGGTGGTCTTTTGCAGTTGGCAGATCGTAATTTTGTCAATGTCTATTGTTTCCAAATGCCGGCTGAGATCTTTTGGCACGGCACCCAGTGTGCCCATCACCACCGAGACCACCTGCACTGGTTTCTGCCAGAGTCTTTGCAGTTCAGTCTTGAGGCCCTGATAGCGGCTGAGTTTTTCCTGTTGTTTTTCGTCAATGCGACTGTCACCTGGGATGGCGACATCAATGATCCAAACCTTTTTCTTTTCCACAACTGTGATGTCTGGTGTGTTGTGTTCCAGAACTTTGTCAGTCTGGATTCGGAAGTCCCACAGTATCTTTGCGTGCTCATTTTCCAATACTTTTGCAGGTTTGTGATCCCACCAGTTCTTTGCTGCTGGGAGGTGGTACTTGAGGCATAAGTTCCAATGAATCATTTGTACCACAGAGTTGTGCCTCTGTTTGTAGTCTGTCTGTGCGATTTTCTTACAGCAGCTGAGGATATGATCAATGGTTTCTTCGGTTTCCTTGCAGTCTGCATTTTGGGTCATCAGCTGATTTTTCGATCTTGGCCTTAATGGCCTTTGTCCTGATGTCTTGCTCCTGGGCTGCAAGGATCAGGCCTTCTGTCTCCTTCTTCAGGGTCCCATTCGTGAGCCACAGCCAGGTCTTCTCTTTATCAGCTTTTCCTTCAATTTTGTCAAGGAACTTTCCATGCAATGTTTTGTTGTGCCAGCTGTCAGCTCTAGTTTGTAGTGCGGTTTTCTTGTACTGGTTTTTTGTCTGCTGTGCTTTGAGGAGTTTCTGATTTTTGACTTCAATCAAAGCAGGTTCTTCACTTTTGCTTTACATATTCTGCCTTATTATTATTATTATTATTATTATTATTATTATTATTACTCCATTTCCCGCACTATATATATTATAGCCAAGGCCACCAGCAAAATGGCTTTACAACTCTGAGCATTAAATATAATTGGTCTGTGTTCCAGCCGTGATGAATTTTTTATCAGGCGCAAACTCTTCCGATGATTGGCCATCGAGCCAACGTTGACTGTTATTGCTAAAATATCAATTTGGCAAAGGGGGTCCCTCTCCATATTTACAAATGTGCATTTTAGGACTGGAGGCAACTAAAGAGAAAAGACTCCCAATAGATAGAAGGGCCTGGTGGTAGTCTGTGCTGCCCCTTTGTGGCTGGATGTGGACTTTATCTCTGGTGACTCAATTCTGATCCAGCTGGGATGTCCTCATGTAATAGTTAAACATGTTGATTTGGAAATATTATATTGAAATATTAAAATAACGAGGGTCAGAATATCACAGCCGCGATAATGCAAATTTATACACACAATAAAAGTGAAAATGTGTATCTGAGAGTTGTAGTTCACCCTTATCCAGAGAGCCCTGAGCCCAGCTAAGGATGGATCTGGACCAAACTTGGCGCACAGACCCAACATGGCCAACTGTGCATACAGGCAGGGTTTGGAGGTGAAGGACCTTGGATCTGGGAGTTGTAGTTCACCCTTATCCAGAGAGCCCTGAACGCAGCCAAAGTCAGATCTGGACCAAACTTGGCGCATAGACCCAACATGGCCAACTGTGCATACAGGTGGAGTTTGGGGGTGATTGCCCTTGGCATATGGGAGTTGTAGTTCACTTACATCAAGAGAGCACTGAATGCAGCTGAAGTCGGATCTGGACCAAACTTGGTGCACATACCCAACATGTCCAACTGTACATACAGGCAGGGTTTGGGGATGAAGGACCTTGGATCTGGGAGTTGTACTTCACCCTTATCTAGAGAGCCCTGAACGCAGTCGAAGTCAGATCGGGACCAAACTTGGTGCGCAGACCCAACATGGCCAACTGTGCATACAGGCGGAGTTTGGGGGTGATTGCCCTTGGCATATGAGATTTGTAGTTCACCCACATCAAAAGAGCACTGAACGCAGCCGAAGTCGGATCTGGACCGAACATAGCGCACAGACCCAACATGTCCAACTGTACATACAGGCAGGGTTTGGGGATGAAGGACCTTGGATCTGGGAGTTGTAGTTCACCCTTATCCAGAGAGCCCTGAACGCAGCCAAAGTAGGATCGGGACCAAACTTGGTGCACAGACCCAACATGGCCAGCTGTGCATACAGCTTGGGGGTCATTGCCCTTGGCATATGGGAGTTGTAGTTCACCTACATCAAGAGAGCCCTGAACGCAGCCGAAGTCGGATCTGGACCAAACATAGCGCACAGACCCAACATAGCCAACGTTGAATACTGGTGGGGTTTGGGGTGACTGGCCCACGATTTTGGGAATTGTAGTTCACTCACATCCTTATGCATTTTTTAATGGGAGCATTCATAAAAAGAACAACAGGAAAGACTGAGTTTTTTCCTAAGAAATAACGTAACACATGACCAAACTGATATTGCCTAACATCCAAAAACAAACAATGCCTTTTTCAAATACCCGGGCACCCCAGGGTCCCCAAACTAGGAGATTATAATAACACATTGATAACAACATATTGATTATAATAATCAATTACAGACAAGACTCAAGAATCAGTTTCATTGGCAGCCAAGTACAAGGAAAGGGTGACACCTAGTGGCCGAGCACTCCAAGTGCAGTTGTTTATGTATCTGTTTGGTGCAAGTTTTTAAAATATATTTTTGTCTTTTTATCTGTGTAGTTTATTGCATATACTCTATACTAATATATGATTGGCTTTGTTGTACTCCACCTCGAACGATCAGGAAAGGCAGGTAAAAAATACATTATTATTATTATCATTTTAATCCATGAGTCTTTTATAATATTTAATCTATCCTTTCAAAAAGCAATTGGGAAAAGAACAACCTGGGATCCAAATGCAACTCCAGATTGTTTTTTTTGGAATTCTGAATTACATTAGATTCATCAAGCTGTCCTTTTTCTGGATGCAAAATGGTCAAACCTTATTCTATTATTATTGTTATTACTATTATTATTATTATTACCGTATATACTCAAGTATAAGCCGACCCGAATATAAGCCGAGGCACCTAATTTTACCACAAAAAAACTGGGAAAACATTGACTCCAGTATAAGCCGAGGGTGGTAAATTTCAGAAATAAAAATAGATACCAATAAAATTACATTAATTGAGGCATCTGTAGGTTAAATGTTTTCGAATATTTACACAAAGCTCAAATTTAAGATAAGACTGTCCAACTCTGATTAAATCATTATTCTCATCTTCTTTAATGTAAATGTGCTTATGTATCCTTTTAATAATAATAGAGTAAAATAATACATGTAATAATAAATAGAGTAAAATAATAAATGCAATAATAATAATAATAATAATAAGATCAGAGTGAAATAATAAATGTATTAATAATAATAATAAAAATAGAGCAAAATAAATGTAATAGTAGCAACAATAATAGAGAAAAATAATAAATGTAACAATACCAATAATAATAGAGAAAAATAATAAATGTACCATATATTCTCGAGTATAAGCTGACCCAAATATAAGCCAACCAGGACCCTCACCCGAGTATAAGCCGAGGGGGGCTTTTTCAGTCTTAAAAAAAGGGCTGAAAAACTATGCTTATATTCGAGTATATGCAGTATTATTATTATTAATTTATTTATTTATTTGCCACATTTATATGCCGCCCTTCTCACCCCGAAGGAGACTCAGAGCAGCTTACAAATTAAATTTACATACAATATTATATTAGCATTGTACAATACTGGTAATAAATTACTATAGTGTACTGTATCAATATATTGTAATATTATTAGTAATATTACATGTAAAATATAATATATAATTAATATTATTATATTGTATTATTAGTATTATATCGTATTACAATATAATATTAAGAATATTATATGTATATACAATATGTTATAATTATTATATATTATTGTAAATTATATTGTGTGTGTGTGTATATATATATATATATAATTATTATATATTATTATTATTATTATTTTATTATGACACAGCAAACAAGATAGATATGCTGGATTTCATATCACAAAATCACATAGTTATTATTATTATTATTATTATTATTATTACTATTATTATTATTAGATACACAACAAGATTACTACTACTACTGTTATCCTACATTGAACTCAAGAATCATGAAACACTAGCACTATTTGACATGGAAGACCTTGTAAAACTACAACTCTCAGAACTCCATAGCATTGAGCCATGCCAGTTCAACATGGTGCCAAACTGTGTTAATTCTACAGTGTAGACACACCCCCAAGTTAGTTCCACATTCTGGCTGTTACTTGGCTCCAAATTGGTATGCATCCCAAGGCAGCGAGAAATAGAGAAGGAAAGCTATTTCCAAAAATAATGAATCTTAAGGAGGCCATTAAAGCCGCCGACCACCTCTTCATTATTTCTCTTTAAGGTTATTTATTAAGCCAGAATTGCTCCCCTCATATTTCTCTTTTATTCGCAATCTTCCCCCTGGGCTAAAGTATTATATATTTATCTTTCGGGTTAGCATTCTTTTTATGGTGTTCCCGGAGTTATATACTGCGCTTAATTTTATTAGTGGGCGTTGAATATTAAATTATGCTAAAATAAAATTTCAGCCATGGGAAAGGGAGTTCTCCTTCTACTTTAAACCCACTTTAAACCCACTTTAACCCACTTTAAGTGCCTTGGCCCAATGCTACAGAATCCTGGGAATTGTAGTTCATCACGATCTTTAGCCTCGTTTTTTGTCAAAGACGGCTGATGCCTCATCGAACTATAACTTCCAGGAATCCACACTACTGAGACTGGGCGGTTCAAGTAATTCAAACTACACTCAATAATGGAAACTACAGCTCCCGGGATCTCATAGTGTTGATCCAGAGCAATTCGATTAATTCAAATTTAACTTACTAATGGAAACTATAACTCCCAGGATCTCATAGCATTGCTCCAGGGCAGTTCAAGTAGTGTCACACTGCACCCGCTAATGGAAACTACAACTTCCAGGATCTCATAGCATTGAGCCAGGAGAGTTTGAATTTTGTCACTCTGCACCCGCTAATGGAAACTACAACTCCCGGATCTCATAATATTGATTCAGAGGAGTTTGAGTAGTGTCACACTGCATCCACTAATGGAAACTACAACTCCCGGATCTCATAGCATTGAGCCAGGAGAGTTTGAATTTTGTCATTCTGCACCCGCTAATGGAAACTACAACTCCCGGATCTCATAGCATTGAGCCAGGAGAGTTTGAATTTTGTCATTCTGCACCCGCTAATGGAAACTACAACTCCCGGATCTCATAGCATTGAGCCAGGAGAGTTTGAATTTTGTCATTCTGCACCCGCTAATGGAAACTACAACTCCCGGATCTCATAGCATTGAGCCAGGAGAGTTTGAATTTTGTCATTCTGCACCCGCTAATGGAAACTACAACTCCCGGATCTCATAGCATTGAGCCAGGAGAGTTTGAATTTTGTCATTCTGCACCCGCTAATGGAAACTACAACTCCCGGATCTCATAGCATTGAGCCAGGAGAGTTTGAATTTTGTCATTCTGCACCCGCTAATGGAAACTACAACTCCCAGGATCTCATACATTGAGCCAGAAGAGTTTGAATTTTGTCACTTTGCACCCGCTAATGGAAACTACAACTCCCAGGATCCCATACATTGAGCCAGGGGAGTTTGAATAGTGTCACACCGCACCTGCTAATGGAAACTACAACTCCCAGGATCTCATACATTGAGCCAGGAGAGTTTGAATTTTGTCATTCTGCACCTGCTAATGGAAACTACAACTCCCGGATCTCATAGCATTGAGCCAGGAGAGTTTTAATTTTGTCATTCTGCACCCGCTAATGGAAACTACAACTCCCAGGATCGCATAGCATTGATCCAGGGAAGTTGAGTAGTGTCACACTGCACTCACTAATGGAAACTACAACTCCCAGGATCTCATACATTGAGCCGGGGGAGTTTGAGTAGTGTCACACCGCACCTGCTACTGGAAACTACAACTCCCAGGATTTCATAGCCTTGATCCAGGGAAGTTGAGTAGTGTCACATTGCACTCACTAATGGAAACTACAACTCCCAGGATCTCATACATTGAGCCGGGGGAGTTTGAATAGTGTCACACCGCACCTGCTAATGGAAACTACAACTCCTAGGATCTCATAGCATTGATCCAGGGGAGTTTGAGTAGTGTCACAGTGCACTCATCAATGGACACTACAACTCTCAGGATCTCATAGCATTGATCCAGGGGAGTTTGAGTAGTGTCACAGTGCACTCATCAATGGAAACTACAACTCTCAGGATCTCATAGCATTGATCCAGGGGAGTTTGAGTAGTTTCACAGTGCACTCATCAATGGACACTACAACTCTCAGGATCTCATAGCATTGATCCAGGGGAGTTTGAGTAGTGTCACAGTGCACTCATCAATGGAAACTACAACTCTCAGGATCTCATAGCATTGATCCAGGGGAGTTTGAGTAGTGTCACAGTGCACTCATCAATGGAAACTACAACTCGCAGGATCTCATAGCATTGATCCAGGGGAGTTTGAGTAGTGTCACAGTGCACTCATCAATGGAAACTACAACTCTCAGGATCTCATAGCATTGATCCAGGGGAGTTTGAATAGTGTCACAGTGCACTCATCAATGGAAACTACAACTCTCAGGATCTCATAGCATTGATCCAGGGGAGTTTGAGTAGTGTCACAGTGCACTCATCAATGGAAACTACAACTCGCAGGATCTCATAGCATTGAGCCAGAGGAGTTTGAGTAGTGTCGCAGTGCACTCATCAATGGACACTACAACTCTCAGGATCTCATAATATTGATTCAGAGGAGTTTGAGTAGTGTCACACTGCACCCACTAATGGAGACTACAACTCCCGGATCTCATAATATTGATTCAGAAGAGTTTGAGTAGTGACACACTGCACCCACTAATGGAAACTACAACTCCCGGATCTCATAATATTGATTCAGAGGAGTTTGAGTAGTGTCACACTGCACCCACTAATGGAAACTACAACTCCCGGATCTCATAATATTGATTCAGAGGAGTTTGAGTAGTGTCACACTGCACCCACTAATGGAAACTACAACTCCCAGGATTTCATAGCCTTGATCCAGGGAAGATTGAATAGTGTCACACTGAACTCACTAATGGAAACTACAACTCCCAGGATCTCATAGCATTAATCCAGGGGAGTTTGAGTAGTGTCACACTGCACCCGTTAATGGAAACTACAACTTTCGGGATCTCACAGTATTGATTCAGGGGAGTTTGAGTAGTGTCACACTGCACCCGCTAATGAAAACTACAACTCCCAGGATTTCATAGCCTTGATCCAGGGAAGATTAAATAGTGTCACACTGAACTCGCTAATGGAAACTACAACTCCCAGGATCTCATGGCATTAATCCAGGGCAGTTGAGTAGTGTCACACTGCACCCAGTCATGGAAACTACAACTCCCAGGATCTCATGGCATTAATCCAGGGCAGTTGAGTAGTGTCACACTGCACCCGCTAATGGAAACTACAACTCCCAGGATCTCATGGCATTAATCCAGGGCAGTTGAGTAGTGTCACACTGCACCCAGTCATGGAAACTACAACTCCCAGGATCTCATGGCATTAATCCAGGGCAGTTGAGTAGTGTCACACTGCACCCGCTAATGGAAACTACAACTCCCAGGATCTCACGGCATTAATCCTGGGCAGTTGAGTAGTGTCACACTGCACCCAGTCATGGAAACTACAACTCCCAGGATTCCATAACATTGACCCGCGATGTTCAAGGGGTGTAGATGCACCTACTAATGGAAACTACAACTCCCAGGATTTCATAGCATTGATCCAAGGGAATTTGAATAGTGTCACACTGCACCCATTAATGGAAACAATAACTCCCAGAATTCCATAACATTGACCATGGAAGTTCAAGTGGTGTAGATGCACCTACTGATGAAAACTACAACTCCCAGCATCCCATAACATTGACTAAGGCAATTCAAGAGGTGTCAAACTGTAATAGATGCAGCCTGGATCAAAGAAGTGAATTGTTGTAACGTAAACTCCCCCGTCTTCCAATATTTCTGGTTACAAGCCGCAAATTCCTGGGCCTTTTGTTGCGTGGCTGCGAAATTCAAGCTAATTAAATTCTGCTTCCTTTCCCCCCTTCTTTTGAGTGCCTGCTTTCCCTAAATCCCCGCAAATCATCTCTCGGGCTCCCCATTCCTTGGCCGCTAAGCCCTGCGGCCCGTAATCCTTCACCTCCTTTCCTGAACGGAAGTCAGGCCGGGGCTTTATTCTGGATCTCAGGAGCCCAACCTGTCAGTCCAGGGAGCGCGGAGGCGCAGAGGCGCTTGTGTGTCTAAAAATACCGCCGCTTAAGACCTTAGCTAATTTCTAATCCCCCGTTCTTCTGTAAAGATGCCTGCCTTTGCCAGATGGGCTCCTTCTCCTGCTTGGATTTACAGGGAAAGCAAATCCGCAGCACAACCCTGGGCCTTTGTTATCGGGATACGGGCTCCTCCTCTATCAAGCCGCACCGGCGCTGATCCCTTGGTCTTAGCCTTCCGAACAACATAAGCCAAATAACTGTGCAGCGCTCCACCTTCTTTCGGCATCTTTGGGGCGACTCGTTTAGGCCAGGCCCGGGCCCCGTTTCATGCGGTTCGAAACTGCATTCTGTGTGTCTTCTGTGCAGCTTCAAATGGCATGTTATGGTGAAGGGACCATAATCCAGAAAATAGTAAACTTTTGCCTCTGTGGCTTTGCCCCTGTATATGCTCTATGCCATCACACCCAGGCATCTATGATGAACTAAGATGTGCTGCTTTCTTTGCCCAGGAGAACTGCGGGGCCGTACTTCGAAGCTCAGGAATCCCAGTAAGCAAGACCACTTCAAGTTGAACATCAAACAAAATTTTTATTTTCTCAAAGTCATTGACAGACTTGGCACACATAGTGAAGGTTACAAATATAAACAGTCAACTTATAAAATCATACAGATGTTTCTTTCTTGCTTTTCCCCTTAGTTGCTGGGCTAACTTCCTCCAAAGGCGAAGAGATCCTGAGATGCTCTCTATCCTAGCCCTGAGCTGCTATATTAGAAAGAGCAGGTCCTTTCCTATCTGAGCTCAAAGCTAGCTTGGAGACGAAGTAGTTGGAGCTTCTTCCAATGGCAGAGAAATCCTGAGATATTCTCTGCCCCAGTGCTGAGTTGCTATATTAGAAAGAGCAGGTCTTTTCCTATCTGAGCTCAAAGCTAGCTTGGAGAAGAAATAGTTGGAGCTTCTTCCAATGGCAGAGAAATCCTGAGATATTCTCTGCCCCAGTGCTGAGTTGCTATATTAGAAAGAGCAGGTCTTTTCCTATCTGAGCTCAAAGCTAGCTTGGAGATGAAGTAGTTGGAGCTTCTTTAGGTTTATGACAGTGTAGATGGGGCCGGAGCATAGAATCATAGAATCATAATCTATGTGAGCATGGTCTAAATGCATTAGATACAATTTCTGTGTTGTGGGTTTGTGAAGTCACTCACCAAGTAATGAAGTTCAGCATGATATGGCAGTGCAAATGAGGCCTGAGCCTGGCTTAAATGCATTATATGGTCAGTGTAGACTCATATAATGCAGTTCAATATGATATGGCAATGCAAATGCGGCCTGAGCCTGGCCTAAATGCATTATATGGTCAGTGTAGACTCATATAATGCAATTCAACATTATATGGCAATGTAAATGGGGCCTGAGCCTGTCCTAAATTCATTATATGGTCAGTGGAGACTCATATAATGCAGTTCAACATTATATGGCAATGTAAATGGGGCCTGAACCTGGCCTAAATGCATTATATGGTCAGTGTAGACTCATATAAGGCAGTTTCAACATTATATGGCAATGTAAATGGGGCTTGAGCCTGTCCTAAATTCATTATATGGTCATTGTAGATTCATAGAATGAAGTTCAGCATTATATGGCAATGCAAATGGGGCCTGAGCCTGGCCCAAATGCATTATATGGTCAGTGTAGAGTCATATAGTGCACCTCAAGGCAGTTATACGGCAGTGTAGATAAGGCCACTGAGCAGCTCTCTGCCGGATGTGGTTTAGGGCAAAGAGTGGCTAATTTGGGATTTCCAGGCCATAGCTTATGGTTCATCTACACTGGCTCAATGCTATGAAATAATAGGAGTTGGTGTCAAACTGCATTCATTCCCCAGAGTAAGTGCACCTCTAGATACCATCCACACTGCTGAATTATATCAGTCTGACACCCCTTTAAATGCCAAGGGTCCAGCCTATAGGATCCTGGGATTTATAGTTTGTTGTGGCGCCAGAAAACTACAGAACTCCACAGCATTGAGCCATGGCAGCTAATGTCAATAAGTGACGTCATGCTAAGGCTGATTCACAAAACAAGGAAACGCTGACTGGGCACAACAAGCCCCGCCCTCCACGTGTCCGGAGTGACTCAGCAGAAAAAGCAGTCACCACCAGGAAGCAGATCCCGATTGGTCAAGCGCCTGGATGACGTCGCCACAGGTTCCGTAGGATTGGTCAACCGAAACGCGGAAGTGGGAGATGACTCAGCAGAATGAATGGCAAGTCCATAAATATGGGGACGACTTGATTGAAACGGGAAAACGCGTTCTCATCGTTGGTAGTGTGGTGAGTATATTTAATATTTAATATTCACCCACCCCTTACTTTGTCTTATTTTATTCGTTACTGTCGACAAAAAAAATTCTAAGATTCTAGAATGTTTGTATTTTATTATTATTATATTGTATTATAATTATATATATATATATATATATATATATATATATATATATATATTATATTATAATTTTTTGGTATTTATTATTTTATAATAACTATATATATATATATATATATATATATATATATATTTACTACATTTATATCCTGCTCTTCTCACCCCGAAGGGGTCTCGGAGCGGCTTACAAAACAAATGAACATACAATATATTATTAGCATAGCACAATATAAGCATTAAATTACTATATTTACTATATTAAATTACTATATATACATATATAATACATTCTGCTTGCGTTTGTAGGTGACAAAAAAGTCTTGTTGAGAAGCAGAGAACTTCCTAGTAATGGAATTCCCAAGCCTGGGTGAACACTGCTCTGAGAAGACTTGTAAACAATTGGGTAAGAACTACAGACATATGAAGAGATTGTGATGACATTTTGTTAACAGTATTTTATGTTTTATCTGTAAGGATGGGATGTCAGGAAACCAGAGCTTCCTAGAAAAAGTTGCAAGAAATTGACAACAACAACAACAATAATAATAATATACTATGCTAAGATTATAATATATTGTATATACATGTAATATTAATAATAATATTATGATGTAATACAATGTAATATTAATAATAATATTATGATGTAATACAATGTAATAATAATTATAATTCACTATTATAATTGTATGTTTATATTACATGCAATATTACTAATAATATTGCAATATAGTCATATAATATAATATATTGTATGTGTATATAATTGTAAACCGCCCCGAGTCCCCTTCGGGGTAAAAAGGGCGGGATATAAATGTCGCAAATAATAAATAAATAAATATAGGTACAGTAGAGTCTCACTTATCCAAGCCACTGGATTATCTAAGCCATTTTTGTAGTCAATGTTTTCAATATATCGTGATATTTTGGTGCTAAATTCGTAAATACAGTAATTACAACATAACATTGCTGCTTGTTGAACTACGTTTTCTGTCAAATTTGTTGTATAACATGATGTTTTGGTGTTTGATTTGTAAAATCATAACCTAATTTGATGTTTAATAGGCTTTTCCTTAATCCCTCCTTAGTATCCAAGATATTCGCTTATCCAAGCTTCTGCTGGTCCGTTTAGCTTGGATAAGCGAGACTCTACTGTATATAGTGTCAGAGTAGCATAGCTATTTCTTTGGAAATATATATATGCAGGACATTTGGATATCTGGAGAACGTTAAGTTTTGGATTGGCTCAGAAATTGCCTTGTAAATATGAACTCTTATGAAGGTCTTCCAATATAATTTTGTTCTTCTCCTTATAGACTTTCTACCTCTGAAATGTGATGCATGTGAAGATGTCTTCTGTAAAGACCACTTTGCATATGACCGGCACAAGTGTTCTTCTGCATACAAAAAGGTACAGTTTGCGATCTAAAATACGTCAGTTCTGGGGAAAGGAAGGCGACAAATGCATAGATATGCCCTCATCTTTTCTGTATTTTGCAAAGCATCCCTTTGATCTTAAAATCCACTCTTTTTTGTAGAATGTGCAGGTTCCAGTCTGTCCCCTGTGTAACGTTCCCATTCCAGTTAGAAAGGGGGAGAGGCCAGATGCTGTGGTCAGTGCTCATATGGACCGGGACTGTAAACATGATTCTACCCAACAGAAGCAAAAGGTAACCTTTCATGCTGGACGTGAGTGCTAGCTACTGTTGTTATTATATAGAAAAAATCTCTGCCTGAGTGGGATACGTTCCCTGCTGTTCATGGTTACCTGTCTTCTGGTGTCATCAGTAATGGACTGGATGATTGAAATTAAATCCAGACAAAACAGAGGTGCTCCTGGTCAGTCGGGGGTGTATCAGGGTGTGGGATTACAGCCTGTGTTGAATGGCGTCCCACTTGAGAGCTAGCATCCCACTTTAAATAATGTGGCTGCCTCCTACAGAATTCAGCAAAGGGTTTGTTGTTTAATGAGGCCCAAGACATCTCTGGCTGAGAATTTTAAAGGCTCCTCCCTAAACTACAAATCTCAGGGTTCAACAAGAGGCGGTTTAAAGTGTGATACCAATTCTTTAACTCTGTGGTGTGATAACCTACATGAAAAGTAGTGAAAATTTGACAAAACAGGTAAGTGATGGTACAGTTGAAATTAAAATCAGCCCAAAACAATTGCAATAATAATATTATTATTTTATTATGACACAGCAAACAAGATAGATATGCTTGATTTCATTTATTATTATTATTATTATTATTATTATTATATCACATCAATAAGGAATGGATCCTTGATTCAACCTAGTTCTAACTTGATGCTTTTGGGGGATGGGGTGTTTAGATCTTCACCAACAAGTGCTTCAACCCAGGCTGCAAAAAGAGAGAGATGATGAAGCTGGTTTGTGACCAGTGTCACCAGAACTTCTGCCTCAAGCACAGGCATCCACTGGACCACGCCTGCCGAGGACAAAGCCGTGCCATTTCCAAAGCAGGGTAAGGTCTTTGACTTGGGAAGCTGACCTCAGACTGCTGTCTGCTCAGAAGATTCAGGTTCATATTGGGACGTCTTTCTAAGGGACTTGGGGGAAAGAATCAAGAAAGTCCCTAACCCACATTAACAGTCCATGGGATAAATTCTCATCCCTGTTATAGAGCAATATAAACCAAGAATGCAGCCCTTACCCTTAGAAATACACAATGCGCAGTGCTTTATTTGGAAATGAGAGAAGATGCAAGGGAGGGGGTCAGTATGGCAGTGACTTCATCCTATATTATGGATCAGCATAACTATTTGAGCAATGTAGAACTGAAAAACTAAGAGCTTCACTTATTTGCACTCAGTTTCTCCAGACCGGCCATTCCCAATTTGCTTGTGAATAATAGTCACTTTATTTTAACACAAACTTTTTTCTTCAGGGGAAGGACTCTTTGCTGTATACAATGAGACTTGACAGAATAGTTGAAGGGGAGAAATATGGGACAAGGGTGTAAGCAAACAGCACGGCTGGCTGGAGCGTTCGGGATGCTGAATGTGGCTGTTTCCTTGCAGATATGCAGCTTTAATGAGATCGTTGGAGTCCCAGAAGATGGCTCTGGGCTACCAAGTTCTGCAAAACAGGTAAGTGCTGTTATCCACTTATTCAGAAGGCTGGAAACCTTAAGTTTTGTGTCTCCTCTCTACAACAAGGACTCTAATCCCATGTTGGCAGTTATTTGAAGGACTTTATTCTCCCTTACAAAACATAGCCAAGTTTGAGATCTCCCAGGGAGGCTATTCTCTCTATCTTTCTATCTTTACAGTTACTCCTAGTAAGAACATGTGATTAGAGTTGGCAATTTTACCAGGAAGACATCATACCAACCTGAGAACCAGGAAGATAGTTCCATCTTGTCTCCTGTGCCATAGCCAACATGCTATGCTAATTTTATATACATATACATAATTTATAATCTATAAATATATAATATATTGTATATACATATGTTGATTAAAAATATAATCGAATACAATAATATACTACTAACAATACAATATAATAATATTAATTATATATTACATATTAAATGTAATATTAATACCATATAATGATATAGTACAATATAGTAATTTAATGCTTACATTGTGCTATGTTAATAATATATTGTATGTTCATTTGATTTGTAAGCCGCTCTGGGTCCCCTTTGGGGTGAGAATAGCAGGATATAAATGTAGCAAATAAATAAATAAATAATAAAATTTCACAACAGGAGCAAAGTTACCTTCGTCTGGAACTCCCTCCCTAGAGGGAGATCAGGCAGGCTTCCCATCCTTACATCTTTTAAAAAGCAGTTAAAAACTTGGTTTTTTCGCTGCACATTTGAATAATTCAGTCCCCATGTCCTAAATTAAATCAATATAATTATCTCACCCTGTTTCCACTTTATAATTAACCAGACGTCCCTCCCCTGGATGGCCCATGAGGTCTCTTCCAACTCTAATATTCTATGATTAAAATTTTTCCATCTTGTCGTGCTGTGGGACAATACTTTATAACTATATTACTGCACTTTAGCTCAAATGTCCCCTCCATACCACCCCCCTCCATTAACCTAGTGGTTCATTCCATTTTACCTTGTTTTTATTCATTTTATGTTTTTAATTAGTTTTATGATCATTGTAATGTATTGTTCTATAATGTCAATTTTATTGTTTATTTATTGTGATATGTTTTAATTGCTGTACTTGTTTCGTTAGCCGCCCCGAGTCCCTGTCGGGAGAGGGTGGCGGGGTAGAAAAATAAAGTTACTTATTTACTTACTTCGGGGTACAGGGAGCAGCAAAATGGGGTCTGAACCCCATGCACTATTAGTGAGTTGATGGTATTGTTTTTTTTTCTCCCTGTTTCAGGTCCCAAGCAAAATGCTGACGCTGTACAACCAGAATCGAAAACTACCTCACCCTGTTGATTGCAGTTGATGTATTCGTTTTTAAAATGTCTACACTGTTTCTAATACTATTTTTGCACCTGTATTTTCTTCTTAGTAAAATGGCTTCTTACCATAATTGTTCGTTGTCTTTGCTGTATGTGGTTAGCAGGATCCTAAAACCAACCTGCATACACTGTTGGGATTGATGGACTTTGATACCACTTTAACATACAGTAGAGTCTCACTTATCCAACATAAACGGGCCGGCAGAACGTTGGATAAGCGAATATGTTGGATAATAAGGAGGGATTAAGGAAAAGCCTATTAAACATCAAATTAGGTTATGATTTTACAAATTAAGCACCAAAACATCATGTTCTACAACAAATTTGACAGAAAAAGTAGTTCAATACGCAGTAATGCTATGTAGCAATGTATTTACGAATTTAGCACCAAAATATCACGATATATTGAAAACATTGACTACAAAAATGTGTTGGATAATCCAGAACGTTGGATAAGCAAGTGTTGGATAAGTGAGACTACTGTACCAGTAACATGCTCTGCTAGTTTTATATATATATATATATATATACACACACACACACATATATACACACACAGACAATATAATTTATAATAATATAACACATTGTATATACATATAATATTCATAATATTATATTGTAATACGATATAATAGTAATAATACAATTTAATATTAATTATATATTATATTTTATATGTAATATTACTAATAATATTAAAATATATTGATATAGTACAATATAGTAATTTATTGCCAGTATTGTACTATGCTAATAATATAATATTGTACGTAAATTTAATTTGTAAGCCGCTCTGAGTCCCCTTCAGGGTGAGAAGAGCGGGATATAAATGTAGTAAATAAATAATAAACTTTAACTGCCATAACTTCTAAATCTGCCTTTAAAAGGAAAGAATAAATACTGTAGTTTTGAAAAGCGCGCCTACACAGCTCCAACCAGCCCAGTTTTGTGGCCAGCGCGCTTAGAGATGACGAATACTGCCCGTCAAAATACACCGACCAATAGGAAGTGAGAGCGCGCGCGGAAAAACCCGCCCCCCTCCCTTCGCTCTTCTGTCAAGATAGAAGAGTCACGTGCTTTCTTCACCTCATGAAGCAAAGGAAAGGAGGGGAAAAAATACATCCTAAGTTTCCGATAGGGTCTTCTTTTTGATGGAGGCTCAAAACAGCCAATAGGAAGCCGTACTCGCCTTACTCCGCCAGCGAATGGGAGCTCGAAGGTGATATAGAGGCGGCGCGTGAGGGAGGAGCAGCATCTGGCCGCTTTCCCAAGCTCGGCTCAGCCAATAAGGACGAGAGGTAGGGAGGAGGCGGGGCTTCAAGGAGACATCAAAGGATTCCGTTGGCTGTTTTTGGTGAAGGAGGGGCAAGGCATCCAATCGTGGCTCGCACGCGCCGCTCCGGCAGCCAATAGGAGCGCGAGGGTGGTCTGAGGTGAAAAACCGGGTGAGGAGAAGCGCCGCGTGTGAGGTGAGGGAAATGTCTGTGCCTCGTGAAGGCCCGTTATTATGAGTGAACCATAATGTTTGGTAAGGTCGAAGGCGGTAGGTAGGGGAAAAAAGGAAGACCACATTATAGCTGGATAGCCCTGACATAACGGGGTGCGTCTACACTGCAGCACAAACGCGGGTCGACACCACTTTGACTGCCATTGCTCAAGGCTATGGGAATCCTTGTCGAACTACAAGGCCTCTGCCAGGTAATTCTAGTGCCTTCCCAAACAACAACTCCCAGGATCCCATAGGCTAGGCCTTGCGCCTTGGCAGTTAAAAGTGGATATAGGAAAGCAGGCTTTCAACAAACCCAATGAAGAGTTTGCTGATCTTAATGGCTTCTAGCAGTGGAATAAACAGTTTCTGGAAATCCTAGACTTCTCTTTGTAGGAGTTATTTCAGTCAAAACTATCAAAGATAATATATTATTGATAATATTATATTGTAATAAGATATAATATTAATACAATATAATAATATTAATTTTATTTATTTATTTACTATATTTATATCCCGCTCTTCTCACCCCGAAGGGGACTCAGAGCAGCTTACAAATCAAATGAGCATACAATATATTATTAGAATAGCACAATATAAGTATTAAATTACTATATTGTACTATATTATATGGTAATATTATTAGTAATACAGTAGAGTCTCACTTATCCAAGCTAAACGGGCCAGCAGAAGCTTGGATAAGTGAATATCTTGGATAATAAGGAGAGATTAAGGAAAAGTCTATTAAGCATCAAATTAGGTTATGGTTTCACAAATTAAGCACCAAAACTTCATGTTATACAACAAATTTGACAGAAAAAGTAGTTCAATACACAGTAATGTTATGTTGTAATTACTGTATTTACGAATTTAGCACCAAAATATCATGATATATTGAACACATTGATTACAAAAATGGCTTGGATTATCCAGAGGCTTGGATAAGCGAGGCTTGGATTAGTGAGACTCTACTGTATTACATTTTTATATTACGTTATATATAATACATAATTAATATTATTATATTGTATTATTAGTAGTATAATATTGTATTCCATTATAGTATTATTATCAATATTATATGTATATACAATATATTATATAGTTATAAATTATTATAAATTATATATATATGTATATAAAATTAGCATAGCATGTTGCTATGTCATAGGAGACAAGATGGAACTATCTTCCTGGCTCTCACGTTGGTATGATGTCTTCCTGGCCCCCTCCTTCTTCACTCTGGCCCCAGAGTGGCAGTTATTCCTTGGGGAGACGGGCTCCCCAATAATATAATATATATTACATGTAATATTACTAATAATATTAAAATATATTGATATAGTACAATATAGTAATTTAGTGCCAGTATTGTGCTATGGTAATAATATAATATTGTATTTAAATTTAATTTGTAAGCCACTCTGAGTTCCCTTTGGAGTAAGAAGAAGTAATAAATGTAGTAAATAAAGATGCTGAACCTGAAAGAGTCCTACATTTGACTAATAAACCTCTACATTCCCTTCCAGCTCTGAAATTGTATCATTTTATTACATAGCAGTGGCTTATCTCTGTTCCCATCACAAAGGGGGAAAGCAAATGCACCTCATTTGCGGCTGCAAGAAAATAGCCCAGACTGACTGTATGGAACGTGACAACAGGCTAGCACAGGCATGGGCAAACTACGACCCTCTAGATGTTTTGGATTTCAATTCTCTGAATTGTGGGAGTTGAAGTCCAAAACATCTGGAGGGCTGAAGTTTGCCTATGTCTGCCTTAGACACATACCCTGAAGGTAATTTTATACACAATATTTGGGATGTCCGGGTAAGAGACACTCAAGCTGTATTGCCGTTTATTTGTGTGTGCCATTGATGTTCATGGTTCTTTACAAGACAAAGCTACAAAACAGGGTGTCCCTCCAAAAGGTATGCAATCTGTTGTCTTTGTGCGCACATTATGAATACACACGTGCATTAGATTGCACGGAATAGTAAAACAGTTATACAGTTGTCATAAATCATAGTTGGAAGAAACTTTGTGGGCCATCCAATCCAACCCCCTGCCAAGAAGCAGGAAAATCACATTCAAAGCTACCCCAACCAGCCACCAGCCTCCAAAGTAGGAGCCTCCACCACACTCCAGGGCAGAGAGTTCCACTGTTGAACAACTCTCACAGTGAGGAAGTTCTTCCTGACGTTCAGGTGGAATCTCCTTTCCTGTAAGTTGAAGCTATTGTTCCACGTCCTAGTCTCCAGGGCAGCAGAAAACAAGCTTGCTCCCTCCTCCCTATGACTTCTCACATATTGATACATGGCCATCATGTCTCTTCTCAGCCTTCTCTTCTGTAGGCTAAACATGCCCAGCTCCTCATAGGGCTTGTTCTCCCTCCTATGGACACATTCCAGTTTGTCAACATCTCCCTTCAATTGTGGTGCCCAGAATTGGACACAGGGTGATTCCAGGTGTGGTCTGACCAAGGCAGAATAGAGGGGTAGCATGACTTTCCTGGATCTATACTCCTATTTATGCAGGCCAAAATCCCATACACTTTTTAAGCTGCTGCATCACATTGTTGGCAGCTCTGTTGTGCGCCTGCAAAACATGGACTGCCTACAAACGCCACTCTCGACTTCCGGAATGGTTCCATCAGCACTGCCTTTAAAAAATCCCGAAAATCTCTTGAGAAGAAGGCAAGCAGGCAAACGTCAGCTTTATGGAAGAAGAAGCAAAGGCCACATCCTCTGCCATCCATTTCACCACATTGTCCAAAGGCCCCATCATTGCCTCTCAAAGCAATTACTTTACTCTCAGCTCATGAACGGAAAATGGAATGTCGGTAGACAGCAAAAGAGATGGAGAGATGGGCTTAAAGCTAACCTTAATAATAAGAAGAATACATTTTATTTTTATTCCGCCCTAAGGGGACTCAGGGCAGATTCCAACAAAAAATGGCAAACATTCAATGCCATCGTACATTCATAAATACAAGTACAAATAACGAACCAACCAGATCCCAAAATAAACCAACATCTAAGACAAAATTATGTTATACAACTAGAAATTAAATAATAACATAACCTGCCAACTAATTTACATCTAACATAAGAGGAGATGTGATTTGTCAAATAGCCTGGGCCTGAACCTTTTAGGGCTTTAAAGGTAATAACCAGAACTTTGTGTCTAGCCCGGAAGCAGACAGGCAGCCAGTGAAGCTGCTGCAACATGGGAACAACACTGTACGTAGCTCCGGTTAGTAATCTGGCTGCCAATCTCTTCACCAGTTGAAGCTTCCGAACGGTCTTCAAAGGCAGCCCCACGTAGAGAGCATTGCAGTAGTCCAAACAGGATGTGACTAAGGCATGGATTACCATCGCCAGATCTGGCTTCTCAAGAGATGAACTGAGAAGCCCTGACCCTGGCAGTCAGCAGATGTCCTCTCTATTGCTGTTCCCATTATTCCTCTCCATTAGCTATGTTGTGCAGGTTAATAAGATTTGGTGTCCTACAATAGGGCAACAGTTGCTCACCTCTGCAATCCATGAATGTTTGTTTATTTTATTTATCTATTTGAGACATTTGTATCCTGCCTTTCTCTGAGCATAGACCCAAGGCGGTTACAACAGAATAAAAACATACAATCCAAAGTTAAAATAACCCATTAAGACATAAATAATTGAAACAGCAAACACAATTAAAACCACGTGAACATTAAAACCAAAATAAAACCCAGAGCTTCTACTAATTAATTGCTTTCTTGAAATACATTATTCTTTGAGATTTCTCCAGTTTGGTTCTACAGCAATAGATTTGCATAGCTATTTTTGTAAAAGTGTTAATAAGATTTTCCAGTGAGAATCATGGCTAAAAATGGATTCGTATTACATGCTGCAGTTTGATACACGTCCATGTTAATTTCAATTCTGAGCCCTTTATTTTTCCGACTCCTTCATACATGCCGAACGTATAATAGCCATAAATGTACTGCAGTAAAATGTTAAAATGGGATTTCATTACCAATTGAATCACAAGGCTACTTAATGTCATAGAGCATAGTGTATACAAAACATGTATTAAATGATATTTTGTTGTTGTTTCTGACTTACGGCAGCCCAAAGGCAAACCTATCATGGGGTTTTCTGGAGTTGGGAGTGTGACTCTCCCAAGATCACCCACTAGACTTCCAGAGCTTGAATGAGGAATTATACCCTGGTGTCAAGAGAATCAGATTCCTAGAGATGAAAAAGACGCTGTCTTTGCAACCCTGTTCTGCCAGACAGGAAAACCCAACCGACCCCTCACAAGAGATGGTCATACAGCCTCTGCTTAGAAACCTCCAGAGAAGAAGACGCCACTGGACTCCCAAGGCAGCACTCTCATTGTCAGGAAGCTCTTCATAATGTTTACGTGGAATATTTTCCTGTAGTTTGAACTAATTACTCTATGTTCCAGATTCTGGAATAATAGAAGACAGGCTATCCCACTGAAAGATATAATCTGTATAGATACTTTTAATAGAAAATGATACATTTATGTGTTTCACAGAGGGAAACTGAAAACATGCTTACAAGAGTGGCAACTGTATTAATCTGCTGCAACAAAACACGCTTGCCTAAACAAAACAAATTACAGGACCCTTTGAGGGTCAGAACTTGTTTTAGCCAGGTCAGATGTTGGCAGCTATATATAAGAAAAAGAAATAGCTAGATAAATTGATACAATCTCTGTATAGGAAAACTAGAGTTACAAAATGGAATTGCAGTGTGTATTTTTATGAAGCAACAAAATGTAGATGAGCTCAGCCCAGTGGCCGCTCACAACAGAAGTAATTGATGAGAATGCATTCTTTCTTGCTTTCCTAAGCAAATTTATCAACTATTAATGCTGTGATAAGTGTTCGCTGTACTAACATTGCATATTTTCCACTTGTGCTGTTTGGTATCTGTATCTCAGTGACTGTATGTCCATTTTCAAAAATGAACTCAGAAAAACAACTGGTAATTTTTCATTCTTGAAATAGATTGTAATGTTTCTAATGAAAGTTGGAACCCACTGTTTCCAAAAGAAAGAAGTTTACACAGTATCCTTCACATCAAAAGTAGAAAATAAGAAGCACTGGCTTAACATTTATTTACGTATTTCCAACGCATCAACATATAAGGAATGTTTTTATTTTTAAAAATATTGGCACAGGTTTTATGTACTTTTTCAGAACGTGCTGCTTTTTTGCTTGGAATGAATTCAAGAAGAAAATGTCTTGTCCCAAACCCAAATACAGATACATCTGTCCACATTATCCAGCTTAGTATGCTGTCAGCAAGGTAGTCTCTACCATCTGTTCTTGTGGAACAAAGCAGACCAAACTAATCTGGATGCCTCTAGCTATTTGTTTATTTATTTATTTGGAACATGGCACTGTGTACCACATTTTAGGGAAAGTTAATCCCCCCAGCATGCTATCCCAATTCACTTGGAGAACAATTAATTCCTGATTTCAAATGGAGCGATTAATCAGTTGCATGAAAGTAAATCCCATCCACCAAATCTTTACAGGAGGATTTTTAGTAGCCCTCTAGCACAGGACTGTACTTACTTGGTTTGTCATTACAGAGAGGGGTTTTAATAACATCATTGAAGAGAGGATTTTGGTGGGGGCAACTTTTCTCATTTTAGCACCATAGCACAATGATATATGCAGATGAACCTTTAAGGCAAGGAATCTAGCACTGTGTCCCAAGACACATTATTATGAGACCTTTGTTAACTTTTGATTTTACGGCTAGGGCAAAAATAGATATGTGTTGTCGAAGGCTTTCATGGCCGGGATCACAGGGTTGTTGTATGTTTTCCGGGCTGTATGGCCATGTTCTAGAGCTTGAAAAACATACAACAACCCCAAAAATAGATATGTTTGTGTGTGGATCATTGCAAATGTGGATCCGTTCTGGCCAGCTTTTTCATGCCTTTAGGGGGATGGGACCTGTAAATCCTTGCTTGAATTAAATGCAGCATTTATATTAAGTAAAAAGATACATTGTAGTGGGTTGAGTGTTGGAACTGTGACTCTTAGAGACCAGGGTTTGTGTTCCCGCATGGCCACGAAAACCTTCGGATTGTACACAAGTCATACACTCTCAGAGGAAAGGGAGTCTTCATAACAAATCTTGCCAAGAAAACCCCATGACAGGTTTGCCTTAGGGTCTCCATGAGTTGGAAGTGATTGGAAGGCACACAACAGTAAGATATTTAGCTTTGTTGTGTTAAGTATGCAGGAGATGGAGAAAGTTCATGTCTGTAAATTAATAGCTCAAATGTTTGGACGTCATGTGCTTTCTAGCAATTAAGAGGACACACATACAAATGGAGTCAGAGCAAAAGAGTATTATATTTATTTCTTTGTGGTGGTGGTGGTTATGGAAGTAGGAAGACTAGTTGGCAGACAAGACTGCCTAGAGTAATGGCTTACCCAGCATTACTATGTTGAAAAATTGACTATATTATATACCACTTAACTGATCCTGAGCAATGATGAGAAGCATATGAACTGGATCCATAGTAATACAGAGATTCCATGGCATATACCTCAAGTTCCTCGGCATTTGAAACAATAAACTAAAAACACTTTTGATATAAGAAAGTCTTAATATTTTTGGGTTTCCTTCATGAACATTTGTAAGCACAGATACTTGTATTTTGCTACTAAACATTAGGAAACGAAATCAGTCCTAATACGTCTTTTATTGTATACCTAAGTTACAGAATAATCTTTTTAACAAAGCTTATGTCTTTCAGTTATTGAAAACAGAATGCCGAGTAACAAAAAAACCACAGATATCAAGACTGAAAAGAAAAAGAAAAAAATGAAACCTCTCATGCCAGGAAAGGAAAAGGTGAAGAAATCGAAGCATATCATGTCAGAGGAGGATCAACAGGCTCATGAACCTAAGATGAAAAAACAAAAAATGGAGGTGAGTGAGCAAGCATGCGTTTTCTGAATTTACGTATGCGTTTTCTTATGTCCAAAAACAATAAAAAAGAGTTCTTAACGTTCAAATGTACAAGAATTTGCAAAATAGTCCCTTTACCGTGGCACATATCCCCTTTGGTATGTTATTTGTAAGAATAGTCACTTGTTTTGTTGCTCTGGTGCACTGACTGAAAACAGTTAAAACTAAAATTGGATCAGCAGATCCAATGAGTCAGAAGGATGCTCTGTATCTTAACTATAAGCATATCTCTGGGAGTCTTAAGTTTTTCTGAACTAGCAGTCCTCACATTCAGTGTATGTAATGCAGTTCTACAGTTAGCAGAAAATAACTACTATTGATCAGAAACAAACTTAATACAGTGTACCTGTGCATTCCTTCTACGGTTGTATTAATAGAAGTATAGTATTAGAAATCACAGGATGGATCTTAATAGATATTATTATTAGCTGGTTATAAATATAATTATTGGAACCATTCCAATTTGCAAATAATGGAGCACAGAATGTTGAGTTCCATCTTTTCTTTCATTTTCTGAAGGCCTTTCTGCGAACCTACAGAAATTTTCTGTTCTTTTCTGCAGTATATTCTGGTTTTGTTATAACAAAAGCCCCTGACAACAGAAACTTATTCCATATGACAGAACTTATAATATTAAAATCCTTTTTAGGTGAAGTTTTGATCTGAAGTTGAAATGTCAGAAACGAAGCAGCTCTCTTATGTTGTCATTGGTCCGGCAGTCTGGTTCTGGTTAGCAGGACCTGATTGACTAGTCCCAACTTTCCTGCTGAGATTAGAGGAAATTCCACATGGGTCCCCTACTTCCCAGCACTGTAGAAATTAGGTCGTGGCCTTTGATGAACAGAGAGGGCAAACAGCTTGTTTTTGCTTTTGGCAACTTGTGTACGATATGTTCATATCATATGAAGTGGCAGCACAAAGTTTTGAGAACTGCTAGTATTTCCCAACAGACCCCAATGATTAGTTTGAATTGTACTTTTTGTAACATCAATCCTCAGATTCCTTTAAAGAAAAATGACTTATTTTTTATTTATATTACATATGACTTGATAGGTGAAAAGACAACATTATTGCTTAATTATAAAACTGGGAGAAGAGTTTCATTATTGATTATTTTTAAAGGTGAAGATATTTCACTGACGCATTAAGTTTCTGCATTTAGCTGCATTTTACACACGTTTGGGGCCTGCATATTTCACACCACATTACTTTAAAATGTAGGCTACTAATTGATTTTTATGTGGAGTAGTGTGAAGGCAAATTAACATGTTTTATATGGATGTAATTCAGTATTGTAATGACCATTATAGTAAAAAAAAAATGTTGCAACAAAAATTGTACGAGAGTAAAATGAGTATATTTGCCTTTAAGGCATGCTGACCTTTCCAAACAATATTGTCATATTATTTTTTAAACTTTTAATTTCCTTCCTTTTACATAAAATGACAATAAGCAACCGAGGTCCTATGCTAAGGTATGAATAGTCTTC
Organism: Anolis carolinensis; assembly: GCF_035594765.1. NCBI lineage: Eukaryota > Metazoa > Chordata > Lepidosauria > Squamata > Anolidae > Anolis > Anolis carolinensis. Next base: position 4,812,240 of record NW_026943824.1, read on the forward strand.
CAAGCCATACACTGCTGATATAAACTTAATGGCCCTGATTTCTTAACAATGCTTACGAGATAAGAACTGTAGGGCCCTCCTTCTTGAACACAAATTCTGGCTTTCCCATGCCTGTCTCAATTGCAGTTAAGCATTACATCATTGGAGATATCGACAACTCTTATATTAACCAAGTTTAAGCAGTTCTTACCAGTACGAATTTATGACTAAGAGGCCACCTGGTTTAGTCATTCAAATTAACTTTGAGTATTTATTCTGTCACATCTACTTGGGTTATAACTACTTGGGAAGAAAGAAATCTTTTATTTAATTTTCTATCAGTCATACCTAGCAAAGACTTGGGGAAATGCCAGGTATTCCTCATTAAAAACACAGTAAAAGTCATATAAGTGCTGTGATAGTTTTCATTACGATTTAGGGGCTACAGTTGCTGCCAGTTGCAATATTGTTGCTGTTGTTCTGTTAGATTACAGCAAATATTGACGTTTGTCTGAAGCTTGTTGTTCAGAAGTATCATATTTGTTATGAATGCTTGCTTGCTTATTAATGTTTTGACATCCATAGGCACAATGTTGCTCTTTGCCTATTTTTGTAATGTCAATAAGACAATATTGGTTTGTTTTTCTTCCTTGCTGAAGTGTTGAAATGCTTTCTTGGTGTTCCTGCACCAAGAAGTCCTACAAAGCCAAGGTGATTTGGATTCAATATTCCCTCACTTTTGGAGTTATAATAGTAGTCTGTGAGCTTTCATGTTGATGAAATTACTGTCAGCAAGAAAGGGTTGGCTGTCAAATCGCATAGAGGATTACTGTCTCACTATTTATGTACTTTATTTGGTCTGAGGAATTGCAAAGTTCTGTGGACAAAAAGCTTATATTCTTTACATTACTAGTAGAAACACTTTAACTTGGAATTTTTCAACTTGTGCCTCAGTTTGCACCATTAGCATGCCAGCAACCTTTTGAAAAATGAGTCATTTCTGCTGTCTTGCCAGTGTCCCTAACAGTGGATTCTAGGAGCTCCATCCTAGCACAACAAGCACGTTGTGGACTGGGCTGTGGAACAGATAAATTGGAAAGTTATTGATACTATTGTATTTTCCTACAGGCCTTGATACCACTGATCACTTAATGATTCTGTTGGATTGATACTCTCGATTAAATTATGCCCTTTTGGTAGGACTGTCTCAGAGGGTAGTGACAGGTAATTGCTTGTCAATATCATTAGATTTTCCCTGCAGAATCCCACAAGGTTCCCTTCTGTTTCCAGCTCTGAGCTCTAGCAACAGTCATTTCTACTTTCAGAACCCACTGACTCCTCCGTGATCTTCAGGTATGTTCATTGTTTGCAGTTAGCCTCCTAACCTTAGGGTTGTGCTAATGTTCAGCAAGCAATAGAGGACAATGAATAAAATACATGTGAAATAAAACAGGAGTAGCTGCAGTTGGTTCTATCCTTATTTTTAATGGGAAATATGATAGAAATCCTACTCTTATTTTGGGTAACTTGCAAAGTATCCTGTATTAAGTGTCACAATTTTATGAAAGACCAAATGAATGTTTCTGCAAAGTTCTTGCGAGACAGTGGGGCCAGGTAAACACTTTACAGGATGCTGTTAACAAAGCGTAAATTTATTTTTTCTTTAATTTGTTTTTTCCCTGATGGCACAGTGTGTTAAAACGCTGAGCTGATGAACTTGCGGACCAAAAGGTCCCAGGTTCAAATCCCAGGAGCGGAGTGAGCGCCCGCTGTTAACCCCAGCTCCTGCCAACCTAGCAGTTTGAAAACATGCCAATGTGAGTAGATCAATAGGTACCACTCCGGCGGGAAAGTAACAGCACTCCATGCAGTCATGCTGGCCACATGACCTTGGAGGTGTCTACGGACAACACCGGCTCTTCAGCTTAGAAATGGAGATGAGCACCAACCCCCAGAGTCGGTCACGACTGGACTTAACATCAGGGGAAACCTTTGCCTTTTTTAAAATCTTTATGACAATGCTTAAATTAGTCATCATGGATTTTTAAAAATTCACTATAAATTGGCAGCAAGCTTTCCAATGCTTGTTTTGCATTGTTTTTCATTGTAGTCTTCTGCCATGACAACACATTCATAAAAATGTAAAAAAATGCCCGAAATATTTATATTCATAAATGAGGCTGAATAATTTTGCATTCCTTTGAATATTTGTCTAATGGGCTGAACAAATTTCCCAGGAAAGTATATTCACAGCTGGGAAAACAGTTCCTACTTTGAAAATGGCTTTCCCAGGCAAAAAGCTTGCATCTCCAACTGTTTCTGGTATAAACACAATATTTTGTGTACTGCTTAGCTGGCTTTGGAAAGGTTAAGAATGTTTCATTGGGCATTAAACAACAGGATAGAGCGTCATATATATACTTTTGTGCTGTAATTGAGATTTCTTAATTCAGATTATGTTCAAAGTTTAGAGAGGTGAAGATATTTCATCAGACATCAAAAACGTTTTTAAATCCTTAGAAACCAGTTTCAATTTTCCCTCAATCTAGATCTGTCTAAAATATGTATCAATGTTTTTTAGAAAGATAACAAGCAAAAACAATTTTCCTTACATTCTAAGCCCATAGATCCTTTTCTCATTTGTCTGAATTTAATTCTGCACCCAGATAATATACCCTTCGTCAGTACACAGTGAAAGCCTACACATAGCAGTTCCATTAGTATCATGTATATAAGTATTGTGTAATGTCCTTAGGTTACGATCTAGATTTTGCTAATGTAGACGGTATAAAGATAAATGGGTCGTTTGTCTGACTCAGTGTGAGGCAACTTCTTCAGCCTGGATGATGTTTCTAAGAATTTCAAACACCTGATCACCCATGGTCTGAAAATAAAATATTTTCTAGGCGTTCTACTTGCCCTTTGCTTGCTAAGGAAAACAAAATTCAGTATTATACTTGTGCATCAGCAACTTTATATTTTGGGGAAATTATCTAGAAAGTGTTTGGATGAGAAACAAATGAATATCTGTTACAGTCCTCATAAAAATAATATCAAGAGTAAGTTAGAAAACAGTTAAATAATTTGGAATTTTGGTAGAAATGTTGTAGCCGAGACTAGCTTCTGGTACTGAGTAATATTATCGGCACTCCCAATTTCTGATTTTTATCAGACACTTAATATTACTACAGTGTTCACTGAATGGCTTGCTATCACAAACCAGACTGCTTCCATGAGGTGATAACACGAAACTGTGCAGTCTCAGTTCCTCAGAACAAAGCAGAGTTGGCAGCTTTCCTATGTTGCCAGCCAAGAAAGCTGGCTCAGCAGACTGGTATTTATTCTTAGCCCCTGGTGTTGCCGTATCCCTGGGTGAGGGAAGGGAGACTGCAGCCAAATGTAAATAAAAGCCTGAATCTTTGAGCATCATATGTGATACATCCTGAGCCATATTCCTACGTCTTGGACTTTAAAGGAATACTAATGGAATCAGCCTTCCTTAAGGTGACTGGGAAGGGAATGCAACACAATGAGGGTGCATCTGTTTAGTTATGCCCTGTGTGGCCATGACATTTCTAATTGAATATACTCAGGTATAACAACTGTACCAATATCCCTGGGCATTATAAGGCATTCCACACTATCCGTATCCGTAAAGCCATATTAAAATGCATCAAAGGTCATAAATAATAGCTGAAGCAAATGGTTGAGAATGGCCTAGCTAGAGGATACTCTTTGTACTAATCCGGTTTCCCCTAAAATAAGATATCCCCAGAAAATAAGACCTATTAGAGGTTTTGCTGAATTGCTAAATATAAGGCCTCCCCCGAAAGTAAGACCTAGCAAAGGTTTTGTTTGGAAGCATGCCCATCAAACAGAACACCAGAGCATACAGGATCGATAAATGTACGTACCATATACATGGAAATAATGGTAGTAATAAGAAATTCTTGATAGGATTCACAATTTGTCTGGTTATGCTGGTTTGTGATGACAACTACTGTACAGTATATAATAAATGTTCATTTTTTTTTTGTTCAACAATAAATGTGAATTCTTCTTCATGGAAAAATAAGACATCCCCTGAAAATAAGACCTAGCGCATCTTTGGGAGCAAAAATTAATATAAGACACTGTCTTATTTTCAGGGAAACATGGTACATGTCACATTGATTCACATAATTTTAAATAATTGTCTTTTCATTAGCAAGTTTTCAAAATCTTCGTTAGCAGAGCCTAGCATCCATTTATGTAGATTCCATTGAATAGACTCCAATGATTTACCCTTTGCAGAGGTCAACTTAGATATTGTGTAGACTAACATTGGAGCTTCTGCCAACCTAGCAGTTCGAAAACATGCCAACGTGAGTAGATCAATAGGTACCACTCTGTCGGGAAGGTAACGGCGTTCCATGCAGTCATGTCAATGGCCACATGACCTTGGAGGTGTTTAAGAACAACACTGGCTCTTTGTCTTAGAAATGGAGATGAGCACCAACCCCCAGAGTCGGACACGACTGACCTTAATGTTAGGGGAAACCTTTACCTTTTTTAACATTGGTCTCCATTAACTATTCCTGCCTGTCAAATGGACTTCACAAACAGTCTTCACTTTAAATCAGAGCCACAGAATTGCTTTGGACCTTTCAGTTCATCAGACAGCTCTTGTGACACACATGTTAAATCTATTCTACTTCTGTGAGTATCATTTTCGAGTGGTATCAAACGTTAGTGCGTGCTTGTTTTGTTGCTTGTCTGCCAAGTGGTTGACTTTGAATGACATCCCACATACCAGACTAGTCGCAACTTTAGACATCTTTTCACACTGAGTTTTTCTCATGAACTGCTGTTCTTAACTCTTGCTCCCCAAAATCCCACAATAGTACCTCTTTCACAATCTTTTAATGCCTTTCTGGTTACTTCAATGGTCTCTTGTCTCTTTTCTGTGTGTATGTGAGAGATAGAGAATGAGAAAGAATGCTTCAAGATGGTTGGACCTATCTTAGTTTTATTGTGAAATTCCTATATCCTGGTTATCCTTTAGTGACCAGCACACCTTATGACCAGCATACTGTGCCCAGACCACTCCCAAGTGTTCCACAAACAGTGCTGCTCTGTCAGATAACTATGGGAGGGAGAAGAGAGCATGATGTTGTTTTAACATTTAATCCTTGCAATACTGGAAAGATGCCAGGCAAAGCTAGCTAAAGGCATCTTTTTTTCCAGTGTGCAAGATGCTGATGACTTTCCCACAAAAAGTCAGAAGCTGCTTTATTCTCGATCCAATCTAAATTAGTTGCATTAAAGTCTGTACAAAAACTTACTTAGTCCCACTTGATGAAGTGGAAATTAATCACAGTAATAATAGTAGCAGCAATATGTACATTTTATATAGTACTTCAGAGCGTTCAAGCTTTTTACATTTCATTACTTTCTCAGCATTTGTGCAAGACAAGGCGGTATTATTGTCCATATTGCAGACAGGGCATTGATGCTGAGGGAAGAAAGTGTTGTTTGAGGCAAGACTTCTAGCAAATCATTTGTTCTAGCCAGAAGATGAAATCCGAACTGTAGTGGTCTTTGTTCTCAGTTCATTCTCTAAGGTCTTTTCACACTAATGCAGTGGCTTCAGAAGGGAGGAGAGACACATTGTCCTGGAAGTCTATTTTCATGACTTTGATTTGATATTTCTGTGCATTTGGCTAAGTTTGTTGATACAGTAGAATCTCACTTATCCAACATTCTGGATTATCCAACACATTTTTGTAGTCAATGTTTTCAATACATCGTGATATTTTGGTGCTAAATTCGTAAATTCAGTAATTGCTATATATCATTACTGCGTATTGAACTACTTTTTCTGTCAAATTTGTTGTATAACATGATGTTTTGGTGCTTAATTTGTAAAATCATAACCTAATTTGATGTTTAATAAACTCTACTGTATGTGGAAACTATTACTTTATTTTGGGGCTTCATTTACAAACTGGTACGTGCTCATGGAAATGTCAGGGATTTGTAAATCATAAAAATGTAGCAGAAAGAGGTCTCCACTGTAATTCTAGAGTGATTTTCTGTTGTTCTTCATTCTCTGTATGCAACAGAATGCATCTGTCTAAATATAGTATTGTGTGCTGAACCATGTAACTCTTCTCTAAACCAAATTTGTAAGCAGATATACTTGGGATGGAAAAATCAATGACTTTTATTGATGTTCACAGCAATATGTACTATTGCATTTTTCCAGTCTTATTGTCATTTTATTGTTTTGTTCAGGGCATCCAATATATGCAAGAAAACTAACAACATTGGATAATTCTATTATGGTCATGTCCTTCCTTTCATAATATTTCTGGTACCTTATTATTTGTGAGTATACAAATTCAACCAACCTTCCATGAGCCATTTATTCTTATTCAAACTTAAACCAGATCTGAATAATATGTAATCTTTTACATATTCTCATAAAAATAGAGTACAAATCTGTGCATAGGGCAAAATGTACAATTTTCTTTTTCCTGCTAGCAATAAGCATTGTGATCAGGTTCTGTCCTGGTAACTTGATACAGGCTAAATCAAACCTCCGATTGCTCAGTGCTATCAGTAATGACTGACTTCAGGGTGGCGTGGCAAAAACGATGTAAAACGGACACTTTGGTTTTCTGCTCAATGTACAGTTTTAGTTTGTCTCTGAAAGTCTCACCTAGGAAGCTGTAGATAAGGGGGTTCAAACAGCTGTTGGAGAAGGCTGCGAGGTTCACAATATGTCCCGTTAAGGGGTAATTATGTCTGAAAGATTGTCCCCTTGATGAGGTTTGGTCGGTCTTTTGGAGCAGTTGTACACTTATGAAGACATTTTCAGGAAGCCAGCAGATGAAGAAGACGAGGACAACAACCACAATCATGCGAAGCGCTTTCTGTCGGCGGAGACGCAGACTCTGGTGCCGGTGGGCTCTTACCAGGACTCGAACAATTAATGAATAGCAAAGGCCAATGATCGCAAATGGGATGATGAACCCCAACGTTATTTCAAGCCACTGGATTTCTTTTACATCTGCAAAACAGAAGGACACCTCTCCGGCGTGTTGCAGATATACAGCCGTGAAGGGAACTAGTGTCGCAGAGATGGAAGCCAGCCAGATGAGACCACAACTTAATCTGGCATGTTCCATTGTGCGAAACAAGTTGGACCTCATTACTTTTGCCAGGGCAATGTATCTGTCAAAGCTCATCCATGTTAGGAAGAATATGCTACTGTACATATTGATTTGAAGGAACAAAGACATGAAAGTACAAATAATGGCGATATCGTAATACTTTACATCAAGATTAAAAACTTCGATGAGGGAATCAGCAACTAAAATGAGATCTGCTGCCGCAAGGTTTATAAAATACAGGTCAGGAATAGTCATCTTCTCACGGAAACTGATATTCACCACTAAAATAAGGATGTTCCCTACAAAGCCGATAGGAAAAAGGAATATTGTGTAAAGGCACGACAAAAAAAGACCTATGACGTATTGCTGGTGTTCAGATTTGTCTGAAAGAGTTTTGTTTTGGGTGTACAAACATGATCCATTGCAAAGCACTGGAGATGTGGATGCTGTGTAAACTTCCATGGCTAAGGTTTTCTGCTAGGTAGATCCCTTTTACCTTCAGTGGCAAGGTGCTAAAATTGTTGGTGGATCCAAAACAATCTGAAGAAATAATTCTTGTGAATCTGACAAGGCAGAAGCAATTCAAATCAGAGCTTTAAGAAAGGTCGGCTATTCTTCATTGTGACAAGCAAGAGAAAATCTTTATGTTCTGTAATACAGTATATTTTTTAATGGTGTTGATGACTTCAGGCATATACATTTTTCTTTGCTTAGAGGCTGAATGACGGAGAATCATAATAGCTCTGTTTACTTCCGTTTAGGCAGCACTTAATACAGTTGGACCTGGAATTAATGAAAGGAAAAATTATTAATCTCGTGCCTAGAAGATTGAAAGTGTGCCATCATTTATGGCTGATAACTGGCATTTGTTCATTGCTACTTCACGAGTAGGTCTTTTAGTTATAAAATATATTCATTTAATTATCTGAACCATAAAGACCTGAGCACACATGATAAGTACATTAAAAAAAACATGCAATTACATGGTATCCATTCAGTGCAATGTGCAAAGCATCCTCCTGGCATTGCGCTTATCAATCAGGGGGAAAAAACCAGTTGTGGAAACAATAAGGGGAATCTTCCTGTTCTATCGTACCCTTCCCATAAATAATACAGTAAATCTTAATAAATAATCACACAGTGCACACATTTGCTACAGAACTGATAATACCTTTATTTACTAGTCAGAGGAAAGGATAGGATTCCTTCTCATTTTTACCCCGTGTTTCTCACAAAGGCCCCAAACTTAACAGTAAGGTTTTTATTTGTAATTGCTTTTCATTGATCCTGAAAAATTATTTCCACTTGCCCGAGATAAAGGCTGTATTATATCTGAAGCTTTGAAGCGTTGCATTTTTAGATCAAGGCATTCTTCCAAAATATAGTTAATCATGTAGTCATTTGATTTCCTAACGGATAGTTTAAGAATAGCCTTTCTCTGCTTAACTTTTTGGTTTGCTTTTGTTCGTAAACAAATCGCTTTTACAAACCAATGGAAAGTAGACCAATAGAAATGGTTAAGAAAATAATGTTATAATTTATTCTTTCAGCTATACAGGCAGTCCCCAAGTTATATAGGTTTGGTCTTAAGTTGAATTTGTTTGTAAGTCGGAACAAGTACATTTCTTAAGTGTAACTCCAGCCATGTATGTATGTATGTATGTATGCACGCATGTATGCATGCTTCGGATAGGAAGGGTTAACACCCCTATGGTGTTTCCTTTGCTGTCTCTGCTCCTGTTCAGAAGATCTCACCTCACTTTCTGTCCCTGTGAGAACTGGATTTTGAAAAATCTGGCTTGTTGTAGAAACAGGGATTGGCGATAAAGCTTCAGTGGAGATACCTTTCCCCCATGAAACTAACTCTTTCAGGAGTGGATTTCTCTTCCAAGGGGAAGATTTCTCTCACTTCCTGTTGTCTCATCCCATTCTTAACTATGAGTCATTTTTAAGTCAGATGTTTGTAACTCAGGGACTGCCTTTTACTCCTATTGTAATAGTCTGCAGGGAGCCTGGTCTATTTCAATACTGTTCTATCAGTGAAGTCACCACTCACAAATAATAAGAGACAATGTTCAGATGATTCTGGATTTTACAGAAGGCCAATTCTAGTGCAGTTCAGTCAGATAGCTAAAAACATCTTTTTTTTTCTATGTGCACCATTTAAAGAACTGTCTTGCCAATAAAACAGAGGTATAATTAATAATAATAATTATTATGTATGCTGGAACTCAATGGACAGACTCAGTCTTTTGAACTGAACGCGCCTATCTGTATTTTATAATGTGTTTTATGAATACTGATGTAAGTTAATAATAATTTTTTTAACTGATTTATATTGCACTGTATAGTTTTTATATGTGTGTTTTTTGTAAGCCGCCCTGAGTCCCCTGTTGGGTGAGAAGGACGGGATATAAATATTGCAATAAATAAATAAATATAATGATGCTCAGAGTTTCTACATTCGGTTTTAAAAAACAATGCCTTTTTCTGGTGGATTGTTTTTCTTTGCTCCTTTAGGCTGTGCATTTTATTTTTAAACACCTTTGAAAAACCTTGGGGCATTTTTCTTTTACTTATTGCCTGCTTTCGGCAATCCTATCTCATACAGGAAAATAATAAGCTAACATGCCAGTACACTGAGCATCATTTCCTCAGACCCCACTAAAGAGCAGTATCTTTCACAATCATATAGTGAGAGAGGTTAAAGGAGACGAACATTAAGAGGTTTTGCAGGAGAAGCTCAGAAGGAGTTTTATCGCAAGAATTAAAACCCGGAGCAAGAGTTGGTCCTACCTTCTTTTGGTGGATCCTTATATCTTCTTTTGATGGCCTCTAGTTTTCAGTAAGCGAAAACGTGTGATGCCTTGCAGCCTTTGCCAGGAAGATAATTTCCGTGGAACCATTCAACAGGCTGATTCACTCAGGGTGCTTCCAAATCCCGATGCAGCAGGTGGACGCTTGGTCTCCATCTGCCTCCGAAGGAAACGACTTGACAACTGAACAAACTCCACCTGCTGGCTGCCAGAATTTTTCCACCGACTGTGGGAGAAGACTTCAGCAGCTACACCGAATCCCGTTTCCTCATTGAAAGGGATGAGGCAAGGGCTTGGCTTTGCTCGTGGGTGGGAGGGAGGCCTGTCTTCTTTCCATTTTGGTTTTCTGTATAAAGCACCCCTTTCTATATGACAATAATCATCATAATATCTGCGTAATATCAACGTTGAAAGTTTCTTTGCTTGTTTTTATGTACATAATCTCAGAACGTTAGACACTTTATCTTCGTATTCTGATAACAAGATATTTATTACACATCTGGGTAGAACAGCACAGATACGGTAGTTCCGTGTGCCCAAAGGATGTTTGGGCTAAGATTCATCAAATAAAAGCATGGAAGAAATCCTCCAGGTCAATATTAAAATGGAACCAGAATAATAATAATAATAATAATAACAACAACAACTTAATTTTTATATCCCGCCCCATCTCCCCGAAGGGACTCGGAGCGGCTTACATGGGGCCATGCCCAACAACAATACAATAACAGCAATAAAACAATAAAACAAGGTCAGCAATAAAACAATGCCATATCAATAAAAACATAACATCAATGAACAGTTATAAAAGTCAGCGCACGGCATAAAATGGTTAAAAACAGAGCTGTAATACAATATAATACTAATAATACGATATAATAATATTATATACTATATATTACATGGAATATTACTAATAATATTACAATATATTTATATAGTACAATATGGTAATTTATTGCCAGTATTGTACTATGCTAATAATATAATATCGTATGTAAATTTAACTTGTAAGCCGCTCTGAGTCCCCTTCAGGGTGAGAAGAGCAGAATATAAATGTAATAAATAAATAAATTTGTGCACACGACCTCGAAGGCTTGGTGAGGTGGCTCCTTGGCGTATAGGTGAGAATAGGGTTGTTGTATGTTTTCCGGGCTGTCTGGCCATGTTCCAGAAGTACTCTCTCCTGACGTTTCGCCCACATCTATGGCAGGCATCCTCAGAGGTTGTGAGGTATGGAGAAAACTAATCAAGGAAGGTTTATATATACAGTAGAGACTCACTAATCCAACACTCGCTTATCCAACGTTCTGGATTATCCAACACATTTTTTGTAGTCAATGTTTTCAATATATCGTGATATTTTGGTGCTAAATTCATAAATACAGTAATTACTACATAGCATTACTGCGTATTGAACTACTTTTTCTGCCAAATTTGTTGTCTAACACGATGTTTTGGTGCTTAATTTGTAAAATCATAACCTAATTTGATATTTAATAGGCTTTTCCTTAATGCCTCCTTATTATCCAACATATTCGCTTATCCAACATTCTGCCGGCCCGTTTATGTTGGATAAGTGAGACTCTACTGTATCTCTGGAAAGTCCAGGGTGAGAGAACAACTCTTTGTCTCTACACAGATATATATTCTTTCCTTTCCTTACTTAGTTTCTTCATACCTCACAACCTCTGAGGATACCTGCCATAGATGTGGGTGAAACGTCAGGAGAGAATACTTCTGGAACATGGCCACACAGCCCGAAAGACATACAACAACCCTGTGATCCCGGCCATGAAAGCCTTCGACAACACATTGAACTCTTTGTCAGTTGGAGGCCAGTGTGAATGTTGCAGTTAATCACCCTAATTAGCATTGAAAAGCTTCATCTCCTGGCCTTTCCTGCCTGGGGGCATCCTTTGTTTAGAGTCATTAGCTGCCTGGAACTCCTCTGTTTGCAGTGTTGCTTCTTATTTACTGTTTTGATTTTTGAGTTTTTTTAATACTGGTAGCCAGATTTTGTTCATTTTCATGGTTTCCTCCTTTCTGTTGAAGTTGTCCACATGCTTGTGAATTTCAGTGGCTTCTCTGTGTAGTCTGACATGATAGTTGTTGGAGTGGTCAAGCATTTCTGTGTTCTCAAATAATATACTGTAGGCTAACTCAACCAGAGAAATCAGCCATGGCAGAGCACTTGATGAACCAACCTGGACACAGTATATTATTTGAGAACCTTCCTTGCTTAGTTTCTCCACACCTCACAACCTCTGAGGATGCCTGCCATAGATGTGGGTGAAACATCAGGAGGGAATACTTCTGGAACGTGGCCATACAGCCCGGAAAACATACAAGAACCCTGTGATCCTGTGATCGAGGTGACCTCCCCTCCAGGACTTTGTAAAAGATAGTTCAAAAATCAAGACTTTATGTTCTATATTCCATATATTTATAGTAGAAGGTGATTGAGACTTTTTACTGGAGTTTACTGTGGATTATCCCTGCATTCTGAGGCAAGAGATAACAACTTCATGAATTGTAAAATCATGCTGCAAAAACTCCACTTCTATGAATTTCCATATTGGGTTCCCCAGATGTTATGAACTTCGTTCTTATCAGATATTTTCAATTGTTTATATCATTCATGATTCCCCTTTATGCAATGTAACCCACCTTTATGGATTCTCCCTTATTTCCTCGAAATCTACCTATCTGCCTATATGTATTTATACTCTTTGGGATCCCTGGAAAATATGTATTCTTCCCAGCAGGGTTTATGTTCCAACTTTATTTTAATTTTCATTTTATCCCATATAATTGTCAAATCATGAAATCAAATGGGAAATATTATGACCCCAACATGAACTCTAGCCCTATGACCCAGACCTCCCTTCCCAAAAACAAAAGGATAATCTGCCACAGTTTAATCCAATCTCATTCCGATCGCATGGACAATATAGGGCGAGCCACCAAATTCCTGAAGGTGACTCACCCCCAGGGCAAACATTGTCATATCCCAGGCCAGGACGCCGCAGGAAGGCACCCTGTGGGGCCGTCAATGACGGCTCATCACCAACCATCACCACTTCCCGTCTGATGCCCCAAAGACATATCTAAAATCTGTGAACGTGACAGGACCCCGGACATCCTTGATGGGTGTCATAAATTCCTTTAGAAATTGGCTGGGCCAGAATTAATCTGATATTTCCTGTCCGGTCACCCCATTGTCTCAATAGCTCCCGCCTCCCCCTCTCTGATTGGCCCGAGGGAGGACAAAAAACGGCTCCCCATTGGGCCAGCAGAGCAAGGCGGGAAACGAAAGCCCGCCTCGTTCCAACTCTCAGCCTATCCGCGACCAGATGGGCAGGGAAGCGGGGCGGGAAATTCAAAGGGCTGTCAGACCAAAACATTGTATAAATATGACTTTATTTGAAACCTATGTTACGCTAGTAGATTGAATGATCGCTATTAGCGTCCTTTTCAGCTGAATTGCTCAATAAAACCTCCTTGGCGGATTTTCCTTCAACTTGGCGGACCTTCTTCATTTCAGGCTTCAGGTTGTATTGCGGCTTATATTCTTCTTTTGGCTTCGCCAAGGTCCGTTCCCTCAGGACCGGATCGGCTTCCTTCTAAAGGGGCCCGATCCCCCAAACGCGGTCGATAACAATCCCAGCCATGAAAGCCTTCGACAACACATTAACAAGATATTTATTACACATCTGGTTAGAACAGCACAGCTAGTTCTGTGTGCCCAAAGGATGTTTGGACTAAGATTGATCAAATAAAGCACGCTTTGCCCTGCAGCAAATTGGTTTTGAAACTGAGCTGGACCTTCAAAAGCAGTATAACAAGGGGAGTGGGCACTGGCAAGGGTTGCAAAAGAAGTTTGGCAGTAGAAACAAGGAGAAAGGCCGTCCTTCCCCAAGAATTGGAAGCAAGACAGAGTGTGTAAGTGTACCCAATTATACATGCTTGAATGTTCACTTTAATTCACATAACGTACGTCATTTTCTTAGCCTGGCTTCAGGGTCACTTGCTTTTAGAATATGTCTCCTGTTTTAAATACCGTATATACTCGAGTATAAGCCGATCCGAATATAAGCCGAGGCACCTAATTTTACCACAAGAAAACTGGGAAAACATTGACTCCAGTATAAGCCGAGGGTGGTAAATTTCAGAAATAAAAATAGATACTAATAAAATTACATTCATTGAGGCATCAGTAGGTTAAATGTTTTTGAATATTGACATAAAGCTCAAATTTAAGATAAGACTGTCCAGCTCTGATCAAATCATTATTTTCATCTTCTTCAATGTAACTGTGCTTATGTATCCTTTTAATAATACAGTAGAGTCTCACTTATCCAACACTCGCTTATCCAACATTCTGGATTATCCAACGCATTTTTGTAGTCAATGTTTTCAATATATCGCAATATTTTGGTGCTAAATTCGTAAATACAGTAATTACTACATAGCATTACTGCGTATTGAACTACTTTTTCTGTCAAATTTGTTGTTAAACATGATGTTTTGGTGCTTAATTTGTAAAATCACAACCTATTTTGATGTTTAATAGGCTTTTTCTTTATGCCTCCTTATTATCCAACATATTCGCTTATCCAACGTTCTGCGGGCCCGTTTATGTTGGATAAGTGAGACTCTACTGTAATACCAATAATAATAGAGAAAAATAATAAATGTACCATATATTCTTGAGTATAAGCTGACCCAAATATAAGCCAACCAGGACCCTCACCAGAGTATAAGCCGAGGGGGCCTTTTTCAGGGCTGAAAAAAGAGTCTTATATTCAGTTCTCTTTTTAAAAAATGTTGAGGTGGCACAGATTGGGTTGAGTCCCATGGTGAGAAGATCAAGCCCATATTCCCAAATTTAGGGCAAAAAGCGTGTTAACTAACAAAGCTATTGTCTCCATTTCCTTGTTTACTTCAGTTCAATCGTTCATCTGCCTGTCTCACAATTTTATTAGCCCACAGAAAATTTTCCATTAACTGAAGCTGCTGTGAATGAATGTCTAGGATAGATCCTGGCTACATTTCTCTGTTTCTGTACAAATATCATTCTGAACTATCCAATTACATTGCAACAATGTAGCTTGTTTTTAATTAAATCAACAAAAAGTAATTGTTATACTAAAAGTATGCATTGCTTTTAGTTGGAAGCCAAAAATGAGATTAATATTTGCTGAATGTACTATTGAGATTTTTTTTCCTGTTTATCTCACTTGAAAATATTTTACTATTCATATTTATTCAGACACGTATCTTCTTTTTGCACATGGCATTACATTGTGACGTTAGAGAAGAATCTAACAGGAGACAGGAAGGAAAATGTCCCATTTTCACTAGCATTGAATACCAGTACCAAAGGACACTATTATATCTTAGTTACAGTTTTCATCTGTTGTATCATCTGTAAAAAGAAAACAATACATAGAGTCTCGCTTATCCAAGCTTCTGGATTATCCAAGCCATTTTTGTAGTAAATGTTTTCAATATACAGTCGAGTCTCACTTATCCAAGCTAAACGGGCCGGCAGAAGTTTGGATAAGCAAATACAGTAGAGTCTCACTTATCCAACACTCGCTTATCCAACGTTCTGGATTATCAACGCTTTTTTGTAGTCAATGTTTTCAATACATCGTGATATTTTGGTGCCAAGTTCGTAAATACAGTAATTTCTACATAGCATTACTGTGTATTGAACTACTTTTTCTGTCAAATTTGTGGTATAACATGATGTTTTGGTGCTTAATATGTAAAAGCATAACCTAATTTGATGTTTAATAGGCTTTTCCTTAATCCCTCCTTATTATCCAACATATTCGATTATCCAACGTTCTGCCGGCCCATTTATGTTGGATAAGTGAGACTCTACTGTATCTTGGATAATAAGGAGGACTTAAGGAAAAGCCTATTAAACATCAAATTAGGTTATGATTTTACAAATTAAGCACCAAAACATCATGTTATACAACAAATTTGACAGAAAAAGTAGTTCAATACGCAGTAATGTTATGTTGTAATTACTGTATTTACGAATTTAGCACCAAAATATCATGATATATTGAAAACATTGACTACAAAAATGGCTTGGATAATCCAGAATCTTGGAGAAGCGAGGCTTGGATAAGTGAGATTCTACTGTATTGTGATATTTTGGTGCTAAATTCATAAATACAGTCATTAGAACATAACATTACTGTGTATTGAACTACACATTTGTTGTATAACATGATGTTTTGGTGCTTAATTTGTAAAATCAAACCTAATTTGATGTTTAATAGGCTTTTCTTTAATCCCTCCTTATTATCCAAGATATTTGCTTATCCAAGCTTCTGCCGGCCCGTTTAGCTTGGATAAGTGACACTCTACTATACCTTAAAACACAAACATTCACAGTATAATAGATTTATCAGCAAAGGATAGGTACAGAACACAATTTATATTTGATTTTGTTGGAAATAACAATTTTGCTCTCCTCATGCCAGCTGAAATTTAAACCACAGTTCCCCAGAGAAATACATACAATATTAAAAACACATCACATCTCCACAGGCTCCAGGTAAAGAGCTAATGCAGGCTCCATGTGCTTACTGTGTACTCAGACCAGCTATTGGCAATCAACTTTGTTTGGATCTTGGTGATCTTTCCCATTTAGCTCATGGGTTGTTATAACAGTATGTCCTTAATTGCTGCCGGGAGGGAAAAGGCTTGGGTGGCTTAATAGAAGCAAGCAGATTTTCCTCATGACTGGGACAAATATCCAAACACCAAAAAGCTTCCAACATCTTGTTTGTGCTTACTATAAAGTTGAATTTTGAAATAATTGGATAGTCATTTAGGCCAATTAAATATTTTTTAAGTATTTGTTACCATCATACATGGTGGAAAACATTGGTTCACATTTAGAGCAATGTGAAACAAACATTTCACATTTGACTACTTTTGCTTATCCTGATATAGATAATCCCCCACCCCATTTGAAAGCCAATTCCTAGCAGGGTGTCAGTCCTAGTACAAGGCAGGGCTAAGCTGATTTTCAGTGGGTGGGAGGGCATGATTAATTCCTGTCCTCATGACTACTCATTGATTTCTATAAGAAAAAATGGGTTCCCAAGGACTTGAACTAACAAATGTCCAGTAAATGGAATAATAACAATGTATTAAATATCATTAAACATTATATTATGCACAATAAACAATTATGAATTTCAGATAAATGGTTACAAAAGCCAATCAAACTGTTGCATTCACAATATGATGAATGGTAGTTACACAACCTTCTGGCAAACAAACTAGTAAAATGTGGGCTAGACAAAACTACGGTTAGGTGGATCTGTAATTGGCTAAGCGAACGAACCCAAAGGGTGCTCACCAATGCGTCGTCTTCATCATGGAAAGAAGTGACAAGTGGAGTGCCGCAGGGCTCCGTCCTGGGCCCGGTTCTGTTCAACATCTTTATTAACGACTTAGACGAAGGGTTAGAAGGCACGATCATCAAGTTTGCAGACGACACCAAACTGGGAGGGATAGCTAACACTCCAGAAGACAGGAGCAGAATTCAAAACGATCTTTTGACAGACTAGAGAGATGGGCCGAAACTAACAAAATGAAGTTCAACAGGGACAAATGCAAGAGACTTCACTTCGGCAGAAAAAATGGAAATCAAAGATACAGAATGGGGGACGCCTGGCTAGACAGCAGTACATGTGAAAAAGATCTTGGAGTCCTTGTGGACAACAAGTTAAACATGAGCCTACAATGTGATGCGGCTGCTAAAAAAGCCAATGGGATTCCGGCCTACATCAATAGGGGAATAGCGTCTAGATCCAGGGAAGTCCTGCTCCCCCTTATTCTATTCTGCCTTGGTCAGACCACACCTGGAATCACACTGTGTCTGGGCACCACAGTTGAAGGGAGATGTTGACAAGCTGGAAAGCGTCCAGAGGAGGGTGACTAAAATGATCAAAGGTCTGGAGAACAAGCCCTATGAGGAGCGGCTTAAAGAGCTGGGCATGTTTAGCCTGCAGAAGAGGAGGCTGAGAGGAAACATGATAGCCATGAGAGGAAGTCATAGGGAGGAGGGAGGGAGCTTGTTTTCTGCTGCCCTGCAGACTAGGACGCAATGGAACAATGGCTTCAAACTACAGGAAAGGAGATTCCACCTGAACATCAGGAAGAACTTCCTCACTGTGAGAAGGGCTGTTTGGCAGTGGAACTCTCTGCCCCGGAGTATGGTGGAGGCTCCTTCTTTGGAGGCCTTTAAACAGAGGCTGGATGGCCATCTGTCGGGGGTGCTTTGAATGCGATTTCCTGCTTCTTGGCAGGGGGTTGGACTGGATGGCCCATGAGGTCTCTTCCAACTCTACTATTCTATGATTCTATGATTCTACATTCACAATGTAATCAACTTTCTTGGTTATCTTCTTATTTCTTCGTCAAAGAAGAGTAGACCCCTGATCCACAACCGGTTTCGACTACTTATAGTTTTCGTCTGGTGGTAGGGTCTGTAAGTATTGGGTAACATTAATACAATTGTACACAGTGTTTTCTGGCTTGGTAAAATTAACAACTACTAATACATACTACTTACTTTTGTTATTTAGTTCAAACAATTCAAGCATGTACTCAATAAACCATACAGTCATTCATAGATACCGTGGAACCTATTGGGAACATACAGTGGCTTACAAGTTGTTCTCTTGATACATTAAACACAGAATGGATAAAAATAAAATAATGAAAATATATTATGTCTATACTTACAAAGCGTTCTGTTACAAATCAAAGATACTCTGCATTCAGGTTTTATTCTACTGCGAGTAACAGTTTGATTGGCTTTTGTAACAATTTATCTGAAATTTATAATCGTTTATTGTGTATAATTTAATGTTTAATGACATTTAACACATTGGTATTATTCCATTTAGTGGACACTTGTTAGTTCACTTATTTATTTCCACATAAACTCATAAAAGGGTCAGATATGGAGACTTTATTGCCTAAAGGCAAACATGGCTGAAAAATTGGGTAGTATATGTGCTTTGGGAAACGATGGGTCCAGAAACTGACAGTGGTTTCTGATTCATCTGCCTCTGTCTTGAAGAGAGAAAGAAACAGTTGTAATGAATTGGGGGGATATTTGGGGCGAGTCTACCAGCCTCCCCATATCAGATAACTTAAGAAGTGCCAGGAAATCCCTTGTTTGCAGTTCGCAAGTGACAACAGTGTCCTCATCTGCAACATGCAACACTTCTGCATTGTTCTCCTTGCCTTTAGAAGTCCTTTCTGTGCCCAGCGAGGTGATCATATGTGCACACATCTGCCCACACTCCTCTGTTAGGAAGATGTGCAATGTACTAGTAGAGCAGAGCATCATAATTATATTTATCTCCATATCTGAATCAGTTGGACAGCATCCTCCAAGCCCTCTCCTGGCACGGATGCTTATTGCATCCCAAACCCAGCATATTTGGCAGTTGTTTCTAGACATTGTGATGTCTACAGGAAGCACTAGTGATGAAATGGTGTTTCTGGGAGAAGTCGTAATATGTGAACATACACAAGAGTTCAGGATAGTTGTTTACCTGGAGTATTATTGCTTTTATTGTGCTTTTCCTGCATGGTAGGAGATTGGTGGCACAGTGTGTTAAAGCGCTGAGCTGCTGAACTTGCGGACCAAAAGGTCCCAGGTTCAAATCCTGGGAGCAGAATGAGCGCCCTCTGTTAGCCCCAGCTCCTGCCAACCTAGCAGTTCGAAAACATTCAAATGTGAGTAGATCAATAGGTACCGCTCCGGTGGGAAGGTAACAGCACTCTATGCAGTCATGCCAGTGGCCACATGACCTTGGAGGTGTCTACGGACAACGCCGGCTCTTTGGCTTAGAAACAGAGATGAGCACCAACACCCAGAGTCGGTCATGACTGGGCTTAACGTCAGGGGAAACCTTAACCTTAACCTAGGGGATTGAACTAAATGTCCATGTGGTCTCTTCCAACTCTATTATTCTATTATTATGTCTGGAGGGTATTCAGGTGAGATGAGTGTCACAATCAGCCCTCTGTTTCCATGGGTTTTACACCCAGAGATTCAATCAACCACGGTTTGAAAATATTTTTCAAATCTAAAACACAAACCTAGAGCACTACACTGCATAGGGATACCTAGATGTAGTCTTCTGCTGTTTTACATATCCCCAGGCTTTTTCTAGCACTAATCACAATTTTATATAAAGGAATGACATTGTAACAAATGGGACTTGAATACAGTAGAGTCTCACTTATCCAACATAAACAGGCCAGCAGAAGCTTGGATAAGCAAATATCTTGGATAATAAGGAGAAATTAAGGAAAAGCCTATTAAACATCAAATGATTTTACAAATTAAGCACCAAAACATCATGTTACACAACAAATTTGCTAGAAAAAGTATTTCAGTACGCAGTAATGTTATGTTGTAATTACTGTATTTACTAATTTAGCACCAAAATATCATGATATATTGAAAACATTGACTACAAAAATGGCTTGGATAATCCAGAAGCTTGGATACGCGAGGCTTGGATAAGTGAGACTCTACTGTAGTTCAATACGCAGTAATGTTATGTTGTAATTACTGCATTTATGAATTTAGCACCAAAATATCACGATATATTGAAAACATTGACTACAAAAATGGCTTGGATAATCCAGAATCTTGGATAAGCGAGGCTTGGATAAGTGAGACTCTACTGTATCTGTAGATTTTGGTATTCATGAGGGGTGGGGTGACTCCCAGAACCAAACCCTAACAGATTCTGAGAACTCACTGTAATATTATAACACTGAATACTTTTAAGATTAATTTAATAACCTTAAATATGTTGATGCATATGGTATCATAAATGTACATAACAGTATACATGGTAGCAAAGGATAGATCAAGAACAAAAACATGTTCCTACATCAGGCAACTTCTAGAAGCAAGTGTGAGAATGCAGGAATATAAACATATGCAGATAGATGTCTTTAGGCTTCACTTCAGTTAGGGTTTGGGGAGGGATGTGTTGGAAGCCTGACTGAGTTCAGCACAGTCAAATGTCTGCACATGCTATCCTTAAAGAACAGTGTTATCTAGTCCTACCCTCTTCGCTTGAGTTGTTTTTTTCAAAGTAGAATTAGCTTCCGTGAAGGGAGAGAACGTACATGGAAAAGGTCCCATCATGTGTAATATAAAGAAAAAAAGACTACCTTTTGGGCCCATTATGGATAGGTTGTTTTTTTGTTCTGATAAATATCAAAATTCAGTGTGTCTTAAGTTACAGCTAAATCTTTCAATGTAACATTTTGACCCTCCCTGCAGGGCTGACTCCTATTACATTTTACGTGTTCCTTCTTCTGTTCAGATCAGGGTTTTGTTAAAATTGCCAAACTCATTTGGAATGCTGTTTATTGCCCAGCTTAATGAAAGAGCTACTGTCGTTATTGCCTTTTTCTTGCCCTTGTGATTGGCATAGTTTCAATGTTCTCTCCATAACCATTTTAAGGGGCCCAGAATTACCATAGAACATGGACATGGGTTTTTTCCCGATGTGCCTTATTCCCTTCAGTAGCTCACCTTATAGATCTTTCGTGTTGTTGGTCATTTTGTTTGGGTCTTTTGCTAAGGTTTGCCAAATGGGTTTAAGCCTGCCTTAGCTCCAGCCAACCTAGCAGTTCGAAAACATGCAAATGTGAGTAGATCAATAGGTACCGAATAATAAGATAGCCCTAAGAAAAATAATAATGGCTTCTATAATAATACTGTGTCCATGCTGACACATAATATTTCCCCTTGATAAAAGTGGCCTGCATTTGTTGTTACCTAAGGCCAGAGATGGTGGCACAGTGTGTTAAAGCGCTGAGCTGCTGAACTTGCGGACCAAAAGGTGCCAGGTTCAAATCCTGGGAACAGAATGAGCACCCGCTGTTAGCCCCAGCTCCTGCCAACCTAGCTGTTTGAAAACATGCCAATGTGAGTAGATCAATAGGTATCGCTCCGGCGGGAAGGTAACGGCGCTCCATGCAGTCATGCCTATGGCCACATGACCTTGGAGGTGTCTACAGACAACGCCGGCTCTTTGGCTTAGAAATGGAGATGAGCAACAACCCCCAGAGTTGGTCATGACTGGACTTAACGTCAGGGGAAAACCTTTACCTTTAACCCTAGGAAAATAATTTGAAGCCCAGAACAATGGTTTTGTTTGTAGAAGTAATATTTTTTCTCCCATCCTACTGAAAATAAGTCTTTTTGAAAACCTGAATGGTGCAGCAGTTCATTTGGTTAGGAAGTCTGAATACCAGCGAAAAGCAACGTCCCTTTAGTTCTCCTTTCATTTCCTTTTAGGATGCTTGGTTCTCCGTAGGACGTCTAATCTAATGAGACTGCAAGTTCTTCTGTTGTCACATGCATTGTTGACTGATTCCATGTACTGGAAAGACTTTTAGAAGCAAACGTATTCTTTAACAGGCTTCCTTGGGACTGCAAAAATAGAATTGAGAGTTTGGTTGGGATGAATAGAAATCAAGGAAAAGGAGTCTCTCTGCAAGTGACTTGCCTCCCTTACAAATACTTGGAGGTCATCATGTTTGATGGATTATGGAGAGTGACATCTTAGTTGGTGCTATCAGTATGGCTGAGTTATTGGCAAAATAATACCGTGTTTCCCCGAAAATAAGACAGTGTCTTATAATACTTTTTGTTCCCAAAGATACTCTAGGTTTTACTTTCAGGGGATGTCTTATTTTTCCATGAAGAAGAATTCACATTTATTGTTCAACTAAAAATGAACATTTATTATATACTGTACAGTAGTTGTCATCACAAACCAGCATAACCAGATAAACTGAATCCTATCAATAATTTCTTGTTACTATCATTATTTCCATGTACAACACTATGGTACAAACATTTACCGATCCTACATGATCTAGTGTTCTGTTTGGCGGGCATGCTTCCAAACAAAAACTTTGCTAGGTCTTACTTTCGGGGGAGGCCTTATATTTAGCAATTCAGCAAAACCTCTACTAGGTCTTATTTTCTGGGGATGTCTTATTTTAGGGGAAACAGGGTATGTTAATTCAGTAGATGATAATATCCACAGTCTTTCCACTGCATTTTCTCATCTTGAATACATTCTAGTTATAAACGTCAGCAATCTTTAAAAAGTAAAATAAAAAATAAATCCATGACAGAAATAAAAAAGGAGACAACATTTCTCTTCATTAAAGTTCTTCATCAAGTTATCCACACCGTTCTCCACTCTGCTGCCTGGACTTCACCCACAAAAGCAAAGGATGGACCTGCAATGACAATGCTTGCAAAGCCTGCAATTATTTTGATCGCAGCTGTCTTTTTGCACCTAAGAACATCGCTTCTTCAGTAGAGTAAATAAGGCTGGAAGCCTTTTATACATTCAGGTATCTCTTTTAAGCTATTTTTTTTAATTGCTGGTATTTCGGAAGTCCAAATTCAAGTGTGATTCATTTTCAGAGGGCACAGACGAAACTTCAGTGTGAAATTCACGTATTTCAAAGGTATTGGTGCCATCGCGTCTCCCGCAGACCTTTGCAATTTTATTTGCAATACGCAATAAGCCTCTCCTGCATGTCTTATGAAGGAAAAGTATGATCAATAAACTGAGACAGCTTTCGCTGAACAGCATGATTTCTGCAATATTTGTGGTCAGCTCGGTTTGAACTGTCCCTACGCTTCTGTGTAACTTCAAGAGGGCCCTGTAGAGAAGCATCACGTTGTAAAACAGGCGACATATAACCATGGTTATGCTGATCGCAAACACAGTCAAATAAGGCGTAAAACTCTGTCTTGAGTGGTCAATTTCTGTATGGGTTTTTTTAACTAGCAACCGAATGAAGAAGAATAGTTTGGCCAAAGATGGGATGCAGAAGCCAAGGGTAAATTTAATAATCTCATACTCGGGCCATGCAAATAAAGGATCTAATTGGCAGTCTGTTACTTCGTGGTTATTCACTGCACCCAGCATCGCTGTTACTATCAGGGTAGCACATAAGGCGCACATCAATACCAATCCAATGAATACTGTTACGTTTCGGTACGCCTTGCTGATCAAGGCATTCTGGGGTGGGTGCCTGCTGAAAAAAATGCTCAGCACCATTAGCACCCGAAGGTACTGAGAACTGAAGTAACTCAGGTTGAAAAAAAAGGACAGAGTGCCACATTCGAAGTAGGATACTCTGAGATAGTCCGGCCTTGCGGTGACGGTGAAGGACAGCAAAATCAGCGCAATATTGCTGACGGTATGAGCAAAAATCACGGCATCCAATTTCTTCAAGGCATGGTGCATGCAGTTCTTAATGAAGATGCCTAAGATAATGATCCCTGCTAATAGACCAGTCAGGACAAAGAGTGCAATGTAGATATGCATAAGTTTGGCTATTACAGTATCGGAATGCACGACGTCTTCGGCATTGTGGTCTCCTCCCTGGCTCGGGTACCTTACCCATGACATATTATGTGAGACCATTCTTGTGGGAAACGTTGGTTTCTTGGAGGTCCTGCGAACGGAAAGGACAATATAGTGAGTGACTTGAAAAATGTAATTCAATGTAACTCCTATGGGAAGCAGTGCCAGAAAACATCAAATCCTGTTCTTGTCACATAAGGTGTAAACTTGAAAATACAGGAAAGTACAAACCACACACCCCTTATATACAACTCCTACTATGATTCAACAATGTCTTTTCACACAAAAACACCATTATTTCAATTCTTTTTGAAGGATATTTGAATGAGCTTGGGGAGAGAGTGTTTCTGTTTCTTACAAATTTGATTTAAAATGAATCTCTTGGACGTCCAGTGTGATTATCTGTCTAACTTGCTCTTGTCATGCTGGAGGACCTACTAGGAATCTCTTAGTCCTCCAATGCAATCCTACAGTCAGTTTGTGGTGGAAATTGATCATAAAGTCACACTGAAAGAACTAAAAATTCCTAGAGAGTTTATATATATACACACACACACACTGTATATACTGTATATACTCAAGTATAAGCCTAGTTTTTCAGCCCTTTTTTTAAGACTGAAAAAGCCCCCTTCGGCTTATACTCGGGTGAGGGTCCTGGTTGGCTTATATTTGGGTCAGCTTATACTCGAGAATATATATTACATTTATTATTTTTCTCTATTATTGTTGCTACTATTACATTTATTTTACTCTATTTTAATTATTATTATTACTACATTTATTATTTCACTCTGATCTTATTATTATTGTTGCATTTATTATTTTACTCTATTTATTATTACAGTAGAGTCTCACTTATCCAAGCCCCGCTTATCCAAGCTTCTGGTTTATCCAAGCCATTTTTGTAGTCAATGTTTTCAATATATCGTGATATTTTGGTGCTAAATTTGTAAATACAGTAATTACAACATAACATTACTGCGTATTGAAATGCTTTTTCTGTCAAATTTGTTGTTTTGGTGCTTAATTTGTAAAGTCATAACCTAATTTGATGTTTAATAGTCTTTTCCTTAATCCCTCCTTATTATCCAAGATATTCGCTTATCCAAACTTCTGCCGGCCCTTTTAGCTTGGATAAGTGAGACTCTACTGTACTTGTATTATTTTCCTGTATTTATTATTATTATTATTATTATTATTATTATTATTATTATTATTATTACATGTATTATTTTACTCTATTATTATTAAAAGGATACATCAGCACATTTACATTGAAGAAGATGAGAATAATGATTTGATCAGAGTTGAACAGTCTTATCTTAAATTTGAGCTTTATGTAAATATTCAAAAACATTGAACCTACTGATGCCTCTATTAATGTAATTTTATTGGTATCTATTTTTATTTCTGAAATTTACCACCCTCGGCTTATACTGGAGTCAATGTTTTCCCAGTTTTTTTGTGGTAAAATTAGGTGCCTCGGCTTGTATTCGGGTCAGCTTATACTCGAGTATATACGGTATATATAAAAATGTTTCATTATTTCCAGTTTTTCACTTTCACGGAGGTCCTGTTTCCCTAACTCTGGGGAAGAATTGACATTAGTTAAATGGAGGTGGATATTTAAGGGCCCCACTTTCTCTGTAATGCATACCTTGGTTATCATTGTGGTTTGGATATGAGACTCTGGTTTGAGTACATCCTATTTTTAGATGTTGATTTATGCATATTGGGTAGGGGACTAGTGTGAGAACATCCTGCATTTGTCATCCTGAGCTGAAAAGGGTTAGTAGTTCTAACCTAGAATCATAGAATCATAGAATAGTAGAGTTGGAAGAGACCACATGGGCCATCTAGTCCAACCCCCTGCTAAGAAGCAGGAAATCGCATTCAAAGCACCCCCGACAGATGGCCATCCAGCCTCTGCTTAAAAGCCTCCAAGGAAGGAGCCTCCACCACAGCCCTGGGGAGAGAGTTCCACTGTCGAACAGCCCTTCTCACAGTGAGAAGTTCTTCCTGATGTTCAGGTGGAATCTCCTTTCCTGTAGTTTGAAGCCATTGTTCCGTGTCCTAGTCTGCAGGGCAGCAGAAAACAAGCTTGCTCCCTCTTCCCTAGGACTTCCCTTCACGTATTTGTACATGGCTATCATGTCTCCTCTCAGCCTTCTCTTCTGCAGGCTAAACATGCCCAGCTCTTTAAGCCGCTCCTCATAGGGCTTGTTCTCCAGACCCTTAATCATTTTAGTCGCCCTCCTCTGGACGCTTTCCAGCTTGTCAATATCTCCCTTCAACTGTGGTGCCCAAAATTGGACACAGTATTCCAGGTGTGGTCTGACCAAGGCAGAATAGAGGGGGAGCATAACTTCCCTGGATCTAGACGCTATTCCCCTATTGATGCAGGCCAGAATCCCATTGGCTTTTTTAGCAGCCGCATCACATTGTTGGCTCATGTTTAACTTGTTGTCCACGAGGACTCCAAGGTCTTTTTCGCACACACTGCTGTCAAGCCAGGCGTCCCCCATTCTGTATCTTTGATTTCCATTTTTTCTGCCGAAGTGAAGTATCTTGCATTTGTCCCTGTTGAACTTCATTTTGTTAGTTTTGGCCCATCTCTCTAGTCTGTCAAGATCGTTTTGAATTCTGCTCCTGTCTTCTGGAGTGTTAGCACTCCCTCCCAGTTTTGTGTCGTCTGCAAACTTGATGATCGTGCCTTCTAATCCTTCGTCTAAGTCATTAATAAAGATGTTGAACAGAACCGGGCCCAGGACAGAACCCTGCGGCACTCCACTTGTCACTTCTTTCCATGATGAAGACGACGCATTGGTGAGCACCCTTTGGGTTCGTTCGCTTAGCCAATTACAGATCCACCTAACCGTAGTTTTGTCTAGCCCACATTTTACTAGTTTGTTTGCCAGAAGGTCGTGGGGGACTTTGTCGAAGGCCTTACTGAAATCCAGGTACGCTACATCCACAGCATTCCCTGTATCGACCCAACTCGTAACTCTATCGAAAAAAGAGATCAGATTAGTCTGGCATGACTTGTTTTTGGTAAATCCATGTTGACTGTTAGCAATGACCGCATTTGTTTCTAAGTGTTCGCAGACCACTTCCTTAATGATCTTTTCCAGAATTTTGCCTGGTATTGATGTGAGGCTGACCGGACGGTAATTGTTTGGGTCGTTCTTTTTTCCCTTCTTGAAGATAGGGACCACATTCGCCCTCCTCCAATCTGCTGGGACTTCTCCCGTTCTCCAAGAACTCTCGAAAATAATTGCCAGTGGTTCTGAAATAACTTCCGCTAGTTCCTTCAGTACTCTTGGGTGTAGCTGATCTGGCCCTGGGGACTTGAATTCGTTTAGAGAGGCCAAGTGTTCCTGGACAACTTGTTTCCCTATTTGGGGTTGGATTTCCCCCAATCCTTCGTCCATTCCGTGTTGCTGAGGTTGAAGATGGCTTTCTTTTTCTGAGAAGACCGAGGCAAAGAAGGCATTAAGTAGTTCTGCCTTTTCCCTGTCCCCTGTCGCCATCACCCCATCTTCTCCTTGCAATGGCCCTATCGCCTCCTTTTTCTTCCTTTTTCTACCAACGTAAGCAAAAAAGCCTTTTTTGTTGTTTTTTATGTCCCTGGCAAGCCTGAGCTCATTTTGCGCTTTAGCCTTGCGAACCTTTTCCCTACAGGAGTTGGCTATACGTTTGAATTCTTCTTTGGTGATTTCTCCCCTTTTCCACTTCTTGTGCATGTCACTTTTGAGCTTTAGCTCAGTTAGAAGTTCTTTGAACATCCATTCTGGCTTCTTTGCACTTGTCTTATTTTTCTTCTTTGTTGGCACTGTTTGCATTTGCGCCTTGAGTATTTCACTTTTGAAAAACTCCCATCCATCCTTAACTCCCTTGTTTTTTAATATCGGCGTCCATGGAATGCCGCTCAGTAATTCCTTCATTTTTTGGAAGTCAGCTCTCTTAAAGTCCAGAATGCGTGTTTGACTTGTCTTAGTTTCAGCATTCCTTTGTATTGCAAACTGCAGGAGCACATGGTCACTTGCCCCTAAGGATCCAACCACTTCAACTGTATTGATCAGGTCTTCCACATTTGTTAAGATTAGATCAAGAGTTGCTGATCCCCTTGTTGCCTCTTCTACCTTCTGGACCATAAAATTATCTGCAAGGCAAGTGAGGAATTTGTTGGACTTTGTACTCTTGGCTGAGTTTGTTTTCCAGCAGATATCGGGATAATTGAAATCGTCCATGACTACTATATCTCTTCTTTGTGCCTGTTTGGTCAGCTGTTGACAGAAGGCTTCATCAAGTCCTTCATCCTGACTCGGAGGTCTGTAGTAGACACCCACGACAAGATCTTTTTGAGTCCCGGTTCCCTTGATTCTTATCCAGATGCTTTCAAGCTGGTTTCCCGGATTACAGTCTTGCATTTCTTCTGCAACGTAACTGTTTTTGACATATAAAGCTACTCCCCCTCCTCTCCCCTTTGTTCTATTTCTGTGAAAGAGGTTATAGCCCTCAATGGTTAAATTCCAGTGATGGGAGTTATCCCACCAGGTTTCAGTGATGCCTATGACATCGTATGTGTGGTGCTGTGCTAGGAGTTGGAGTTCGTCTTGCTTATTTCCCATGCTCTGAGCAATGTGGTGGCTATGTGGTGGCTTTCTGCATTCTTACACATCCTCTCTCTTTGCTACAGTTTTCACGAACCGTTTTTAAACTTCTCCTTGACTTTGTATGACATAGGAGATCTGATATGCAGGCGATAGGAATCCAAACCTTCCCTCCCTCTCTGGCATGTGGAATTAATGGCATAGTTCCTTGACTCATGGGCAATGTTAATACTGTTTATGGCTTTGAGATTCATGAAGAAAGGCTTGATATTTATCATAACCTGAACCCAACCATAGTCCCGGTAACAGGACAGGCTAATTTCTGTACAGTCAACCAGCCAGGAAAATGATGCTTGCCACATACTAGCCTTGTGAAAAACAAAACATTTTCCCTCTTCTAGCATCTGCCTGCTTTTCAGCCCTTTTTCATTCAATGCACTAATATATCTGTCTTCACTGGCACAAGGGAGCCTTAGTGTTTTGAAAGGTGGGGTGTAAATAAAGGTGGTAATGATAAAAATGACAGTATTGGTAATGATGGTAGTGATAGAGATCCTATTCTTCTAGAACTTGTAACCTGTCTATGGCTTTTCTTTTAACAATAGACCTTTTACAACATTTGTGAAAACTGTTGACGAAGACTTTCATGGCCAGAATCGCAGGGTTGTTGTGTGTTTTCCGAGCTGTATGGCCATGTTCCAGAAGCATTCTCTTCTGACGTTTCGCCCACATCTATGGCAAGCATCCTCAGAGGTTGTGAGGTATGTACACCTATACCTCAGACCTATACAGACCTATGCTTCACCCCTCTGAGGATGGCTGGCATAGATGTGGGTGAAACGTCAGGAGAAAATGCTTCTGGAGCATGGCAATACAGCCCGGAAAACACACAACAACCCTTTGAGAAAACCACCATTTCCCATCATAACTAATAGCACTTTTTTATTTAAAGAGTTCATTTGCCTAAATCCCATGGTACGGTTTGTAAGGATTGGAAAAGGCTACAGTAGAGTCTCACTAATCCAAGACTCGGTTATCCAACGTTCTGGATTATCCAACGCATTTTTGTAGTCAATGTTTTCAATACACCATGATATTTTGGTGCTAAATTCGTAAATACAGTAATTACTACATAGCATTACTTCATATTGAACTACCTTTTCTGTCAAATTTGTTGTATAACATGATGTTTTGGTGCTTAATTTGTAAAATCATAACCTAATTTGATGTTTAATAGGCTTTTCCTTAATGCCTCCTTATTATCCAACATATTCACTGATCCAACATTCTGCCGGCCCGTTTATGTTGGATAAGTGAGACTCTACTGTATTTTGTTTCTTTCAAACTTAAAAGTTTTAGCACTATTATCTGATTATGTTCTTAATCGCTAACTTTGGCCTCTGCATGTGCATGTTTATGTTTATAGCAGTTATAAATTCCTAAAGATTTGGGTTTCTTAAGGTGAAGCCGACAGGGGATTATCTGTAATGGCTCAATCATGTGGTGCCATCATGATTCTGTTACCATGAGAAGGCATCATTTTTCCTTTTAAGCAAATAATAGACTACGTAGAAAGATTCAGTGTCTGTTTGCTCCTCAGAAAATGACTGCAATAAATATGGAACATGTCATTTTATTGGCCACCTAAAAGCACAATTTGTTCATTATCAAAAAAGACGATTTCCATATAGTTTGTTAGAGGAAATCGGTTGCCAATATTATTCTGGGTTTTTAGAAAAGAAGATACAGAGCTTGTGTTGCGATAGGATAAACAATTCATATTTAAAA
The DNA here is from genome assembly GCF_035594765.1 of Anolis carolinensis. Lineage (NCBI taxonomy): Eukaryota > Metazoa > Chordata > Lepidosauria > Squamata > Anolidae > Anolis > Anolis carolinensis. Next base: position 4,843,076 of record NW_026943824.1, read on the forward strand.
TCATGCAGCTTTGAAAACCATTAGCACATTTTGAAAGCTAGTTTATAGTGCCTGCACATATCTGCAATTAAAATATATAGCATGCTACGTTTGGTATTTCATCTTCTGTTTCCTTTCGAACATAAGCATTTCAGTTTTTGCATTAATCTCCCGATTTAATGCAGGGGCTTCTTCAAATCATTCAATAATATGCAAAGCTGATCTGTTCAAGCAGAGTGTATATATACAATGAGTTGCTGTGGCACTCCAATGGCTTGGGTTTTTTTCTCCTTATCAGAGGTTTCCATAGAGTCTCATCTAATAATAGAATAATATTCTTCCATAAGGCTTTCTTATGTGTCTTTAATAGAGTTCTGTCACAGTTAGAAATTTTGCACTTTATATCACCCCATTAATTGCTGTTCGGTGATTCTCAAGCAGGTGATTGTGAAGCACCAAGGTGCCTTTATTTTAATGTATTGTCAAAGGCTTTCATGGCTGAAATCACTATGTTGCTGTCAGTCTTTCGGGCTGTATGGCCCTGTTCCAGAAACTTTCTCCCCTGACATTTCGCCCACATCTGTGGCAGGCGAAACGTCAGGAGAAAAAGCTTCTGGAACAGGGCCATACAGCCCGAAAGACTCACAGTAACCCTGCCTTTATTTTGTGTGTTTGTTAGTAACTGTCTTTTGAACTGTTACTTGGTTAGTGCGAGTACAGTAGAGTTTCACTTATCCAAGCCTCTGGATTATTCAAGCCATTTTTGTAGTCAATGTTTTCAATACATTGTGATATTTTGGTGCCAAATTTGTAAATACAGTAATTACTACACAGCATTACTGCGTATTGAACTACTTTTTCTGTCAAATTTGTTGTATAACATGATGTTTTGGTGCTTAATTTGTAAAATCATAACCTAACTTGATGTTTAATAGGCTTTTCCTTAATTCCTCCTTATTATCCAAGATATTTGCTTATCCAAGCCTCTGGATTATCCAAGTCATTTTTGTAGTCAATGTTTTCAATATATCGTGATATTTTGGTGCTAAATTCGTAAATACAGTAATTACAACATAACATTACTGCATATTGAACTACTTTTTCTGTCAAATTTGTTGTATAACATAATGTTTTGGAGCTTAATTTGTAAAATCATAACCTAAGTTGATGTTTAATAGGCTTTTCCTTAATTCCTCATTATTATCCAACATATTCGCTTATCCAAGCCTCTGGATTATCCAAGTCATTTTTGTAGTCAATGTTTTCAATATAGCGTGATAATTTGGTGCTAAATTCGTAAATACAGTAATTACTACATAGCATTACTGCGTATTGAACTACTTTTTCTGTCAAATTTGTTGTATAACATGATGTTTTGGAGCTTAATTTGTAAAATCATAACCTAATTTGATGTTTAATAGGCTTTTCCTTAATCCCTCCTTATTATGCAAGATATTCGCTTATCCAAGCTTCTGCCGGCCCGTTTATGTTGGATAAGTGAGACTCTACTGTATATATAAAGCCCACCCAAATGCCATTTGGTCAGATCTCAAATAACAAATCATAAGAATCCGTTCATAAACATGAGCTAAGTCTTGTTATGTATGTTTTGAACTTGTTTAGCTGGGGAATATAGAATAGGATCTTGACCGTGAAAGCTATATCAGACCTATGTGAAACAAATAAACCTGTCTCACTCAACCGCAAACTTTGTAGTCTGAGTGGAGTTTGAACTTTTTGATGAAAAGTTTTGCATGCGTGCAGACCTGACATGGCCAAATTTGCATACTGGCAGGGTTTGGGGGTAATTGTCCTGGGAATCTGGGAGTTGTAGTTCACCCACATTCAGAAAACACTGAACCCATCCAACGACAGATCTGGAACAAACTTGACACACAGACCCAACATGGCCAACCGTGAATACTAGCATGGGTTTGGGGTGATTGCCCTGGAAATCTGGGAGTTGTAGTTCACTCGTATTCAGAAAACACTGAACCCAGCCAACGACAGATCTGGACCAAACTTGACACACAGACCCAACATGGCCAACTGTGAATACTGGGAGAGTTTTGGGAGGGTTGACCCAAGATTTTTGGAATTTGTAGTTCACCCACATCCTTATGCATTTTCTAATGGAAGCATTCATACAAAACAGAAGCAATGACTGAGTTTTTTTTCTAAAACATAGGCTAACATATGACCAAACATAACACCCAAAAACAAACAAATCCCTTTTCAAGTAACATGGGCATCGCTGGGTACCCAAGCTAGTCTATATATATAAAAGAGTGATGGCATCACGGCAGCGGACAAAACAACAAAAGTAAACACCCCACAACCTCGAAAATTGACAGCACAAACCCTCATCCATTCCTCTAGGTTGATACAACAAAAAGAAAAGAAAAATAAAGTCCTAATTAGAGGGAGAGGAATAATTGTTTTTATCCAATTGCTGCTAAGCTCCGCTCACTTGGTCTCCTAGCAACCCACTCAGCCCACGGGACCCTTTACCTTAACTACCACCAATTCCTCAATACTCTATTTCCCATACCACCATACTTCGCCACAGCAACGCGTGGCCGGGCACAGCTAGTAATATATAAAGAGCCAGATAGGTAAAGGTTTCCCCTGACATTAAGTCCAGTCGTGTCCGACTCTGGGGGTTGGTGCTCATCTCCATTTCTAAGCCGAAGAGCCGGCGTTGTCCATAGACATCTCCAAGCTCATGTGGCTGGCATGACTGCATGGAGCGCTGTTACCTTCCTACCAGAGCGGTACCTATTGATCTACTCACATTTGCATGTTGGCAGAAGCTGGGGCTAATAGTGGGAGCTCACCCACTCCCCGAATTCGAACCTGGCATCCCTTTGGTCAGCAAGTTGAGCAACTCAGTGGTTCAACCCACTGTGCCACCGGGGGCTCCCTAAACAGCCAGATATTTAGGTGTAGCATCCTGCTTCTCACAGCAAGACCTTTATCTCTAGAAACACTGCTAGAAACAGAAAGACAAGATTGTCTACCGTGAAGCTGCTTTTCCAATGCTGTATGAAAAGGGAGTACTAGATGTCGGAAAGCTGCACTCACGGCATAAGCCTAAATTGTGTGTATGCATTGCATGGGAAGGATTTGTCTGCTCGACTGACAGTCATTTGCCAATGCTCAGCAAGGAATTAGGATTTTGATGTAAATGGGATTAGTTTCTTTCCATTCAGCTACCAATATAAATTCTACTTCATTAATATATGTTGAACTGAAAAATCACTTGGGAGTTTCTTATGGTTGGGGGAAAAAAACCCACAGAAAAGAATTTACCGAGAATAGTACATCCGCTGAAGCCTGAGCTGGTGGGTTATTAAAATGAGCTGTTTATACCCAAAGTGTTCCTTGCTTAAGTTTTAATAATACTGAACTGACTTGGTTTTTAGCTATGCAATATCTAGCTCATATAGTATTTTATGTAGTATTTTAAGAGTGCATCCCGTCATTGATATACCGTATATACTCGAGTATAAGCCTAGTTTTTCAGCCCTTTTTTAAGACTGAAAAAGCCCCCCTCAGCTTATACTCAGGTGAGGGCCTTGGTTGGCTTATTTGGATCACCTTATACTCGAGAATATATGGTACATTTATTATTTTTTCTCTATTATTATTGGTATTGTTACATTTATTATTTTTCTCTATTATTGTTGCTACTATTACATTTATTTTACTCTATTTTTATTTTTATTTTTATTATTGACACAACGGCATTGTATGACACAGCAAACAAGATAGATATGCTGGATTTCGTATCACATTATTCTTATTAATACATTTATTATTTCACTCTGATCTTATTATTATTATTGCATTTATTATTTTACTCTATAATTACATGTATTATTTTGCTCTATTGTTATTAAAAGGATACATAAGCACATTTACATTGAAGAAGGTGAGAATAATGATTTGATCAGAGTTGGACAGTCTTATCTTAAATTTGAGATTGATGTAAATATTCAGAAAACATTTAACCTACCAATGCTTCAATTAATGTAATTTTATTGGTATCTATTTTTATTTCTGAAATTTACCACCCTCGGCTTATACTGGAATCAATGTTTTCCCAGTTTTATGTAAATATTCAAAAAATATTTAACCTGCCGATGCCTCAATCAATGTAATTTTAGTAGTATCTATTTTTATTTCGGAAATTTACCACCCTCGGCTTATACTGGAGTCAGTGTTTTCCCAGTTTTATGTAAATATTCAAAAAATATTTAACCTGCCGATGCCTCAATCAATGTAATTTATTAGTATCTATTTTTATTTCTGAAATTTACCACCCTCGGCTTATACTGGAGTCAATGTTTTCCCAGTTTTATGTAAATATTCAAAAAATATTTAACCTGTCGATGCCTCAATTAATGTAATTTTATTAGTATCTATTTTTATTTCGGAAATTTACCGCTCTCGGCTTATATTTGAGTCAATGTTTTCCCAGGTTTTTGCAGTAAAATTAGTTGCCTCAGCTTATATTCGGGTGGGCTTATACTCGAGTATATAGGGTATGTAGAATTTTTATGTAGTATTTTAATGGTGTATTTTGTATTTATCTGTATTTTACTGCTATGGAAAAGAGAGCACAAATAGTCACCCATTTATTACAAAACAGCAGTAGGCAAGATTCTTTCTAATCCCGCTCCCCATCCTCACTTTTTCTCCTGGTTCCCATTCTTTCATTTGTCTGGCCTCTCTATTTTTAAAACAGAGCAGTGTGCTGTTAGTGTTAAGGTTTATTTACTTTGGCAATGGAGGTAAAAATGTTCTGGAATCCTGTTCTTAGGCTCAAAATGCTCAGCTCATAAATTTTCGCTGCCGATAGATGGAGCTGAACCACGGCACGGAAGAGATTGCGAGGACCACAGGATAGATAGATCTCTCTCGACAAAGAAAGCCAGGAGTCGAAACAATTTGCTTAAAACACTCAAGAAATAAACTGACAGCTTATTTGAAAACTTTCAAGCTGTAGTACTGTTTGGGTGGCATTATTTGAGAAACCAAAACTGTTTTTGTATCGTCGTTTCTGCATATGAGAATCCTACTTCCTTTTTTTGGGAAGTTGTTTCGCCCGCAGAATGTTTTGCACGCAACTGCTAACAAATCTGTGTGGTTTTAACTTTTTTAATACTACATTGGATTACAGTAGAACTGAATTGGACAGGGGAATTATTTCTGCACAAACATATAATAATAATAATAATAATAATAATAATAATAATAATAATAATAATAATAATAATAATAATAATAATGGGATCTGAGCGCATCATCCGAAAATATATCACACAGTCCTAGACACTTGGGAAGTGTTCGACTTGTGATTTTGTGATATGAAATACAGCATATCTATCTTGTTTGCTGTGTCATAGTAAAATAATAATAATAATAATAATAATAATAATAATAATAATAACTTTATTCTTATACTTCATCCCATCTCTCCAAAGGGACTCAGGGCGGCTTACATGGGGCCTTGCCCAACACAACAATATAAAAAAAACAGCAAAAAAATATTAGAAAGTTGAGACATCTGTATAGAAGAATGTGTCGTCGAAGGCTTTCATGGCCAGGATCACAGGGTTGTTGTATATTTTCCAGGCTGTATGGCCATGTTCCAGAAGCATTCTCTCCTGACATTTCACCCACCTCACCACCTCTGAGGATGCCTGCCATAGATGTGGGCGAAATGTCAGGAGAGAATGCATCTGGAACATGGCCATACAGCCCGGTAAACATACAACAAGCCACGAAAGCCTTCGACAACAAACCATAACATAGTCATGAGTTGGGATCAAAGTGTGATGGGATACAGAAAGATGCCAGCTCAACCCTGGCCATACAACCTTTGTGCTTTTTTGCATTGTTTTTCTCACAACCTCTGAGAATGCTTGTCATAGATGTGGGCGAAACGTCAGGAGAGAATACTTCTAGAACATGGCCATACAGCCCGGAAAACATACAACAACCCTGTATAGAAGAATGTCAACAGTGTTGTTTAAATTTTGCCATTTCTGTCACTCTTAGTTCATTTTTTCCTCTAGAATAGCAGAAGAAAAAATGAATGTTTAATACAAATAGATAATCCTCCCCCAGCTGTTTGTTTAAATAGTTGAAGCATCTGGCTTCTTCAGCATTTAAGTGACACTTATTCATCAAAAGTATTGTAGTAGAAAAGTGGAAAAATATACCTCACAACCTCTGAGGATGCCTGCCACAGATGTGGGCGAAACGTCAGGAGAGAATGCTTCTGGAACATGGCCAGACAGCCTGAAAGACTCACAGCAATTCAGTGATTCCGGCCATGAAAGCCTTCGACGATACATTTTTAAAGCATGTGGGCGAAACGTCAGGAGAGAATGCTTCTGGAACATGGCCAGACAGCCTGAAAGACTCACAGCAATTCAGTGATTCCGGCCATGAAAGCCTTCAATGATACATTTTTACAGCATGTGGGCGAAACATCAGGAGAGAATGCTTCTGGAACATGGCCAGACAGCTGGAAAGACTCCCAGCAATTCAGTGATTCCGGCCATGAAAGCCTTCGACTATACATTTTTACAACATGTGGGTGAAACGTCAGGAGAGAATGCTTCTGGAACATGGCCAGACAGCCCGAAGGACTCACAGCAACCCAGTGATTCCGGCCATGAAAGCCTTCGACGATACATTTTTACAGCATGTGGGCGAAACTTCAGGAGAGAATGCTTCTGGAACATGGCCAGACAGCCCAAAAGACTCACAGCAACCCAGTGATTCCGGCCATGAAAGCCTTCGACAATACATTTTTATAGCATGTTTCCCCCCCAGATGAGACATTAATAGGCAGTTTGCATCCTTTCGAAAAATTTGGAAAGGAAAGAGGGTTAGAAGTCCAAAGCTCTTTGCATACAATATGTTTAACGGCTTTAACTGGAGTTGAAAATATTTCATATTCAAAACAAAGAACTGTATATCACTTACCTGTGAAAGAAAATATTCTGCAGATGCAACAGGCTTGCACTCTCTCTTTATGGTCAGTTTGATGAAATTGCTGCTCGGAGGAAAATAGCAGACAGTTCTAGTGCAAACTCAGCTTCCTGTATGCAGTGACGTCTTCTGCTTAAAGACTCAGACTACAAAAACCTACAGTTCTGTAGGGAAAAGGACTTGGTTTCAAGTAATTCAAACCATACACGTTGCATCTCGAGCAGGCCTATGGCTCCATCATGTGACTCTAAAATTCACGTTGCCTTACGCAGGGGATATTTCGGTGCCTCAGAACAGAAACATAGTGTTCAGCCCTATATTTTTGGGTATGTGAGGCCATCCAGTGGCTTCTCACTTCAGAATGTAGTTTATATTTAAAACGTAAAGGCGTTCTGCCCACATTTACTGATCCTTGGAAGGCATATTTTCTAAGAAAATACGCTTTGCATTTACAAAAATGCTGCACATATGAAAATAATAACAAATATATTAAAGGTAATCCTTCAAGCTCTTTCACTACCCTTTAAGACAATGGTAATTAATTACCGTATATACTCGAGTATAAGCTGAGTTTTTCAGCCCTTTTTTAGGACTGAAAAAGCCCCCTTCGGCTTATACTCAGGTGAGGGTCCTGGTTGGCTTATATTTGAGTCGGCTTATACTCGAGTATATATGGTACATTTATTATTTTTCTCTATTATTATTGGTATTATTACATTGATTATTTTACTCTATTCATTATTATTATTACATTTATTATTTTACTCTATTATTATTATTACATTTATTATTTTAGGGTTGTTGTATGTCCTTCGGGCTGTGTGGCCATGTTCCAGAAGTATTCTCTCCTGACGTTTCGCCCACATCTATAGCAGGCATCCTCAGAGGATTAAACATCAACTTATCCATACCTCATCCATACCTCACAACCTCTGAAGATGCCTGCCATAGATGTGGGCGAAACGTCAGGAGAGAATACTTCTGGAACATGGCCACACAGCCCGAAAGACATACAACAACCATGTGATCCCGGCCATGAAAGCCTTCGACAACACATTTTATTATTTTACTCTATTATTATTATTACATTTATTTTACTCTATTAATATTGTTACTATTACATTTATTTTACTCTATTTTTATTATTATTAATACATTTATTATTTCAGTCCAATATGATTATTGTTACATTTATTATTTATTTTTATATTTATTATTTTACTTATTTATTAGTACTGTAGAGTCTTGCTTATCCAACGTAAACGAGCCGGCAGAATGTTGGATAAGTGAATATGTTGGATAATAAGGAGGCATTAAGGAAAAGCCTATTAAACATGAAATTAGGTTATGATTTTACAAATTAAGCACCAAAACATCATGTTCTACAACAAATTTGACAGAAAAAGTAGTTCAATACGCAGTAATGCTATGTAGTAATTACTGTATTTACGAATTTAGCACCAAAATATCACGATGTATTCAAAACATCGACTACAAAAATGCGTTGGATAATCCAGAACGTTGGATAAGTGAGTGGTGGATAAGTGAGACTCTACTGTATTACATTTCTTATTTTACTCTATATTATTATTATTATTATTATTATTACATTTATTATTTTATTAATATTGTTACTATTACATTTACTTTACTCTATTTTTATTATTGTTAATACATTTATTATTTCGCTCCGATATGATTATTGATACATTTATTATTTTATTCTATTTATTTTTACATTTATTATTTTACTCTATTTATTAGTACTAATACGTTTATTATTTTACTGTATTATTATTAAAAGGATACATAAGCACATTTACATTGAAGAAGATGAGACTAATGATTTAACCAGAGTTGGACAGTTTTATCTTAAATTACAGTTTCATGTAAATATTCAAAAAATATTTAACCTGCCGATGCCTCAATTAATGTAATTTTATTAGTACAGTAGAATCTCACTTATCCAACATTCGCTTATCCAATCTAGATTATCCAATGCATTTTTGTAGTCAATGTTTTCAATACATCATGATATTTTGGTGCTAAATTCATAAATACAGTAATTACTGCATAGCATTACTGAGTATTGAACTACTTTTTCTGTCAAATTTGTTGTATAACAACAAATTTACATTTGCATAGTGAAGTCATTTGCTGGCACCATTGTATCCAAAAGCTACCATCGCACTTCAAAACGGACGGAGGAATCAGAAGTAAGCATTCTTCTCAAGCGTGCCCTTCCTTCAACATTTATGTAATCTTGATTTGGTTCAGTGGAATCAACATTAGATATAGTCAGTTAAAGGAGGTCATTGAGAAAGTTTCCAAAGGCTGCTTTGGGGTGAGAAGGGTTGTGAATGTTTAATAGATGTTATTTAAAATTTACAGGATTGAAAGGCAGTTTAAGGCTGGTCATTCTGCAGCTTCAGAAGTTGTAGCTCTTATTAATGGAAGTATTGAACAAAGTTAGAATTACCATATATACGTTAGAATAAGCTGACCCGAATATAAGCCAAGGCAGCTAATTTTACCACAAAAAACTGGGAAAACATTGAGTCCAATATAAGCCGAGAGTGGTAAATTTCAGAAATAAAAAGAGATACCAATAAAATTACATTAATTGAGGCATCAGTAGGTTAAATGTTTTTGAATATTTACATCAAGCTCAAATTTAAGATAAGACTGTCCAACTCTGATCAAATCATTATTTCCATCTTCTTCCATGTAAATGCCCTTATGTATCCTATTAATAATAATAGAGTAAAATAATACATGTAATAATAATAATAATAAATACAGTAGAGTCTCACTTATCCAAGCTAAACGGGTCGGCAGAAGCTTGGATAAGCGAATATCTTGGATAATAAGGAGGGATTAAGGAAAAGCCTATTAAACATCAAATTAGGTTATGATTTTACAAATTAAGCACCGAAGCATCATGTTATACAACAAATTTGACAGAAAAAGTAGTTCAATAGGCAGTACTGCTATGTAGTAATTGCTGTATTTACGAATTTAGCACCAAAATATCATGATGTTTTGAAAACACTGACAACAAAAATGCATTGGATAATCCAGAACGTTGAATAAATGAGACTACTGTATTTATATAAAGCTCAAATTTAAGACAAGACTGTCCAACTCTGATTAAATAATTATTCTCATCTTCTTCCATGTAAATGCCCTTATGTATCCTTTTAATAATAATAGAATAAAATAATACATGTAATAATAATAATAATAATAAATAATAATAATAATACAGGAAAATAATACATGTAATAATAGAGTAAAATAATAAATGTAATAATAAGATCAGAGTGAAATAATAAATGTATTATTAATAATAATAAAATAGAGTAAAATATAGTAGCAACAATAATAGAGAAAAATAATAAATGTAATAATACCAATAATAATAGAGAAAAATAATAAATGTAATAATACCAATAATAATAGAGAAAAATAATAAATGTACCATATATTCTCGAGTATAAGCTGACCCAAATATAAGCCAACCAGGACCCTCACCCGAGTATAAGCCAAGGGGGGCTTTTTCAGTCTTAAAAAAAGGGGGCTGAAAAACTAGGCTTATACTTGAATATATACGGTAGTTGAAAATCAAATTCCTTCTTTCTCATTGCCAAGACACTGCTGTAATCAGAGAGAAGTCATTTCTCACATGGTCCATTTTCAAAGATTGTGGTGATAATTTTCCGTATAATTTTCCATCTTAGGGGGAAAATCACTGGCAAAGTAGAAATTTGGCCATATTACTAAGCATGTGCGTCCTCTTTTTGAGAATTTATAGCCCGTCTTTTAATCAGAATAATAGACACTTCATGTGTGTTCTTGCACCCCTATATTGTGATGTTTGTTCTTCATGATGAAGTTGATAATAATACAATTTGCTTTCTGTCCCTTATCAAATGATATTTCAAAGTATCATCTTATTTACCAATATCTCAGTGGCTTCCTGGAACTGGAAGCACATTTTGGAAACTTGATATCTAAAGGAAGTTTTGTCTTGCGAATCAAGCTCGCAGACATTTCTGTTTTGCTTTTAAAAAGCCTATGTTAATATGCATGTGGCAAAAAGAATGACCCAAGATCATTGCGGTTGTGGTTAAGGGTCATTTTCTGACCAACAATATAGTATGGCTTACTTACGATGTTCCTTTATTTGGAGGTAGAAATATTGTTCAGTCATGCAATAGCTTATCTGGCATTTTGAATCCAATACAGTCTTAATAACCCTTGAAACAAAGTGATTAGAGGTGGATACAGAGTTCAGGAGTTTTATTATTTTATTGATTTGACATAACTATCTCTCCCATTTAGAGAAGACCTAGAAATCATAAAGCATGTTCAGATATACGAATCATTTCTCAGAGAAAGTAATACCGTTAATAATGGCACTGTTGTCGTGATTCTTTGTAGGCTCAAGTCTGTCTACAGTACACCTTAAGGACTCAATAAGCTTATTTTTAAATGGCTGATAAATCTTCAGAAATAATTTAATAGATTCTTTAAATTGTTCTTTTTACATCAGTAGGCGGATTCTCTTTGCATATATACAGTAATGTGTAGTATAATGCTGTACCGTTTAGTTCATATTTACAAACTAACTAGAAAGCTTCAGTCATTGAAATGGAACTCTTAAATTTCTGAATTATTACAAAAGATTTCTGTACTAGTTTCTTCATCATTAAGGCACCAGGGTGGATTGCAATCTCTGGAATGGCATTTCCAAACTGGACTTCTCAAGAAAAGCAATCGCATGGAGCTGGAGTTTCTGCCTTGTTTCTGCTCCGGCTAGGAATCTCAGCCTTGCTGTTAGAATTAGTTTAGGGTGCAAAGAGGCCTCTTTTGAACTGCTTGTAGGTCAAAACAGCGTTCTTATGTCAAAACATTACTCTAGGCTAAGTGAAGATTTGCAAGTTAAAACATACTTATGTTGGGACATTTGTACTTAGAGGTTCTATTGTAAATATTTGAGGACAAGGCTATTCTAATGTGGAGCATTCTACGAGGGCTATCCAGAAAGTAGATTACATTTTGGAATAAAAAATGAACAAAGTATAGGAGAAAACATTCACCATATGCAGTTGAAAGCCAGACCCAAATACCACTTCTCAACATAGTCCCCATTGAAATCTAGGCGCTTGTCATGGCGATAAAAGAGTTTGGAAAGTCCTTCCCCACCAAACTTTGCCGCTTGGCTTGCGTCCTCAACCCTTCCCGCAGCTTTCCCCCACGCTCGTCCTGGATCGCTCTTCTAAGGTTTTGCAAGAAGCATACCTTTCCTGTCCCAAAAAACGGTCGCCATAACCTTCCTTGCAAGCATTTGCGAAATAGAAGAGCGATCCAGGACGAGCGTGGGGGAAAGTTGAGCGCATGCATAATTTTTAATTCCAAAACGTAATCTACTTTCTGGATAGCCCTCGTATTCTGATATGGAGCAGATGTATTTGCAAATCACAAGATAACAAGGTCTTGGAACTATGTACCTTAACTGGATCTTGAAGGATAAGAGGCAAAAATACAACTTTTCTGTCAAAGCCTAGGTGACTTCAAGCCTGAGATTTCATGGACTCTGATGAATATAGAGATTGGTGTTCCCTTTTCTGTCTGAGAAGACCCTTAATATCTGAGCTTCCATAGGTTTGCAGGTTGCTCATCACTTCCAGTCTGTGTACATATATTTTAGTTCAACCCTCAGAATCTCTTGACAGCAATCTATGCCATAAAAATGTGTGGCCACATAACTGCTCCCTGTAGTGGAAGGAATGTGTATCATTCAATAAAAAGGAAGTCCTTAGCAGATATGTTTTGCAAAACATATAAACAGCGCTTTTTGTAATCCAGAGATGTTGAGCACACGGTTGAGCTGGAGACATGCGAAACGGTTCTCAAAATCTGCTTTGAATATATCATTTTGAATTACGTGAAGAACTGAAGAGTGTAAAAAGGAAAGATCAGGGTCGTTGCTTACCACGTTTTATTGTTAAACTACCAGTGAAAGGAATAAATCAAGAAGTCTCACTTCTCTTACCAATATTCTTATTTTTATCTTTAAAATCGGCTTAGGCCATGGAGATGCAGGGAAATTAAACTATAAAAAGTACCTCTTGGGGGAAAAGAGGCATTATACTTATTGGAGAACCAGAATCAGAGACATGGAGACCTGGTTGTTGTTTGTCTTCAGGTTGTTTTTGGCTTAAGATGTGTTCAGAAGCAGTTTGCTTGGTTTCCATGTCAGAAGGGGGATCCAAACCCTAGTCTGCAAGAAACCTAGGTCAATAACAACACAGGCTCTTTGGAGAAGAATGTACAGGTTGAGTATCCTCTAATTCTTAGGAACAAAGTATTTTGCATGTCTTTTATTTTGGAATACCAGTATTTGCGTAATGTCTTATTGTGGAGATACATCCAAGTCTAAACACAAAATTCATTTTGCTTCTTATACAAGCAGTCCCCAGTTTAGAGACAAGTTCTGTAGTTGAATTCTAAAGTCGGATTTGTATATATGTTGGAACAGATTAATTTTTTAAGTGTAACTCCATCCATCCATATATATGTATGTGAAAGAGAGAGCTTTGGATAGAAGAGGAAAGGATTAACAACCCCGTGGTATTTGTTTTTCTCTCTGTTCAGAAGATTTCACCTCACTTTCTGTCCATGTGATTATGGATTTTGAAAAAAATGGCTTATTGTGGAAACAAGGATTTGTGAAACACCTTTTCCCTATGATAATTCCATTCCAAGGATTTCCCTTCCAAGGGGTAGATTTCTCTCACTTTCTGTTGTCTCGCCCCCTTCTTAACTAGGAGTCGGATATAAGTTGGGTGTCTAGAATTTGTGGACTTCTTGTGCACCTTATCCACGTAGCCTGAAAGTAATTTTATAAACAGTATTTAAATTAGGGTTGTTGTGCATTTTTCAGGCTGTATGGCCATGTTTCAGAAGCATTCTCTCCTGACGTTTCGCCCACATCTATGGCAGGCATCCGCAGCGGTTCTGAGGTTGTAATACCTCACAATCTCTGAGGATGCCTACCATAGATGTGGGTGAAACGTCGGGAAAGAAAGCTTCTGGAACATGGCCATGCAGCCTGAAAGACTCACAGCAACCCAGTGATTCTGGCCATGAAAGCCTTCGACAATACATTTAAATAAATAATTGTGAGTACGAAACGCATTTTGCTAACACTGAACTATCACGAAGCAAAGATGTCTCACTATCTCTGCCACCCCTGTGGATAGTTTTGGATTCTGGAATTTTGTGTAAGTGATGCTTGACCTGTGCCTGAAGTAAAATCCACAGAAAGTAGAGAAAGCATCTATTTCTTTGAGGAACCAACTTTAGTTCCTGGATTCTTCATAGACAGTGGGTTCTGTATACTTGTGGAGCAGTCAGCAGACTGTCTCGGTGCCAGAGATGTTTACTGTTGGTTGCCTTATGAATGTATCTGAGGCATTATTTCTGCCTGCTCACATTTTCAGGTCAGTTGACTGATTTTTCCATTCTTTCTGCAGGGTATTCCAGTACACGTTTTTAAGAGACAACCATGAGACCAAAATGAGTTCATATGTATGTGGAGCACTGTTCTTGGATCCTAGCCTAGGCTGGTTTAGGCTAGTTTGCTATATCTGATATAGAAAGAATGGAAAGAATTGGCATCATACAGGGAGGCAAAAAGCCTGGTCTTTAGCAGCACAAAACCCAAGAGCTTGTAGAGTCTTCAGGCACTATTGCATTTCAGAAACGATAAATCTACATGAAACAGTCTCATAGGTTCCCTTAAGTTGTGTCTTTCCCATCTCTCCTGCCAGTCAATGCCTAGATCATAAATTTCTATTATTGAAAATATTTGAAGTTGCCCCTTTCCCACTACAAAGGTAGTAATACCTTGAAAACTGCAAGCATATTTATTCAGTCATTAAAAGAATGCAGTATGTCTGCATGAATATTTGTGGACCATAACAGCAATATAGATACTTTTAACTCTGTGGTTGTTAATATTCACCTTAAAACTTTTTGACGCACTCCTTCATTTTAATATGTAAAGGAACTTCTTTTCCTTTAAAAGTGGCTACTTCTGACTGACTGAAATGTTTTGTAATGCGAAGTAAGGATAGCAGATAAATTGGGACTTTTTGGTTCATTGTTAAATATAGAAAAATGCGAATACATTAAAACAAAACTAAATCTGCAAACAATTTTAGAATTCAAATAATGGTTTCTTTTCAATCAAAATATTGCGTAATTATGTAGAAGATGTAATTAAATATTAAAGTAAAATTATCCTTGGTACTTCATTGTTTAGAACCTTACACGATTTAACCAGTATGACTTAGTGGAGATGATCTTAACTAAAAAGGTGCTGTCCTCACCTTGAATTAAAACTACTTCGTAAAATTAAAAATCATATTATTTTATATAAAAATACCTCTTTTTTTAACTCTACAGGATTACAAAGTGCTAAATGTTCAGTCAAAGCCTTCAGTAAGGCCTGCTAGTGATTTTCTCCAGACAGGATTATCAGAACAACGCTTATACTGTGAGACTGAATCAGTGCATTGAAAATCTCAGAAATCAAAACAGTTTTAACCCACAGATTCTCAGTAGAGTTTTCCGCAAGTCTTTACTCCCTGTGTGTGTTAAAACTGTCTCTTTTTTTCCCCGATATCCTGGCAAAGTGGTCTCCGCACGAGAGAGTCTTGGGGAAGAAGCTTGGCACACGGCATCCATTCATTCCTACGTTATGACTTGCTGAACGACCGTGCGTTCATGAGAGCACCCTTGGTTCCCACAGTGCAGTTTCTTAAGCAGCCTTCGCAATTTGTGTGGAAAGTTTTTGTTGATGTATCGGTAGAGGAGGGGCATGACAAAGCTGCTAGAAAAAGCCAGGAATTTGGACACTCCCTTGGTAAAATGTAATACTCGGACGTAGTTTTCATCCATAACTTTTCCTTGCATGCTTGTTAAAGTGTTTACTAGAAGTGTGATGTAATAAGGCGTCCATAAAGTGAACTGTGTGCACACGGTGGCAATCAAAAGCCGGTGCACTGACGGATCCAGTCTTCCAGTGTCTTGGTCCAGTGGCGTCGCCTCTTTGCGTATTCGCAGAATCAACACAAGTGCGTACAACACCGCAACGGCGGGGACGATGTAACCAATAAAAACCATGATGGCGTCCGCCGCTTCTTTGTTCTGCATCTTGGAGCATTCGATTATTTTAGTGGAGACGTGATTGCAGACGTAGAAGAGGAGAGACGAGAAACTGGTCAGCATGGCTCCCCCCCATATGAACCCACACACGTGCTTGGTGTTGTATACACTCGACATGTACGTTCTTGGCAGCGCACGCTCAATGTAGTAGTCCAAACTGAGCAGGGTGGTAGAGTACATTATCACCAAGGATGACACGTTGAACAAGATCAGCAAGGTGATGTAGACTTCATTGTTGAAACTCCAAATGGCCCATTTGGTACTGGCCGGTCCCAGAAGGTACATGGGCGCGATGGCACTGATGATGAGGCCAGCAATGGCGATGTTGACAAAGTAAACGTCTGGCATGGTCATCGTTGCTTTGTTGTAGAGGTTGACCAGGACCAGCAGGGCATTGTAGCAAAGGCCAATGGGGAAGCAGATGATGAGGTAGAGCAGAGAGAAGATGGAAAGCACGAGGTGGAACTCATGGCAGAGATGCTGGTCCTCCGTGGTTTTGGTGCCATTGAAAGCGTCACAGCTCCACATAGTGAAATTAAAAGGTCTGGAGAGGTTTGCTGGTTACCAGCTTTTCTAAAGGGAGAAAAAGAAAGTAAATAAATACACTTGTTTAAACAAAAACAAATTAAATGCCCACCCTTTTCTCTGTTTCAACCATATATGCTAAATAATGTGGAAGTTTGAAATACAGTAGAGTCCCACTTATCCAACATAAACAGGCCAGCAGAATGTTGGATAAGTGAATATATATAACATCTGTTTCGGCAGGCTTTTGAGTTCTGTTGTTGATGTTTTAAAAGGTGCTTTTAGGATGTTTTTAAGATGTCTTTTAAAGATGTTTTTAAGATGTTTTTTACATTGTTGATTTTAGCTGGTTCTTGTAAGCCGCTCTGAGCCCTAGGGGAGTGGCGGCATATAAGTTTGAAAAATAAATAAATAAAATAAATAAATGTTGGATAATAAGGAGGAATTAAGGAAAAGCCTATTAAACATCAAATTAGGTTATGATTTTACAAATTAAGCACCAAAACATCATGTTATACAACAAATTGGACAGAAAAAGTAGTTCAATACGCAGTAATGCTATGTAGTAATTACTGTATTTACAAATTTAGCACCAAAATATCACGATGTTTTGAAAACATTGACTACAAAAAAGTGTTGGATAATCCAGAACATTGGATAAGTGAGTGTTGGATAAGTGAGACTCTACTGTAATATGGCAGAACATCATTTTATAATGTGAATATTAAGTGGAATACATTGTTATCTATATATATAAAAGATGGATTCCTGGCGACCTACAAAACAACAAAACTAAACACCCCACAACCTCGAAAATTGACAGCACAACCCCTCATCCACGCCTCTAGGTTGATACAACAAAAAGAAAAATAAAGTCCTAATTAGAGGGAGAGGAATAATTGTTTTTATCCAATTGCTGCTAGTTACAAGGCTAAGCTCTGCCCACTTGGTCTCCTAGCAACCCACTCAGCCCAGGGGACAGCACAGTTAGGCCTCACTTAGGCCTCTTCCACACTGCCTATAAAATACAGACACCACCAGACAACGCCACAGCAACGTGTGGCTGGGCACAGCTAGTACTGTATATAATAATGTATAATCATAGAATAGTAGAGTTGGAAGAGACCTCATGGGCCATCCAGTCCAACCCCCTGCCAAGTAGCAGGAAATCACATTCAAAGCACCCCTGACAGATGGCCATCCAGCCTCTGCTTAAAAGCCTCCAAAGAAGGAGTCTCCACCACACTCCGTGGCAGAGAGTTCCACTGCTGAACAGCGCTCACAGAGAGGAAATTCTTCCTGATGTTCAGGTGGAATCTCCTTTCCTGGAGTTTGAAGCCATTGTTCCCTTGCGTCCTAGTCTGCAGGGCAGAAGAAAACAAGCTTGCTCCCTCCTCCCTATGACTTCCCCTCACGTATTTGTACATGGCTATCATGTCTCCTCTCAGCCTTCTCTTCTGCAGGCTAAACATGCCTAGTTCTTTAAGCTGCTCCTCATAGGGCTTGTTCTCCAGACCCTTGAAGAACAAGCCCTATGAGGAGCGGCTTAAATCTAAGGCAGGTTCTGTGCAGTGCTTTGTGTTGACTAAGCAATTGAGTAAATAAAATAGCAGTAATAACTGTGATTATAACTGCAGACCGAATGGTCCCAGGTTCAAATCCCGGGAGCGGTTTCAGCACCCGGTGTTAGCTCCAGCTTCTGCCAACCTAGCAGTTCGAAAACATGCAAATGTGAGTAGATCAATAGGTACTGCTCCAGCGGGAAGGCAAGGGCGCTCCATGCAGTCATGCCAGCCGCATGACCTTGGAGGTGTCTATGGACAACGCCGGCTCTTCGGCCTAGAAATGGAAATGAGCACCAACCCACAGAGTCGGACACGAGTGGACTTAATGTCAGAGGAAACCTTTACTATATACTCATGTATAAATCTAAGGCAGGTTCTGTGCAGTGCTTTGTGGTGACTAAGCAATTGAGTAAATAAAATAGCAGTAATAACTGTTATTGCTTTTTTTAATGGATTTTCATGCAATCCTTTTTCCTAGCTTTAATCATTACATAAGAATTTACACTTAGAAATGTTTAAAGTTGCCCGATGTCATCTTTTTAATGGTGTATATAAGATTGCAATGCGCCAGGTGCCTTCCAGTTCTTTATACTGAATGTTTTGTTTTATTTTGCACTTTGTTCTTTTGTGGATATATTGGGTTCTCCATCATGGTTTCTCCCAGGGCATCTAAATTTCCCCCTTTTAACTATTCCTCTGCTATATACAGGATCTACCTGTATGTGCTTTTTTTGGTCTTCTTTATAAGAAAACAAAATGAGCCTAGTAGTGACGATTAATAAATGAATTCAGTTTTTATTACTCAGCAGGTTGGAATGAGGGAACCTCATGATTTTAAGTAGATTGAGATTTGTAAATACAGATTAGCTTAGTTGCCTCTCAACTACACAAAAATAGCTAAGGTGTCAAAGTACTTGCGTAGGTGTAGAGCTGGAAAACCTGTCCCTGGTTCAACATAATGCTGCTTTAAATATGGACATGTGCTCTCTTTGCATTTATAATTACGTACCACTTTTCCATCTCAAGAATCAAACCAATTTTTATCAGACTTATATAAAAAGAATTTGATAATTCCTCTTTTTAAAACTCCTTTTTCTTCATATAAGATGCTTTCCCACACAGGAGCACCAAATAAACATTTCTACAACTGCTTTGATCAAAGCTTAATTTAAAGGTGTGTTATTTCTGTTTATAGTATTTTCCTCTTTTATTAAATAATGGGATTTGCATAACTTACTTTATGAGCCTTGAACAACTTTAGGCTTATCTTAAAAATCTAGAGCAGTGGGCAAGTTTCTACTTCAACTTTACAGTTACTGAAACAAAAATCCTTATTTTAATATATAGATCTTGACGTGGAGCTACTGTTCCATCTAATCCAGGTTTCTTCACTCTCACCAAGATTTCAAGCAGAAATAGTTCTTTTTCCAGTTGTATATTGAAGATGCTGGGGTTAAATCTGGAGGTTATATTAGTGTTGCAGAAATAGGTTTTGTAAGATTTCTTTTTTATATACAGTGAAAGTAAAATCCCATGTGTTTATCAGTTTTATACACTGTCAAACTAAACCCTAAAGCACGTATGTAATATCACTAAATCCCAAACATATTTCTTATGAAGGAGAGAGTTTGAAAAGTTGAGTTGCAAAAATCAGGGTTTTTGTTTGTGAGCAAAATCATTCTCTCTGCATTCTGTTATGTTGCAAATTAAATTACAGAAAGTACATGGTAAGAATCCTTTAAGAAAAGAATCAAGATTCTTCTCCTGCCTCTTCCTGACACCATGATTTAAGCATCTGTAATAAATCTGTTAAATACCCACCCATCATTATTTCTTATTGTTCAGATTTAAAAACTGAGTTCTTGCAGTACTTTAAGCATGATTGTACTAAATGCACGACCAATACAGTACAGTAATATGCCTTGGAGCAAGTAATCTCTCTTTGTACACATGCACATGTGCTGCAAGTGTTTTCTCCAGAACTAAACCTGACATGGAAAAAACCCTACATTTCTGGATTTTGTTTCTGAAGCTGTCTGCTGGCTTTACTTTTGTATTGACAGTGGTTTCTTATTTCTCTCGGCTCCCCTGTCCTGTGCCTCAAACTCACCATCCCTACTGCTGCCCAAACCTCTCCAACTCCTACCTTCAGTTCGTGCAGCATGTTCCATTGTACTCCAAAGTCCAAGTATGCCCAGTAGATAAGGTTTTATTTGAAGAAAGCATGCCCAAATGTGCTGCATTTTCCTTCTTTGGATCCATAGGGAGCCTCTGTGATCACTCAAAGCCCAGTGCTCTCTTTGCCTGCCCGTGCACTGCTGCACTTGTTTTTCCACTAGTAAATTACTCACAAAGTTACTGCTTCTCTTGGCAAGCCGTGCCTAGCTCCTCCCTTTCTCTGTTTACAGACAATTTCAAGAAATGGGGAGGCTGATCTCCAAGAGGTGTGGTTCCTGACATTACACTCCACTGAGTCTTAGGCTGCTTCCGATTGATTGGAGGAAAGGGACATGTTCCTGGAATACTCCGATTTGGTGTTGGGTTACACTTTTTTTGTTGTCAGTTTCTTCAGGCTAGTTTCCCCGCATTGCTTTGCCATCAGCTGGCAGATTCCTTTGAGGATATGGAATATCTTACAGGAAGCTGTTATTAGGAAACTCAGATTTGTGTTCCGGGCAATATAACTTTCCAATGATAGAGAACAGGTTATACAGAGGCTTTGCTTGGAAATTAAAAGTGAAAAATGAACACAGAGTAGCTATTTAGCAATACAGTAGAGCAGGGTCCCCAAACTTTTTAAACAGGGGGCCAGTTCACGATCTTTCGGAACGTTGGAGGGCCGGACTATAGTTGGCCACCGAGCAATAATAATAACAACAACAACAACAACAACAACAACAACAAAGAGGGTTGGAAGAGACCCCTTGGGCCATTTAGCCTGACCCCCTTTTGCCTTTGTGCACCAAAAGCACAAGCAAAGCACCCCTGACAGATGACCTCCCAGCCTCAATGTTAATAATAATAATAATAATAATAATAATAATAATAATAATAATAATAATAATAATAATAATAAAGAGGGCTGGAAGAGACCCTTTGGGCCATTGAATACAATCCCCTTCTGCCTTTGTGCACCGAAAGCACATTCAAAGCACCCCTAACAGATGGCCACCCAGCCTCAATGTTAATAATAATAATAATAATAATAATAATAATAATAATAATAATGGTAATAAAGAGGGCTGGAAGAGACCATTTGGGCCATTGAGTCCAATCCCCTCCTGCCTTTGTGCACCAAAAGTACAAGCAAAGCACCCCCTGAAAGATGGCCACCCAGCCTCAATGTTAATAATGATGATGATGATGATGATGATGATGATGGTTGCCATGGGGGCCGGATAAATGGCTTCGATGGGCCGCATCCGGCCCCCGGGCCTTAGTTTGGGGACCCCTGCAGTAGAGTCTCACTTATCCAAGTCTCGCTTATCCAAGCTTCTGGATAATCCAAGCCATTTTTGTAGTCAATGTTTTCAAGACAGTAGAGTCTCACTTATCCAACATAAACGGGCCGGCAGAACGTTGGATAAGCGAATATGTTGGATAATAAGGAGGGATTAAGGAAACGCCTATTAAACATCAAATTAGGTTATGATTTTACAAATTAAGCACCAAAACTTCATGTTATACAACACATTTGACAGAAAAAGTAGTACAATTTGCAGTAATGCTTGCAACATCCTTGCAGATGGCCAATTATCTCACACCAGAAGCGACTTGCAGTTTCTCAAGTTGCTCCTGACATGGAAAAAAAAATCACAGATAGAGTTCTCAAAGCCAGGGCTCAGCAATGTAGTGCCAAATATTGCAGGGATTGTTTCGCATTTGTACGTCATCTTGAGAATTAGTCCCGTGCTTGACTGATTGTGGGCACTTCTATAGTGAAAAAATAATCACCAGAGAACAAGATTCCAATCTAGCATAGCCAAGGCAGATTGTGAAATTCAAGAGAGCAACAAATGGTGTGCATTGTTTCAAAAGCCAATAACTAAGACTCGGGTAATGTTGTGGGCTCCTCCTGTAGCATATCAAACTGCATGACGTTGTTTAAGGCATTGTAGTGGGGAAGGCAGATTGGGCAAAAGGATAATCTTTCACCTGTGCCTGACTGAGTCACCATTATTTATAACCCAGGTATTTGATTGAACAGAGATAAAATAGCTCTTGGGTTAGTATAAAAGAAAATCCTGCTTGGTCAAGGGTGTTGGCATGAATAACTTGCAGCCCTTCTCCCAAACCTGTCATTTAAGATTGTGTGGTGGCGCCCATTACCAGTTTGACTACTGGGAACGTTCCGACTTCACTGCATCCTATTGGGCCATCGCTATCATATAATGAAAGACATTCTGTGATTTTTGAAAGATGGACCAAAAATGTTCTTTTTCTCCCTTTTTCTTATTCACAATGGTTCAAGGTGGAGAAACCTTGGGGAAGAATGACGTTGAGGCCTAGAAGTGAGAATGTTGGTATAAAGATTTCCTCTTGCTCTCTGTCATTCCCATGCTTAGTTTTTGCCCTTTATTTCACACCTTTCTCTGCTCTCCTTGTGCCTTGTGCTGACTGGGGTTGATAGGAATTGTAGTTGAACACATTGGAAAGGAGCCAGCCTTTATTGCCTTTCTTTTTTCAGTGGCCAGACTAGATTCACTTGCCCAGGGAAGCTTGGTCAGTGAGTGGGATGACTGGCAAGCTCTCTCGACAAATCATGGTTGATATTGAGATTCTAAAATTGTGGATTTGCCTTAGGTAAAGGTAAAGATTTTCCACTGACGTTAAGTCCAGTCGTGTCCAACTCCGAGGGTTGGTGCTCATTTCCATTTCTAAGCCGAAGAGCCGGCATTGTCTGTAGACATTTCCAAGGTCATGTGGCTGGCATGCCATTACCTTCCCACCAGACCAGTACCTATTGATCTACTCATACTCTGGGGGTTGGTGCTGATCTCCATTTCTAAGCCAAAGAGCCGGCGTTGTCCGTAGACATCTCCAAGGTCATGTGGCTGGCATGCCATTACCTTCCCACCAGAGCAGTACCTATTGATCTACTCATACTCTGAGGGTTGGTGCTCATCTCCATTTCTAAGCCGAAGAGCCGGCATTGTCCGTAGACATCTCCAAGGTCATGTGGCTGGCATGCCATTACCTTCCCACCAGAGCAGTACCTATTGATCTACTCATACTCTGAGGGTTGGTGCTCATCTCCATTTCTATGCCGAAGAGCCGGCGTTGTCTGTAGACATCTCCAAGGTCATGTGGCTGGCATGCCATTACCTTCCCACCAGAGCAGTACCTATTGATCTACTCATACTCTGGGGGTTGGTGCTCATCTCCATTTCTAAGCCGAAGAGCCGGCGTTGTCCGTAGACACCTCCAAGGTCATGTGGCCAGTATGACAGCATAGAGCGCCGTTACCTTCCCAACAGAGCAGTACCTATTGATCTACTCACTTTTACATGTTTTCGAACTGCTGGGTTGGCAGAAGCTGGAGCCGACAGCGGGTGCGCACACCGCTCCCCAGATTCGAACCTGCGACCTTTTGGTCAGCAAATTCAGCAACTCAGCACCATCGGGGGCTCGGATTTACCTTCAAATTCTACTATAGTCAGAACTGAAAATCTCATGGATCACACCCAAGTCCTTGGGTAATATCTTGGATGCTGGCCATCCAGTTTGCAATTAGTGGATGTACTGGTTCCGTACTGGTTTCATTTCACCAGCCTTTAGCAATTAATGGCGTAGAGGTTTTACATGGGCACGTAATGATGTGTTGACATGTGCTGTCTGAATATCTATGCGCTGCAAAATAAATGAATATGCAATATTCAGTTGAAACTGTCTCGCACATTACCAAGATGGTGGCAGATAGAAATGAGGAATGCTTTTGATCTTCCACTGAAGTAGGAAACGCTTTTCTGCCCTCCTGTAATGTTTTAATAAGGATAAAAGATCGATGGGAGTCTAGCAAAATCAATAGCAAACTTTTCAGGAAATGGCAAGTGAATGGAATGAACTGGAAACCCAGAAAGCAGTCTGATCAAATGCATAGCTCTCTTCCGTCAGCAACAAATCTGCATGCTGTGTGCAGGAATCTATGGGTGTGTGAGTTAGCATCAGAACTGAAAAAGAGATAGAAATTACTCTGGAGAAGAAAAGAAATGTGCATTTACAGTAGAGTCTCACTTATCCAAGCTAAACGGGCCGGCAGAAGCTTGGATAAGCGAATATCTTGGATAATAAAGAGGGATTAAGGAAAAGCCTATTAAGCATCAAATTAGGTTATGATTTTACAAATTGAGCACCAAAACATCATGTTATACAACAAATTGGACAGAAAAAGTAGTTCAATATCCAGTAATGTTATGTTGTAATTACTGTATTTATTACATTTATTATTTTTCTCTATAATTGTTGCCACTATTACATTTATTTTACTCTATTTTTTATTATTATTAATACATTTATTATTTCACTCTGTTCTTATTATTATATTTATTATTTTACTCTATTTATTACTACATGTATTTGACAGAAAAAGTAGTTCAATACGCAGTAATCCTATGTAGTAATTACTGTATTTACAAATTTAGCACCAAAATATCACGATATATTAAAAACATTGACTACACAAATGGCTTGGATAATCCAGAAACTTGGATAAGCGAGTGTTGGATAAGTGAGACTCTGCTGTACATTTATTATTTTTCTCTATTATTATTGGTATTATTACATTTATTATTTTTCTCTATAATTGTTGCTACTATTACATTTATTTTACTCTATTTTTTATTATTATTAATACATTTATTATTTCACTCTGTTCTTATTATTATATTTATTATTTTACTCTATTTATTACTACATGTATTTGATAGAAAAAGTAGTTCAATATGCAGTAATCCCATGTAGTAATTACTGTATTTACAAATTTAGCACCAAAATATCACGATACATTGAAAACATTGACTACAAAAATGGCTTGGATAATCCAGAAACTTGGATAAGCGAGGCTTGGATAAGTGAGACTCTACTGTAGTCCCTGACTTGTAACTAACACCGTGTTGGTATTGTGAACTTGGGTTATAGACTGTCTTTTGGACCACGAAAAAAGGTTTACTCTTTAAAGCAATTCACGCAGTTTATTCAGGTTTCCCCCTCCAACACCCCCAGTCGAAAAATGCTTAGCTACAGCAGTTCAGATTTAGCTCCAGTGTGAGAAACTGCAGTGCTGTTGATTTTATTGAAGCTTGGCTGCTGTTTCAGAACTAAATCTGTCTCAATGAATTTGGCACCGCAGAAACAACAGTCCATTCTCTGCCCCTGAACTCCATTTGTTGAAATCACCAGAGCTTAGGCTTTGTTCAGGGGAGAGGAATGGAACTTGGCACCGGGAGACCGTTCTCCATAGACATTCTCCTGCCAGTTGGAGCCGACTGGCAGGAGGCACAGATGGTGCATCTCCTGGAAACCATTATGCCACGCTACTTCCTCCCAGGAAAACCAGTGAAAGCCCACCTAGTGACTTATGAGCAGCGCATTGTGCTGAATGCACAGCAGATTCCTGTTGGGAAAGAAACTCTGATTCTCTGGGACTGCCAATATGTAAATGCTGTCAGGGAATGTCTTGAAGCAGAACATTTCTCCCTGTGTTCATGTGAAGAGGGTAGGCATCCTGTGTTTGAGACTGTGAAGAAGTTTGCCTATTCACACATAAAGCAAACACCCTTTACTTAATCTCTAGTGCAATGTGCTTCTGTTTGACTGAAAGAGTTTACTTAGAAGTACTCTATATACTTGAGTATAAGCCTAGTTTTTCAGCCCTTTTTTAAGACTGAAAAAGCCCCCCTCGGCTTATACTCGGGTGAGGATCCTGGTTGGCTTATATTTGGGTCAGGTTATATTCGAGAATATATGGCACATTTATTATTTTTCACTATTATTATTGGTATTATTACATTTATTATTTTTCTCTATTATTGTTGCTGCTACAGTAGAGTCTCACTTATCCAACACTCGCTTATCCAACGTTCTGGATTATCCAACGCATTTTTGTAGTCAATGTTTTCAATATATCGTGATATTTGGTGCTAAATTCATAAATTCAGTAATTACTACATAGCATTACTGCGTATTGAACTACTTTTTCTGCCAAATTTGTTGTCTAACATGATGTTTTGGTGCTTAATTTGTAAAATCATAACCTAATTTGATGTTTAATAGGCTTCTCCTTAATCTCTCCTTATTATTCAACATATTCGCTTATCCAACATTGTGCCGGCCCGTTTATGTTGGATAAGTGAGACTCTACTGTATTACATTTATTATTTTTCTCTATTATTGTTGCTACTACTACATTTATTTTACTCTAATTTTATTACAGGAGCCCCGGTGGCGAAGTGCGTTAAAGCACTGAGCTGGAGACCAAAAGGTCCCAGGTTCAAACCCCGGGGAGCGGAGTGAGCTCCCGCTGTTAGCTCCAGCTTCTGCCAACCTAGCAGTTTGAAAACATGCCAATGTGAGTAGATCAATAGGTACTGCTCTGGTGGGAAGGTAACGGCACTCCATGCAGTCATGCCAGTGGCCACATGACCTTGGAGGTGTCTACGGACAACGCCGGCTCTTCGGCTTAGAAATGGAGATGAGCACCAACCCCCAGAGTCAGACACGACTGGACTTAATGTCAGGGGAAACCTTTACCTTTACCTAATTTTATTATTATTATTATTATTATTATTATTATTATTATTATTATTATTTCACTCTGATCTTATTATTATTATTATTGCATTTATTATTTTACTCTATTTATTATTACTTGTATTATTTTCCTGTATTTATTATTATCATTATTACATGTATTATTTTACTCTATTATTATTAAAAGGATACATAAGCACATTTACATTGAAGAAGATGAGAATAATGATTTGATCAGAGTTGGACAGTCTTACCTCAAATTTGAGCTTTATGTCAATATGCAAAAACATTTAACCTACTGATGCCTCAATTAATGTAATTTTATTGGTATCTATTTTTATTTCTGAAATTTACCATCTTCGGCTTATACTGGAGTCAATGTTTTCCTAGTTTTTTTGTGGTAAAATTAGGTGCCTCGGCTTATATTCGGGTCTGCTTATAATCGAGTATATACAGTAACTTCCTTAATTCGCCTGCATCTTGTTTCTTACATATATTCATTAGCCCAATGTAAACAATTTTAATTATCTTTTTTTTTTCAAACAACGACTCTCCTGTTCAGTTTCTATGAAAATAATACATTTTTGGGAAGCTTAGGATAGGGCTGTGCCACTTTGAGGGGCAGGTGCTTGAAACGGGAACAATTAATTGCATTGATATAATTTTGTCATTTGGTAATGACTATTCTCTCTTTCATTGTCTAGGCTGCTGTTTTGTTGTTTTGAAGATTATTTTTGGTATTTAATTTTTTTTTGCTTAAT
The DNA here is from genome assembly GCF_035594765.1 of Anolis carolinensis. NCBI lineage: Eukaryota > Metazoa > Chordata > Lepidosauria > Squamata > Anolidae > Anolis > Anolis carolinensis. The sequence continues at coordinate 4,870,899 of NW_026943824.1, forward strand.
GTCCAGCATATTCCAAATTTTCAAAGACATTAAAATCCTACTTTATTTGGGATTTAATTGTGTCTTTTTTCTGTGGCAATTTGACTTGGGGTCCTCGTAGGACTATATTACTGTGTTGGTTACAAGTTTCAAAATATCTCTTATACATGAGCATACCTTTGCAGGTAGCTGCGTCTGGCTATTGTCCCGACTCCAGGGTTTCTCTTCCTACCACGTACCAAACTTACACACTTTAATGGACTATATTCCAATGGATTAATCTGTTAATCTTTGAGGTACTGCAAGACTCCTTGTTCTAAGATCATACAGCATTTCATTTTGGTCTTGCTTAATTCTGTAGTCGACATGGAGACACCAGACTTATGAGAATGCTGTATGTCTGTATATATAATGAATACATATAATATTGCAAAATAAGAGTCGTGTTTTTTTAAATCAGTGTTAACATTAAAGTCCCACGTGTCTGCTACGATATAATGACGTCTATGTTTTTATTATTATTTTCTTCTCTTCAGTTTAATTAAAAAGAAACCAGACTGCTGGTGGAGAGGTTTAGTTGCTGACCCTAATACTGTATATTTAATATTAGATATACAGTAGAGTCTCACTTACCCAAGACTCGCTTATCCAAGGTTCTGGATTATCCATTGTAGTCAATGTTTTCAATATATCATGATATTTTGGTGCTAAATTCATAAATTGGAATATAGTGTTTTTAAGATTTTTTAAAGATGTTTTAAAGATGTTTTTAAATTGTTAGATTTTAGCCTGCTCTTGTAAGCCGCCCCGAGCCCTAGGGGAGTGGTGGCATATAAGTCTGAATAATAATAATAATAATAATAATAATAATAATAATAATAATAATAATAATAATAATACATCACACAGTCCTAGACACTTGGGAAGTATTCGACTTGTGATTTTTTGATATGAAATCCAGCATATCTATCTTGTTTGCTGTGTCATAATAAAATAATAATAATAATAATAACTAAATAATAATAAATAATAAATACACCCTGCTGAGATCTGCGCACATCATCTGAAAATACATCACACAGTCCTAGATACTTGGGAAGTGTTCAACTGGTGATTTTGTGATACGAAATCCAGCATGTCTATCTTGTTTGCTGTGTCATAATAAAATAAAATAATAATAAATACAGTAATTACAACATAACATTACTGCCTATTGAACTACTTTTTGTGTCTAATTTGTTGTATAACATGATGTTTTGGTGCTTAATTTGTAAAATCATCACCTAATTTGATGTTTAATAGGCTTTTCCTTAATCCCTCCTTATTATCCAAGATATTCACTTATCCAAGGTTCTGCCAGTCCGTTTAGCTTGGATAAGTGAGACTCTACTGTAAAAAATAAAACACACATGTTGAGATGTGAAACATATAGTAGCTCCTATTGTAGGTGTATGTCTTCCTCAAACTTTATGTTTTGTAAGTGGAAAGAAAATACTAAATGAATGTTATTTGGTCCATTTCGGAGTGTACACTGAGTTGCTTTCCTGATCTTTAAAAGTTAATATTGCTTAATATAAAATCAAAGGAGATCTAATTAGAATTGATATTGGTGTTATACATCTATACTTTCCTCATTCTTGTTGGAAAAGTCACATAACAATGCTTTCATATCACGGCTTTTCTTTTAATTGCAAATCACAAAACAATTGCATGCTGCATTCTGATGCAGAAATCTGATGGCGCTGTTCGCTAGCTGCCTGCGTGCATTACAGAACGAATGCCATTGCACAGTACACATTTTTTATTTCTGTTCAAAAGAGCAAGCTGTATAAAGCGAGCCTGCGGGCTCACTCACCTGGTGCCCAGCCTCAGTCCATGCAGGTCTTCATTGCAGGCCAAACTACATGGTGCTCCTCCAATGGGAACTTTTTCCGTGCAAGTTCAGCCACAGCGCCGGTGTCTCATTTCTGCGAAGGGTAAACAATAGCAGAGCTTAGAGGAAGAATGCTGACTCCGCCGCATCCCTGTTGTTAGTGGCACCGCTGCTGCTCCGTTTATTCACGTGACCTCCCCCAACACATCCATACACAACATAATCCTTTAAGCTGGGGCTGTGCCTGCCGATTGGCGGAGAGCTCTGTTACAAAATCAAGCCCTCCACAGTGATATCTCTGAGTGATTAAGCCGGGAGGGTGAAGGGGCATTCATCATGAGGTCCGATTACTGCCCTCAGGCCAGTTTGCCTCTCCGAGAAGCCTATTTGCATTTTTGTATATTAAAAAGGCATTTACTAGTCAAAAAATGCCATTGCAGAATTTTTAAAAACCCTATCAAATTCAAACATACCATAGGAACATGATGGGGAATGAGCTTTGGAGCATCTCTCATTCAGTGGTCTCATTAAAAAGAGACGGGTAAAGTCTCTCTGTGAAACAGTCCAGGAAGGTTTTCTTTTTGCAGTCTATCAAACGTAGCAGCATTATAATAATAATAAGATAAAAGGTAAAGGTTTCCCCTGACGTTAAGTCCAGTCGTGTCCGACTCTGGGGGTTGGTGCTCATCTCCATTTCTAAGCCGAAGAGCCGGCGTTGTCTGTAGACATCTCCAGGTCATGTGGCCAATGGCATGATTGCATGGAGCGCCGTCACCTTCCTGCCGGAGAAGTAGCTATTGATCTACTCACATTGGCATGTTTTCGAACTGCTAGTTTGGCAGGAGAATAATAAGATAGCCCTAAGAAAAATAATATGTGAGTAGATCAATAGGTACCACTCCGGCGGGAAGGTAACGGTGCTCCATGCAGTCATGCCACTGGCCACATGACCTTGGAGGTGTCTACAGACAACGCCGGCTCTTTGGCTTAGAAATGGAGATGAGCACCAACCCCCAGAGTCAGACATGACTGGACTTAACGTCAGGGGAAACCTTTACCTTTTAACTTAAGAAAAATAATAATGGCTTCTATAATAATACTGTGTCCATGCTGACACGTAATATTTCCCCTTGATAAAAGTGGCCTGCATTTGTTGATACCTAAGGCCAGGGATGGTGGCACAGTGTGTTAAAGCCCTGAGCTGCTGAACTTGCAGACCAAAAGGTCCCAGGTTCAAATCCTGGGAGCGGAATGAGCACCCGCTGTTAGCCCCAGCTCCTGCCAACCTAGCAGTTCAAAAACATACCAATGTGAGTAAATCAATAGGTACCACTCCAGCGGGAAGGTAACAGCACTCCATGCAATCATGCCTATGGCCACATGACCTTGGAGGTGTCTACGGACAACGCCGGCTCTTCGGCTTAGAAATGGAGATGAGCACTAACCCCCAGAGTCAGACATGACTGGATTTAACGTCAGGGGAAAACCTTTACCTTTTACCTATATATGTGTATGTTTCCCTTGCTTGGACAATATCTATAGCTGACTTGGACATTTCTCTGTTCGTTCCCCAAAATGCTTCTACCTGTGATTTATCGAATACACATTTATAGAATCCATAGAGGTAGACAGGGCCTCTTAACCTAGGAAGTCCAACCTTTGCTCAATGGAAGAACTCAAGCTAAAGCATCCCCGGCAGGTCTTTTTCTAAAGACATCCAAAGAAAGAGACACCACCACCTCTTTCATTGGCCCATGGCTGACGTTTCCTCTAAAGTTCAGTTGTAACTTTAAACCATTAGGCCTGGTGCACAAGAGAACAAGCCTGCATCCTCCTTTCCGTGGCAGCCATTGAGCTATTTAAAGAATGCAATCATGTCTACCAACCCTCAGTCTTCTCTTCAACTATCTCAACCTTTCCACCTATGTTTTGTCCTCAGTGCATCTTATCATCCTTTCTGCCCTTGTCTGAACCTGCTCCAACTTGTTTATCTCCTTCTTAAAATGAGACGCCCAGAGCTGAACACAGCACTCCAGATGAAGCCCGACTAATGCGGAATATAATAGGACTATTATTTCCCTTAATGCAGTCTTAGATAGTACTTGCTTTCTTTGCTGCAGCATCACACTTCTGGGTCGTGTTCAAATTGCGTTCAACAATAACCTCAAGGTCCTTTTCCATATTTGTTTCATACATTTCAACATTTTTTTTTGCCCTGATGCTTATTGTTCTTTTTCCTGCTGAACCTTTGTGTATGTCCACTAACTGAGGATAACACTTCCCGATCTGATGCAATGAACTCTAATCTGTAAACACATATGTCAGAATAAATCGATTAATCTTTAAGGTACCATAAGACGTTTTGTTGTTGGTAGAGACCTAAACCAGTCTCCAAGTTTCTCTTATCTGCGGTTCTTTCAGATGCAGCTCAAGGCAAATATTTTATCTCTTAGGCCTTTTCGGCTGCACACTGAGTCGTGTTGGTCTTTATGTATTTGTAGCAGGAAGGGCTTATCTTTTCTCCCTTCCTTTTTATCTTTTTTAAAGCCAGCATGGAAAAGTGGCAGTCTTTGCACCCAACTTTAACAGCAGAACATTGCTGTTTCCTTGAAAACTGATGGCATATATAATGCTCCCAGATATGTAAAATTTCCACTTGATGTCTCTCTGTATTACACTTGCTATTCAATAAGTAACTGAGGTGTAAATTCTGTTATGTCTATATACATGTCCACAGTAATACACTCCGCATTAAAAATGGACAGAATCGCCAAGGCATGAATCAGTCTGTTTGAGATAAAAGCGACTCTGAGCAGCTTATATCTATATATATAAAAGAGTGATGGAATCCTCGCGACTGCCAAAACAACAAAACTAAACACCCCACAACCTCAAAAATTGACAGCACAACCCATCATCCACGCCTCTAGGTTCATACAACAAAAAGAAAAGAAAAATAAAGTCCTAATTAGAGGGAGAGGAAGAATTCTTTTTATCCAATTGCTGCCAGTTAGAAGGCTAAGCTTAGTCTCCTAGCAACCCACTCACCCAGGGGACAGGCAGAGTTAGGCCTCACTTAGGCCTCTTCCACACTGCCTATAAAATACAGATTATCAGATTTTAACTGGATTAGATGGCAGTGTAGACTCAAGGCCCTTCCACACAGTTATATAACCCATTTATAATGGACTTAATGTAAGGTAAAACCTTGACCCTTTACCTTAACTACCACCAGTTCCTCAATACTTTATTTCCCATATCACCAGACTTGGCCACAGCAACGCGTGGCCGGGCACAGCTAGTGATTTTATAAATGGTTCATGCAGTTGTTTAAAATTCATTAGCGCCCTGTATTTCTGCCTTGTACACACTTTGAATGCATTTCAGTAGCAACTGAAGGCATGTCTCAATATGGAAATACCACTCAACAAGGCATTTAATAAGAGTATTGCTTATGTTGAGCAATGCCACGTTATCGTCACAGTTCTCACAAACATAAGTTCCCTTTTCCCAATCTTGTTATTTTTTTAGTCGGAAGAATCTAACACCATATTTGATTGAATGGGTTACGGATGCTTATCTTTCCCTGCTCTTCGCTATCTTTTGTTGGTTGCAGCATTCCATTGAAGTGAATGAGCGCAAAAAGATCTGAGAGTCCTATCTCTTGGATGCATGAAACCTATCCAGGGGCTTATTTGTATTTCTAATCTTGAGAAGCAGAGCCCTGGAAGTTCACTGTTAGGTCAGCTTTGGTGTGGCAGATGTCTTCAGATTTTAAATGCAAAGTTGGCCGCTCTGCATGCAGCTGTATTCTTTGGATAATTCTTTCCTGGTTTACATAGATGCACATTTTCCTAGGTATACTTTGAGCTCGCTTGTTATACAGGTGTCACAGACTACTACAATACACTTATCGTGGGACTGGGCTTGAAAATGGTTTGAAAATACCAGCTGTGGCAGGCATGGCTTTCCACCGAACTTACAAGAAAGGGAGATTTGTGTGCCATTATGCTGGCCACAACTTAGTTTTAATTGAATTACGTTATTAGTTTTTAAGAAATGTGTGGAATCTACATATCCCTCCTTATTCTCTCTTTTGTTATGTATGTACAGTAGAGTCTCACTTATCCAAGCCTCACTTATCCAAGCTTCTGGATTATCCAAGCCATTTTTGTAGTCCATGTTTTCAATATATCGTGATATTTTGGTGCTAAATTCGTAAATACAGTACAGTAGAGTCTCACTTATCCAACACTCGCTTATCCAATGTTCTGGATTATCCAACACATTTTTGTAGTCAATGTTTTCAATACATCGTGATATTTTGGTGCTAAATTCGTAAATACAGTAATTACTATGTAGCCTTACTGCATATTGAACTACCTTTTCTGCCAAATTTGTTGTGTAACATGATGTTTTGGTGCTTAATTTGTAAAATCATAACCTAATTTGATGTTTAATAGGCTTCTCCTTAATCTCTCCTTATTATCCAACATATTCACTTATCCAGCGTTCTGCCGGCCCGTTTATGTTGGATAAGTGAGACTCTACTGTAATTACAACATAACATTACTGCGTATTGAACTACTTTTTCTGTCAAATGTGTTGTATAAAATGATGTTTTGGTGCTTAATTTGTCAAATCATAACCTAATTTGATGTTTAATAGGCTTTTCCTTAATCCCTCCTTATTATCCAAGATATTTGCTTATCCAAGCTTCTGCCGGCCCATTTAGCTTGGATAAGTGAGACTCTACTGTATTTTATTTTGTGTTATTGTGGTTAACTGGGCTTGGCCCTGAGTCCCTTTGGGTTGATGGAGACAGGATATAAAAATAAAGTTGTTGTTGTTGTTGTTATGATGGAGGCAGGATATAAAATTAAATTGTTGTTGTTGTTGTTGTTATGATGGAGACAGGATATAAAAATAAAGTTGTTGTTGTTGTTGTTGTTGTTGTTGTTGTTATTCTTACAGTAGAGTCTCACTTATCCAACATAAACAGCCCGGCAAAACATTGGACAAGCGAAAATGTTGGATAATAAGGAGGGATTAAGGAAAAGCCTATTAAACATCAAATTATGTTACGATTTTACAAATTAAGCACCAAAACATGGATAGAAAAAGCAGTTCAGTACATGATAACATTATGTAATAATTACTGTATTTATGAATTTAGCACCAAAATTTTGCAATTTATTGAAAAATTGACTACAAAAGCATTGACTACTAAAAGGCAAACTGCGTTGGATAATACAGAACCTTGGATAAGCGGAGCTTGGATAAGTGAGACTCTACTGTATTATTATTATTATTTCCCTTCCATTTTCATCACTGGTAGCTTTTTAGAAAACAGAGCTACCTCATACTTTGTAATGAACTTTTAATATAAGTCTATGTGTATCATTCTCTAGTTTAGTTATACACAATTGTTTCACCTTTGAGATGCTATTGTTTAGTAAATATATAATTGCTTTGTCTTTGGTGCGTTACTGTTGCTGTTTTGCAGATCTGTAGGAGAAGTGGCATACAACTATATTAAGTGATTGTAAATAAATCTTGCCACTTTACTGTTGCTACTATATACATTTGGAAAAACAAGAATGTGAGCCTTTCCAATGAGCTCTTTCACTCCCTTCTGATTTTAAAATAGGACCCTGTGCTTGGAGACATTCACTATTAAGAGATGATGGCCCCTGCAAATATGTCTTTAAAGCTTTCTTGCCCAACACTGGCAAATATTAGAAAAGCGTCATGTATTTCTTTGAATGTTGTGCAGTGACTCTGGGACACCAGCTTCAAATCTAAGCTTAGCCATGGAGATCACAACATTTGATGATCTTGGTCAAGTCACATTATCATGGCCTTTAGAGGAAGTGGCAACCCAATTTGAAAAAATCTTGGTGAAAAAATGGACAACATCTCCATAAATTGAGATGATTTGAAAGACATGACTAATTGAAAGAATACAAGGGAAAAATGATCCAAGGGAGAAGCGAATGTTTGTCACCAACAAATGGACCACTGTTTATTTTTTACTCCACAAACCTTGAATCAGGTAGCTTTCTCAACTCTGATTTTAGTAATTATGAACAAAGGGATAGAGAATCGCTAGAGACCTAGTATTAAGGACATTCCCTTCCACAGCTCTGATGCCTGGAATAGTGTACACTTGGTGTCTCTAATAATACTGTGGTATGTGTTGTCGAAGGCTTTCATGGCCAGGATCACAGGGTTGTTGTATGTTTTCCGGGCTGTATGGCCATGTTCTAGAACAGTGATGGCCAACCTATGACACGCGTGTCAGCACTGACACGCCTAGCCATTTTTGCTGACACGCTGCTGCATGCAGATTGATTAGATGACTATGTCTTTTGTGGCCAAATTTGGTGTGATATGGTCCAGTGGTTTTGTTGTTTACTCCATGGGAATTATGCACATTACACACACACACACACACATATATAATTCTATTATTATTGTAGTATATTATCATATTATTACTATTATATTATTATTATTATATTATTTATTATTCATGACTACATTGAAACTAGAATAGAGAGAAATCAGCATGGAAACTGCAAGAGGTACCGTAGTTTGTTGTACATGGAAATAATGGTAGTAAATAGTTTTTGATTTATTGAATACGGTTATATATTACAATTATATATTTTTGTTATTTAAACTATACATATTGCGAAATTATGGTTTTTTTCTCAAAGTGACACACCACCCAAGTCGCTCAATTGGACCTAGCAAGTATAGGTAGGTCTTCTGCCACAAAGTTTTTAGCCTCCCACAAAATGAATATTCATTTAGAACACTATTTGACTATTCCAGTTCCGTTACCCTTAAGAAGAATATATACCAGGGCCAGGTTTGAACAACTCAGTATTATGATGCAAACTGGTCGCTACTGTAACATCCCAAGAAATGAGAGATTCTGTGTCTGGGGAGATCAAATAGTGGAAGATATCGAACATTTTTTGATTGACTGCCCAGCATATGCCGAACTTCGACCCAGTTATTTACATCCATTACTATCTAATTTTAGGTCCCCCAACAGAAATGATCTTCTGACAGTCCTCTTGCAAGGACAAGAAAGATCCACCATAATTAGAGTAAGCCTTTTTATCCTGAAAGCTATCAAGAAAAGAGCACATTTCCTGAAAGAAGAAGAATCAGGAAAATAAGATTTTGTCAGCAAACAGATGGTCAGCTGCCTGTCCTCCCATCCTTTTTGCCTTGTTTTTATTTATGTTGCACTTTGAAATGGTCATATGACTGGTCAAACAAATAAATTATTATTATTATTATTATTATTATTATTATTATTATTATTATTATTATTATTATTATTATTATATCACCCAAGTCATGCTAGGTTTTTTGATGAATTTTGACACACCAAGCGCAAAAGGTTGCCCATCATTGTTCTAGAAGTATTCTCTCCTGACATTTCGCCCACATCTGTGGCAGGCATCCTCAGAGGTTGTGGTAAGAGAAACAGCTGCTCTGCAAAAGGGTATCTCCAGTACAGAATAGTCAAGGGCCTTCGTAACATTCAAGTCAAGTTTTCCTTTTGCAATTCTTTGTAGCAGAAAGAGAGGAAACCCCGAATCAGAGAAACTGCAAATGAAGTTTCATTCTGATGGAGTGAAACTGCTTATGTTGCAATCTGAGTATTTCTCTCCCACTCCGCCCCCAACGAGCAGCTTCTTAGAAATGGTTTGTTACCAAAGGAGAATTGATTATTTTATGCAGTACCTCCTGGCACCAAGTTTAAAATCATTTCAGTTTTGTAAAACCTTGGAAGAGAGAAGGATTAAACAAACAGATGTAGCCATCATTTGCAGTTCTGTGAGTCTGTGAATGATGGATGTCATTATAATAAGGTTGTTTCAAGAGATCAGCAGATGCAGTTTGTGTTTTATAGTGTTTGAGCTGGTGGTGAACGAGGCCGAGAGACTGAAATCCTGGTTTGCATCTTACCTCAGCCGTGAACTCACTGCATGACCTTAAGCAAACCTCTCGGCCCAGCCTGCCTTAGCCCAGATGGCCGTAAATAGAGGAGAATACTGACCTACTTTACGGGGCTATTTCACAGATTATTGAGGATACATATGTGAAACACTCAAAGGCTGTATGAATATCCAATGATAATATTTTGGGTCGGCCATTAGGCTTTCCTTCCATATTTTGCAATCAAGAAGAACAATTTGAGGAGTGTTTAAAACCACTGAAAAAGCTGGATTGGTTTTCAACCCTGGAATGAATTACACACCAAGCCAAAGCTTCTTCAGGATGTTCAGCAGTTGATACTTTATATGTGTTACTAGCTGTGCCCGGCCACGCGTTGCTGTGGCAAAGTGGTGGTGGTATTGGTTAAAAATTGTTGTGTAATTTTTATTTGACGTTATTTGCAATTTTTTATTAATTTTATTGTAAGTTATATTTTTGTTTATTATATTTTATTATTTTCTTGTATTATTTTTAGTTATTTTCTGTTATTATAGTATTTTATTGTATTAATTTTTAGTGTTTTTTATTATTTTTTTATTGGGTTGCTAGGAGACCAAGTTGGAGGAGCTTAGCCTTCTAACTGGCAGCAATTGGATAAAAGCAATTATTCCTCTCTCTCTAATTAGGACTTTATTTTTCTTTTCTTTTTGTTGTATCAACCTAGAGGCGTGGATGATGGGTTGTGTTGTCAAATTTCGAGGTTGGGGGGCCTGTAGTTTTGTTGTTTTGTGGGTCGCCGTGATGCCATCACTCTTTTATATATATAGATTATTATTGCCATTGCTGGGGTCCTTTTTCAAATGTTCCATATAATGAAAACAGGGAATGCAAAAAGAATGGTTCATTCAGTTTTCCTTCATATTCTGATGTGTCGAGCTGCTTTTAGACATTTGGGGGCAGTGTGATACAATGGAAAATAATCAGGTTTAGACTTAGATGGCAGCTCTGCAGATGGCCTTAGGGAAATTGTAATTGCTCATTGCACCCTAATATAATTGCCCTTTAAAAAGGAAGCAGCTTTGACCTGAAATAATCAAATGGATGGAGGGATTGCTGTTGGTTAAAGGCATTGAGTATGGTTTTTGTACAGTTTTATTTTCTGTTTGAATGTTGGAATTTGTTAGAGCTGCATGATTCCATAACAATAAATTTGCTTCATTTATTTTTGCTAGATCTAAACACCACACTTATTCAGCACTTTGTGTATTTGAATGTAAAATCCAAAAAAATGTGAATTTTTATAGGCCTGTATTACTGGTTCTGGTTCTAGAGGGATCCATAGTAATGGGATCACATGCTTCTTGGCCATTAGAAATATATTTATTATTTATTTACAGCAATTATTTATTTAAAGCATAAATGCTGTAGATAAATAAATAATAAATAGAGGGATCCATAGTAATTGGATCACATGCTTCTTGGCCATTAGAAATATATTTATTATTTATTTACAGCATTTATTTATTTACAGCATAAATAAATAAATAATACATAGAGGGATCCATAGTAATTGGATCACATGCTTCTTGGCCATTAGAAATATATTTATTATTTATTTACAGCATTTATTTATTTACAGCATAAATAAATAAATAATACATAGAGGGATCCATAGTAATTGGATCACATGCTTCTTGGCCATTAGAAATATATGTATATACTCGAGTAGAAGCCTAGTTTTTCAGCCCTTTTTTTAAGACTGAAAAAGCCCCCCTCGGCTTATACTCGGGTGAGGGTCCTGGTTGGCTTATATTTGGGTCAGGTTATATTCGAGGATATATGGTACATTTATTATTTTTCTCTATTATTATTGGTGTTATTACATTTATTATTTTTCTCTATTATTGTTGCTACTATTACATTTATTTGACTCTATTTTTATTATTATTAATACATTTATTATTTCACTCTGATCTTATTATTATTGCATTTATTATTTTACTCTATTTATTATTACATGTATTATTTTCCTGTATTTATTATTATTATTATTACATGTATTATTTTACTCTATTATTATTATTACATGTATTATTTTACTCTATTATTATTAAAAGGATACATAAGCATGAGAATAATGATTTGATCAGAGTTGGACAGTCTTATCTTAAATTTGAGCTTTATGTAAATATTCAAAAACATTTAACCTACTGATGCCTCAATGAATGTAATTTTATTGGTATCTATTTTTATTTCTGAAATTTACCACCCTCGGCTTATACTGGAGTCAATGTTTTCCCAGGTTTTTTTGTGGTAAAATTAGGTGCCTCGGCTTATATTCGGGTCGGCTTATACTCGAGTATATACGGTAAATGTCTCCAAAGATTTTTGAATCCCAAGCAGTCACAGTTTATATGAATGGAGCCTTTGCTGCTCCTTGGAATATTTATAGTACACCAGCAAACAGCATCTGCAATTCCATGTACTGAACTAAAGAAAAGCTACATTCAGGATGTAGTTCAAGTCATACATTTTTGTAGATTATTGGAAGGAAATAGTTTTGGCTAATCACCATGGAGCAGAGCAGTCTTCCTGTTAATACATAAGTGCATTACTGTGTTCTTGAACTTTTTCTTCTGATCCAATTATCGCTTGGGCTTAAAGGGGACAAGTTTATCCCTTTAGGATCTTTGAGAAAAACAATCTGTTTCTAGCATGTAGAGTTTGGCCTGCAGAAATACATTGACTACACATTACAGATTAAGAACCCCTTAGTCAATATACAGTAGAGTCTCACTTATCCAAGCCTCGCTTATCCAAACCTCTGGATAATCCAAGCCATTTTTGTAGTCAATGTTTTCAATATATTGTGATATTTTGGTGCTAAATTCATGAGTACAGTAATTACTACATAGCATTACTGTGTGATGAACTACTTTTTCGGTCAAATTTGTTGTATAACATGATGTTTTGCTGCTTAATTTGTAAAATCATAACCTAATTTGATGTTTAATAGGCTTTTCCTTTAATCCCTCCTTATTATCCAAGATATTCGCTTATCCAAGCTTCTGCCAGCCCATTTAGCTTGGATAAGTGAGACTCTACTGTACTCCAAAATCTGAAATTGTCAGCATGAGTGATTGAGATTTTGTTTCATACATAAAAGTACTAAAATTACCTTCAATCTATGTGCATAAGGTGCATTTGAATCATAGATGTTTAGTATTGGATCCCAACTTCAGAATATCTCATTATGTATCTATGTGCACCTTCCAAAATTGGGCAAAAGGGAAGAGAATCCCAAACCAAACACCTTTGTTTCCAAGGCCTTCGAAGATGGGATATCAACTTGGGCTTGAAAGTGGAACCCATGAAACTAAACCACTGATCTCCGTCTTTAATATCTGTTCATGTAAGTGTCCTTAAAGGTAAAGGTTTTCCGCTGACATTAAGTCTAGTCGTTACCGACTCTGGGGGTTGGGGCTCATCTCCATTTCTAAGCCGAAGAGCCGGCGTTGTCCGTAGACGTCTCCAAGGTCATGTGGCCGGCATGACTGCATGGAGCACTGTTACCATCCCGCTGGAGTGGTACCTATTGATCTACTCGCATTGGCATGTTTTTGAACTGCTAGCTTGGCAGAAGCTGGGGCTGACAGTGGGAGCTCACCCCACTCCCCGGATTCGATCCACCGATTTTCCGGTCAGCATGTTCAGCAGCTCAGCACTTTAACCCACCGCACCACCGGGGTGTCCTTATGGTTCATGAAAGTAATTTTCAAAGTTCCTAACATTTGTGAGCTCTTTTTATTTTGATGGGTTTTCCAAGGAACTTAGTGTAACTTTTTATATTATTTCATAGGATTGAGGTGTAGGTTTTATTGTTAAACGCTGCCATGTCTCATTGTATCTATCTCAAAAGTCTCCTACCCTCCCCTGTGGTTGTGCATTGTATGGGAAGGTCAGTAATATTGAACTTATTACCTTTCATAAAAGCTTTCCAAACAAGGCTCATCTTCTCAGCATGGAACATCTCCTTAGGAATATATGAATGTTCCTCGGAAGAGAGTGCGATTTCTGTTGTAACTTTTTGGCCTTCCAAGCCCAATGTATCTTTTCAAGTTAAAATTCATTCAAGAGGGTTTTGGCATCAAGGTGTGACCTCATTATCCCTGACTGCATTTCATTTCCCATAAAAGCTTTGACAGAAAAAAAAATAATAAACCTCACAGTATGGTAGAGCTTAGGCAAGGATATAGAGTATAAAGTGAGCTTCAATGGCAATGTTTTGTAGCTACAAGCAGGAGATAAAATTCATACCACAACTGTTGCAATATGCATCAAAAAAGCCAGTAAGTCAGCGGTCTTTCAGCACTAAACATTGGCTTTGCTCCTGGTTCCATTATCTCTCCTCGATAATTCTGTTAATATTATTTGTTCTCAGTGTTAATAATCCCTGAAAGTTCATTTAGGACGGAAATGTACTGCTAAACTGGCAACACGACACTTCATCACAGTGACTCCACCTGCATTCCTCAGCCATCATCCCCTCCCCATGTTTACATAACTTTTTAAAAGCCTATTCTTTTCACAGTGTATCAGAGAAGCTTACATTTGCATTGCTTTCACCTTATTACAGCCAGGCATTTGTTGGGCCAGAATAATCCTGTTAAAATGACTAAATGCACCTGGACTACCTCGACAGCTTTGCTTGTATTTGCAGTATTTCATAGTATTCAGCCATCTCCCCCAAACATATGCGCAAACATCCTCCCCGATGTTTGCATGGTGTTCCTCACATACTTGTCTGTTTACTTTTGTGGCTCTTCCAGCTGATGCCGAACAAACAATACGATTGCCTCTGATTGAGAAACTCTCTTAGAACTCGCAGCTAATATTCCACGTGTTGAGTGCTCTAAGAAGTTGTCTTTCTTGAGCATTGATTTTGAAATTGAGGCATGTTTCAAAAGCACTTCTGTGATACAACATGGGTGGCGTGTGGGGAGGTTGACGTTGTTGAAAGAGCAAAGAGAAGTTGCCAACCCTGGCTCGTACCTGAAGAAAGAAACTCATGCAATCCCAACCGTCGTTGCAACACATGGTTAATGAGTACCAAAGTTATTCTCATACTGACTTCCTCACTGAACAATTCTCTTCCATGTTCTGAGACTTCTGGTGTGTGGTGCACTTCCTTTTGGGTGTATTTTGGACTCTAAAGTTGGATGGACACATCCCTCAACCCTGCAAATGCCGGTACAGTAGAGTCTCACTTATCCAACATAAACGGGCCGGCAGAACATTGGATAAGCGAATATGTTGGATAATAAGGAGGGATCAAGGAAAAGTCTATTAAACATCAAATTTGGTTATGATTTTACAAATGAAGCACCAAAACATCATGTTATACAACAAATTTGACAGAAAAAGTAGTTCAATACGCAGTAATGCTATGTAGTAATTACTGTATTTACGAATTTAGCACCAAAATATCACGATGTATTGAAAACCTTGGCTACAAAAATGTGTTGGGTAATCCAGAACGTTGGATAAGCGAATGTTGGATAAGTGAGACTCTACTGTATTTTGGACTCTAAAGTCAGATGAACACATCCTTCAACCCTGGCCTGCAAATGCCGGTACAGTAGAGTCTCACTTATCCAAGCTCAACGGGCCGGCAGAAGCTTGGATAAGCGAATACCTTGGATAATAAGGAGGGATTAAGGAAAATTAGGTTATGATTTTACAAATTAAGCACCAAAACTTCATGTTATATAACAAATTGGACAGAAAAAGTAGTTCAATATGCAGTAATGTTACGTTGTAATTACAGTAGAGTCTCACTTATCCAAGCTCAACGGGCCGGCAGAAGCTTGGATAAGCGAATACCTTGGATAATAAGGAGGGATTAAGGAAAATTAGGTTATGATTTTACAAATTAAGCACCAAAACTTCATGTTATATAACAAATTGGACAGAAAAAGTAGTTCAATATGCAGTAATGTTACGTTGTAATTACAGTAGAGTCTCACTTATCCAAGCTCAACGGGCCGGCAGAAGCTTGGATAAGCGAATACCTTGGATAATAAGGAGGGATTAAGGAAAATTAGGTTATGATTTTACAAATTAAGCACCAAAACTTCATGTTATATAACAAATTGGACAGAAAAAGTAGTTCAATATGCAGTAATGTTACGTTGTAATTACAGTAGAGTCTCACTTATCCAAGCTAAATGGGCTGGCAGAAGCTTGGATAAGTGAATATCTTGGATAATGAGGGATTAAGGAAAAGCCTATTAACCATCAAATTAGGTTATCATTTTACAAATTAAGCACCAAAACATCATGTTATGCAACAAATTGGACATAAAAAGTAGTTCAATACGCAGTAATGTTACGTTGTAATTACTGTATTTACGAATTTAGCACCAAAATAACACGATATATTGAAAACATTGACTACAAAAATGGCTTGGATAATCCAGAACTTTAGATAAGTGAGTGTTGGATAAGTGAGACTCTACTGTACTGTATTTACGAATTTAGCACCAAAATATCACGATATATTAAAAACATTGACTACAAAAATGGCTTGGATTATCCAGAGGCTTGGATAAGCGAGGCTTGGATAAGTGAGACTCTACTGTATATGTAATTATATTTGGTAGAGGTATCACTCTTTCTTTTCAATTGATTTCTGAGATTTCAACCTGCAGTTTGGAGGATGAAGCTTCTCCATTTCAGCTTTTCGGATCAATGCCTAGAGCAGCCAAGCAAAACCTTATTACCTCCTTTCCATGCTTCCTACTTTCTCTTTGCATCACAGTGCTTTGCCCACCTGCCTACACAAACCAGCTGTTCCTTGCTGAGCTGTGAGGAAGTTAATAGGAATGGAGCCAAGGGCAAAGATGTGGAGAAAGAATCTTCCAGCTACAACACTGTGAGAAAGACAGCAGGCAAGAGATATTCCATCCACGAGTTTCTAAATCAGAACAGTTTGTGGCTGAAACTAGTTGCCCTATTCTTGCAGTTATCATAGTGAGACCTTCTTTAACCAACAAACCCATTGGTAAAAGAGTTAGATCATGACTTAGCAGAGGCCCATTGACAGACTTCAGGCCGGAGCAAAGATTTTGAACATGGGAAGAAAACTATGTTGTACTAGGCACAAACCCATTCCTGGCTATGAGATTTGGTAATGTTTCTGACAGGGTCACAAAATCTTTCATCTGGAAATGGAAGTGCCAGCAGTGTTCGCCAGGATATGGGGTTTGCTGGGGTTTGTCTCTCCACACTGGCATTCAAGGGGAGATTTGTCCTTGTACGGGTTTTGTTTAGTGTTCACAGCAAATAAACGGAGCCCACATCCCTTTGATGTCAGTAGCAAAGTTCCACGGTGGCATTCTTAGATGTCCTGCCATGGATGAATGCAATGTTTACTGGCTCATTCCAGAAGAGGATAAGGACGTAACAATATCAATTTACTATTTAAAAAGTGGTAATTGTCTTAAATGCCTTAGAAACCAGAAAAGATGGTTGCAGTTAGTTATCTTCATTAGCTAATTTTGGATTGAAATCAATTACGTTTGTCTAAGGCTACAGTTTAGCAGCCCCCAGTGGCACAGCAACTGCTGAGCTGCTGAACTTGCTGATCAAAAGGTCGCCGGTTCGAATCCAGGAAACGGGGTAAGCTCCCGCTGTTAACCCCAGCTTCTGCAAACCTAGCAGTTCGAAAGCATGCTAATGTGAGTAGATCAATAGGTACCGCTCCGGCGGGAAGGTAACGGTGCTTTATGCAGTCATGCCTATGGTCACATGACCTTGGAGGTGCTGTCTACATGCAAATGTGAGTAGATCAATAGGTACCACTTCTATGGAAAGGTAACAGTGCTCCATGCAGGCATGCCTATGGACACATGACCTTGGAGGTGTCTATGGACAACGCCGGCTCTTCAGCTTAGAAATGGAGATGAGCACCAACCCACAGAGTCGGACTTAATGTCAGGGGAAAATCTTTACCTTTACTAAGGGTACAGTTTACAGAGTTTTGGGGGCAAATATTGACCCCAAGACACACTGCAAGTGCCTCTTCATGGTGAAAGTTAGCTAATTACATATTACAGTAGAGTCTCACTTATCCAACGTTCTGGATTATCCAACGCATTTTTGTAGTCAATGTTTTCAATACATCGTGATATTTTGGTGCTAAATTCATAAATACGGTAATTACTACATAGCATTACTACATATTGAACTATTTTTTCTGTCAAATTTGTTGTAAAACATGATGCTTAATTTGTAAAATCATAACCTAATTTGATGTTTAATAGGCTTTTCCTTAATCCCTCCTTATTATCCGACATATTCGCTTATCCAATGTTCTGACGGCCCGTTTATGTTGGATAAGTGAGACTCTACTGTACTTTGAAATCATGAAAAGAAGAGGCATTAAAATTCCTGTGACCTCTGAGTATTTCAGAGGACAGCAAATAAAACAGAATTTGACTAAAGAGCCTGCTTTGTTCCTTTTGTGCATGTACCAAATCAAGTACAGTGGAGTCTCACTTATCCAACATAAACGGGCCGGCAGAATGTTGGATCAGCAAATATGTTGGATAATAAGGAGGGATTAAGGAAAAGCCTATTAGACATCAAATTAGGTTATGATTTTACAAATTAAGCGCCAAAACATCATGTTATACAACAAATTTGACAGAAAAGTAGTTCAATACGCAATAATGTTACTGTTAATTACTGTATTTACGAATTTAGCACCAAAATATAATGATATATTTAAAACATTGATTACAAAAATGCTTTGGATAATCCAGAAGCTTGGATAAGCGAGGCTTGGATAAGTGAGACTCTACTGTACCGTCTTAAAGGCTTTTGTTCCAGTTCATATTTTTCTCTTCCAACCTGCATTCTTTCTCATAAAAAAAGTGTATCAGATAAGGAAGCGGTACTAAACTATACATTTGATGAGCCATTGTGCATCTTTCCTCGTGGTCCAATGTGATATTTTGCCCCTTGCTTGTCACCTTCAGGGGACGACAAATCATTTCCCACGTAGGCTTGCTTTCCAAAGAAAATCACAGGGCAAAAGTTACATGTCACTAGCCCAAGCGATGCCCAGAATCTTTTAGAAATGTCATCAGTTGGCTTGGTACAGGAAATTGATTTGAACAAAGCACTTAAGAAGAAACTGGACTCCTCCATTAATACTAATAGAAAGAGAGGAAAGACCAAAACGGTCTTATTTTTCCCCACGGGAACATACTTCCTCTAGGTCTGAAACAGGAAGAAAGAGTAGCAATGTTGGCAAGTAACCATGTATAAAAAGAAGAACATGTTTTATGTGTTTTGTAAAATGCATACTGAACACACACCATGATATCTAATTACTGTATTTCTAATGCATCGTGTTAACTATGTTGTCTATGCCTATAGTGCAGGCATGGGCAAACTTGGGCCCTCCAGGTGTTTTGGACTTCAACTCCCATCATTCCTAACAGCCGGGAGGCTGTTAGGAATGATGGGAGTTGAAGTCCAAAACACCTGGAGGGCCCAAGTTTGCCCATGCCTGCTATAGTGCCTGTTTTTTTTACCTGCAGCCATTCATTCCCGGCTTCTTTCTCTTGTTCTTTAGACTTGGGCCCTGGTTTCCTGTTCTACCGTGTTTCCCCGAAAATATGACAGTGTCTTATATTAATTTTTGCTCCCAAAGATGTGCTAGGTCTTATTTTCAGGGGATGTCTTATTTTTCCATGAAGAAGAATTCACATTTATTCACATATATATGTGTGTGTGTGTATATATATGTGTGTGTGTGTATACAATATACAATATAATATACAATAATATATAATAATTATAACATATTGTATATACATATAATATTCATAATATTATATTGTAATACAATATAATACTAACAATACAATATAATATTAATTATATATTGTATTTTACATGTAATATTACTAATAATATTACAATATACTGATACAGTACAATATAGTAATTTATTATCAGTATTGTACTATGCTAATAATATAATATTGTATGTAAATTTAATTTGTAAGCCGCTCTGAGTCCCCTTCGGGGTGAGAAGGGCGGGATATAAATGTAGCAAATAAATAAATAAATTGTTGAACAAAAAATGAACATATATTATATACTATACAATAGTTGTCATCACAAACCAGCATAACCAGACAAACTGTGAATCCTATCAAGAATTTCTTGTTACTACCATTATTTCCATGTACAACATTCCATGGTATATACATTTACCAATCCCGCATACTCTGGTATTCTGTTTGGCGGGCATGCTTCCAAACAAAAACCTTGCTAGGTCTTACTTTCAGGGGAGGCCTTATATTTAGCAATTCAGCAAAATCTCTACTAGGTCTTATTTTCCGGGGATGTCTTATTTTCGGGGAAACAGGGTAGTTAGCAAACAAAGTTCAAACCAGAGTTGGCCAGTTAGGATGAATAGCAAACAATGCTTGCCTGGCCTTGAGCCAAGCCCTCCTTTGACCACTTGTCCACATAGTGACAAACAAGTGGTTCAGTACTGATTCTGAGTTACTGCATATACTTGAATATAAGCCGACCCGAATATAAGCCGAGGCATCTATTTTTACCACAAAAAAACTGGGAAAACATTGACTCCAGTATAAGCCGAGGGTGGGAAATTTCAGAAATAAAAATAGATACCAAAAATTACATTAATTGAGGCATCAGTAGGTTAAATGTTTTTGAATATTTACATCAAGCTCTAATTTAAGATAAGACTGTCCAACTCTAATCTAATCATTATTCTCATCTTCTTCAATGTAAATGTGCTTAGGTATCCTTTTAATAATAATAGAGTAAAACAATACATGTAATAATAATAATAAATACAGGAAAATAATATATGTAATAATAGAGTAGAATAATAAATGTAATAATAATAATTAATAATAAGATCAGAGTGAAATAAATGTACAGTACAGTCTCACTTATCCAACTCTCGCTTATCCAATGTTCTGGATTATCCAACGCATTTTTGTAGTCAATGTTTTCAATATATCGTGATATTTTGGTGCTAAATTCATAAATACAGTAATTACTACATAGCATTACTGCGTATTGAACTACTTTTTCTGCCAAATTTGTTGTATAACATGATGTTTTGGTGCTTCATTTGTAAAATCATAACCTAATTTGATGTTTAATAGGCTTTTCCTTAATCCCTCCTTATTATTCAACATATTCACTTATCCAAAATTCTGCTGGCCCATTTATGTTGGATAAGTGAGACTCTACTGTATTAATAATAATAAAAATAGAATAAAATAAATGTAATAGTAGCAACAATAATACAGTACAATAATAAATGTAATAATAATAGAGAAAAATAATAAATGTACCATATATATAAGCTGACCCAAATATAAGCCAACCAGGACCCTCACCCGAGTTTAAGCCGAGGGAGGCTTTTTTAGTCCTAAAAAAGGGCTGAAAAAATAGACTTATACTCGAGTATATACGGTAGTTAAAAATCTGGCAAAACTGTTAAGCTTCCTGAAACACCTAACTAAAGACGCCACTCTTTTTTCCTTATCATCATGTACGTATTAGGGACAAAAGGAGGAAAAACGATGAAGCTTTTACTGATTTACATTCATATCCTGGAGTATAGGAAATAAAGCAGCGTCTCTAAAAAGGTGCCGGAGTAGAAAGCTCGAGACCTCTAATGGTATTTTGGCTGGTGTTGCTTGTGTTTCCTGAATGTGTTTTGTAGCGATTTGTGGACAGGAAGTAAGTTCAATAGAAAACGTCCAAAACACTCTGATCTAGGAAGCAGCAGATCCTGCAGCCAAAGCAGATTGTTGTAGCGTTTGTTTATATATATATATATATATATATATATATATATATATATATATGTATATCTCCGAGACTTGGTTGTAGCGTGATTACTTTTAGGTCACCTCTTATGTGTGGAACTGCATAACAACTACAGATGGTTCATTTTAGGTTTAAAGCTTATTGTTATAACTTATTTTATCATTTGTAACAGAAAGAAATAGAAGACTCAGGGACTAATAGTTCGTCAACTAATAAATGGGCATGGGAAATGGTAAACCTGAGTGTGAAAGGTGCTGTTATACATATTTTTAGGGAGTACATGTTATGTTTCCAAGCAGGTATCATCTTATAGAATAGAATCATAGAATAGTAGAGTTGGAAGAGACCTCATGGGCCATCTTAGTGACTTTAGTTTTATTTTGTCAGAGTTATAAAACTCACATAAAGTTTATTCCAGGAAAAAGCATGTGGTGAAGAGGACACAAGTCAAAGACGGAGTGCTTTCATTGTAGTATCTACAACTTTCATGGACTCATAGGATAAGGATGATATCAGGAATGCCTGCTTTGAGGAGCTTTGATTGAGTCTTTATTGAAGGCTCCGGTGGCTCAGTGTGTTAAAGCACTGAGCTGCTGAACTTGCAGACCGAAAGGTCCCAGGTTCAAACCCGGGGAGCGGAGTGAGCGCCCGCTGTTAGCTCCAGCTTCTGCCAACCTAGCAGTTCGAAAACATGCAAATGTGAGTAGATCAATAGGTACCGCTCCGGTGGGAAGGTGATGGCATTCCATACAGTCATGCCGGCCACATGACCTTGGAGGTGTCTACAGACAACACTGGCTCTTCGGCTTAGAAATGGAGATGAGTACCAACCCCGAGAGTCAGACATGACTGGACTTGACGTCAGTGAAAACCTTTGCCTTTACCTATTGAAGGCAGAAAGCCCTCCCGCCCCATTTATCCCCATCATTGCATTCATTGGGAGGTGATGGTTTGACTTGTCACCTTCTGGCCCAATACACATGTAGTCTGTGGAAGGGATTTCCTTCGAGTTTGAAATATTCAGATTTATGTATAGAGATCTAGGTTTGTTTCTCAGAGAAAAGTATATACTGTAGATACTCGAGTATAAGCCGACCTGAATATAAGCTGAGGCACCTAATTTTACCACAAAAAAAACTGGGAAAACATTGATTCCAGTATAAGCCGAGGGTGGGAAATTTCAGAAATAAAAATAGATACCAAGAAAATTGCATTAATTGAGGCATCAGTAGGTTAAATGTTTTTGAATATTTACATCAAGCTCAAATTTAGGATAAGACTGTCCAACTCTGATCAAGTCATTATTCTCATCTTCTTCAATGTAAATGTGCTTATGTATCCTTTTAATAATAATAATAATAATAATAATAATAATAATAATAATAATAATAATAATAATAAATACAGGAAAATACATGTAATAATAGAGTAAAATAATAAATGCAATAATAATAATAATATTGTAGTGAAATAATAAATGTAATAATAATAATAATAATAATAATAATAATAATAAGAGAGTAAAATAAATGTAATAGTAGCAACAATAACAGAGAAAAATAATAAATGTAATACAGTAGAGTCTCACTTATCCAAGTTAAACGGGCCGGCAGAAGCTTGGATAAGTGAATATCTTGGATAATAAGGAGGGATTAAGGAAAAAGCCTATTAAACATCAAATTAGGTTATTATTTTTACAAATTAAGCACAAAGACATCATGTTTTACAACAAATTTGACAGAAAAAGCAGTTCAATACGCAGTAATGTTATGTTGTAATTACTGTATTTACTAATTTAGCACCAAAATATCATGATATATTGAAAACATTGACTACAAAAATGGCTTGGACAATCCAGAAACTTGGATAAGCGAGGCTTGGATAAGTGAGACTCTACTGTAATACCAATAAATGTACCATATATTCTCGAGTATAAGCTGACCCAAATATAAACCAACCAGATCCTCACCCGAGTATAAGCCGAGGGGGGCTTTTTCAGTCTTAAAAAGAGGGCTGAAAAAGTAGGCTTATATTTGAGTATATACAGTATATAGATTACAGGATAAAAATCTGCACTCTTAATGTCGTGTCTTCGTTAGGAATCTGTGTTGCTGAACAAATGTGCTAAACCTGAACAATGTAAGGGTCCTTGGCACATATTTGTTGTCTCTATCCCAGGAATGAAAAGTCGATTGAATTTATATTCTTTTTCCATGCAGGTCCATATGTGGGCTTGTGTGTAGGTGGAGGAAGCAAAATGCAAAGAGCAGGGCTTCTGCCTAGACGCAAAGCCCAAACTCCCGCAGCTGCTTAACATATGGCCCCTGCTTGAACTCATTTATCTCCTGACACTCGATAGCTGGAGCAGGAAAAGGCTGGTGGAGTGGAATACTTCTCATTGCTAACCATGATCGCTGGGCTCCATATAATCCTGCAGCTTGAGTTCATGTAGAAAGTGGAGGCAGAAAGGGAACCCACATGTGGGCGTCCACACAGCCGTTCAAGCTCATTGGAGGCGCCACATTCGATGTTCCTTGGGCTTTGTGGTTTTTCTGTGCAGTAATCGCTTCATGCTTTGGAGTCTTAGATCTTCTCATGAGTTTGGCTTTTATTTGAATTTTTAAAAAGCCACTCAACGCCAATAAAACTGTCATGTGCAGAATATTTTATATGCCTGGGCCATCAAGCACCTTGTTTTATGCAAAGGTTGTGTCACTGTCTTCATTTATTGTGGCTTTTGGGGGTTTCTGGTACATTTCACGACAAGTGGAAGCCAGCGCATGCTATTATGCAAGTTAGAGGTTTTGTAAAGTGAAGGTAAAGGTTTCCCCTGACGTTAAATCCAGTCGTATCCGACTCTGGGGGTTGGTGCTCATCTCCATTTCTAAGCCGAAGAGCCAGCGTTGTCCATAGACACCTCCAAGGTCGTGTGGCCGGCATGACGGCATGGAGCACTGTTACCTTCCCGCCGGAGTGGTACCTATTGATCTACTCAGTGGAAAAGTGATTTTAAGTAACTATATGTTTTAGCTGACTAATGTATTTTATGTGTTGTATTTTATGAATACAGTAGAGTCTCACTTATCCAACACTCGCTTATCCAATGTTCTAGATTATCCAACACATTTTTGTAGTCAATGTTTTCAATACATCGTGATATTTTGGTGCTAAATTCGTAAATACAGTAATTACTACATAGCATTACTGTGTATTGAAGTACTTTTTCTGTCAAATTTGTTGTACAACATGATTTTTTGGTGCTTAATTAGTAAAGTCATAACCTAATTTGATGTTTAATAGGCTTTTCCTTAATCTCTCCTTATTATCCAACATATTCACTTATCCAACCTTCTGCCGGCCTGTGTTATGTTGGCTAAGTGAGACTCTACTGTAGTTGTTAATGGTTTTAAATGTGTTGCTGTTTTATTGATCTGTTTGGCATTGAATTTTGCCGGTTGTTGTAAGCCGACCTGAGTCCCCTCGGGTGAGAAGGGCGGGGTAGAAATGTTGTAAATAAATAAAATAAATACCCACATTGGCATGTTTTCGAACTGCCAGGTTGGCAGAAGCTGGGGCTAACAGTGGGAGCTCACTCCGCTCCCTGGATTTGAACCTGCAACCTTTTGGTCCGCAAGTCCAGCAGCTCAGTGCTTTAACACACTGTGCCACCAGGTTTTGAGTGCTTGAAATTTAGGCTTTCCTTCCTCCAAAGAGGAAATCTGTGGGCCTATATCACAGAGAACAGTGATTTCCCTTCTTCCCAATGGTCACAAATAAAGGCTGTCTGTGACTGGATAAAAAAATTAGGGTTTGTTACATTCAGGAAGCAAAACCTTTTTTTAAACAAGTGAACAGGGCTTTCTTACTGGTTCTGGGAGCCATCAATCACTAGGAATATAAAATGTATGCAGTGACTGCACATTGTATTAAACACAAGTAAGAACTGGCACGGTCATGCCAGTACTCTGTTTTCAGTTCCCTTGGTGATATTGTTGGCTCTTCAGGGCAGTAAGAATTGCCCAGAGTGAAGCTGTTGCCCATTTGGCTTTGTCTTGACAGTGGACATCATCCAAAGGACTACTTCAGTCATGCCTAGGAGGTTTTTTAAATAGTGTATATACTCGAATATAAGCCTAGTTTTTCAGCCCTCTTTTTAAGACTGAAAAAGCCCCCCTCGGCTTATACTCGGGTGAGAATCCTGGTTGGCTTATATTTGGGTCAGCTTATACTCGAGAATATATGGTACATTTATTATTTTTCTCTATTATTATTGGTATTCTTACATTTATTATTTTTCTCTATTATTGTTGCTACTATTACATTTATTTTACTTTATTGTTATTGCTATTAATACATTTATTATTTCACTCTGATCTTATTATTATTACAGTAGAGTCTCACTAATCCAAGCCTCACTTATCCAAGCCTCTGGATAATCCAAGCCATTTTTGTAGTCAATGTTTTTAATATATCGTGATATTTTGGTGCTAAATTCGTAAATACAGTAATTACAACATAACATTACTGCGTATTGAACTACTTTTTCTACCAAATTTGTTGTATAACATGAAGTTTAGATGCTTAATTTGTAAAATCATAACCTAATTTGATGTTTAATAGGCTTTTCCTTAATCCCTCCTTATTATCCAAGATATTCGCTTATCCAAGCTTCTGCCGGCCCGTTTAGCTTGGATAAGTGAGACTCTACTGTATTATTATTATTATTATTGCATTCATTATTTTACTCTATTTATTATTACAGTAGAGTCTCACTTATCCAACATAAACGGGCCGGCAGAACGTTGGATAAGCGAATATGTTGGATAATAAGAAGAGATTAAGAAAAAGCCTATTAATCACCAAATTAGGTTATGATTTTACCAATTAAGCACCAAAACATCATGTTATACAACAAATTTGACAGAAAAAGTAGTTCATTACACATTAATGCTATGTAGTAATTACTGTATTTACGAATTTAGCACCAAAATATCACGATGTATTGAAAACATTGACTACAAAAATGCGTTGGATAATCCAGAACGTTGGATAAGCGAGTGTTGGATAAGTGAGACTCTACTGTACTTGTATTACTTTCCTGTATTTATTATTATTATTATTATTTTATTATGACACAGCAAACAAGATAGATATGCTGGATTTCGTATCACAAAATCACAAGTCGAACACTTCCCAAGTGTCTAGGACTGTGTGATGTATTTTCAGATGATGCGTGCAGATTATTATTATTATTATTATTATTACATGTGTTATTTTACTCTATTATTATTAAAAGGATACATAAGCACATTGACGTTGAAGAAGATGAGAATCATGATTTGATCAGAGTTGGACAGTCTTATCTTAAATTTGAGCTTGATGTAAATATTCAAAAACATTTAACCTACTGATTACTCAATTAATGTAATTTTATTGGTATCTAATTTATTTCTGAAATTTATCACCCTCGGCTTAGACTGGAGTCAATGTTTTCCCAGGTTTTTTTGTGGTAAAATTAGGTGCCTCGGCTTGTATTCGGGTCGGCTTATACTCGAGTATATACATTAGTTACTCGTAGATCTTGTACCTGTGCCTTATAAAAACGAGTCTTGCTCTTTTCTTCCTGAGATTGCTCTCCATCTAACAAACTACATGTGGGACTTTTCTCCATTTCTTAAGCATTTTGCCAAACGCTGTTATGGAATGTGGAGATTTGGGGGTTGTAACTCTAGAAGTATAGGGCCAGGGCCTCTTAAAGGTATGGAATTTGTTAGAGTTCTTTGAATCCTGACTTGAATTAGATAATCCATTATGTACCTGGATTATCCTGTAGGAACACAATGTTTGGCTTGGATACAAGCAGGAAGAAAAGAGGCTTTCCTGCCTTTTTCTTCCTGCGCTATGCTCTTATGAACCTTGGAAAGTCAGTCCTGAGGGCCAGGAGGTCCTCCAAAGGTATTGCATTTTGAGCAAGACCAGTGATTTGCAAACACACGTCGCAGAAACAAAATACTCTGACACATGCAAGAGTCAGAGGAGAGCACAGTAGATATGTGGTCCTTGCTGCTAAATTGTGTTATCTTCTGTGGAGCAAGACTCCTTGCACTTTCTGAACCTCAAAGCTTTAAAGACTCACAACGTATTCACTCCAGACCTTACTACTTTTGAGTTTGACAATAAAAATTGGGACTCTGAAATCTTATTTATACAGTAGAGTCTCACTTATCCAAGTGAGCCGGCAGAAGCTTGGCTAAGTGAATATCTTGGATAATAAGGAGGGATTAAGGAAAAGCCTATTAAACCTCAAATTAGGTTATGATTTTACAAATTAAGCACCAAAACATCATGTTATACAACAAATTTGACAGAAAGAGTAATGTTATGTTGTAATTTCTGTATTTATGAATTTAGCATCAAAATATCACAATATATTGAAAACACTAGCTATGCCCAGCCACGCGTTGCTGTGGCAAAGTGGTGGTGGTATTGGTTAAAAATTGTTGTGGAATTTTTATTTGACGTTATTTGTACTTTTTAATTAATGTTATTGTAAGTTATCTTTTTATTTATTATATTTTATTATTTTCTTGTATTATTTTTAGTTATTTTCTGTTATTATAGTATTTTATTGTATTAATTTTTTTAGTGTTTTTTATTATTTTTTATTGGGTTGCTAGGAGAACAAGTTGGCGGAGCTTAGCCTTCTAACTGGCAGCAATTGGATAAAAGCAATTATTCCTCTCCCTCTAATTAGGACTTCATTTTTCTTTTCTTTTTGTTGTATCAACCTTGAGGCGTGGATGAGGAGTTGTGCTGTCAATTTTCGAGGTTGTGGGATATTTAGTTTAGTTGTTTTGTCTGGTGCCGTGATATATATATATATATATATATATATATGAATGAGACTACAAAAATGGCTTGGATAACCCAGAAACTTGGATAAGTGAGGCTTGGATAAGTGAGATTCTACTGTACATCATTTATGTCTTGTGCAACGTGTTTATGTCTACTGTCCACCAGACTATGTCTTCCAGCACAGAAGATGTTTGGTTTTGACTTTGTGCCATGAAATGCAATGAAAGGGAGCACACCCACACTTGACAATGCTGTTATAAGTTGGGTTTTTCTGTTCTGTCCCAGATCCAGAGAGGTAAGTCCTCTGGCCTTCTAGGGCATGTGTTTCAAATGAGGCAAACTTGGAACCTCAGCTTTGAAGAAAGTGATACCCAACAAGAGTGCTGTTTGTTTTAAAAGATAAGTCTTATTTTGGAACTGAAACCGTATTATCAAGGGAGCTGTGAAAATTGTGCCTGGCTGAAGCATAATGAATGGCTTTCCATCTTCAGACTCTTTACTGAATTAGGTTGGATGTTCAGAAAGATGATTCATAAGCCTTGTGGTTAGCACCAGAGTGAATGTTATCTTCTGATGAAAGGAAATGCGGGTTAGCTAATGTTACTTGACAGCAACTGGAGAATATTATACCGTTGTTGTTTTTGTTGCTGCTGTAGATCACCTGAACCTTGGGAGCCTGGTGCCAGTCCAAACCCCAAGAGTGACTTTGTGCAGCCAGAAAATGCTGAGGCTCTGGCAGGATGTCAAGGTGGATGACTGGACAAAATAAGTGTAGCCTCTGGCAGCAGGTGGAAGGGCAAGCAAAAAGCTAGCTGAAGGATACAGAGAAAGTATTGCCAGCCATCATGTACATCACTTTTTTTAAAAATATATTTGTTTGGGGTACTCTAAAGATTTGTATTTTATTGGTATGACGTCAGCCAGACTTAGGGTTTGATGAAGGTTTTCTTTCAACTAAGGTCTCTTTCATACTGCATAATTACAGTACTTTGAGACCACTTTTAAACAGTTATGGTAGATTCTTGGATTTGCACTTTGGGGAGAGGTACTTATTACTCTCCGCCAAAGTACTTTAGTGCCTTCCCAAATTATAATTCCTAGGATTCTATAGGGTGCAACTATGTCTGCTAAAAGGCACTAGACTACTATAATTATGTAATGCAATGCTAGAGAACTAAGACTTGAAAGCCGTACCAAACTCTGATCTCCCTCAATTCAGACAGATGGGAAATTTTAATCATTTAGTGTCATGTTATGGGGGCCCCTGGTGGCACAGTGTGTTAAAGCGCTGAGCTGCTGAACTTGCGGACCAAAAGGTCCCAGGTTCAAATCCCGGGAGCGGAATGAGTGCCTGCTGTTAGCCCCAGCTCCTGCCAACCTAGCAGTTGAAAAACATGCAAATGTGAGTAGATCAATAGGTACTGCTCCGGCGGGAAGGTAACGGTGCTCCATGCAGTCATGCCGGCCACATGACCTGGAGGTGTCTACGGACAACGCCGGCACTTTGAGGGCTAATTATTATAGGGTCGATTTTCCTGCTCATGTGATATTACGTTGCCTGGCCACGATTATTTCGTACCTTATTGATTTTAAATTGTGTAACTACCTCTACCATGCTGAAGTTTTTCCTCTGGGCCCAGCTTCGTGTTTTTAGCCCTGTTTTTAACAATTTTATGCCGTGCGCTGACTTTTATAACTGTTCATTGATGTTATGTTTTTATTGATATGATATTGTTTTATTGCTGATCTTGTTTTATTGTTTTATTGCTGCTATTGTATTGTTGTCGGGCATGGCCCCATGTAAGCCGCTCCGAGTCCCTCCGGGGAGATGGGGCGGGATATAAAAATAAAGTTATTATTATTATTATTATTATTATTATTATTATTATTATTATTATTATTATTCGGCTTAGAAATGGAGATGAGCACCAACCCCCAGAGTCAGTCACGACTAGACTTAGCGTCAGGGGAAACCTTTACCTTTTTAGAGTCATGTTATATCATAGGATTCTCACAGAACCAGTCCTACAAAATATGAAAGAAGAGTTGTAAGAATATCTCCATGTTTCAGCCACCTGTCCTCCTTGCAGATAAAGAATTATCTACAGCCTATGTAAGGGCCTTGCTAGCCATAGTGACTTGCTGTCAAATTTTCTGTGTGCAGTGAGGTTTAATGTACAGGATAGTTTTCAATATCCTTGTTGATATGGTCAGTTTATGATTGTATTTGCTGATCAAGCCCTACGTCCTGAAAAAGTAAGAAAACAGAAGAGAAGAAACCCCGAAAGGAGAAGAACACCTGTACTGTTGAAATCACTGTCAAACTTTCTCTACCTGAGAATCTTACAGATGGTTTGTGCATCATTGGATAACTGGCAACCAGACTGTATCAACAGACATTATTAAAAAGGGAAATGAGGTGATATGAAAACTCTGAGTCATTATCTGTGGTTGCCCTTTCAGTCAACATACTATGTATTCATCTTCCAGTAATGAAAGGGCCGTAAAGCTGGAAGGAAACAGATGTCTGGCCACTACCATCCACCCAAAGCAAGGTTATCTTCTTGTCCAGCTTCCTGTATGGTCCGTAGTCCATACTTCATAGTACAGTAGAGTCTCACTTATCCAACATTCACCTATCCAATGTTCTGGATTATCCAACGCATTTTTGTAGTCAATGTTTTCAATACATCGTGATATTTTGGTGCTAAATTCATAAATAAAGTAATTACTACATAGCATTACTGCGTATTGAACTACTTTTTCTGTCAAATTTGTTGCATAACATTATGTTTTGGTGCTTAATTTGTAAAATCATAACCTAATTTGATGTTTAATAGGCTTTTCCTTAATCCCTCCTTATTATCCAACATATTAGCTTATTCAACGTTCTGCCGGCCCATTTATGTTGGATAAGTGAGACTCTACTGTATCATAAAAGTAAAGGTAAAGGTTTCCCCTGACGTTAAGTCCAGTCGTGTCCGACTCTTGGGGTTGGTGCTCATCTCCATTTCTAAGCTTGGGCTCGGGCTGTGGCACAGGCTGGAGAGCAGCTGCAATGAATCACTGCAATGAATCACTCTGACCAGGAGGTCATGAGTTCGAGGCCCGCTCGGAGCCTATGTTTGTCTTGTCTTTGTTCTATGTTAAAAGGCATTGAATGTTTGCCTATATGTGTAATGTGATCCTCCCTGAGTCCCCTTCGGGGTGAGAAGGGCGGAATATAAATGCTGTAAATAAATAAAATAAATAATAAATAAGCTGAAGAGCTGGCGTTGTCCGTAGACACCTCCAAGGTCATGTGGCCACTGGCATGACTGCATGGAGTGCTGTTAGCTTCCCGCTGGAGCGGTACCTATTGATCTACTCACATTGGCATGTTTTCGAACTGCTAAGTTGGCAGAAGCTGGAGCTAACAGCGGGCGCTCACTCCGGTCCCGGTATTTGAACCTGGGACCTTTCGATCTGCAAGTTCAGCAGCTCAGTGCTTTAACACACTTCGCCACCGGGGCTCCTTCATAGTATCATAGAGTTGGAAAAAATCATAAAGGCTATTGTATAGAACTGCCTGTCATGCCAGGATACACAACTAAGGAACTTCTGAAATTCCTGCAATTGGGCAAGATTTCCAAGAAAATACCAGCGGTGGGGAGTTGCATTTTGTGTACCTGTCCATAAGGAAATAAATAGGAAAGTTTCCAAACTTGTTGTATTAAGCTGTTCCAATCCATATTCAAAAATTAAAAATGCTCTTCTATAGCCACCTTTAAGTATATTCTTCTTACTCCTCCCTCCAATAATTTGAGCCGGTTCTCTGGATTCTGGTCCATATAGAACTGCACTTCCTACTCTCTGCTGGCCTTCCATGCTGGGAATAGAGACCTCAGAATTTCCAGGCCCTATTTAGAAGTCCTTGCATGAACTTGTTTTATAATCTTAGGAAATGTGTTAGAGTTTTTGTTTTTCATTTATACGTTTTCCATCTCCGCTTGTTTCATAGTAATGTTGGCTATCTTATGGTGTGGCAATTCACTTGGTCAGTCTCTGCTTTTTGGTATTTTGAAGCTGTGTTAAAAATAGTATGGGATGCCAGACTTGCCATTCTGCAGGGTTCAGCTCCCCTCCCAGATCTCTGCAACATAATAAATCTTCCTGAAGAACGTAGGATGCATTTTATCTTGCGTCGTTTCATGAATATAGAACAAAGCCAGTCTAATTTTTCAACATTAAAACAAAAATCATTCAGTTGCATCTGTTTCAATAATACTTTTTAAAAGGCAGGCAATCTCTTTAGGTTGCTTATGGGGAGGAAGACTTCTGGAAAAGGAATCAAGGGAACACATGCTCCCTATGAAAAACCATTACTGAGACCTTCAGAAATGCAGTTTGCTTTCATCGTATGGCCTCTGCTTTGCCTCACAATGAAAACAGCAGCTCAGCGTGGAACACGGTGTCCTTTGGGGAGCGGGTGGAGTTATGTAATGGCCAGCCTCTGGTTCATAAATCAAACTAAACAAAAACACCATGAGACAAATAAATAGATAAACAACTCGACTTTGTGCTTTTCCTGGGGCCCCATGGCTTGTCCTGGAGGAATTGTCAATACTCTTGTTCGCATATCTAACATGGGTTGGTATTTGAATTTCCCGTAAAAAAACAATAGCAAGAAGACACCACGATTTTTTTTAACCAATTACAAAATCAATGTCTTTTTTTTTACTTCAAGCTTTCTGATAACATGCTAGATAAACTATTGAGAGACTTACCAGGACTTTTTTTTTCTTGCTCTGCTTTGCAGCGGTCTTGTCTCTCTTCAGTGATTTCAGACTTTCAGGCTACAGCGGCAGCTGACATTCTTTCCAGAGAGCGTTCTGATAAATAAAATCCCATGTTTTCCTTCTTCTTTCATCTCCTTGAATGTTGTCTGGCTATCAACTTCATCTCCTCTGTGTCCCGCTTCCTCTCCTTCCTCCTGAAACGTCAGACCAGGCACTTGTCCGGAGGTGTCCTCTCGGGCAGGCTTCGCGTTCAAAACAATCCTTTCATTCCTGAAGCTTGAAACAGCGTCCACTCACCAATGCTGTGGGCCCAAAGATATAAGTCCTTGGAGTTCTACAAGGAGCAGCGGTGTTGTTTTTATTGAAAGTTCAACTTTTAAGGAAAAGAAAGAAACAGAAAGCAATGGGAAGGCTGAAGCCGAGGTTTGGTTCTCTCCCCACTTGGGCCCCTTGCCGACTGTTTTTATTGATTTCAATCACTGGAGGCTAGCTTAGCTCTCTGAAGAAACACTGTGTAATGTGTTCTTTCCTGGCTTTCATTAGAGAAACTCAATGCAGCTTGGTCACGCTGCCGAGCTTGCTTGGCAACCTGCCTACTCTCTGTGGTACTTCTGCTCCTTTCATTGGCGGAGACTGCGTTCCTGTTTCCTTCTCCAGCAAAGGACCTCGGAAAAAACATCAGATTCTCTCCCTGTGCTGCTGTTGCCTTCCCCTCCCCTAATACTCCAGCCCTGCTGAGTCCAGGCTTCTTTTACCCACAGCCTAAAAAAAGAAAGAAAGAAATGCCTTTTCTGGGGCGAACATGGCTGCAGACCTTATAGTGCTTGAACCGGCAAACAAACAAAGAGAGACATTCAGCACTGCTGTCCCTTTTCCAGTTGAGATGTTTGGAAAGTGGCATGAATGAATGAGGCGGTGGGAAGGGAGAGCGGAGCAATGTTAAGAGAGCTTCTCTGTCCCTTCCCTATAGTCATTTGGCACGCATTGAACAGTACAGTGAGCTATACTTAACTAAGACGGTGCCTGGATAGGACTTTATCATGGGTTCCCTCTAGTGGAATCCTGGGATTTGCAGTTTAAGGAGAAGTACTTCGAATCCTCAGAATAATAATAATAATTATTATTATTAAAATTTCACATCTGATGTACATGGATGACTTGAAGCTGTATGGGAAAACGGAAACTGAAATCCAGTCTCTGACAAACACTGTCCGAATTTTTAGCACGGATATCAGCATGGAGTTTAGTTTGGACAAATGTTCGACAGTGGCATTGAAGAAGGGAAAAATCATTGAAAGTAGGAGCCTCCAGTGGCCTAGGGGATAAAAACCTCATGACTTGAAGGTTGGGTTGCTGACCTGAAAGCTGCCAGGTTCGAATTCCACCCGAGAGTGTGGATGAGCTCCCTCTATCAGCTACAGCTCCATGTGGGGACATGAGAGAAGCCTCCACAAGGATGGTAAAACATCAAAACATCCGGGCGTCCCCTGGGCAACGTCCTTGCACACGGCCAATTCTCGCACTCCAGAAGCAACTCCGGTTGCTCCTGACACAAAAAAAAAATTGAAAGTGAGGGCATAAATATGCCTAATGGCCAAACAATAAAGTGTCACCAACCAGAGGCCTATAAATATCTGGGCATATTACAGCTGGACAACATCAAGCATGAACATGTGAAGACTGTGGTCAGTAAAGAATACACACAAAGGGTCAGAAAAATTCTCAAAAGCAAGCTCAATGGAGGCAACACCATCAAGGCCATAAACACCTGGGCCATACCTGTCATAAGATATACTGCTGGCATTATAAACTGGACACAGGTGGAACTGGACAATTTGGACAGAAAAACAAGAAAACTCATGACCATTCATCATTCACTGCACCCTCGCAGTGATGTTGACCAGCTATATCTGCCTAGAAGATCAGGGGGCAGAGGACTCTTACAAGTCAAACAAGCAGTCAAAGAAGAAGAACATGCCCTGGCAGACTATGTCAAGCAAAGTGAAGAACCTGCTTTGATTGAAGTCAAAAATCAGAAACTCCTCAAAACACAGCAGACAAAAAACCAGTACAAGAAAACCGCACTACAAACTAGAGCTGACAGCTGGCACAACAAAACATTGCATGGAAAGTTCCTTGACAAAATTGAAGGAAAAGCTGATAAAGAGAAGACCTGGCTCTGGCTCACGAATGGGACCCCGAAGAAGGAGACAGAAGGCCTGATCCTTGCAGCCCAGGAGCAAGCCATCAGAACAAAGGCAATTCAGGCCAAGATTGAAAAATCAGCTGATGACCCAAAATGCAGACTGTGCAAGGAAACCGACGAAACCATTGATCACATCCTCAGCTGCTGTAAGAAAATCACACAGACAGGCTACAAACAGAGGCACAACTATGTGGCCAAATGATTCATTGGAACTTATGCCTCAAGTACCACCTCCCAGCAGCAAAGAACTGGTGGGATCACAAACCTGCAAAAGTATTGGAAAATGAGCACGCAAAGATCCTGTGGGCCTTCCGAATCCAGACTGACAAAGTTCTGGAACACAACACACCAGACATCACAGTTGTGGAAAAGAAAAAGGTTTGGATCATTGATGTTGCCATCCCAGGTGACAGTCGCATTGATGAAAAACAACAGGAAAAACTCAGCCGCTCTCAGGACCTCAAGACTGAACTTCAAAGACTCTGGCAGAAACCAGCTAATGACTCTGAACAAAGGATGCCCCCAGGCAGGAAAAAGCCAGGAGATGAAGCTATTCAATGCTAATTTAGGTGATTAAGTACAACATTCACACTGGCCTCCAACTGACAAGAGTTCTTCTCTCATCCTGGACTTTCCACAGATATATATAAACATTCCTTGCTTAGTTTTTCCATACCTCACAACCTCTGAGGATGCCTGCCATAGATGTGGGCGAAACGTCAGGAGAGAATACTTCTGGAACATGGCCATACAGCCCGGAAAACATACAACAACCCGGAAATTAATTTTTCCAGGAAAATAATTTTTCCAGCTTTCTTTAGAAGCAGAAGACTAGTACTGAAGTGGAAAGTTTCCCAGAGTTGGGAGCCTGTGTTGGATCCGAGGAACTACTAAGTGCCATGTTGCCTTTAAATTCCCTGCTGAAATTTCACAACCACCACCACATTTTATTTTATTTTATTTTTTGCAATGAGGTTTGGGGGCCACCTTCCCAATGTGCCATCTCTGCCGCAGTTTTATTTATCCTCCAAAATGCCTTGTAGACCTGGATACTCTCAAAGAGTCAGGATTTAAATTAATCAAGAAATACATGAATATAAATAAGACATCTGAACTGGGGAAGGACAGTATGTCCAATTGCATCCGTTGTAGAATACTCTACAAAATATTATTAGACTTTGGCTAGTTTGTCATTTTAAATTCCATTAACAACAGAGTCAGAAAGATTGCTTTAGATGCAGTCAAGCAGGGGAAAAATCCAAGGAAGTTCACCAGGAAGCTGGATTTAAATGAGAACTAGCCTTTGTACCTTCCTGCGCTAGAAAAGCATTCTTTCAACTGTTAGAAAAGAACGATACCTTCATCTATTCACCTATTCTCTCTCACACGCAGTGCTTCTAAACTCCCATTATGAATACCGAAGAAGCCACTTTCCTCTTACAATTAAATACAAGGTTATACACATAACCCAGTTTCAGAAATGTATTGATGGATTAGCTTGCATTATTATGACCGCCGGCAACCAGAACTTATAAAAGTTGCTTGCTTTTTTAACCACATCTCCCAAACTCTCTTTGCTTCCTAGTCTTGTTCCTCAGACCTTTCCATTCTGAATCTTGAAGCTTTTCTAAGTTCGCTGTTTTCTCTGCTCAGCAGCATGCCATGAGCTCTTATGCCCCTCAGACGTTAGTGTCTCCACCACTATTGGTTTGCATTCCTGATCAAGCTCTGACACAGTACTCCACATTGCAGTAAAAATTCTTGCATACTTGGCCCCAATATGACTATTTTGCATCCCTGTCTGTGAGCCTTTGTTCTGAGCCAACGGGGACACGACCTGATCGCAGCCTAACAAAGTGGGCAGCTAAGGCACATAAAGGCCGTCAGAAGATTGTCAGGGTAACCTTTAGAAATAATGAATGTCTCAGAGCATCACTGTTATTCGCTGAAATTAGGTTGGAATGCTGCTCTATAGGAAAATTTAGCATTAATTAAATGGAGTGATAGGAACAAACCCGTTTTGCGGAAACTCAGACCATAGCATCCATTTCCTACTGAACATCCCCAGACCAATTCTTGTATAGCAGGGGGTTGGACTAGATGGCCCATGTGGTCTCTTCCAACTCTATTATTCTATGTACCCGGCCACGTGTTGCTGTGGCGTAGTCCTAAGTGGGGTTTTCTTTGTGGCATTCAAGGTGGTCTAGAGAGGATTCCCCTAGGTGTGAAGCAGCCAGGCTTTGAAGCTGCAAGGCTATTCAATTGTATTTATGTTTCCAACAACGGAGTCCCTTGGGTATGAAGCAGCCAGGCTTTGAAGCTGGAAGGTCACTCCTTGGAAAGTAATGAGTATTGTGGCCAAATTTGGTGTGATTTGGACCAGTGATTTTGTTGTTAACTCGGTCCTAATTATGCACATTACATTTATATATATATAGAAGATGATCTATTAAGGCCCAAGTACCCCAAAGGCACCAGAACCCATCTGATCTTGGATGCTAAGCAGGAGAGCCCAGGTTAGTACTTAGGTAGGAGACAACTAGTGAATACCAGCTGCTGTAGGCTATATTTCAGAGTAAGGAATGTGCAAAAACACCTCTGAATACTTCTGTGCAATTCATGGGATTGTCACCAATCAACAGGTCATTTGAAGGCACGTATTCTGAAACTTTGTGCCAGGACTGAGACTAGAAGCCTAGTTTAAGGTTTTAGGTTGTGCCGAAAGGCCCCAGGTTCAAATCCCGGGAGCGGAGTGAGCGCCCGCTGTTAGCCCCAGCTCCTGCCAATCTAGCAGTTCGAAAACATGGAAATGTGAGTAGATCAATAGGTACGGGAAGGTAACGGTGCTCCATGTAGTCATGCCGGCCACATGACCTTGGAGGTGTCTATGGACAATGCCGGCTCTTCGGCATAAAAATGGAGTTGAGCACCAACTCCCAGAGTCAGACATGACTGGACTGAACGTCAGGGGAAAACCTTTACCTTTTTTTACCTTTCCTGTATTTATTATTATTATTATTATTATTATTATTATTATTATTATTATTACATGTATTCTTTTACTCTATTATTATTAAAAGGATACAGAAGCACATTTACATTGAAGATGATAATAATGATTTAATCAGAGTTGGACAGTCTTATCTTAGAAGGGACTCCCAACAGTAGAGTGAATTTTTGGCCCTATAGAGAATCTTTGGCCCTACTGAGCTTACAGCCAAAACCAACAAAAAGTGTAACAAAAAGTATAATAAAAGGCTCCCATTTAATAGGCAGAAATAAAGTAGCTAATCCAGTGAATTTCATGGCTGTGCGTGATCTGAACCTGGTCCCAGTCCAGCCATAATCATGCCCCATAATGGCTTTCCAGTGAAGCATTCTTGAAGAAGATGAAGAGGCCAGCTCAGAGCTGAATGTGACTTGGCTCCACTCTTTAATATTGCTGTTATGTACTAAACCCTTAAATTACGGTCAGGCATTCCGTTGGACAAACCTAAAATATGTGTATATGTATTTCTAAATGAAACGTCCCAATAAATTTGCCACAGTTTGTTGAAAACTGGAGGGAGAAGGCACAGTGTGATTAGTGGCTTTTCAAGAGTGATAAAAATACTCTGCATTCTTTCAGGTTTAGAATCTGAAAGCCTTGTGAATCGGGCATTAATACAAATTAATAGTATGTGTGGTGTGGGTTGTCTCCCTGTTTACTTTGGCTCCCGGCATCCAGGCCAACTCCTTAAGAAGAGAACAAAACTGGGAATTTCTTGAGATATGTCGATCGGATACGCCCAAATCAAGGACCGGTGTTCCTTCCTCAGGACTGTATTGTTTTTTTTTTCTTTTTCCATTGTGGCAAACATGAGCCAAGGAGAAGAATAAAGAGATTTTTGATTAGGGAATCTGGAGGAGGAAGGGGAGCGATAAGCATTTATGGGAAGCAGAAAGGCTTCTGTCGTCAGGGGGAGTAGAGTCACTTAAATCTAAAGCATTGTGGTTTGTATCAGAAATAAACAAGTTCCTTGGATTGCTCTATGTGTCACATACATCTCATTGTTGTGATTCGATCTTAGCAAACAATTCAGCGATTAGCACACTTTCTGTTCCCCGTCTCCTCATCCTGTCCTGAAGTGATTACTTGTTTCAACAAGTAGGATTTCTAAACAATTTCCTATTACATAAAGACCCTGCATCCTGTCATGCACCGTTTTTCAAAAATGCTCTGGCAACACATTTTTGATGCTTACAGTCAATATTTCTCCAGGAAAGGTGCTGCAGATTTGACTACTGGCATGGCTATGTTCTCAAGAATTTATTTATTTATTTATTTATTTATTTATTTATTTATTATTTACAACATTTATACCCCACCCTTCTCACCCGAGGGGACTCAGGACGGCTTACAAAAATTGGCAAAATGTAATGCCCAAAATGCAATCATAAAAACAAAACAATATAAACAGATCCATTAATAACATTGTTAAAACATGTTATAAAAACCTTAAAAACATATACAGTAGAGTCTCACTTATCCAACATTCTGGATTATCCAACGCATTTTTGTAGTCAATGTTTTCAATGCATTGTGATATTTTGGTGCTAAATTCGTAAATACAGTAATTACTACATAGCATTACTGTGTAATGAACTACTTTTTCTGTCAAATTTGTTGTATAACATGATGTTTTGGTGCTTAATTTGTAAAATCATAACCTATTTTGATGTTTAATAGGCTTTTTCTTAATTTCTCCTTATTATCCAACATATTCGCTTATCCAACATTCTGCTGGCCCATTTATGTTGGATAAGTGAGACTCTACTGTATATAATTAATTCCATTCATCCAAGATCCTCATGCTTCATCCTTAAATCAGGCCATGTCAACTTTGTTATTTACTCATCAAAAGCTTGGGCACATAATTTATCTATCTCTGACACTTAGATTTCTTCCGACTGACTGGCACTAAATGGATGGATGAATTAAAGGGCCTTAGATGAGTTCTGATTTTGACTTTTATTAAGGTCAAAGTGTCTTTAAAGGTAGCATTGCAACAGGCTGGTGGGAAAGAATGTGAGTGGAAGCAACTCAAAGCAGCCAAGTTAATCTCCAGCCAGATTCAAGAACAAGTTATCAGACCTCTTATCTATTTGTCCCTTTGCTTTGTATGTAAGGAATGAGTGCCTTCTTGTTTTTCCTGTTTGTGTCCAGGCTTTTCAAGCAAGATATTGGCCGCAACTTACGTTCAGAAAGTTAAGGCTTGGCACAAAGTTTGCCAACAAACAGGGCACTTGCCCACGTTATTTTTTACCACTGTGTTTGGAAATGTAATGTGTACTTATGTCAATCATTTGCATACATAATTTATTACTCTTTGTTCAGAATATGTCAATCATTTGCATACATAATTTATTACTCTTTGTTCAGAAAATGTATACCCTGCTTTCCAGTTGTAGTCTAAATACTCTGGACTTATAAAAAGAACTGTCTATCTCTATTTTTCTCTGTCTCACTCACTCTCTTTCTCTCTATGGGAACACAAACTATATATAAAAATGAGTGATGGCATCACGGCAAACAACAAAACGACAGGCCCGCCAACCTCGAAATTTGACAACACAACCCATCATCCACGCCTCAAGGTTGATACAACAAAAAGAAAAGAAAAATAAAGTCCTAATTAGAGGGAAAGGAATAATTGTTTTTATCCAATTGCTGCCAATTAGAGGACTAATCTCTGCCCACTTGGTCTCCTAGCAACCAACTCAGCCCAGGGGACAGGCAGACTTAGGCCTCTTCCACAGATTATCTAATTTGCACTGGATTATATGGCAGTGTAGACTCAAAGCCTTCCACACAGCTATATTACCCATTTATAATCTTATAGTATCTGCTTTGAACTGGATTATCTGGACTCCACACTGCCATATAATCCACTTCAGTGTGCATTTTATACAGCTGTGAAGAAGGGGCCTCATATAATCCGGTTCTAAGCAGATAATATAAGATTATAAATATAATATGTAATCATTACTATGATATAGAATCATAGAATAGTAGAGTTGGAAGAGACCTCATGGGCCATCCAGTCCAACCCCCTGCCAAGAAGCAGGAAATCGCATTCAAAGCGATTAATAATAATACAGAACAATATAATCTCTAAAATCAGGACAGTAAATAAAGAGCAACACTCTGAAAGCGTAAGCCACAGCAACGCGTGGCCGGGCAAAGCTAGTACATTATAAAAAAGGTAAAAAATGGAGACAGAAGCAACAGATAAATAACAAGAATGCCAGTGCATTAAAGTCTAACTCAGTCTAACCAATAAGAAGACAAGCATCTTGTAAACAGATGATGTAATATCGGGGCCAAGGGGACCCAGTGGACATGTTTGAAGAAAAAAATCCATAATTGGGTACAGCGATAGAGATTATCCTCTTATTTCCATTGAATAAATTGAATAAGGTCCTATAATGTTTGGAACAGACACGGCTGGGATATTATAAATGGGTGACTTGTCTGTCCTGGTGAGTGATGTTCACTCCGTTGGAGGAATTATTGTCACAAAAGGATCAGTTTTATAGTTTTCTTTTATACGAAGGCTACCCAGAAAGTAGATTACGTTTTGGAATTGAAAATTAACAAAGTATAGGAAAAATATTTACCATATGCAGTTGAAAGCCAGACCCAAATACCACTTCTCAGCATAGTCCCCATTGAAATCTAGGCACTTCTCATAGCGATAAAAGAGTCTGGAAAGTGCTTCCCCACCAAACTTTGCCACTTGGCTTGCGTCCTGAACCCTTCCCGCAGCTGCGCATGTGCATGTGCTCAACTTTCCCCCATGCTTGTCCTTGATCACTGTTATAAGGTTTTGCAAGAAGCACACCTTTCCTGTCCCAAAAAACGGTCGCCATGACCTTCCTTGCAAGCATTTGCAAAACAGAAGAGCAATCCAGGACGAGCATGGGGGAAAGTTGAGCACATGCACATGCGCAGCTGCGGAAGGGATGCCCGCCTGGTTGAGGATGCAAGCCAAGTGGCAAAGTCTGGTGGGGAAGAACATTCCAAACTCTTTTATCACTATGAGAAGTGCCTAGATTTCAATGGGGACTATGTTGAGAAGTGGTATTTGGGTCTGGCTTTCAACTGCATACGGTAAATGTTTTTTCCTATACTTTGTTCATTTTTAATTCCAAAATGTAATCTACTTTCTGGATAGCCCTCATATTTCTAGCCAAGGTCCAAGCATTGAAGGGGCCTTGTATGTTGGCTGTTCAAGAACAGATCCCAACCCATCTCATTTTTAAAGAGAGTCCTTCCTGGTGTCAACTTATATCTTTGGCTTTTTTAGTTCCCTAAAGGCTTCTATTTTTGCTGCTAAGTTGTACTGCATTATATTCCATGTCTGGTTCAAACGTGTCAAGGAGATGCTTTGCACCCTTCCTCATTGTTTCTTGTACGTGTTGTTCCCCCTTCCACATTCAACCAGTTTGGACAGAGTGTTATTTCTTTGTTTTTCAGAAAAAGGAAGAGAAAGACCAAGATCTTTCACCAGAGGAGAAGAGGATACTGGAACGAAAGCTGAAAAAAGAGCGCAAGAAGGAGGAAAAGAGGTTAATGCGAGAAGCGGGGGTCATCGCCAAGAAGGAAGTGCCTAAGAAACCCTCGGGTTCAGAATTGGCATTGAACTACTTAACTTGGTAAGTTTGACCCCATTGAGAAGACCCAGCCATAGAAACAAAGAAAAATAGTGTCATTTTAGATTTGAAAATATAGAACTTCCAACATTTTTTCAGTTCCAGGTCATCATATAGCAATAAATAGTTATTTCATTGAGGTGATTAAAAAACTTTAATGTCATGGGATGCATGTAAGCTGGGCTTTCTAACGCCTTTCTAACAGCTACATTTATGTACAACTTAATTACCGTATATACTCAAGTATAAGCTGATCTGAATATAAGCCGAGGCACCTCATTTTATCACAAAAAACTGGGATAACTTATTGACTCGAGTATAAGCTGAGGGTGGGAAATGCAGCAGTTACGGGTAAATTTCAA
The DNA here is from genome assembly GCF_035594765.1 of Anolis carolinensis. NCBI lineage: Eukaryota > Metazoa > Chordata > Lepidosauria > Squamata > Anolidae > Anolis > Anolis carolinensis. The sequence goes on from NW_026943824.1 coordinate 4,914,504, forward strand.
AATAAAAATCGATACCAATAAAATGTCATTAATCGAGGCATCAGTACGTTAAATGTTTTTGAATATTTACCGTATTTCAAAGAAAAGCAATAAACTAGCTCTATAAATGGAAAAGTAGGGGCAACAAAAACAATATGGTATCAACAACAACAACAATAATAATAATAACAACAACTTCATTTGGATCCCACCCTATCTCCCCATGGGGACTCAGGCCGGCTTACAACATAGTAACAGGTAAACATTCAATGCTTATATAAACAATGCAGAGCTAGATATAGATCTATAATTATATATACTAATTTCACATATGCATTTCCCCCTGAAACGTTTGCAAATCCCTCTGTGTGTGTGTGTGTGTGTGTGCATTTCCCCTACAATATTTGCAAGCCCTATATATATATTCATATCTATCTAGACATGTCTATATATATATATTTTTGCAAGCCCTATATATTGGTAGGTAAGAATATATTCATATCTATCCAGACATCTCTCTTCATATAGATATTTGCAGAGACTTGCAAAAATATGAGGGTTAATTCATATATTAAAATAATGTATATGTATGGCTACAGATACCCAGGTACATGGATCTATATGTATAAAGGATTTGCAAAGACCTGCAAACATATGAGGGGAAATTCATATATAAAATTAATGTATATAGATAGATACACATATAAAGGTACATAGAGATGGCAAAAGCTTGCAAGGGGTTAATGCCTATATATCTGTAGGAGAGTTTAACAAATATTTCAGGGGAAAATGCTTTCATAAGATTAATGAATATATATTTTTCTTCTTCCTAACTTGCAAGGGTGTCTCTCTTTTCAAAACATTCCCTTGATTAAGAGCGAGGGAGGCTTTGCAAAAGAAAACACACTGATAAGGGAGGAGAAGAGAGAAATTGATCACATATTGCAAGCAATAGCCTGCAGGCTTTGCAAAAGAAAACACACTGATAAGGGAGGAGAAGAGAGAAATAGATCATATATTGCAAGCAATAGCCTGCAGGCTCTGTTGTTGGCTTTGACCCGATTATAAGCCGGGGGAGGCTTTTTCAGCTCATAAATAAGGGCTGAAAAACTCGGCTTATCTTTGATATACGGTAATTAAGAGTGATCTACAAAAGGTATGGCTGGGATCCAAGTTGCTCTTTGCTGCCTTGCTTTTGTTTCCTTTCATAAAGGGATGCAGGGCATTCAATATTCCAAATATTCTTTTTTGTTTTAGTCTGCTATATAAGCAAGTGACTTGAAAATCGTGCCGCTTGGTTCGAGGACTAGTATTATGTGATATTTGGTCGATATAAAAGCCAAGAAGGAACAAAGCTTTATATTTGCATACCGGGGTTTGGGTAATTATATGTCAGAGAAAGTGAGTGGTTCCAGACTTCAGATAATTATTTGCTATAATTAGTCTCTTTGCGTGTAGGACTTACAATTCCATTCTGGGGGCTGGTTAGAGTTAAAGTTTAAAAAAAGCCTTCCCTATAGCAGCCTACAACCAATTATGGGATCCAGATAAACACAAAGGGAGCGTTTATTTTTTTTTCCAAAGCAGGGACCAAGTCTCCACTCACAGAATCCAGAATGTTACTAAATACAAGTTAGCATTTGGAATCATTCCAAAGAGCAGAATCCTCAGACCGTCTAAATTATCGCTGTCAACTTTTCAGTGTGGAGGGAGGAAATTAATGGCATTCCAAGCTGGGGGCCATGTGTGTTTTTTTGTTATATAATCCTCATAATGGAGTGCGAGTGGGGCAACAGCAACAATATTCTTAGCATGGAGAACGGCTGGGACTCTTCACCCTTTTTTTCAAGTGCTCATAGATGAGTTTATGCTCAAACTGGAATATACAGTAGAGTCTCACTTATCCAAGCCTCGCTTATCCAACATTCTGGATTATCCAACGCATTTCTGTAGTCAATGTTTTCAATACATCATGATATTTTGGTGCTAAGTTGGTAAATACAGTAATCACTACATAGCATCACTGCGTATTGAACTACTTTTTCTGTCAAATTTGCTGTATAACATGATGTTTTGGTGCTTAATTTGTAAAATCATAACCTAATTTAATGTTTAATAGGCTTTTCCTTAATCTCTCCTTATTATTCAACATATTCGCTTAAGCGAGATTCTACTGTACTTTATTGACAGATATTTGCAGCAATGTAGTCAAGAAACAAGGGATCACTGGCTTCTTTTGGTCCGTATCATTTTTGAATGCCCTTAACTGTTGACCAGTGAACTTCATGGCTGAATGGGAGATTTGAATCCTGATTCTCAGTTTCGTAACCTAGTATAAGCTAGTTACCGCATATACTCGAGTATAAGCCGACCCGAATATAAGCCGAGGCGTCTAATTTTACCACAAACAACTGGGAAGACATTGACTCAAGTATAAGCCGAGAGTGGTAAATTTCAAAAATAAAAATAGATACCAATAAAATTAAATTAATTGAGGCATCAGTACATTAAATGTTTTTAAATACAGTAGAGCAGGGGTCCTCAAACTTTTGAAGCAGAGGGCCGGTCCACTATCCTTCAGACTGTTGAGGGGCCAAATTATCATTTGAAAAAAAATACAAACAAATTCCTATGCACACTGCACATGTCTTATTTGTAGTGCAACAACAACAACAATGGAAGAACAATACAATATTTAAAAATGAAAACAATTTTAACCAACATGAACCTATCAGGATTTCAATGAAAAGTGTGGGCCTGCTTCTGGCCAATGAGATAGTCAAGTTAATTAGGACTGTTGTTGTTGTGTGCCTTCAAGTCATTTCAGACTTTGGCCGAGCCTAAGTCTAAAATTAATTATTTATTTACTGCATTTATTTACTACATTTATATCCCACCCTTCTCACCCAGAAGGGGACTCAAAGCAGCTGTATGTACATACAATCTATATATATAAAAGAATGATGGCATCACGGCAGCGGACAAAACAACAAAAGTACACACCCCACAACCTCGAAAATTGACATCACAACCCCTCATCCATGCCTCTAGGTTGATACAACAAAAAGAAAAGAAAAATAAAGTCCTAATTAGAGGGAGAGGAATAATTGTTTTTATCCAATTGCTGCCAGTTAGAAGGCTAAGCTCCGCTCACTTGGTCTCCTAGCAACCCACTCAGTCCAGGGGACCCTTTACCTTAACTACTACCAATTCCTCAATACTTTATTTCCCATACCACCATACTTTGCCACAGCAACGCGTGGCTGGGCACAGCTAGTATATTATATTATTAGCATAGCACAATATTAGCATTATATATTACTATATTGAACTATACCACTATACTATTATATAATACATAATATATAACATATAATTAATATTATTATATGGTATTATTATTAGTATTATATTGTATAGCATAATATTATGATCAATATTATATGTATATACAATATATTATATTATTAAAACTGATATAAAAATATTATATTATAAAACTGAGGGCGGGAGCCAGGTAAATTATCTTGGAGGGCCGCATCTGGCCCCCGGGCCTTAGTTTGGGGACCCCTGCAGTAGAGTCTCACTTATCCAAGCTAAACGGGCCAGCAGAAGCTTGGATAAGCAAATATCTTGGATAATAAGGAGGGATTAAGGAAAAGCCTATTAAACATCAAATTAGGTTATGATTTTACAAATTAAGCACCAAAACATCATGTTATACAACAAATTTGACAGAAATAGTAGTTCAATACGCAGTAATGCTACGTAGTAATTACTGTATGTACAAATTTAGCACCAAAATATCACGATGTATTGAAAAGATTGACTACAAAAATGCGTTGGATAATCCAGAACGTTGGATAAGCAAGTGTTGGATAAGTAAGAGTCTACTGTACCAATAATAATAGAGAAAAATAATAAATGTACCATATATACTCAAGTATAAGCCGACCCGAATATAAGCCAACCAAGACCCTCACCCAAGTATAAGACGAGGAGAGCTTTTTCAGTCCTAAAAAAGGGCTGAAAAACCCGGCTTATACTCGAGTATATACGGTATAAGGAAGTGGGAGCAGTCTTGTTTTCTGATGCCTTGGAGACTCGGAATCAATTGAGCAATGGGTTCAAATTATCTTCAGTTGACAGGATAGTCCAAGCCAAGACGTTTAGTCTAATCTAATAAGGCAGTTCTTAAATTCTCGGGCAATATGAGAAGGTTTAATTCTGTCTGAAAGCAAGGTATCTGTAATTTATATTCTACAGCCCCCGACCTTTGGCAGTGTCATTTTGCTTTTATGACCCAGAAAAGAGCTGTTTAATTCAGCAACCATATTAAGCTTCTTAAAGATCTTCTTCAGTTCATTATGGATGGGGAGGATTGCGGAAGAATTAACACTCCGACAATCAGACAGCATGCGTTTTCTTTGATGTGACAACAGTCTGCTGCTGTAAGGAGCATTATCGACCCATCCTCGGTTGATACAGCTAACACTAATTTAACTAGAACAAGGTCTGCGCTCTTGCAAAATTTGGAAGCCCCTAGGTCAGAGATTTCCAAATTTTTCATGTTGCCGGCACGCTTTTTAGACATGCATCCTTTTGCAACACAGAAATTCAGCTTTGCTAGAAAGCTGAAGGTTAAAAAAAAACCATATACGATTTCCATACTCTATATGTGTGTGTGTGTAGTCTTTACTGTGTAAACAAGGTTTGGAATTTTTCCCGTTTACACTTCTTATGTACTACAATAGATTCCTGTGTGGTTTATAGTGGCGGTCCATGTAGTTAATCACAAACATAGTTTTCAATAGATTTTATTTTCTTAATTAGGAATGTTATACCGTCACACCCGGGCACCTTTGGTAAACTAAGATGTGCTGCTTTCTTTGCCCGGGTGAACTGCGGGGCCTTACTTCGAAACTCAGGACTCCCAGTAACCAAGGCCACTTCAAGTTGAATATCAAACAAGATTTTTATTTTCTCAAAGTCCTTGACAGACTTGGCACATGTAGTTAAGGTTACAAATATAAACAGTCAACTTATAAAATCATGTAGATGTTTCTTTCTTGGTTTTCCCCTTAGCTGCTGGGCTAACTTCCTCCAAATGCAAAGAGATCCTGATATGCTCTCTACCCTAACCCTGAACTGCTATATTAGAAAGAGCAAATATTTCCCTATCTAAGCTCAAAGCTAGCTTGGAGACGAAGTAGTTGGAGTTTCTTCCAATGGCAGAGAAATCCTGAGATATTCTCTGCCCCAGTGCTGAGTTGCTATATTAGAAAGAGCAGGTCTTTCCCTATCTAAGCTCAGCACCAGTTTCAAAGGCAAGAGGTCAGTACTTACGATGGCTTGTCTGAGCTGGCCTGGTTTGACCACACAAGCACATCTGAGCTCTTTTCACTTTTGTAAAAAGGCAAAAAGGTCTTCTCAAAATGGAGATTTCATCCCAAGGAAAAGGGGCGGCCTCAAGAACATAAGGATACTTTGCAAGCTTTCCGCAGCAAAGGCTTTGCAGAATGGTTACAAATCTCTGCTAATGGTTAACTGTCAGGGTACTGCTGAGTCTTCAGCTACCTGGAAAAAAATGCAAAAAGGGTGCTATTCCCTACAACCATGGGAAAATGCAAATCAAACCCCTGGGAGACGGAACAAACGTAGCCATTTTACTTATAATTACTGCAACTCAATCAAAATTGTGGAAATTATAAATGTTATAGTAGTACAGTAGAGTCTCACTTATCCAACATTCACTCATCCAACATTCTGGATTATCCAACATATTTTGTAGTCAATGTTTTCAATACATCGTGATATTTTGGTGCTAAATTCGTAAATACAGTAATTACTACATAGCATTACTGTGTATTGAACTACTTTTTCTGTAAAATTTGTTGTATAACATGATGTTTTGGTGCTTAATTTGTAAAATCATAACCTAATTTGATGTTTAATAGGCTTTTCCTTAATCTCTCCTTATTATCCAACATATTTGCTTATCCAACATTCTGCCGGCCTGTTTACATTGGATAAGCGAGACTCTACTGTACGCATACTTGAACATGACTAGCACCCCACTTCTGTAGGGATAAAACTTCTCTGGAGGTTTTTTAATGAAACTGGATGGCTGTCTATTGAAAAAGCGTTAACTGTGCCTTCCTGCCTGACTGAAGTAGGTTTGACTGGATGTCCTTTGGGGGCCTCATCCAGTGGCCTCCCCTTTTTTGGAGAGGTTTGAACTGAGGTTGGGTGGCTATCTGTTGGGAGGGCTTTGACTGTGTCTTCCTGTCTGAAGGAAATTGGACTAGATTCCCTTTGAGGATATCTTCTAAATACCCTGAACTTGCTCTCAGTCTCCGTCTTTTCTTGCTGTGGATGACTCCTGGGAACTGTAGTTTTCTGCAGCCACAAAAATATTCTGTTAGAGACTCCTTAATCTCTTCCACATGCCAGGGATTCCCCAGGAGAGAGGGAATGTGCATTAAATCAGCTTACATCTGTAGTGCAAATACACCCTGAGTCATACCAGTCAAAGCCCATGAGCCACTGGGGACCATTTTGAGAATCCTTTTCAACAGACATTAAACCAGAAATCGCTCATAACTTAATGGGATGCTCATTACGAATTTCCATGGTTGAGGGGAAACACCTTAAAGTGACTTCCGATGCTAATAACACCTTGTAATTGAAGGCGCGTGAATACCTGGGCTAAAAAGAGCAGATTAACCCAGCCGTGTGCACCTTGTATTAAAAAGGATGCCGCCTCATTACATTTTTAAAAAGTCAACCATGTCAAGCACCATCTCCAGATGAAAAAAAGAAGCCAACTAGAACCTGTGTTTTGGTTTAGCACATGGTAAAGTAGGCATCATGGGGTGCGTTCATTTGCATCGTATTATCATCCCAGATATTGCTTGTGTTCAACTTTTGTTCAAGCAGAAATATTTGCTGCAGGTTTTTTTCTGGTGTTATAATAAGTGTGTCAGTGTCAGAGAACCAGTCTAAAAATAGGGGTGGGGACCTCAAATTCTAACTACCGTATATACTCTAGTATAAGCCAACCCGATATAAGCCGAGGTACCTAATTTTACCACAAAAAAACAGAGAAAACATTGACTCAAGTATAAGCCGAGAGTGGTAAATTTCAGAAATAAAAACAGATAATAATAAAATTAAATTAATTGAGGCATCAGTAGATTAAATGTTTTAAATAATAATAATAATAATAATAATAATAATAATAATAGTAATAATAATAATAATTTTATTTTTGTACCCCGCCACCATCTCCCCAGAGGGACTCGGGGCGGCTTACAGATATAAAACCAACATACAATAATATCAAATACAAAAACACACAAATAAATTTAAAAGGCATTAAAAATCAGTAGCGGCAGAACGTTGGATAAGTGAATATATTGGATAATAAGGATGGATTAAGAAAAAGCCTATTAAACATCAAATTAGGTTATGATTTTACAAATTTATATCCTGCCTCCATCAACCCAAAGGGACTCAGGGGTAAGCCCAGTTAATCACAATAACACAAAATAAAATACAGTAGAGTCTCACTTATCCAAGCTAAACGGGCCGGCAGAAGCTTGGATAAGCAAATATCTTGGATAATAAGGAGGGATGATTTTACAAATTAAGCACCCAAACATCATGTTATACAACACATTTGACAGAAAAAGCAGTTCAATACGAAATAATGCTATGTAGTAATTACTGTATTTACAAATTTAGCACCAAAATATAATGATGTATTGAAAACATTTACTACAAAAATGCGTTGGATAATCCAGAACGTTGGATAAGCGAGTCTTGGATAAGTGAGACTCTACTGTAATAAAGTTACATTAATTGAGCCATTAGTAGGTTAAGTGTTTTTGAATATTTACATCAAACTGTAATTTAAGATAAGACTGTCCAACTCTGATTAAATAGTTATTCTCATCTTCTTCTATGTAAATGTGCTTATGTATCCTTTTAATAGAGTAAAATAATAAATGTAATAATACTAATAAATACAGTAAAATAATAAATGTAATAATAGAGTAAAATAATAAATGTAACAATAATATTATCAGAGTGAAATAATAAATGTAGTAATACTAATAAATACAGTAAAATAATAAATGTAATAATAGAGTAAAATAATGAATGTAACAATAATATTATCAGAATGAAATAATAAATGTAATAATAATAAATAAACTAAAATAATAAATTTAATATTTAATTTAATAATACCAATAATATTAGAGAAAAATAATAATGTACCATATATACTCGAGTATTAGCCGACCCAAATATAAGCCAACCAGGACCCTCACCCGAGTATAAGCCGGGGGGGGACTTTTTTAGTCCTAAAAAAGAGCTGAAAAAATAGGCTTATACTCGAGTATATATGGTATTTGCATTTTCTACTAGCTTAGATACCTGACGATGCCTGGGTTAGGTATTTTGTGAAGATAAACATTCGAAATAAACATGGTTTGTTTTTGGATTTTGTGAATGGCCTTATTAGGAAATGCGTAAGGATGTGGTAAACTACAATTCCCATCATCACCTCTCATTGCCACCCAAACCAGTTGGTCATGATGAGTCTGCGTTCCTGCCTGTCTTATGTTTATTTCAGATCTCTGGTCCCAAGGAATGTTACCGTTTTCCTAGGAGAACCCAGAGATATATTTCTCCCTACCTGCCCGCACGCAAAAGCAAAGATCTAGGCGCAATTGCCTGTGCATCTACAGTATCACCATTTTTTAAAAGGCACGATGTTAACATCTGGAACGAGTTAGCTTTGATTCCTTGCTCCGGGTTCTGCCCCAGCCCTCATGCTGTCTTATTATTATTGTTTTGCTTGGTTGCTTGAGTCATGGAAAATTATCTCTTGTTGTTTGGTTACATTTACATAATGCGTTGTGCTAAAAAAAAAAGTGATGTGAGCTTATGCGACAGGTCCAGAAGGACCCACACTGAGAAGAATCTGGATTTAATTGCGTAAAGCTGCCAGAGTCTCTGCAGGTTGGCCTCCCAGTTCACACCTATCAAAATTTTGGAATCCCTGCGGGATGGCTTTTTTCTGCTGCTGAGAGCAACATCTCATCTGGCGCTGCTGACCTTTCCGAATTTAAGAGTTTCTTGTAAAATATTCCAATTTATTGCACTTGACTCTATTAAAATGTGTGCTCCAACAGAACATTTGCTCTCAAATAAGAGTTTGATAAGACTTTCTGTTGAAGGAGGCTATTGGCCTGCATGCAATGCATATTTGAGGTTCTTTTGCTGTCCTGGTGTATATCTGTACTGTATTATTATTATTATTATTATTATTATTATTATTATTATTATTATTATTATTATTTTATTATGACACAGCAAACAAGATAGATATGCTGGATTTCGTATCACAAAATCCCAAGTCGAACACTTCCCAAGTGTCTAGGACTGTGTGATGTATTTTTGGATGATGCTGCAGATCCCAGCAGGGTGGCCTTTTGCAGCTGGCAGATCGTAATTTTGTCAATGTCTATTATTATTATTTTATTATGACACAGCACAAGATAGATATGCTGGATTTCGTATCACAAAATCACAAGTCGAACACTTCCCAAGTGTCTAGGACTGTATGATGTATTATCGGATGATGCACACAGATCCCAGTTGGGTGGCCTTTTGCAGTTGAAAGATCGTAATTTTGACAATGTCTATTGTTTCCAAATGCCGGCGGAGATCTTTTGCCACGGCACCCAATGTGCCCATCACCACCGGGACCACCTGCGCTGGTTTCTGCCAGAGTCTTTGAAGTTCAATCTTGAGGTCCTGATAGCGGCTGAGTTTTTCCTGTTGTTTTTCGTCAATGCGACTGTCACCTGGGATGGCAACATCAATGATCCAAACCTTTTTCTTTTCCACAACTGTGATGTCTGGTGTGTTGTGTTCCAGAACCTTGTCAGTCTAGATTCGGAAGTCCCACAGTATCTTTGCGTGCTCATTTTCCAATACTTTTGCAGGTTTGTGATCCCACCAGTTCTTTACTGCTGGGAGGTGGTCCTTGAGGCATAAGTTCCAATGAATCAAATTGCATTTATTTTACAGTGTAGATGCACCTTAAGTGATTACTTTAGTCATGCAGAATTGTGAGTTTCTAGTTCTGCCCATAGCAGCTCTCCACACAAATAAACAAGAGAAAAATAGCTTCACCTGCACCAAAAACTAGCTTTAAAATTTACATTTCTAAACAGGGATCCCACCACAGAATAAACGTAAATTTTGGAAATGGCTTGTGAGCGGTTCACTAAGTTTTGAGAGATGTTCCTGCTGCTCAGAGAAAAATAAAGATTGCAGTCCAGCCTGTTGCTGCTAAAAGCTAATCCATTTAACTATTTCACAATCATAAGTAGTGTCTAATTATTAAAAAACACATTTCCTTGCTAGGCTTAACACTGTCATTCAGAAGTGTTCTGTTATTTGACAGTGAAGGAAGATAGAGAAATCAAGGTTTGGAAGCCTGATTCAGTGTTATAAATTCTGGACAACTGAACCTGTGTATCCTGGCATTATATTTGCACCAAGCAAGGCTATCACAATATCAATCCAGTCGAACACTCTGTCTGGAGGCTATTGATGGGACAAGCTGTAATAAAAAGTCTTATGATCCTCTATTTAAACATACTTGCTGGATACAAAGTCGGAGGGTGACCTGTTCCTGTTCCTAAATCTTAGGGCCTGAGGACAGCGTACTGGAAAAAATGCATTTTGCAAAGTTCTATCAAGACCAGGAGCTCAAAAAACATTTAGCTTAAATTAATTCAGTCAGGCTTATAATAGTGGGTCGCAAAGTGGTTCCACAAGAATTCCCCTTTTCATATATCTGAAATGTTTAAATGTGACACCTTAAAGACTTTATTGTACAATGAGTTTGAGTAGACGCACTCTCACTTCATTAGGTACGTAACAATTGCCTTCCATTTAACCAATTCGTCGGCCTAAAGAAATAAAGGGAGGAATTGGCAATGAGATACCAGAAGCATTGCCTGTAACTTTTACAGAGATAAAGATATATGTAGGTGAGGATAGGAAATGAAAGGTTCCTTGGCGTAAAATGGGTGAAAAAAGATATTTCTATGCGAGTGTATGTGTATAATGTTTACCTAGTATGATTTACTGATGTTTCCTGGTTATACTATATCTTATAAAGATTTAACAGTCTTACTCCTGGGAAACTGGAAAGCGACTCAGTTAAACCCAACCATGTGTAATATACTAGCGGTTCTTTGCTCCAGGGAAGTATTTAAGCCTGTCGACCGGAGATAAAATTAAAAATTTTAAACAGCTGAACGTGATTATTAATCAGGTCTCTCTGGGGAGTCATTAGAGTTTCCAAACCCCAGAGTTAAAACAACAAAAAGGATATGTATCAAATCAAAGAGGAATTTTAAACCATTGTTGTTCCTTCCATTTGTCATTAATAGGATGATGCCAGAAAAGGTATAGTTTTTTAAAAAAATGGATAACATCAGCTTGAAAATGTATTTTGATTTCTTCTGAGTTTTATTTGCAGCAACTCATTAACAAAGTTGTGCGGGGGGGGGGGGGGATAAAATGGGATTTATCTTATATGTGTATAAAATTATTATTATTATTATGATTTTGTCAATGTCTGTTGTTTCCAAATGCCAGCTGAGATCTTTTGGCACGGCACCCAATGTGTCCATCACCACTGGGACCACCTGCACTGATTTCTGCCAGAGTCTTTGAAGTTCAATCTTGAGGTCCTGATAGCGGCTGAGTTTTTCCTGTTGTTGTTGTTGTTGTTGTTGTTATTTATTTTCTACCCCTCCTTTTGGCTTGAGGCAGGGCACAACATGGTTAAATACATCTATAAAATCACACATTAAAACATGCTGTATATACTCGAGTATAAGCCGAGTTTTTCAGCGCTTTTTTAGGACTGAAAAAGCCACCCTCGGCTTATACTTGAGTGAGGGTCCTGGTCGCCTTATACTCGAGTATATATGGTACATTTATTATTGTTCTCTATTATTAATGTTACTATTACATTTATTTTACTCTATTTTTATTATTATTAATACATTTATTATTTCACTCTTATATTATAATTGTTATTATATTTATTATTTTACTCTATTACAGTAGAGTCTCACTTATCCAAGCCTCGCTTATCCAAGGTTCTGGATTATCCAAGCCATTTTTGTAGTCAATGTTTTCAATATATCGTGATATTTTGGTGCTAAATTCATAAATACAGTAATTACAACATAACATTACTGCGTATTGAACTACTTTTTCTGTCAAATTTGTTGTATAACATGATGTTTTGGTGCGTAATTTGTAAAATGATAACCTATTTTGATGTTTCATAGGCTTTTCCTTAATCCCTCCTTATTATCCAAGATATTCGCTTATCCAATTTTCTGCCGGCCCGTTTAGCTTGGATAAGTGAGACTCTACTGTATTATTAAAAGGATACATAAGGGCACTTACATTGAAGAATATCTATTTTTTAATAGAATATCTATTGTTATTTCTGACTTTTACTGCTCTCGGTTTATATTTGAGTCAATGTTTTCCCAGCTTTCTTGTGGTAAAATTAGGTGTCTCTGCTTATATCCGGGTCGGCTTATACTTGAGTATATACAGTATTTATTTTATTTATTTACAGCATTTATATTCCACCCTTCTCACCCCGAAGGGGACTCAGGGCGGATCACATTACACATATAGGCAAACATTCAATGCCTTTTAACATAAAACAAAGACAAGACAAACATAGGCTCCGAGTGGGCCTCGAACTCATGACCTCCTGGTCAGAGTGATTCATTGCAGTGATTCATTGCAGCTGCTATCCAGCCTGCGCCACAGCCCGTAGTTAAAATGCAACCATAAAAAGCATATATTAAAACATACCCATATTCAAATAAACCTTTGGGTTCAGCTTTGGTTCTTCATGACACTTTGTTTTGGAATTATGTTGCGTCCTATCCTTTAAAAACACATCCATGGAATTTATAGTATGTTCTGTTCATTAGAGAACATAATGTCACTAATGTTCGTCCAGAAATGTTTCCCTTTCCCTGAAGTTTCGCTCAAGTTCATAAAATCCTGGAAGTGAACCACTGTAAGTCCAAATTTTCATTTTTCTCCATGAATTGAGAATCCAAGTATGTACAAGCTAGAATTATATTAGAAACATCTGTTCATATATGTATTAGATGGAGCAACTGATGAAGTGCTAAGTGAGATGACACTCCTCCTTGAAGGTGCCAGCTGCAGAGTCGTTGCCTGGTCAAAAAAAACCCTTAAAATAAATCCTCCCCAGTAACTAGTCAATATAAATTCCTCGTGAAACATGCCAGGCTGCAAATGGGCCTTTGGCATCCTAGCGACACCAAAACAAAATTCTCCCTGGGGTTCAGTGTGGGTTCATAGCTTCTCTGGGCTGGTTTCGCATGAGTGGTGTTTTCAAATGCTTCCAAAAGTTCTTTCTAGAATAGTTCTCTTGGAAGGGCTGCGGTTCTCATGATGTCACTTTGGTTGGATTGTAAGAACGTTCTTTTGCTATTTGCTTGGAAATCTGTGTAGGAGACTTAAGAGATGATCGGTTCACAAGGTAATTCTCTCTAAGTTGCTATCAAAGACAGTTGAAGATTAGCGAATGTAGAGTTGGAAGGGACTACAAGGTCCACTTTGCCCAACTATCACCACATATGAACATATGGTCAAAACATGCCCCAGAAATGGCCTTCCAACTTCTATCTCCAAATACAGTAGAGTCTCACTTATCCAACACTTGCTTATCCAACGTTCTGGATTATCCAACGCATTTTTGTAGTCAATGTTTTCAATATATTGTGATATTTTGGTGCTAAATTCGTAAATACAGTAATTACAACATAACATTACTGCATATTGAACAATTTTTTCTGTAAAATTTGTTGTATAACATGATGTTCTGGTGCTTAATTTGTAAAATCATAACCTAATTTGATGTTTAATAGGCTTTTCCTTAATCTCTCCTTATTATCCAACATATTCGCTTATCCAACGTTCTGTCGGCCCATTTACATTGGATAAGTGAGACTCTACTGTATGGAGACTCCACTATCCTCTTCAGCAGTTGAATGGACTCTTACCATCAAAAATCTCTTCCTAAAATGTCTTGAATCTCTATTCTTGTAGTTTGAACCTATTGAGTCTAATCTCTGGAGCAACTGAAAGCATATATTCATAGAATCATCAAGTTGGAAGAGACCTTGTGGGTCATCCAATCCCATTCTACTAAGAAGCAGGAAATCCACATTCAAAGCACCCCCGATAGATGGCCATCCAGCCTCTCCTTAAAAGCCTCCAAAAGAAGGAGCCTTCACCACAAGCTTGTTCTATCTTCTACTTGGCCTTATCGTGCCACTTTTCAATGTTTTCTTTTCCTAAACTGAACAATCTGGCTTCCTAAGCCATTCCTCATAAAATAGTGGATGTTGCATCCCAGGGCAGCGTGAGCACTGAAAACCAGACAGAGACCAATAATCATATAATATCTTTATTAAAACTATTATAAATCCAGGAATGAATAAGTGGAAAGGTTGAGCAGATAATAGTCCTTTATGAAAAGGTATGAATTAGTCCGGAGAATTGGAGGGAAATGTCCAATATTATTGTCCGAAGTCCAGAAACTGAAACACGCTCAAAACTGTTGGGAAGTTCTTGAGCAGGGAAAAACAAGGAAGCAAGACTGAATAACAAAGTCCAAAGTCACTAGAAAGTCTTTGATATCAAGGCAGGAACGTGATGAAGCTGAGGCAAAACTTGGTTCAGGAACAAGGCAAGGAAGTAGACTTAATCCGGGTCTACTCGGGAGTCGCAACTCAGCTTGGCCGCCATGATCTGGAAACTTGGCTTGGAATAAACAGGAGCTAGAGTCGGTGAACCTTTCTCAGGAAATAGCAAAGTTGACACCGCAAAGTGTCCACGGTGCAAAACACTTTTATGGAACTTAGATCTGATCACAAACAAGGAAAGCCAAACTCCCTAAAGGTTCCCAAGGGAAAACCTTCTATCCATTATCCCCTCAAGATGCCAAGCGGTTACTCCTGCGGAGTTCTTGTTTCTCAGATCTCTGGCGATGTAGAAACTCCCTTCTGTTGAAGGACACATTCTCTGGGGAACTAAGAACATCTGGTTCAGCCATGGGAATAATATTTTCACTTTCTCTCCCAATTAAGGAATCATCCGAGCTATCAACAGCCGGCAGCTGTAATTGGAAAGAGCTCTGTGGACTAGGTAAAAAGTCAGAATAAGCTTCGTCCTGGTCATGGTTCATTTCTGGATCAGGTTCAGAAGCCAAAGGTGGCTGGGGTATGACAGTGGATATGAAGAAAAATGATAGATAAGTGTCAGTGGAAATGGGAGAAACCACCCAATTTTGGGAAGTATAGAACTTCCTCAGGGCACATTACTTTCTTCTTGGGTTTCTTAATGACTTTTCCTCTGTTATGTCCTCCCATGTTTTTCCTGGTTTAATTCAAACGAAACCAAAGAGAAGGGGGAAATGGAGATCCTTTTGAAGTAAAAAAGAATAAGAAAAGAAACCAACTCAAAAACCCTTTAATCCATAAGTAATATCCAAAATAAGCTGTCAGTTTTAGCCAAGCTCAGATCCCCTTCCATCCAAGAATATCTTTAATGCACATATCAGGCCGTTTGTGACATTGTGGTATTGCGGGGGAAGAAGAAAACGGAGCAGTATTATGCTTTTTTTTGCTTTTCCTTCCCCTGAGGCTGGTAACATATCCATCGCCCGATGATCATAAAAAATTGTGTATAAATGAGAGGGATTAACCGCCCTGTTTGTAAATGATCCCGCATGCTTGGACAGGGCTTCTGCCAGAACGTGGGGCCCGTCTTCCCCTCCTGTAGCCACCCCACAAGAGGATCGTCGTGGGAGGGAAGCAAAATACGTTGCCTTTTCTCCCTTACACATTGTATCACTGGCTAAGAAGGCTGACTTCCGCCCTTAGGCCAATCCGAATTAGGTGTAAAACAACACGGACATCTGGGCACAGCAACTCGCACATCTATCTGCCTTGTGTCACACTTGGCACGGGATGAAGCAGGATGTTAAATATTTTCATCCTGGGCAGATAGGACTCTCTGCAGCCCATAAAGAGTTGGAATTGAAGTTGCTTCAGGCATTACTGTTGCATCACAGGGCTATGGAGAAAGTATTCAACTTCCAAGGCACTCATCTATGTCTTGGGGACTACATTTCATTCATATGTCCTTCCTTTCAGACTAACCTTTGACTTCGCTTCTTGAACCGGCTGGTCATTCTCAGTCCCTGACTATACATGAGTAGGCATTAACCTTAGTGCTAAACCCAGCATTAGTCCTACTTAAACTCATTGAAATCAATGTGGCAAGTTGTGATTAACATGTCCATTTTATTGAGTATATTCTGTCATGGTTTGCAAAGGCACTGTGCTATATGTGTGTTAACTGGAAAATGAAGAGCATGAAACCGATTGTCTGAGCCTGCAAAAACCTGGGAATTGATTTGATACTGTTTCTGTTCTGCTGCTGTAGAACCAGTTTGAACAAGTTTCTTTTCAGGGCTAACTGAGTACCGCTGGAGATGAGCGAGCTGTGTACTCAGAGAGGCTTTGCTATTTTTATTTATTTATTAGCGTTAGTCCTACTTAAACTCATTGAAATCAATGTGGCAAGTTGTGATTAACATGTCCATTTTATTGAGTATATTCTGTCATGGTTTGCAAAGGCACTGTGCTATATGTGTGTTAACTGGAAAATGAAGTGCATGAAACCGATTGGCTGAGCCTGCAAAAACCTGAGAATTGATTTGATACTGTTTCTGTTCTGCTGCTGTAGAACCAGTTTGAACAAGTTTCTTTTCAGGGCTAACTGAGTGCCGCTGGAGATGAGCGAGCTGTGTACTCAGAGAGGCTTTGCTATTTTTATTTATTTATTAGCGTTAGTCCTACTTAAACTCATTGAAATCAATGTGGCAAGTTGTGATTAACATGTCCATTTTATTGAGTATATTCTGTCATGGTTTGCAAAGGCACTGTGCTATATGTGTGTTAACTGGAAAATGAAGTGCATGAAACCGATTGGCTGAGCCTGCAAAAACCTGGGAATTGATTTGATACTGTTTCTGTTCTGCTGCTGTAGAACCAGTTTGAACAAGTTTCTTTTCAGGGCTAACTGAGTACCGCTGGAGATGAAAGAGCTGTGTACTCAGAGAGGCTTTGCTATTTTTGAGTCCTGTTTGCTGGTGAGAAAAGAGGATGAAGAACTGTATTCCTCTCTGGACTGTATTCTTCTCTGAAGCAGATTTGTGGACTGAGAGGGACTATTGTGAATACCACTGTTCTTTTGATCTCTTTGAATTAATAAATTTCCTGTAGTTTTGTCTTTGTTCTGCAAACCTGAGTGGTACATCATTGTTCTGTGGGTGACTCTGGGCTCATGGGCACACGTAAGAGCTTCCATTTATCAACAGTCTGCAATATATTCTACATAGGATAAACTTTGGATTTACCCTGAGTGATGGGAGTGATGTTAAGAAAGTTATACTCACATTTCTCTGCCGGACTCTGCTTGGCTTGCTGTGTTTGAATTGTCTCCTTAAAACACTATGAGAATTACCTTTTAGCTCTTGTACTTCTACTTTGCTAAGAATGGTAGCAAGTAGGAATTCTTGCTCAACTTCCACATTTGTAGTGTTTTCCCTCCTGTTCTGTCAACAAGAGCCTGGATGAATAAGCTTCCTTTCTCTTCACAAGTCTCTAGTACTGTTTCACATTTGAGTGAGATGGAAGAGCATATCCAGAGTTGAGTTTAAAACCACAGGTTGGACAGACTTGCCAAGTTTCCTTTTTTTTTCAGCGAGAAACATGGTGTTGGTTCTAGCTTCTGTAAATCTTACACTAGGATTCTCTTGACTTCCTTCTGGCTTATTGATGTTCACAGAAATGGACATCTGCGAAGAGCTATTAACGACTGCCACCAATTTGTAAAGGACTAAGAATGACTAAGGTTCTTTCAGGCAGGGGAAATCTTTTTATCCCACCGCTGCCACCAATTTGCGAAGATGCAACCACCAAAGACTCAGAGAGGAGACCTTTTTTTAAAAAAAAATCCTTTCTTCTTCTTATTCACTTTAGATGGTAACACAACTTGGTTTATAATATATGCGACAGAGGCTTAGATGTTGGAGGAACAATAACAAGTTTATTCAAGAACGACCCAAACAATTACCGTCCGGTCAGCCTCACATCGATACCAGGAAAGATTCTGGAAAAGATCATTAAGGAAGTGGTCTGCGAACACTTAGAAACAAATGCGGTCATTGCTAATAGTCAACACGGATTTACCAAAAACAAGTCATGCCAGACTAATCTGATCTCTTTTTTTGATAGAGTTACGAGTTGGGTCGATACAGGGAATGCCGTGGATGTAGCGTACCTGGATTTCAGTAAGGCCTTCGACAAAGTCCCCCACGACCTTCTGGCAAACAAACTAGTAAAATGTGGGCTAGACAAAACTACGGTTAGGTGGATCTGTAATTGGCTAAGCGAACGAACCCAAAGGGTGCTCACCAATGCATCGTCTTCATCATGGAAAGAAGTCACGAGTGGAGTGCCGCAGGGCTCCGTCCTGGGCCCGGTTCTGTTCAACATCTTTATTAACGACTTAGACGAAGGGTTAGAAGGCATGATCATCAAGTTTGCAGACGCAACAAAACTGGGAGGGATAGCTAACACTCCAGAAGACAGGAGCAGAATTCAAAACGATCTTGACAGACTAGAGAGATGGGCCGAAGCTAACAAAATGAAGTTCAACAGGGACAAATGCAGGATAATTCACTTCGGCAGAAAAAATGGAAATCAAAGATACAGAATGGGGGACGCCTGGCTTGACAGCAGTGTGTGCGAAAAAGACCTTGGAGTTGTCGTGGACAACAAGTTAAACATGAGCCAACAATGTGATGCGGCGGCTAAAAAAGCCAACGGGATTCTGGCCTGCATCAATAGGGGAATAGCGTCTAGATCCAGGGAAGTCATGCTCCCCCTCTATTCTGCCTTGGTCAGACCACACCTGGAATACTGTGTCCAATTTTGGGCACCGCAGTTGAAGGGAGATGTTGACAAGCTGGAAAGCGTCCAGAGGAGGGCGACTAAAATGATTAAGGGTCTGGAGAACAAGCCCTATGAGGAGCGGCTTAAAGAGCTGGGCATGTTTAGCCTGCAGAAGAGAAGGCTGAGAGGAGACATGATAGCCATGTACAAATACGTGAAGGGAAGTCATAGGGAAGAGGGAGCAAGCTTGTTTTCTGCGGCCCTGCAGACTAGGACACGGAACAATGGCTTCAAACTACAGGAAAGGAGATTCCACCTGAACATCAGGAAGAACTTCCTCACTGTGAGAAGGGCTGTTCGACAGTGGAACTCTCTCCCCCGGGCCGTGGTAGAGGCTCCTTCTTTGGAGGCTTTTAAACAGAGGCTGGATGGCCATCTGTCGGGGGTGCTTTGAATGCAATTTCCTGCTTCTTAGCAGGGGGTTGGACTGGATGGCCCATGAGGTCTCTTCCAACTCTACTATTCTACAGAGCTTAGTGGTTACAATATTGTTTCTCACTTAGAGGCACTTTTATTAACAGTTACAATAGTAGAATGAGGTAAGACAAACTCCCTAAAGTGTCATGTAGTTAGAACTTCTTCCTCTGCTACTTTTAAACTGCAGTCACCCTGTGATATACGATCACAGATTCTCTGTTCCTTACCAGGACACAGACTACATTAAATAAGTCACCAAACTTATTTTAAACCGATTCAAAAATGAACAATTGAGTCTCCTTGATCCCCTCAACCTAGGATCAGTCTTCCCTGTGCCTCATCAGAGCACAGACTGAATCCCTTTTTTAAACTCTGCACTTTTTCAACAAAACGGCAGTTGGCTCTGCCTACTTCTCCATGGCAACCAGCCTCTGAGTGCTGAGATGCAATAACTGTAATACTTACCCTTTTAAAACACAAACACACAATCAAACATAACATCTGTAAACCAAAAATTCATACTTCATTACAACATCGTTCTATGCTTCTGTGTTATTCTCATGGATCTTTAAGATATCAATGACTCCTTTAAGAACTCTGGGTGGGAATGCAGCCCACTTAGCAGATTTTCTAGTGATTTCAAGGACTTTAGAAACAAAGACTCATATTTTCATATTTAACAGTTAGTCCAGCAGTTCTCATCCATGCCTCCTGGCCCCATTTGTGATTGCAGTGAGCAATTTGTTTGCTAGGGCAGAATAGATTTAATTTGTCGTTTTTTTCAGTCTATCCGTCTTGACAGTGTTTGAGTTACATTAGCACTTTTGTAGAATTTCCTTTCCAGTGGATTTTTGGAGCTTAAATATTTCCATGTCAAGTCAAGATCGGGCATTATCTGCCTTCCACGCACAGCCTCACAAAATTGGATTTCCCCCCTTGTGCATGAATATACAATCTTAAGGTATTGACATTTACATTCCCAGCACAGTATCTTCCATAGTAGCATTCATGTAAGAATTAACTCTTACTCTCTCCTCAGTGATACAGAGGAAAAGGTCAATACTAGATTTTATTTAATGTGAGTTCAACGATGTAAGAAGATTAATTTTACTTCCACTCAACTCCCAGCCAGTTGCATTGGTTTTCAAGCCACATTATTTTCCCATAACGTTTGCTTGGTCTGCAGTTTAGTGTGTTTATACATACAGAGCCAGGGACTTTTTCTGTATATTGTAATTATTGAAGTATGGCATTTTGGAAAACGTTTGCAAGTGTTTTGAATTGATTTTGAATCATTTAATTTACAAGATGTCTGCCTTCTTTATGCTTTGAATTTGATTAGCCAGTTCAGTCCCATGAAAGATAAAGCTGTGTATCGACGTGAGGATCAAAATGACCCAAAGTTGTGTAACTAGTTAGTTAGTTAGTAATAGGACAACTGTATATTTACACGTATTATAGATTTCTGTGTATCTTAGTGTTAGCGAGGACACAGCAAGACACACAAACCTCGGCCTTGCTGCTGTTATCCTCATAACCCTAAACCATGGTTTAATGTCAGGAGCATAACCACAACCTTGACTTCCCATTTCTCTTTGCCAGCTGCCTTTTGGTGACAAGACCATAATGTGGATCAGTCTCATGTGCCTGGCATCAGTCATGGCCTGAGCGATCATATATCCAACTAATAATATAAGCTACCAATTAAACTGTGGATGGGTTCGTTTCAGTTGGTCAAGCTGGGAATGACATCTGAGCACTTAAATAGCTTTTCTTTAAGTGGGTGAGAGTATTTCTGTAATCTAGGACCCTTTTCCTGTAATCTAGGATCCCTGTGTGTACTCTGAGTATATCTTGGGATTTTCTGACCCCAAATATTCAAGTTTGTTTTTACTTTCTATATTACCTTGTGTAACGAACTCAGGCAGGGGGGAATCCTTTTGAAATCCCACCTCTGACACCAATTGTGGAGAAGGATGATGTTTTTATTAAATTATATTATATATATAACTATATTAGCTGCCACCAGTTATTAAAGATGTTTTTATTTTAAAACTGCCACCAAATTATAGAGGTTTTATAATGCTGCCACCAAATTAC
The DNA here is from genome assembly GCF_035594765.1 of Anolis carolinensis. Lineage (NCBI taxonomy): Eukaryota > Metazoa > Chordata > Lepidosauria > Squamata > Anolidae > Anolis > Anolis carolinensis. Next base: position 4,936,187 of record NW_026943824.1, read on the forward strand.
CAAGGAGATCATCAATTCTTGTTTATTCTTGCTGTGTGTATGTATGACAGAGACTGAGATGTTTGAAGGAATAATAACACATTTATTTAGGCACAAGCTTGATGGTTACAATAACTTTTCTTCTTGTTCGAGGCACGTTATTGAACAGTTGCAAAGTTATATTGAGATGTTTCAAACTTTAAAATTCCACTTCAATCACAGAATATCTGTTTCTAGTCAGGAGACAGACTACCTTAAAATAAGTCACCAAACTTATTTTAGACTTGACTCAAAATCCAACCTTTGAGCCACCCTGATTCTCCAACTGAGAATCAGTCCTAACTGCAATTCCTCCAATTACAGACTACCTTAAAATAAGTCACCAAACTTATTTTATCCCTGATCCCCTAACTTAGGGTCAGCCTTCCCTGAGCTTCAACAGAGCCCACACTGAGTTTCCCTCCAAATTCTGCTCTCTCTTCAGTTAACCCAGTTGGCTCCACCCCCTTCTCCATGGCAACCAGCCTCTGAGTGCTGAGTAACTGAAATATTAACCCTTTTTAAAACACAGTTAAACATGGCATCTGTAAATAAAAAATCACACTTCGTTACGCCTTGCTTAATTTGAGTTTTCATTTGTTTTTCTGCAGCTGGTCCAAAAACCCCAAAGAATGGAAATTTCAGAAGACGAGGCAAACATGGCTCCTGTCACACATGTATGACAAAGAAAAGGTATGCCTGATATTTGTCTTCTTTGAATTGAGTATCAGCATTGTTTAATTTATTCTTTATCTCTCACATTGGGTAAAACCAGTACTCATGAATCATAGAGTTGGAAGAGACAGCATGGGCCATCTAGTCCAACCCCCTGCGAGAAAAGGATGTTGACTAAAAGTCTGGTACCTTGTTCTGGACTGCATCTCAAATCCAACTGCTTTAAGACGTGAAATCTTTTGACTTTAGCACTGCTCTCTATGAAGGGAAGTTATTCTCTCCTTCGCCATGCCCATCTCTTGGTGCAGGTGCCAAGAGCCATTGAATGACTGGTTGTTAGCTGATCAGGACATTCACATTCTCTCCCTTTTCTTCTTAAAGGTCCCCGATAAGTATTTTTCCATTTTGCTGCGGTACCTTGAAGGGCTCCAAGGAAACGCTCGAGACACAACTGTACAGAAAGCGGAAGCTTTGATGAAGGAATATGACAAGTCTGAAACAGAGGATTCTGTCCCTTTGGAGACATGTGAGCGCCTTCGGAAAGTTCTTCAGCTGTTGTCATGAAACCCTTTCATCCTGTCAGGCTTTCCCTGGGATCCATGTATCTGCATAATGTTATGTATGGGAACAGCGCCTTTGCTGTACTTCTTTAAAATTCAGTCGCAACGTTCAGCTTTAGTCAAAATGATGTTTTTAATCTTCGTCCTCCCGTTCTGAAAGCAGATCTCTCTCCCAAGGCACTGCAAATTCAACTAAAATGGCCAGTATTAAATCCAATAACACTTGGACTCAGACCTCGTCTTTTAGGAATATTTTTAACCTACTCCTGTGCAATTTTTATAAGGATTCTCACTTGTTTATGGCATTCTTCCCTGCCCAAAATAGTCTTAAACCAAAGCTAGCTGGCATCTTTCAATACTTGTGCCTGCTTTGGTTTGTTAATCGCTGGTTTCATCATTTACTCATCCTTCGCACATACGGAGCAGAAGCTAAAGCTTTGTAAACACTTTATGTTGTTCTGTCTTCATTTTATTTCAGAGGAATAAGAACTAACTAAACCATGGGCTCTTCAATGCCATTCTGCTCCATCCCCGACCTTCCTATTATCCTCACATGATTGTTTTCCAGTTCAATAAATATTTCTTCAACGGTTTTGTTTGATAGATGGTTGCTTTCATGAGCGTGGACTTCTTCAGACATTTGTGCAAAATAAAAAAGACGTGCTTGGGGCTGTGATAATGAGTATACTAATTATCCAAACAGCGGAGGTGCTAATTGAATTGTTGTCCATCTATAATTATCAGATTTTCCCAAACAGCTTACTGTTATTTAAACCATTGCATTCATCTGGGTTTTTGACAACCCGTCACCAGCTTGATTTTACTATGAATTTTGAAGCATGGAAGAGATTAGCAATTCTGAAAGCGGCTAGCATCTTGCATTCCCTTTAAGACAACATCGTCGAGGGAGCCAAAAATATAAGTGATCCAAGATGTGCTGCGCTAACACAGTAACTGAAAAGGAATGTAATATACTTGCGCAAACTGAGGTACGAATTGGCGGGAGAAAAAGAATGAGAGAGATTGAAGGAGAGAAAAGAAAGAAGAAAAGAGGCAACAAATCCCATCACCTAAGTTTCACTCCTCCCTCTTTTCCTCACCTTCCTCCACTTCTTCCTTCTTTCGATCCTTGATATGTGATTGCTTTCAATAGAAATTCAGATTATCTATTTAAAAATATGTTCTGTCTTCTCCAGCATGTTCTGTCTTCTCCAGTATTACAGACAAAGTGGAAATAAATCAAGCAAGGGACTAAACCAAACACATCTTGGAAATTCTTGGGATATTTAAGTTACCTGCCCTGTCTACTGGCACATTTAAATCTTCTATATGTATAAAAGGGTAATGAAATTTCAGCCTAGGACAAAACAACAAAACTGCACATCCCCGAAACACTAAACTTGGCAGCACAACCCCTCATCCATGCCTCTACGTTCATACAACAAAAAGAAAAGAAAAATGAAGTCCTAATTAGAGGGAGATGAATAATTGTTTTTATCCAATTGCTGCCAGTTAGAATGCTAAGCTCCGCCCACTTGGTCTCCTAGCAACTCACTCAGCCCAGGGGACAGGCAGAGTTAGGCCTCACTTAGGCCTCTTCCACACTGCCTATAAAATACAGATTATCTGATTTGCACTAGATTATATGGCAGTGTAGACTCAAGGCCCTTCCACACAGCTATATAACCCATTTATAATGGACTTAATGTAAGGTAAAACCTTTACCCTTTACCTTAACTACCACCTATTCCTCAATACTTTATTTCCCATACCACCATACTTCACCACAGCAACGCGTGGCCGGGCACAGCTAGTAGTTTATAAAAGTGTTGGAGTTGACAAAAGGCCCAAATCACAAGTGGCATTCAGCTAAATAATGCATCATTTTAAAACCAGCCAGTTGTGTCAACAAAAATGCAAGGCAGAGTAACAGACTGAGAAATGAAATCGTCATTTGCCAGATCTAATTGTCTTACGGCTGAATCAATTTGCATTGTGTATGTTGACTGGGAGGATTCATGTCCTAGAAAAAATGCTGAAGTCGAGGCTTTCATGCAGAATTTTTTAAAAGATTGCTTAGACAGGAGATCTGCCTCTGACGATAATGTTAATTGCTGAAAACATTGTCAGCATAGCGGTGCGCCTTTTAATTTGGATAGTCATTGCTGCATGCTAGTATTGTGCATTGTTTCTCTTTTCAATTTGGAGCTCCAGTTTTATAAAGTTACTGATGAAATGGATCTGTCATCCTCTTTTAGGAATGATGATGTGTGTCTATTATTTATGCGCACTTCAGAAGAATTCTGGCCCGGCGCCATTTGTTTCAATGTTTCAGAAAATGATGAAGCTCGCTTGACCTTGCGCTGTGTTAGTCTTGCTTATTACTGTATAAAGTTGGCCAAATAATTGTAAAAAAGCAAGGAAATGAAATCAAATCATCATCTTACTGCAAGAACGCAGACCTCCCACGTACTGCTAATTTCCTATGAGACTCAGATACCAACCGCTTTGATTTTTATAAAAGTGTTTGCTCTCTCTCTCACTTTAAGAACACACATAGATCTTTCTCTTTCTCTCTCTCTCCCCATATCAAAACAGCATTAATTTTCTTAGGACTTAGTCAGTGTCAAACTTGGAAAAGATTGTTTTTTAAGGTATCACGAATTTGATTCATTGCTCTGTTGAATACCATGCATAATTCAGTCATATTAATGTTTCTCTCCCACAGTCTGCCACCCCTGTGTTTAATGCTTTGCAGATCAGGGCCAAGGCCAAGTTGGAGCTATAGGAAAAATCTAATTTATTTGAAGATTTCTCAGGAAAAAAACAACTACAGTATCAGGATGTACTCAAGAGGGAAAAGGTTATTAAGGAGGACAAACAGACAATCCAGGAGAAGTTACAGTGGTTTGCAATTCCCTGAATCTACAGGAAAGAAGCAACCATTTTTGTGCTTTTAACTTGGTTTTTGAACTAAAAAGAGGACAATGAAGGAGGAAGAGAGGGAAACTGGGGCCGGGCTGTGGCGCAGACGGGAGAGCAATGAGTCACTGACCAGGAGGTCATAAGTTCGAGGCCCGCTCGGAGCTATGTTGTTGTTCGTCTTTGTCCTGTGTTAAAAAGGCATTGAATGTTTGCCTAATATGTGTAATGTGATCCGCCCTGAGTCCCCTGCGGAGTGAGAAGGGCGGAATATAAATGATGTAAATAAATAAAAAAATAATAGTAACCAGCTGCTATAAATCACTACTGACCGAGAGGTCATGAGTTCGAAGCCCGGGTCGGGTTAAGCCTCTGACCATTAATAGCCCCGGCTTGCTGTTGACCTATGCAGCCCCGAAAGACAGTTGCACCTGTCAATTAGGGAAATTTAGGGACACTTTATGCGGGAGGCTAATTTACAACACCATAAAAAAAACTGCCAGCAAAACACGAGGAAAGGAATGAGGAAGTACAGCCACTACGGGATGGTGAAGCAACAGCTCCCCCTGTGGCCGGAATCGTGAAGCTGGAAAAATGTTAAAAATGCCTCTGAGTCTGTCTAAGGTATGTTGTTTGTTGGCATTGAATGTTTGCCATATATGTGTTCATTGTAATCCGCCCTGAGTCCCCTTCGGGGGAGAAAGAAAGACGGAATATAAATACTGTAAATAAATAATAAATAAATAAATAAACTGGGACATTTTAAAAGTGGAATAACAGAAGATTTATCAGGGCTGTTACTATCCAAATCAGAGCAGTGGAAGGGTTTGAAATCTAAACCCAAATTGTCTAATTTTCAGACGCCTTTGAGAACAATTGCTTCAGCCAGAGTCAGGAAATTGAAGTCCCCAAAATGGTAAGAAGAAGAAGGTCCCAAGTGGCAGAAGATTGTTCTCTTAGCCTTAATGGACAAGAGATGACCCACCTGGTATTCCTATTTGCTGCCAGGCTTAGAGGCTATTGGCATACGGGGATCTGTTTCCAGTTCTCTTGACCAATTATTCCAGTAACATCATTTTTATACAAAGCTTTGAATGAAGCATAGAAACATAGAATCGAAGAGTTGGAAGAGACCTTGTGGGCCATCCAGTCCAACCTCCTGCCAAGAAGCAGGAAATCGCCTCTGAATATATGTATATTGAACGTGGTAGGTGAGATAACGTTTATTTAGAAAGAAGGAAGGAAGGAAGGAAGGAAGGAAGGAAGGAAGGAAGGAAGGAAGGAAGGAAGGAAGGAAGATTGAAAGAAAGAAAGATTGGAAGGAAGGAAGAGAGAAGGAAGGAAGGAAGGAAGGAAGGGAAGAAAGAAAGACAGGAAGGAAGGAAAGAAGGAAAGGAAGGAAGGAAGGAAGAAAGAGAGGAAGGAAGGAAAGGAAAAGAAAGAGGAAGGAAGGAAAGAAAGAAGGGAAGGAAGGAAGGAAGGAAGGGGAAGGAAGGAAAGAAGGAAAGGAAGGAAGGAAGAGGACGGAAGGAAGGAAGAGGAAGGAAGGAAGGAAGGAAGGAAGAGGAAGGAAGGGAAGGAAGGAAGGAAGATTGAAAGGAAGGAAGGTGGAAATTTCTCCAGAGCATTTTCCAGTTTGACTCTTGTGAAAACCCACATCCCAGGGCGTACGTTGAATCTGGATTCCCCTTGGGGACATAGGGCAGAATACAAATAAAGTTTTATTATTATTTATTATTCCCATTCCTGGCTGCCCTTTACCAGCTTGTGTCATTGGCAGCTGCCTCTTTGCCATCTTGGTCCACAGAACCTTGCCACCAGTTGTTTCGTTCTATTTCTGTCTATTGGCCACTGGGGACTAAAAAGCCACGTGGGCGTATTCTGAGCAAAAACCTCAATCGTAAGCTATGAAAATGTATTCTTGCATTTTTGCAAACAATGAGCATTGTAGGGGGAAAAGGGTTGGTTGAATGAAATTCCCACAGTCTTGACTTCGTGGAAGTGTCAAGAAAGAAAGGAAGGAAGGAAGGAAGGAAGGAAGGAAGGAAGGAAGGAAGGAAGGAAGGAAGGAAGGAAGGAAGGAAGAAAGAACTAAGGTTTATGTACAAGGTTTTGTGGATGAACGGCTCAAGTATTTTGTATTACAGTAGAGTCTCACTTATCCAAGCTAAACGGGCCGGCAGAAGCTTGGATAAGCGAATATCTTGGATCATAAGGAGGGATTAAGGAAAAGCCTATTAAACATCAAATTAGGTTATGATTTTACAAATTAAGCACCAAAACTTCATGTTATACAACAAATTTGATAGAAATAGTAGTTCAATACACAGTAATATTATGTTGTAATTACTGTATTTACGAATTTAACACCAAAATATCATGATATATTGAAAACATTGACTACAAAAATGGCTTGGATTATCCAGAGGCTTGGATAAGTGAGGCTTGGATTAGTGAGACTCTACTGTATTTTAAATCTGATTTTAATTGCTTATGTTTTATTCTTTTGTTTTGTTGTATATTGGCATCAAATTCTGCCAGTTTTGTAAGCCGCCCTGAGTGAAAGAAAGAAGAAAGAAAGAATAAAGAAAGGAAGGAAGGAAGGAAGGAAGACTGAAAGAAAGAGGACTGAAAGAAAGAGAAAGGAAGGGAGGGAGGGAGGGAGGGAGGAAGGAAGGAAGGAAGGAAGGAAGGAAGGAAGGAAGGAAGGAAGGAAGGCAGGCAGGCAGGCAGGCAGGCAGGCAGGCAGGCAGGCAGGCAGGCAGACAGAAAGAAAGAGAAAGGGAGGGAGGGAGGGAGGGAGGAAGGAAGGAAGGCAGGCAGACAGACAGACAGAAAGAAAGAAAGAGAAAGGAAGGAAGGGAGGGAGGGAGGGAGGGAGGGAGGGAGAAAGAAAGAAAGAAGGAAGAAAGAAAGAAAGAAAGAAAGAAAGAAAGAAAGAAAGAAAGAAAGAAAGAAAGAAAGAAAGATTGGAAGGAAGGAAGGAAGGAAGGAAAGAAGGAAGGAAGGAAGGAAGGAAGGAAGGAAGGAAGACAGAAAGAAAGAAAGAAAGAAAGAAAGAAAGAAAGAAAGAAAGAAAGAAAGAAAGAAAGAAAGAAAGAAAGAAAGAGATTGGAAGGAAGGAAGGAAGGAAGGAAGGAAGGAAGGAAGGAAGGAAGGAAGGAAGGAAGGAAGGAAGGAAGGAGGAAAAGAAGGAAGAAAGAAAGAAAGATAGGAAGGAAGGAAGGAAGACAGAAAGAAAGAAAGAGGAAGAGAAAGAGGAAGGAAGGAAGGAAGAAGGAAAGGAAGGAAGGAAGAAAGAAAGATAGGAAGAAAGATAGGAAGGAAGGAAGAAGGAAAAGAAGGAAGGAAGGAAGGAAGGAAGGAAGGAAGAAAGGAAGGAAGAAGGAAGGAAGGAAGGAAGGAAGGAAGGAAGGAAGGAAGGAAGGAAGGAAGGAAGGAAAGCAAGACAGACTTTCCAGGACTGGATGCAACTCTTTTCCACTGAAGAATAGCTGCTGGAGACAGCTATGATATATGCCATGTATGGGCATCAGCCATAGGCCTGAAGGCTGGAATGGCCATAAGGAATGTTGCCTCCTTCCCACTTCCATGCGGATGGGCATGACGCTTGGTTGGACTCCTTTTAGAAATAGATTCAGGAGCTGCAGAGATTTGAATCTTACTTAATTGGTCCTGTAAACTCAAGAGAACCGGGACATGTCACTTGGCCAAGTCTTCTTGTAAAGGAGAATGTAAAAACGTCTGTCTGGTTTCACATTATGCAAGGAAATTAGTGCTTTTTTGGAACACTATGACATCCAAGTCTGAGTATTCGGTAAGCAGATTGAAAACGTTGTGACCTGATGAAGTATTCTAAGCTATTTGGAAACATAACTTGTTCTGCTATGTATTTAAAACTAATTGTAAAGTGCCTTGGGAGGATTTGGTCCTGGAGAAGCCGCATATAATACTCTCAATATATACTGTATATACTCGAGTATAAGCCTAGTTTTTCAGCCCTTTTTTTAAGACTGAAAAAGCCCCCCTCGGCTTATACTCGGGTGAGGGTCCTGGTTGGCTTATATTTGGGTCAGCTCATACTCGAGAATATATGGTACATTTATTATTTTTCTCTATTATTATTGGCATTATTACATTTATTATTTTTCTCTATTATTATTGGTATGATTATATTTGTTATTTTTCTCTATTATTGTTACTACTATTACATTTATTTTACTCTATTATTATTATTATTACATTTATTTTTTCGCTCTAATCTTCTTCTTCTTCTTCTTCTTCTTCTTCTTCTTCTTTAATGCCTTTTAAATTTATTTGTGTGTTTTTTGTATTTGATATTATTGTATGTTGGTTTTATATCTGTAAGCTGCCCCGAGTCCTTCTGGGGAGATGGTGGCGGGGTACAAAAATAAAATTATTATTATTATTATTATTATTATTATCATTGCATTTATTATTTTACTCCATTTATTATTACTTGTATTATTTTCCTATAATAATAATAATAATAATAATAATAATTACATTATTATTTTACTCTATTGTTATTAAAAGGATACATAAGCACATTTACATTTACATCTACGGCATTCCCTGTATCGACCCAACTCGTAACTCTTTTTTCGACAGAGTTACGAGTTGGGTCGATACAGGGAATGCCGTGGATGTAGCCTACCTGGATTTCAGTAAGGCCTTCGACAAAGTCCCCCACGACCTTCTGGCAAACAAACTAGTAAAATGTGGGCTAGACAAAACTACGGTTAGGTGGATCTGTAATTGGCTAAGCGAACGAACCCAAAGGGTGCTCACCAATGCGTCATCTTCATCATGGAAAGAAGTGACAAGTGGAGTGCCGCAGGGCTCTGTCCTGGGCCCGGTTCTGTTCAACATCTTTATTAATGACTTAGACGAAGGATTAGAAGGCACGATCATCAAGTTTGCAGATGACACCAAACTGGGAGGGAGAGCCAACACTCCAGAAGACAGGAGCAGAATTCAAAACGATCTTGACAGACTAGAGAGATGGGCCGAAACTAACAAAATGAAGTTCAACAGGGACAAATGCAAGATACTTCACTTCGGCAGAAAAAATGGAATGCAAAGATACAGAATGGGGGACACCTGGCTTGACAGCAGTACATGGGAAAAAGATCTTGGAGTCTTTGTGGACAACAAGTTAAACATGAGCCTACAATGTGATGCGGCTGCTAAGAAAGCCAATGGGATTCCGGCCTGCATCAATAGGGGAATAGCGTCTAGATCCAGGGAAGTCATGCTCCCCCTCTATTCTGCCTTGGTCAGACCACACCTAGAATCACACTGTGTCCAATTTTGGGCACCGCAGCTGAAGGGAGATGTTGACAAGCTGGAAAGCGTCCAGAGGAGGGTGACTAAAATGATCAAAGGTCTGGAGAACAAGCCCTATGAGGAGAGGCTTAAAGAGCTGGGCATGTTTAGCCTGCAGAAGAGAAGGCTGAGAGGAGACATGATAGCCATGTACAAATACGTGAAGGGAAGTCCTAGGGAAGAGGAAGCAAGCTTGTTTTCTGCTGCCCTGCAGACTAGGACGCAATGGAACAATGGCTTCAAACTACAGGAAAGGAGATTCCACCTGAACATCAGGAAGAACTTCCTCACTGTGAGAAGGGCTGTTCAGCAGTGGAACTCTCTCCCCCGGACTGTGGTGGAGGCTCCTTCTTTGGAGGCTTTTAAACAGAGGCTGGATGGCCATCTGTCGGGGGTGCTTTGAATGCGATTTCCTGCTTCTTGGCAGGGGGTTGGACTAGATGGCCCATGAGGTCTCTTCCAACTCTACTATTCTATGATTCTATGATTTGATCAGATTTGGACAGTTTTATCTTAAATGTGAGCTTTATGTAAATATTCAGAAACATTTAACCTATAGATGCCTCAATGAATGTAATGTTATTGGTATCTATTTTTATTTCTGAAATGTACCACCCAATACTCCATTTATTATTACATTTCTGAAATGTACCAAACATTGACTGCTTATACTGCAGTCAATGTTTTCCCAGTTTTTTGTGGTAAAATTAGGTGCCTCGGCTTATATTCGGGTCGGCTTATACTCGAGTATATACGGTATATATGTATGAGGGGAAGGGGAAAGGAAAGGGAAAAGGAAATGAAAGACTATCAGTTTTATTCCATTATTTTGCAACAGGCATATACCACTTGCTGCCGTTCCTATATTACCCTGAAAAAAATCTAAGATATATTAATGTGCAGCTTGGTAAAAAAAAATACTGTACACTTGATCTTGTGGTATTAGTTCTGTTGTTGTTGCTTTGTTCTGGGGACAGCTGAAATAATATTCCAATGGATTTGGAAAACAAAGAGAAGGAAGCTTTGATTTTAAGAGAAAACCCACCAGGGTGAACATTCTCAATAGCTCTGCCAGTTCCTGGAAACAAAAGCTAAAATGACTATAGTTTTTTGTGGATTAAAAAAGACCAAACCACTGTCATATAATGCAAAATGCAATTTCATGTCAAACTACTGCACAGATGGTCATTTTTAACCCCATTTGTAACATAAAAGCTCAAAATCTAAACAGCTTCCCAAGTTGCTTTGAAACCAAAGCCAGCGCCTACTTCAGTGGTTAAGGATTATTCCATAATCATATTTTTTAAAAACAGTTTTCCCAGTCGTAGATGCAAATTCACTTTGATAACTTTTTCCACCTAATAATTAGATTTAGCTTCCATTTGTTCAACAAATTTCTGTACAGGAAGGCAGGAAGGAAAGGAGACTGGATATATTTTCCATGAGGCCATCTGGTTGCAAAAGCTTTTTCCACTGTTAAAAATCAAAAGGTATATTGCAAGTGATAAAACCTTGAGATAAATATACATGTAGACCCGAATATAAGCCGAGACACCAAATTTTACCACAAAAAAACTGGGAAAACATCGACTCCAGTATAAGCCGAGGGTGGTAAATTTCAGCGATAAAAATAGATACCAATAAAATTACATTAACTGAGGCATCAGTAGGTTAAATGTTTTTGAATATTTACATAAAGAGGGCCACTTTACCTAGCAACAGCCAACCTCTCACCTAGCAACAGCCAATCCTTCACCTTTGTGGTACAACAGACAAACAAACATACATATTTTGACTTATGCAGATAGATAAATAGACGTGGCTGATGCATTTCACCAAAGGCTATCTGGCTTCTTAGTTTTCCACTTTGAAGGGCATTTGAAAGATAGCAAGACTGCAGATATTTAACCAAACCCAAGGAGATGATTATCTCTAAGCCTTCTCTGTGCTGTCTTAAGGTGGAATATCTTACCATGGTGGCGAAGTGTGTTAAAGCACTGAGCTGCTGAACTTGCAGACCGAAAGGTCCCAGGTTCAAATCCCAGGAGCGGAATGAGCGCCTGCTGTTAGCCCCAGCTCCTGCCAACCTAGCAGTTTGAAAACATGCCAATGTGAGTAGATCAATAGGTACTGCTCCGGTGGGAAGGTAATGGCACTCCATGCAGTCATGCCTATGGCCACATGACCTTGGAGGTGTCTACGGACAACGCCGGCTCTTCGGCTTAGAAATGGAGATGAGCACCAACCCCCAGAGTCAGACAGGACTGGACTTAACGTCAAGGGAAACCTTTACCTTTTATAACTTGAGAACACGAGGTTTCAAACTCTTTTTCAACCATGGAAAACATTTGGATGGCATTGAGCACACTGCCCTCTTGCGGTTTCAGAGAAAGGCAAAGGTGAAATTCGACCATGAAAGACCCATGATAAGATCACCGGATCTCCATTCCTCACAACCTCTGAGGATGCCTGCCATAGATGTGGGTGAAACGTCAGGAGAGAATACTTCTGGAACATGGCAGACAAGCCGGAATACATACTACAACCCTCTGATCACCGGAAAGTTGCCATAAATAGCAAACTACTTGAAGGCACACAACAGCAAAACCACACCAGACAATTCACTCTCAGACACAGAGTTGGGTTCGTATCAACGTGTTTCTAATAAAAAGTCATTACAGATGTATTGTAAACAACAGGATGGCAGATTATGGCGTGATCAGCTACCAAGATTCATATAGACAATTCTAGACAGAGTGAAACACAGAAGGTATATGTCTGTCTGAATGCTGATAGCTTGTCTAAGGTGTGTAGAACTAAGAAGCCAAAGCCTTTACAGAAATGACAGGTTCTTGGGAAGAATTTGAAGGACAAATCAGCTCCAGTGTCCAAGGGAGAGGAGAATGTAATGCTCCTAGGCAGCAACACTGGGAATCAACATGGAGGCCAATAAACAATCTGATATCTTTATTAAAGCAATAAAAGTTTCAAACAAAAACAAGCAGAATAGTTAGTCAAGCAGTTGACCTTTTAGGAAAGATCAAAGTTAGTCCAAAAAATGAAAGTCTTATGTCCAATATTAGAGTCCAAAATCCAATAACCGAAACACACTCAAACTTAATGGAAGTTTGAGTGGGGAAAGAAGCAAAGTTCCTCAGGAAAATACTTGAAGTAATAGTCTAGAGCAAGGTTTCAAGGCAAGGCTAGGGCTGTTCGTGATGGATCTGAAATGCAGTCCAAACTTGGCAAGGGACGAGACGCAACACCCGGTCTACTCGAAAGTAAGCAGGCCGCTTGGAAGCTCAGGATCAAGAGACGATGTGTTCTTCCATCAGAAGTTCAATTGACACCGCAACAGAGATTCTCTGCGCAGAACTTTTATTGAAGTCCAAGAGCTCCCCCAAGCAGGTGCTTGACTCCCCAAATCTTCCCAAGAGAAACAAGCTGCTAACAACGAGGCGGCAGATGCCTGTCTCCCCAATTCTTCCCAAGAGAACTGGCTTAGCCACAATCGCCTCTCTCTGCTAATCTCGCACTTCTCCTTAAACTTTGTCTTTGAGAGCGATCTGTTTTGAAAGTAGCCCTTCTATCAAACTCCAAACTCTCCGGAGATCCAGGAAGAGCCGGCAACATCTCAAGGGCATTCCTAATTGGCTCTGGCACGGCAATGTCAACAGGAGACATCTGGAAAGGGATTGAATCTTGCTGTGGTGGGAAAAAACCCAAATCCTCTTCAGTTTGATCAGCAATGGCTGCGGGATCAGGGGCCAAGGGTGCCTGAGACATTACAGAGACGTTCCAAATACAAAGACAACACGAGTAAAGTTATCTCATAAAGAAACTGTACTTGTGTCTGTTTTGCCACATTGCAAAGAGCATCAGTTTGGGTTTCGTTAAAGAAGAAGCTTTTAATGCCTATCGGTCATCCAGCATCAGCAACAGGGGTGGTCCTCAAGGGACCTGCTTGCTTTTCATCTCCATTTCTTTTCTCAGAATATCCCTGGTGGGCTGATTCTTGGATCAAAAACCTGGAATCCATCAGCTATTGTGCTGATGAAATGTAAAAGAAGAGAATGCCAAAGTGGAACCACACCAGGAACGGCCAGCAGAAAACTTGGTAAGGAAGGGAGCTGTTTCTGTTGTGGATGCTGAAGGTTGTGCAGCAACATTGGACTCCAAGTCCTTTCCTTATGACTGTAGCTGAAATGCCAAATAAGAATGGTACTTGGACAAGCCCAAAATATGTCAGTCTCGAATATGTCTTCCTCACCTTACGTTCCCATCGTTTCAACCTAGGAAGTCGTTTACGAGTTACTAGATTTCATATTCAGCTTAGACTCTCCGCAGCTCTGTGGGATTATTTCAGAGCCAACTCAATTAAAGGTTTTGTTCCGTTTCCAAAAATACCTAAAACATTGGCCTCTTTTCTGGTTTCCAACTCCTACTGCTGGCCAGGCTGCATTTCTTAAAGCTCTCACTTTCAGGCAGGAAAAAAAGTTTTTTTCTATTCTGATTGATCTGCCATGGAGTCCTGCTATGTTCCTGAATCCAGATTCAAATTGTGGAGCACTTCATAAAAAATGGAGCTTGCCTTGGGAAGTCTACAAGCAAGAAAGCAAGAGACCCAGCCCATTGTTATCCTGTAGCCAATATACTCAATTTCATACTGAAGTCCCGACACCCACAACTCCCAGTTGGAAAGAGAAGGGCGATGGAAGGGTTATTATTATTATTATTATTATTATTATTATTATTATTATTATTATTATTATTATTGATACAATGACATTGTATGACACAGCAAACAAGACAGATATGCTGGATTTCGTATCACAAAATCACAAGTCGGACACTTCCCAAGTGTCTAGGACTGTGTGATGTATTTTCGGATGATGCGCGCAGATCCCAGTCGGGTGGCCTTTTGCAGTTGTCAGATCGTAACTTTGTCAATTTTGTTTCCGGCTGAGATCTTTTGGCACAGGACCCAATGTGCCCATCACCACCGGGACCACCTGCACTGGTTTCTGCCAGAGTCTTTGAAGTTCAATCTTGAGGTCCTGATAGCGGCTGAGTTTTTCCTGTTGTTTTTAGTCAATGCCACTGTCACTTGGGATGGCAACATCAATGATCCAAACCTTTTTCTTTTCCACAACTGTGCTGTCTGGTGTGTTGTGTTCCAGAACTTTGTCAGTCTGGATTCGGAAGTCCCACAGTATCTCTGTGTGCTCATTTTCTCTTACCTTTACAGGTTTGTGATCCCACCAGTTCTTTACTGCTGTTCCAATGAGTCATTTGGGCCACATAGTTGTGCCTCTGTTTGTAGTCTGTCTGTGCAATTTTCTTACAGCAGCTGAGGATATGATCCATGGTTTCGTCGGTTTCCTTGCACAGTCTGCATTTTGGGTCATCAGCTGATTTTTCGATCTTGGCCTGAATTGCCTTTGTCCTGATGTCTTGCTCCTGGGCTGCAAGGATCAGGCCTTCTGTCTCCTTCTTCAGGGTCCCATTCGTGAGCCAGAGCCAGGTCTTCTCCTTGTCAGCTTTTCCTTCAACTTTGTCAAGGAACTTTCCATGCAATGTTTTGTTGTGCCAGCTGTCAGCTCTAGTTTGTAGTGCGGTTTTCTTGTACTGGTTTTTTGTCTGCTATGCTTTGAGGAGTTTCTGATTTTTGACTTCAATCAAAGCAGGTTCCAATGAATCATTTGGGCCACATAGTTGTGCCTCTGTTTGTAGTCTATCTGTGCAATTTTCTTACAGCAGCTGAGGATATGATCCATGGTTTCGTCAGCTTCCTTGTACAGTCTGCATTTTGCATTATTATTATTATTATTATTATTATTATTGACACAACGACGTTGTATGACACAGCAAACAAGATAGATATGCTGGATTTCGTATCACAAAATCATTATTATTATTATTAATTATTATTATTATGGAATATCAACTATGCAGGTCTGGGATGGACAAGGACAAATAAGGATATTGCCATGGCAAATAAGAATTCTGTACCCCAAATGAAAATCTCGTTAATTCTCTGAATTTCTAGCCTTACAGAGAGAGAGCTGGGAGCTGAAAATAGTTCCCACTAAAACCTTTCCAAATGTTGCAGTGTTTTCTTTCACTTAGCTTACTATTTGTGCACAACCCCACAGTAGATTTCCAAATACAGTAGAGTCTCACTTATCCAACATAAACAGGCCGGTAGAACGTTGGATAAGCAAATATGTTGGATAATAAGGAGGGATTAAGGAAAAGCCTGTTACACATCAAATTAGGTTATGATTTTACAAATTAAGCACCAAAACATCATGTTTAACAACAAAGTAGTTCAGTCATTGGGTCTGCCCTTCCCTTCCTTCTTTGTCCAGCTAAAACATATCTATATCTACATTGCTGAATGAATGCAGTTCGACACCACTTGAACTAACACTGCTATGGGACCCTGGGAGATGTAGTTTTCTTAGGGCTTTGCATTAAACCGCAGTGTATATACACCCATAGAAGGCTTTGGCCTTCTATGGGTATATATGCACTGTGGTGTAATGCAACAGGGTTTTGGGAAGTTGTAGTTTCCCAAGATCTCTCTCCTCCAGGGGCATTGGCACTGGCATTGGCATTGAAATCAATGCAATGGGGCCCTGGGAATCGTAGTTTTCTAAGGCCTATTGCCTTCTCCATGTGCATCTGTGCTGCAAAATATTATTATAATATTGATAATATTATAATGTAATACAATGTTATACTAATAATAATAATACAATATAATAGTTATTATATATAAATGTAATATTACTAATAATATTGCCATATAATGATATAGTACAATATAGTAATTTAATGCTTATATTGTGCTATGCTAACAATATATTGTATGTTCATTTGATTTGTAAGCCGCTCTGAGTCCCCTTCGGGGTGAGAAGGGCGGGATATAAATGTAGTCAATAAATAAATAAATAATTCAGTACGCAGTAATGCTATGTAGTAATTACTGTATTTACGAATTTAGCACCAAAATATCACGATGTATTGAAAACATTGACTACAAAAATGTGCTGGATAACATTGGAACATTGGATAAGCAAGTGTTGGATAAGTGAGGCTCTACTGTAGTGCATTAAGTAGTGCTTTATAGAAAGCTCCTTTTTTAAATGCTTCTCAAAAGAGGCACAGGGCGCCCTGCATTTGAACTCTTCCTTTCCTGACTATTTCAGAAGCGATATGGCAGTGACACCTGGTGGCTCTAGAACTATAGATTTGTTCCAGTTCATAGAAAGCAACAAAATTTGTGTCTTACAATGATGATGCATTGTTTTGGGTCAGACTTGAAGGCATCCATTATAATAGTATTTCAAAGTGGTTAGTGCAGGCATGGGAAAACTTTGGCGCTCCAGGTGTTTTGGACTCCAACTCCCACCATTCCTAACAGTTAGGAATGGTTGGAGTTGGAGTCCCAAACACCTTTAGAGACAAAGTTTGCCCATGCTTGGGTTAGTGTCTGAAAATGATGAGAGTTTAAATCTAAAACATTTGGAAGGGTGCAGAGTATGAGGACATCGAGTGCATTGACCTCGCAACACTGTTGTGCTAATTCTCCCCTGTCGATACCAGTGAAAATGACCTATTTCCACAGCCATTGCTAATGGTTAATTATTTTTTTGCTACTAGGTAAAATGTTCCAGCCCCTGGATGTAATTTTTAACTCTCCATTCCACTGATCATGCCACTCGAGGCCAATAGAATTGCTTTTCCTCCAGCAAAATTAAGCTTGATCCCTGGAGCAAATGCAGTGCCGTCTGGGGTGATTGTCTTGGAACGACTTCATCGTCACGCATGTTAGTTATAAATTTACTTGTTATTGACACTTCTCAGAGTTGCCACAGAACTCCTAAATCACCGAATACAGATGTTCTGCAGCCAACAGAATTTTCTCCCCCGTTCTTTAGCACTAAATAACAAAAATGCTGCATATTTCTAAGGCCGAATGATTTTATTTCCAGTGCAAAAAGCCAAAGGTATGTTACGTAGACGTATCTTTGGCTTTTGCACCGTTTCTTCATATTTGTGAAGAAAACAACTCATCTTTGCATAACTTGATTAAGTCATGACGAACACTTTCACACCTGATTCCATTATTTCACAATAGCAGCAAATATGCCTTGGCACTGGATATAGTTATAAAATTTGTTGTCTATTACCCTTGTTTAGAAATAATCCCACACACTTTAATACTTGATCAACGATGGTCTGTTATTTGATAAATTGACTGGATCTATCTCTCTCTCTCTCTTTTAAAACTACTGTATATACTCGAGTATAAGCCTAGTTTTTCAGCCTTTTTTCAAGACTGAAAAAGCCCCCCTTGGCTTATACTCAGGTGAGGATCCTGGTTGGCTTATATTTGGGTCAGCTTATACTCGGGAATATATGATACATTTATTACTTTTCTCTATTATTATTGATACTATTACATTTATTATTTTTCTCTATTATTATTGATATTACTACATTTATTATTTTTCTCTATTATTGTTGCTACTATTACATTTATTTTACTCTATTCTTATTATTAATAATAATAATACATTTATTATTTCACTCTGATCTTATTATTATTATTATTATTATTATTGCATTTATTATTTTACTCTATTATTACATGTATTATTTACCTGTATTTATTATTATTATTAATATTAGTATTACTACTACTACTACTACATTTATTATTTCACTCTGATCTTATTTTTATTATTATTATTATTATTATTGCATTTATTATTTTACTCTATTATTACATGTATTATTTTCCTGTATTATTTATTATTATTATTACATGTATTATTTTACTCTATTATTATTAAAAGGATACATGAGCACATTTACATTGAAGAAGATGAGAATAATGATTTGATCAGAGTTGGACAGTCTTATCTTAAATTTGAGCTTTATGTCAATATTCAAAAACATTTAACCTACTGATGCTTCAATTAATGTAATTTTATTGCTTTTTATTTTTATTTCTGAAATTTACCACTCTCGGCTTATACTGGAGTCAATGTTTTCCCAGTTTTTTTGTGGTAAAATTAGGTGCCTCGACTTATATTCGGGTCGGCTTATACTCGAGTATATACAGTATATGCCACATTCCCAATTGTAGATGGGTATTGCCCTCATTTTCTCTTCTCAAATGCCTGTTTGGGTCCCTGATGGTAGCCATCTTTACTTTTATTTTAAAACTAGCTTTGGGAGCCAGCAGTGCCCGGGTTATTAGAAGAAGGCACTGTTTGTTTTGGGATGTTAGGAAATATCATTTAAGTTTGGTCCAGATCCATCGTTGGCCGGGTTCAGTGCTGTCTGGATAAGGGTGAACTACAACTTCCAGATTCCCAGGACAATCCAAAGCAGGCCTGTATGCACAATTGGCCATGTTGGGTCTGTGCGCCAAATGTAGTCCACATCTGAGGTCAGCAGGGTTCAGTACTTTCTGAATGCAGGTGAACTATAACTTCCAAAATCAAGGCCCATTCCCCTAAATCCCTGCAGTATGTTTAGTTGGTCATGGGGCTTCTCTGTGGCAAGTTTGGTCCAGATTTGAAGTCAGCTGGGTTCAGTGCTGTCTGTATAAGGGCGAACTACAACTCCCAGAGCAAAGGTCAATCACCCCGAAACCCTGCCTGTATGCACAGTTGGGCATGATAAGGCAGTGTGCCAAATTTGGCCCAGATCCGAATTCAGCAGCGTTCAGTGCTGTCTGTATAAGAGTGAACTACAACTCCCAGAGCAAAGATCAATCACCTTGAAACCTTGCCTGTATGCACAGTTGGGCATGATGGGGCTGTGTGCCAAGTTTGGTCCAGATCCAAAGTCAGCAGGGTTCAGTGCTGTCTGTATAAGGGTGAACTACAACTCCCAGAGCCAAAGGTCAATCACCCCGAAACCCTGCCTGTATGCACAGTTGGGCATGATGGGGCTGTGTGCCAAGTTTGGTCCAGATCCGAAGTCAGCGGGGATCAGTGCTGTCTGTATAAGGGTGAGCTACAACTCCCAGAGCCAAAGGTCAATCACCCCGTTCAAAATATTTTCCCTGAAGTTACGTCTCAATTTCAGGCTTAACTACCCAGAGATCCAATTGTTGAATGAATTGCTGCAAGGTCTTTAGAAGAAGTGGTGGGATCACCACTCACATCTAGTTTGCCATTAGAGATTCTGGGATTTATCACACGATGTTGCTATAGCGCAATTGCAGCAGGAGAAAAAGCACTTGCTGTATGGGATTGCCCTGTAGTGACATTGAGCTTGGATCATGATTGGATTGTTTCATTGACAAAAAAGACCTGTCAATGAATCTAATTTTGTTGTTCTGTTGCTCCTCCTTGTGCAATAATTTTATTTGACTGTTGTCCCGTTATTGCGAAGAAGAGGAATGTCTCGCAACAATGCCAGAACTGCACAAAAGCGCAACTGTGGCAGAATAGGGAGAACATTAAGAAAAATAGGGGAGACCCAGTATGGGCAGGAAGACACTGGGAAGTCACATCAATAGCGTGTCAGCATTGCACGTTATTGAGCTGAGACATGGAAGAGATTGTTCCAAAAAGTGCATGTAAACAGCGGGATTGCCATAAGGAAACTGACCTTTGTGATACATCCTTTGTCTTAACATGGAGAGTGAACCTAATCTCTACTTGACTTGCTCTCCAAAAGGTGTGTTTGTGTGCCTTCAAGTTACGTATTAACCCCACACATTTCGGAGGGTTTTTCAGATATGCTTTTCCAAATTCCTCCCTCTAGTACAAATTTCCAGTAATTGACCAAATTTCCAAGAACACAGCCAACCTCTTCTTCAAGTGACAACATGATTTGTCTATGAACATTTGGAGAATATTGGCCCTTTCCGCTCGAGGGAAGTGTGCCAAAGAGGAGCAGATACAGATCTCGGAGATTACGCAATGCCCGATAACGTGGGGAGGCAAAGCACTTACGGAATGAGCACAATCTCTTCAGCACCCATTGCATTAGATCCTTTCTTTCCACTCCACTAAAACCCGGCTCAACATGGCTCCTTGGGCTTCAGTACTTTCCAACTCGGGGACCATGGCTTTGCTGCTTGTGTTGCTGTTGTTGGTGACCTTCTGGTTTTTCCGCAGCCCTGGAAAGTCTTCTCTGCGCATGCCTCCGGGTCCTCTTCCACTCCCCATCATCGGCAACTTGCATTTGCTGGACATTACAAGGCAAGATGTATCATTTATAAAGGTAAGGAGTCTACTTTAAAGCCCCTCTGTTTTTAGCGTGGATGAATGTGTCGCTTTCCACAACACAACTTCTGGATCTCATGGTGATGTCGGCGTACATTCCCTGAACCATGTGGGACATGTGGGCTAGCTGTGGAACGTGTGCATCTAGCGGATAGCATTCTTCACTTCACTTTATTTCTTAATTCGTCGCTCTCCACCAGAGTGCTCCGAGCGACTTACAATTTAAAATATCATTCCACAATATAAAACATTCAACATAAAAACATTCAACAGTGACTATTTGGCAAATTAGATCTGATTTACTTAAATGCACAACCAAACAGCCAAGTCTTGAGCACTTTTACAAAAGGTCGCAACTCCAACATTGCTCTAACATATGGAGGCAATGAGTTCCACAGAATTGGAGCATAGGTCAAAAAGGCTCTACGCCTTGTAGCTTCCAGGCGTACCTCCCTAGGGCCCAGTACGTATAGGAGATTTTTTTCTGCTCCTCCAAATAAAAAATTCCCTTCAGTCAGCCAATCTCTAGTACAGGGGTCCTCAAACTTTTTAAGCCGAGGGCCGGTCCACAATCCTTCAGACTGTTGAGGGGCTGGATTATCATTTGAAAGAAAATACAAACAAATTCCGATGCACACTGCATATTTGTCTTATTTGTAGTGCAAAAACAACAACAACAAGAACAACAACAACGAAAGAACAATACAATATTTAAAAATAAAAACAATTTTAACCAACATACATTTATCAGGATTTCAATGGGAAGTGTGGTCCTGCTTCTGGCCAATGAGATAGTCAAGTTAATTAGGTTTGTTGTTGTTGCTGTTGTTGTTGTTGTGTGCCTTCAAGTCATTTCAGACTTTGGGTGAGCCTAAGTAAAATTTATTTATTTATTTATTTATTATTTACTGCATTTATTTACTCCATTTGTATCACACCCTTCTCACCCCAAAGGGGACTTAGAGTGGCTTACAAATTATATGTACATACAATCTATCTATATAAAAGAGTGATGGCATCACGGCGACCCACAAAACAACAAAACTACAGGCCCCCCAACCTCGACATTTGACAACACAACCCAACATCCACGGCTCTAGGTTGATACAACAAAAAGAAAAGAAAAATAAAGTCCTAACTAGAGAGAGAGGAATAATTGCTTTTATCCAATTGCTGCCAGTTAGAAGGCTAAGCTCCTCCAACTTGGTCTCCTAGCAACCCAATAAAAAATAATAAAAAACACTAAAAATTAATACAATAAAATACTATAATAACAGAAAATAACTAAAAATAATACAAGAAAATAATAAAATATAATAAATAAAAATATAACTTACAATAAAATTAATAAAAAATTGCAAATAACGTCAAATAAAAATTACACAACAATTTTTAACCAATACCACCACCACTTTGCCACAGCAACGCGTGGCCGGGCACAGCTAGTATATTATATTATTAGCATAGCACAATATTAGCATTATATATGACTATATTGAACTATACCACTATACTGTAATATTATTAGTAATATTATATGCAATGTAGAATATATAATTAATATTATTATATGGTATTATTATTAGTGTTATATTGTATTACATTATAATATTATTATCAATATTATATGTATATACAATATATTATATTATAAAACTGAGGGCGGGGGCCAGGTAAATGACCTCAGAGGGCCCCCGGGCCTTAGTTTGGGCACCCCTGCTCTAGTATTTCAGAAAAGGAGACAGCAAGAAAGTGTTCACAATTAGATATTTAGAATTTTATTTACGTCAATTTTGTCTTACCTTTCTCCTGATATTGGGACTCTTCTGTTTGCAGTGTTTGCATTCCCTCAGTGCCTTTTCTTCGGACCCCAAAACTCTTTTTCTATCATTCCATTTCTGAAGCTTTAAGATGTTGCTGTCTGGTGGCTTAGATAATTTCACGAGGGAAGAATTTTTAATTGAAGGACATACACACACAGACACACACAGATCAGTAGCCGTGGAGTAAGACTCTGTGTTTTCTTGTTGTAGTTTTAAAATAATGCAAAGTGTTGCAGCCAAACTTCAGGATCAAGCCAAACATGACATTATGTAACAATATCTGAAAAATATGCACCACGATAAAGGTTCAAAGCATAAAACACAATATGTATATTAGAACATCATATACAGTAGAGTCTTGCTTATCCAATGTAAACGGGCCGGCAGGACATTGGATAAGTGAATATGTTGGATAATAAGGAGAGATTAAGGAAAAGCCTATTAAACATTAAATTAGGTTATGATTTTACAAATTAAGCACCAAAACATCATGTTATACAACAAATTTGACAGAAAAAGTAGTTCAATATGCAGTAATGCTATGTAGTAATTACTGTATTTACGAATTTAGAACCAAAATATCACAATGTATTGAAAACATTGAATACAAAAATTGCTTGGATTATCCAGAGACTTGGATAAGTGAGGCTTGGATAAGCGAGACTCTACTGTAATAATAACTTTATTTTTATATCCCGCCCCATCTCCCCGGAGAGACTCGGAGTGGCTTACATGGGGCCATGCCCGACAACAATACAATAACAGCAATAAAACAATAAAACAAAGATCGACAATAAATCAATAAAAACATAACATCAATAAACAGTTATAAAAGTCAGCACACAGCATAAAATGGTTAAAAACAGGGGCTAAAAACACGGACCTGGGCCAAGGGGGAAAACTTCAACATGGTAGAGGTAGTTTCACAGTTTCAAAATCAATAAAGTGTGAAATAATCGTGGCCAGGCAACCTATTATTAGATGGGTTATTATTATTAAACTTCAGGATCAAGCCAAACATGACATTATGTAACAATATCTGAAAAATATGCACCACGATAAAGGTTCAAAGCATAGAACACAATATGTATATTAGAGCATCATATACATAATAATGTTAACAATAATACAACTAATAATACAACTGATGACCAAATTCAGTCAGCTGTCGTGGCACACAGTCGTAATTTACAGAGTAGTAACTTACAGAGTATAAAGATTTATAGACTGCAATCATCCAGTTTTAAATGCTACACAGATTAGTTTTCAGTATAGAACATATATCAGACAATATAGCAACAAGACTCCAACTAAAATTTGTTAGCGACACAGTGTGTGTACATTCAGTCTCTCCAAAATGGTATGTTATAATATGCTGTGAAACTAAATATATCAGTATACAAATCAATTGACTCAAACCTGGCTTGGAGTCAAAACAAATCAAAGTTTCTGTAGTCTTGAAGCAGTTCTATAGGACTCCTCAGGTTGTAAATGCAGTCAATTAGCCGTAGCTTCAGTTTGTTGACAATAAATTCAGTTTTTCAGAAATAAGCTTCCAAATAGGGGAACAGATGTTGCAGTCGTTTACAGTTCGCAGCCAGGAAGCCCAGTCAAATAGATGTCATTTTGAAGGGCATACACACACACAGAAACACACACAGACAGATAGATAGATCAGTAGCCGTGGAGTAAGACTCTGTGTTTTCTTGCTGTAGTTTTAAAATAATGCAAAGTGTTGCAACCAAACTTCAGGATCAAGCCAAACATGACATTACGTAACAGCCTTCAACTGTATTGAGAGCTCTCTAATTTCGGTTGTATCTAATCCCAAATAGCAACATGAATCCCAGGATATATTAGTATATTTAGTATATTTTAGTTCACCCGCTCGGATTGCACGGAGGCTCGGACGAGCGGGGCTCGAACAAGCGGGGTTTTACTGTATGTGTATATATATATATATATATATATATATATATATATATATATATATACTCTACAACTTAATTTATAATAATATATAATAATATAATATATTGCATATTCATATAATATTGATAATATTATAGTGTATTACGATATAATACTGATAATAATACTGATAATAATATTCATTATATATTACATATTAAATGTACTATTACTAATAATATTACAATGTAATGATATAGTACAATATAGTAATTTAATGCTAGTATTGTACTATGCTAATAATATAATGTATTGTATGTGAATGTAATTTGTAAGCTGCCTTTGGGGTGAGAAGGGCGGCATATAAATGTAATAAATAAATAAATATGTGCCATTTTCAACAAAAAGGAGCATAGGATGGCTGTAGTTTAAACAGTAGCATAGAAGAAGAAGAATCATAAAAGTTGGAAGAAACCACATAGGCCATCTAGTCCAACCCCATTCTGCCAGAGAGGAAAAGCAGAATCAAAGCACCCCCAACAGATGGCCATCCAGTCTCTGTTCCAAAGCCTCCAGAGAAGGAGCTTGCACAGGACTTCAAAGGCAGAGAGTTCCACTGTTGAACAGCTTATCTTACAGTCTGGAAGTCCTTCGTAGTGTTCATTTGAAGCCATGGCTGTATTGAGTCCTAGCCTCCAGGGCAGCAGAAAACAAGCCTGCTCTTTCTTCGTTCTGATAGCCTTTCAGCTATTGAAACGTGAAGATCATGTCTCTTCTCAACCTTCTTTTCTGACACTAAACATCCCCAGCTCTTTGAACCACTCCTTAGAGGGACTTGTGGTCTTTGATCATGCCTCTGAGTCTGTCTACTGTATGTTGTTTGTCTGTTGGCATTGAATGTTTGCCATATATGTATTCATTGTAATCCACCCTGAGTCCCCTTTGGGGTGAGAAAGAAGGGCGGAATATAAATACTGTAAATAAATAAATATGTGCTCTCCTCTGGACCCATTCCAGCTTAAAGTCAATATCTCTCTTAAATTGTGGTGCCCAGAATTGGACACAGGGTTATTTTTCCAGGTGAGCAGAATAGAGGAACAGCATGATTCCCTGGATTCAGACACTAGAAGGTTGATGTAGTTTGAGTGTTGGACTGTGATTGTGGAGATGAAGGTTCAATCTCTACTCCGCTGGGAAAACCACTGGGCAATTCCTATTATCTCAGAGAATGGGAAGCACAAACCAAATCTTGCTGAGAGAACCCAATGATAGTGTCCACTTTCGGGTAGACTTAAGTCAGAAACGAAGGTTGTGATGGCTTAGGGATAAGGCAGCATTTGCAGCAGTGTGTATATCTCTGTCTTTCTCCAACTTCACTCCTTCTCACATGCCAGTTGGATTGTGCTAGGAATGATTGTATCATGACTGCAAAGTGTAGTAAATCTAAATAACAGTATAGTAAAGTATTTCAGCAGCTGTTTTGGCTTCCTATTGTGGCCAATCTGAGGCATTACAAATCAGCCAGGCGATCATTGGTTAATCTCAGGATCAATCAGGACTGCCTTTGACAATTCAGGATGGTTAGAATTTATGCACTCATGCTTCCTTTGATGTCGCCGGCATCCTCGACGAAGTACAAGATGGATTCTTGGATCTGCGGAACGATTCCTCTGCATGCAACTTACTTGATGAAAACTGCTGACTCGATTCTGGTGTGCTATGTATCAGTCACAACCGGATGTCACCATGCTTGTTTTTCGAGTTTTTCTCCCTTTTGTTTCTACATATCTTTGTCAGAGCAGATTTTCTACGCTTTTGCAATTGAAAACCCAAATAAGAAACAGATTAAGTGTTGAGAATGAAGTTTAAGGAAAAGTCAAACAGGGGATTTTTAAGCTTGTTCATGAGTTACAATTTCGATCATTGCATTAAATATGTTATAGTAAAGTTAAAGGTTTTCCCTTGATGTTAAGTCCAGTCGTGTCCAACTCTGGAGGTTGGTGCTCATCTCCATTTCTAAGCTGAAGAGCCGGCGTTGTCCATAGACACCTTCAAGGTCATGTGGCCACTGGCATGACTGCATGGAGCGCCATTACTTTCCCTATTGATCTACTCACATTTGCATGTTTTCGAACTGCCAGGTTGGCAGAAGCTGGGGCTAAGAGCAAGAGCTCACACCGCACCTTCCTGCCAGAGCGGTACCTATTGATCTCCTCACATTTGCATGTTTTCAAATTGCTAGGTTGGATGAAGCTGGGGCTAATAGCAGGAGCTCACACTGCACCTTCCTGCCAGAGCAGTACCTATTGATCTACTCACATTTGCATGTTTTCAAATTGCTAGGTTGGCAGAAGCTGGGGCTAACAGCAGGAGCTCACTTCGCATCTTCCTGCCAGAGCAGTACCTATTGATCTCACAATTGCATGTTTTCAAATTGCTAGGTTGGCAGAAGCTGGGGCTAACAGCAGGAGCTCACCCCATACCTTCCTGCCAGAGCAGTACCTATTGATCTACTCACATTTGCATGTTTTCAAATTGCTAGGTTGGCAGAAGCTGGGGCTAACAGCGGGAACTCACCCTGCTCCCCGGATTCGAACCGTCAATCTTTCAAGTCAGCAAGTTCAGCAGCTCAGCTGTTTAATCTGCTGCACCACCATAGGGGCTCCTAATATGTCATAAATTAACATTATTTCGAATGATATAATACTGTAAATCTTATTTGGGTTTGTTTTGATTTACCCTATTAAAAACCTATTTTTAATCTATCGGGGTTGTGGGTAACCCTATAAAATGGAGCTGCGACTCGGAAAAGGTTGGGAACTGTTGTCTCAGAACATCTCGAGGATTATATGATTTCCATCCTCTGCTCTTAGCAAACGACGGATGTATTGTTGTGTGCCAAAGCCTTGGTGTTTTTTCTTGCAGCTTTCCAAAACGTATGGTCCGGTCTACACGCTCCACTTTGGTTCGCGGAAAGTCGTGGTGCTGGTCGGCCACGAGGCCGTGAAGGAGGCCCTTCTTAGCAAAGACAACGAGTTCATAAACAGGCCCTACATCCCCATCTTCTACAAGATCCAGCATGGAAATGGTAACAGCAGCATGGAACTGGTCCTCTCTTGGGATTGTGCTTCGATTGTGCCACAGAAGGGTTATTTACAGAAGCCAGGGGAGAGAGAATGAGCATGTTTCCCCCCAACTAATTTATTTTACTATTCCAGTGTTGCTTCTGCTATTTTCGTATAACCTTATGACAGTGTTTTCCACTTTGTGTTGTTTGACTTTTCACCTGTAAAGGAGGAATGATGATGAGAGCTTGTCGAAGTGCAAGGTGCACAGAAGCATCCAGGGAAGCATTTCTCTGAAATATCAGATTTTAAAGCCCAAGTCAAAGGAAGTCCTGAGGCTTAGGCAATTATTTTCCTCTATGGAATTGACACACACACCGATCATTGCTTTTTGCATGTGTTGATGCATTTCTCAGGCATATTCTTCTCTGACGGGGATTTGTGGAAAACCATCCGCCGCTTCACCTTGGCCTGCATGCGAGAACTCGGGATGGGGAAGAACCAAATGGAGAGGAAGATTCAGGAAGAGCTCCACTTCCTGATTGAGATGATCAATTCTCATAAAGGTGATGCACTTCTTATCACTATCATATCTATGGCTGGATGGCCATCCGTCAGGAATGCTTAGACCAGTGATGGCCAACCTATGACACGCGTGTCAGCAATGACACGCCTAGCCATTTTTGCTGACACGCTGCCGCATGCAGATTGATTGGATGACTATGTCTTTTGTGGCCAAATTTGGTGTGATTTGGTCCAGTGGTTTTGTTGTTTACTCCATGGGAATTATGCACATTACATTTTTATTTTTTTTATATATATATATATATATATATATATATATATATATATATATTGTAGTATACTATCATATTATTACTATTATATTATTATTATATTATACATTATTCATGACTACATTGAAACTAGAATAGAGAGAAATCAGCGTGGAAACTGCAAGAGGTACCATAGATTGTTGTACATGGAAATAATGGTAGTAAATAGTTTTTGATTTATTGAATACAGTTATATATTACAATTATATATTTTTGTTATTTAAACTACACACACTGCAAAATTATGGTTTTTTTCTCGAAGTGACACACCACCCAAGTCATGCTAGGTTTTTTGGTGAATTTTGACACACCAAGCACAAGAGCTTGCCCACCATTGGCTTAGACTGTGGCTTCCTGCTTGGGAGAAGGGGTTGGACTGGATGAGCCCTTGGAGTCTCTCCCAGATCTAGAACTCTGTGATGTGTCTCATTCATATCTATCTGTCTGTCCTATCTATATCTATCCATTGAGTAATATCATCAATGGCTCTCTTGAACAGGGGGTCTTCCCGGACAACCTAAAAGAGGCAAGGGTTCGTCCCTTGCTAAAGAAGCCTAGCTTGGATCCCATGACCCTTGCCAACTATCGTCCTGTCTCCAACCTCCCATTCTTGGGTAAGATGATAGAGCGGGCTGTACTGGGACAATTGCAACATTTTCTGGATGATACAGCCGGCCTGGACCCTTTCCAGTCAGGCTTCCGCCCTGGCCATGGGACGGAGACAGTCCTGGTTGCCATTACAGATGAACTTCATCGCCAGTCTGATAGCGGCGGATCAGCGCTACTGGTACTTCTCGACCTTACCGCAGCGTTTGACACCGTTGACTACGATCTAATGATTCACCGTCTCGCCATGTCCGGAGTTCGCGGTCAGGCCCTCAATTGGTTCAACTCATTTCTCCGAAACCGGAGCCAATGCGTGGAGTATATGGATCAAGTCTCTGACAGATCTCCCCTCCTATGTGGGGTGCCCCAAGGTGCCATTCTCTCCCCTCTTCTCTTCAACATCTACGTTAGACCCCTTGCTAGTTTGGCTCGGAGTTTCGGCCTAGACTGCTATCAATATGCGGACGATACCCAACTCCTTCTGCGCTTGGAGCCTGGAGCAACGTCAATACCAGACAATTTCTGGCTCTGTCGAACTGGCTACGTGCAAGTAGATTGAAGGTGAACCCGGCAAAGACTGAGATTCTCTGGCATGGCCGCTCAACTGGTCTGACCCACTTGCTACCCACCTTCGATGGTGCTGTCCTATCTCCTTCGCCTTCCGTTAAGAGCCTGGGTGTTGTTTTAGATTCGCAGCTGACAATGGAAGCTCAGGTCGCTGCTGCCAGCAAACAGGCCTTTTTCCACCTACGACAAGCGAGGCAACTGGCACCCTATCTATCTGATGAGGCGCTGGCAACAGTCATTCATGCCACCGTCACATCTAGGCTGGACTGTTGCAACGCCCTGTATGTTGGCCTTCCGATGTCCACGACCTGGAAGCTCCGTATTGTTCAGAATGCGGCAGCCAGGCTACTCACAAGAACACCCTTGAAATGCCACATAACACCAGTGCTGCAGCATCTGCATTGGCTTCCAACTGATTACCGTGGTCTATATAAAATGCTAGTCCTAACTTTTAAAACTCTTTACGGTCAGGGCCCATCGTATCTTAGGGACCGTCTCTCCTTCTCCCATCATCGGAGGCCACAACGACCATCCCAACGAGACTTACTCTATGTACCGGGTCCTAGAGAAGTGCACTTGGAGAGGACCAGACGCAGAGCTTTTTCTGTTTCTGCCCCTGCCTGATGGAATGCCTTGCCGCCCTAGATGAGAGCCATGCATGGGTTAGGGCCTTTTACCCTAGCACTCAAGACATGGCTCTTTACTAGAGCTTTTAATCTATTTTAATTTTTATCAATATTTGTATGTATGTATTTTTATCCTTTACAATTTTATCTTGTAAATCGGCTAGAGCATCGTGGATGGAGGGCAATTAATAAGTAATTAAATGATGATGATGATGATGATGATGATGATGATGATGATGATGATGGATGGATGGCCATGTGTCGGGAGGGATCAGATTGTGTCTTTCTGCCTGGTAGAAGGGGGTTGGACTGGATGGCCCTTGGGATCTCTTCTGACTCGGATTCTAGATCCCTTTTGAATAAATATTGCCGGTAAAGCCCTGCTGTAAATCAGAAACAACTTGGACCCACAAAACAAGAACTCCACCAAATACCACTTTTGTGATCCCTCATTCTTTCCTTTCTTATTTTTAGGTGAACCGTTTCCATTAAAGGCTTTTATTGGCGCCCCGACAAACATCACCTTCATTCTTCTGTTTGGAGACAGGTTTGACTATGCCGACCCGACCTTTGTCACTTTCCTGGGACTCATTGACGACGTGATGACCCTTTTGGGGAAACCGTTTTTACACGTAGGTGGTCCTTCCAATACAATCCCTGTATTAAAATCTTTGAAACACAACGGGAAGAAGTAGAAAATGGTATTGACCAGGGGTCCCCAAACTTTTCAAACAGGGGGCTAGTTCATGATCCTTCGGACCTTTGGAGGGCCGGACTATAGTGGGCCAAGCAATAATTATTATTATTAATAATAATAATAATAACAACATCAACAACAATAAAAAGAGGGTTGGAAGAGATCCCTTGGGCCATTGAGTCCAATCTCTTTCTGCCTTTGTGCACCGAAAGCACAAGCAAAGCACCCCTGACAGATGGCCACCCAGCCTCAATGTTAATAATAATAATAATAATTCTCAATTAAAAGACAAAGTATGGATTGTCTGTATGTTGCAATCCCAGGGGACAGCAGGATTGAGGAGAAATAATTGGAAAAGCTGACACAATATGAGGATTTAAAGATCGAACTGCAAAGACTCTGGCACAAGCCAGTCAAGGTGGTCCCAGTGGTGATCGGCACACTGGCTGCAGTGCCTAAAGACCTTGGCCTGCACTTAAACACAATTGGCGCTGACAAAATTACCATCTGTCAGCTGCAGAAGGCCACCTTACTTGGATCTGCCCGCATTATTCACCGATACATTACACAGTCCTAGACACTTGGGAAGGGTCCGACATGTGATCCAATACAATAGCCAGCAGAATGTCTGCTGTGGACTCATCTTGTTGTGTTTCTAATAATAATAATAATAATAATAATAATAATAATAATAATAATAATAATAATAATAAGGGTTGTAAAAGAAGAAGAGACCCCTTAGGTCATTTAGCCCAACCCCCTTCTGCCCTTGTGCCATGGGGGGCCGGATAAATGGCTTCGATGGGCCGCATCCAGCCCCCGGGCCTTAGTTTGGGGACCCCTGGTATTGACCATTAGGTTCTTTCAGTCCTGCTCTACGCAGCTGGATCCGAATGCCATTCTGGCAAGAACAACATTGTCAGTACTAACTCTTCTTTACCTGATATGTCCATTTACCTTGGGGTCTATCTCCCCGTTTCCGTTTCTAGGTTTTCAACGCCCTCCCATACCTTGGTTTCCTATTGAAACCACACAAGACAATCTTGAGGAAAATTGGGGAAACCAATGCTATTCTGCACAGATACATCCAGGGCGCCAAGCAAGGTGTCAGTGAGAACTCCATGGGGAGCTACATTGACGGACTTCTGTTCAGGCAGAAGGAAGAGGTATGTTCCTGCATTTCTGCTGTTTATAGTTGTAATTTTGGGTTCTACAGGGCAGATAGACCACGTCCTAAGTAGTATACTCCTTCCAAGCTGAATTCAGCAAGTTCGTATAATAGATAGAGAAATAATTGTTAGTTTTAACAGTGGCGAAGTGTGTTAAAGAGCTGAGCTGCTGAACTTGCAGACCGAAAGGTCCCAGGTTCAAATCCTGGGAGCGGAATGAGCGCCCACTGTTAGCCCCAGTTCCTGCCAACCTAGCAGTTCGAAAACATGCAAATGTGAGTAGATCAATAGGTACCGCTCCGACGGGAAGGTAACGGTGCTCCATGCAGTCATGCCCATGGCCACGTGACCTTGGAGGTGTCTATGGACAACGCTGGCTCTTTGGCTTAGAAATGGAGATGTGCCCCAACCCCCAGAGTGTGAGTAGATCAATAGGTACTGCTCCGACGGGAAGGTAACGGTGCTCCATGCAGTCATGCCCATGGCCACGTGACCTTGGAGGTGTCTATGGACAACGCTGGCTCTTTGGCTTAGAAATGGAGATGTGCCCCAACCCCCAGAGTGTGAGTAGATCAATAGGTACTGCTCCGGTGGGAAGGTAACGGTGCTCCATGCAGTCATGCCCATGGCCACGTGACCTTGGAGGTGTCTATGGACAACGCTGGCTCTTTGGCTTAGAAATGGAGATGTGCCCCAACCCCCAGAGTGTGAGTAGATCAATAGGTACTGCTCCGGTGGGAAGGTAACGGTGCTCCATGCAGTCATGCCCATGGCCACGTGACCTTGGAGGTGTCTATGGACAACGCTGACTCTTCGGTTTAGAAATGGAGATGAGCACCAACCCCCAGAGTCAGACTTAACATCAGGGGAAAACCTTTACCTTAAGCTAAAGTGGGAGCAGAATTGTAACGGTAGGCTCAGGCAAAAGTACGAGTTTTTTTGTGTCATTCAGTTAGTACTTTGTTGTCTTGCCATTCTATTATGTTCAATGTTCTTTGAAATTCAGACTACAGCCAATGGCAATTTTTGCATCTTCTGTTTCTTCGCCATACCAGGAAAAAAGCGAATCCAAGAAAATGTTCTATGACGCCAACATAACAGCATCGGTCCTTGACCTCGTCATGGCCGGGACGGAGACCACGGCCACCACGATGCAATGGGCCGTTCTGATCATGATGAAATACCCTGAGATTCAACGTAAGCTTTTTCTTTTTTTCAAGAGGGTTTTCCAAAAAGGAGACATTGAAAAATACCAATAGTAAAGCAGCAACAGCAGCAGTTCAGCAGATCAGAAGCTTTTAGTGCCAGTAGCAGAGCGACTGAGCTGAAGCAATACGGGAGCAGATTCAAGCTCTAAACTTTATAAAAGTCTTTATTCAAAGAACTACATATTAGATAGGAAAGTTAGCAGGGCCTAGCTATCTAATTACTGTATATACTTGAGTATAAACCTAGTTTTTCAGCCCTTTTTTAAGACTGAAAAAGCCCCCGTTAGCTTATACTCGGGTGAAGGTCCTGGTTCATTTATTTTTGGGTCAGCTTATACTCGAGAATATATGGTACATTTATTATTTTTCTCTATTATTATTGGTATTATTACATTTATTGTTGCTACTGCAGTAGAGTCTCACTTATCCAACATAAACGGGCTGGCAGAACGTTGGATAAGCGAATATGTTGGATAATAAGGAGGCATTAAGGAAAAGCCTATTAAACATCAAATTAGGTTATGATTCTAAAAATTAAGCACCAAAACATCATGTTATACAACAAATTTGGCAGAAAAAGTTGTTCAATGCGCAGCAATGTTATGTTGTAATTACTGTTATTTACGAATTTAGCACCAAAATATCACGATGTATTGAGAACATTGACTACAAAAATGCGTTGGATAATCCAGAATGTTGGATAAGCAAATGTTGGATAAGTGAGACTCTACTGTATTACATTTATTTTACTCTATTATTATTATTATTATTATTATTATTATTATTATTATTATTATTAATATTATGAATACATATTATTTCACTCTGATCTTATTAGTATTATTACATTTATTATTTTCCTCTATTTATTATTACTTGTATTATTTTCCTGTATTTATGATGATTATTATTACATGTATTATTTTACTCTATTATTATTAAAAGGATACATAAGCACATTTACATTGAAGAAGATGAGAATAATGATTTGATCAGAGTTGGACAGTCTTATCTTAAATTAGAGCTTGATGTAAATATTAAATGTTATTATTACATTTATTATTTTACTTTATTTATTATTACATGTATTATTTTACTCTATTTATTATTATTACATGTATTATTTTATTCTATTATTATTAAATGGATCCATAAGCATATTTACATTGAAGAAGATGAGAATCATGATTTGATCAGAGTTGGACAATCTTCTCTTAAATTTGAGCTTTATGTCAATATTCAAAAACATTTAACCTACTAATGCCTCAATTAATGTAATGTTATTGGTGTCTATTATTATTTCTGAAATTTACCACCCTTGGCTTATACTGGAGTCAATGTTTTCCCAGGTTTTTTTGTGGTAAAATTAGGTGCCTCGGCTTATATTCGGGTCGGCCTATACTTGAGTATATACGGTAAATAATTCACCGCAGACATCTTTATTTATTACGAGGCCCCTTCTACACAGCTGTATAAAATGCACACTGAAGTGGATTATATGGCAGTGTGGACTCAAGATAATCCAGTTCAAAGCAGATAATGTAAGATTGTAAATGGGCTATATAGCTGTGTGGAAGGGCCTTGAGTCTACACTGCCATATAATCCAGTTCAAATCAGATAATCTGTATTTTATAGGCAGTTGGGAAGAGACCCAAGTGAGGCCTAACTCTGCCTGTCCCCTGGGCTGAGTGGGTTGCTAGGAGACCAAGTGGACGGAGCTTAGCCTTCTAACTGGCAGCAATTGGATAAAAAACAATTATTCCTCTCCCTCTAATTAGGACTTTTTCTTTTCTTTTTCTTATATCAACCTAGAGGCGTGGATGAGGGGTTGTGCTGTCAATTTTCGAGGTTGGGGGGCCTTTAGTTTTGTTGTTTTGTCGGTCGCCGGGACTCCGTCACTCTTTTATATATGTAGATTACTTATTATTTGCACCACTTTGCTATGAACACATGCAGATCCATGTTTACATAGAGGGGGTTTGAGGCTCAAAGAAGGTGCGGACAGGCTTGGCTCTCTTTCCGGGGCCCTCGTTGTCAAAGGATTCCTGTTGCAGGGAAAGTACAGGAGGAAATCAAGAGGATCCTTGGATCAGAGCGCGTCCCAACCTACGAAGACAGAAAGCACATGCCCTTCACCTTGGCCGTGATCCATGAGGTTCAGAGATTCTCCTCCGTCGTGCTACAATTCCCGCGCTGTACTGCCGTGGACACTCACTTCCGAGGCTACTTCATTCCCAAGGTAGACGCGTCTCGAATATATATGTATAGAAGCATGTTTAAAATACCAATCAGCAGTTTAGGGAGCGAGTTTCAAAACAAAGCCACCTTGTACACAGCAAACAAGGTGGAGACACAAAGAAGTGCCTCCCAAAAAAAACCGTAGAGCTTTTTTGTGTATGTGTGTGTCAGGAGCGACTTAAGAAACTGCAAGTCGCTTCTGGTCTGAGAGAATGGGCCGTCTGCAAGGACATTGCCCAGATGTTTGATATTTTACCATCCTTGTGGGAGGCATATCTCATGAACCCGCATGGGGAGCTGGAGCTGACAGAGGGAGCTCACCCGCTCTCCCCAGATTCAAAGTGGCAACCTTCAAGTCAGCAACCCAACCTTCAGGTCAGCAGTCTTGCCGGCACAAGGGTTTAACCCATTGTACAATTGGGGGCTCCATCGTAGAACTGAGCCAGACTCATATAACAGAGTGTGATAGTTCAGATTTCATATACAGTCGAGTCTCACCTATCCAACATAAACAGGCCGGCAGAATGTTGGATAAGCGAATATGTTGGATAATAAGGAGGAATTAAGGAAAAGCCTATTAAAAATCAAGTTATTTATTTATTTATTTATTTATTTATTTATTTGCAACATTTCTCACCTGAGGGGACTCAGGGTGGCTTACAAAAATTGGCAAAATTTAATGCCCAAAATGCAATAGGGCATTAGGTTATGATTTTACAAATAAAGCACCAAAACATCATGTTAGACAACAAATTTGACAGAAAAAGAAGTTCAATACGCAGTACTGCTATGTAGTAATGTCTGTATTTACGAATTTAGCACCAAAATATCACAATGTATTGAAAACATTGACTACAAAAATGCGTTGGATAATCCAGAACGTTGGATAAGTGAATGTTGGATAAGTGAGACTCTACTGTATTTCTATGTTTACTGTGTTTTAACTTGTACCAGGAATTTTAATATGTTATCATACACATATGCTTTTACGGTTGCTTGTCAATGATCCTTTAATATATGATTTTATAGAGGTATTTAACTATGTTCTGCTCAGCCTTGATCCAAGAGGAGAAATGGGTACTTTTAAAAATATATATTATTTCTGTGATGATAATAATAATGATGATGATATTGGTTGAGTGTATGCTTCCAGTGTGACTTTCTCTTTGTATTGATCCTTCCTGTCTTAGGGATTGTGGAAAGTGGAAACCATGGCTTGAAGAAATTGCATTTTTGTGAATCTACAATGCTCGGAAATGCTCAACCATCCTGGCATTTGGCTCAAGGGAATCTGGGTGCTCTAGTCTTTGAAAAAACCCCAATTTCGACCTTGTCTTCTGTCCTTCTTTTAGGGCACAATGGTGATCCCTTCTCTCACGTCAGTACTTTATGACGAAACCCAGTGGGAAACTCCGTACAAGTTCAACCCCAACCACTTTCTGGATGATGCAGGGAACTTTGTGGCGAAAGAAGCCTTTGTTCCTTTCTCAATAGGTAAGAAGAACCGTTGCTCTAGAACAAGACTAGGAGTTGTATTGCTCTGCATGCCTTCCCATAATGTTTGCCTTCGGTCTTCAAATTCTTTTGCATTGTAGAGAGAGTGAAACATTGAAATTTCGAAGTGCGTTAAAGCACTGAGCTGGAGACCGAAAGGTCGCAGGTTCAAACCCCGGGAGCGGCGTGAGCGCCAGCTGTTAGCTCCAGCTCCTGCCAACCTAGCAGTTCGAAAACATGCCAATGTGAGTAGATCAATAGGTACCGCTCCAGCGGGAAGGTAACAGCGCTCCATGCAGTCATGCCAATGGCCACATGACCTTGGAGGTGTCTACGGACAACGCCGGCTCTTCAGCTTAGAAATGGAGATGAGCACCAACCCCCAGAGTCAGACATGACTGGACTTAACGTCAGGGGAAACCTTTACCTTTACCTTTACTACATCACTTCTGTTTGTTGCGTTGACATTCCCTTAGCCGCTTTGCCTGACTCTTTTCTTCTAATGCCTAAACTGCATTTCTGAAATATCTGTTTCCTTGATGAGGACTAAAAACTCATGTGGTTGGGTTCCAACAATTTTGTGGTCTCTGCAGGCCGAAGGAATTGCGCTGGGGAGAGCTTGGCCCGGATGGAGATCTTCCTTTTCTTTGTGGGGCTGCTCCAGAAGTTCACCTTCCGTCCTCCTCCCGGGATGACCGAGGCGGACCTGGACCTCGCTTTCGAGCCGGCCTTCACCCGGCGGCCGCAGCCCTACTCCACTTGCGCCGTGGCCCAGGAATAGACCGGACGGTCCAAGCGTCCCCACCAACATGGTTTCATGGTTGCTACTGCTCAGTTGTTTAGTCGTCTCTGACTCTTGGTGACCTCGTGGACCAGTCCAGGCCAGAGCTCCCTGCTAGCCGTCTCCGCCCCCAGTTCCTTCAAGGTCAACCCAGTCACTTCAAGGATACCGTCCATCCATTTTCCCCAGCATCGTGATCTTTTCCAAGCTTTCCTGTCTCCTCACGATGTGGCCAAAATACTTCGCCTTTGCCTCCAATATCCTTCCCTCCAGTGAGCAGCCACTGGGCATTATTTCCTGGAGGATGGACTGGTTGGATCTTCTTGCCAAGGTCCAAGGCACTCTCAGGATTTTCCTCCAGCACCAGAGTTCAAAAGCATCTTTCTTTTTTTTAATTAATAATTTTTATTTATACTTAAAACTTATACATTCTTTAACAAATTTGCAATACAGAGTTATGTATATCAAGCTCATATAGTATTTTCACTCTCTATATTACATACTCATATTATTTACCTTTTGTGACCCTTCACCTAGTGCTATCCCTTCACCCCAGACCAGCCAATTACAATATTTATTTCCAAAATTCTATTGTTTCTTTTACAGGTTTTTTCCCCTTACCTTCTACATATACAAACTCTATAAATTTTCCCCATATCTTCCCAAAATCTTCCTTTTTTAATAACCCTCTTTTAATTTTAATCTTACATGTCAATTTATCATTTATCGCAATATCCCAAATCTCCTTATACCATTCTTCCAATTGGCACTCCTCCCTTCCTTTCCATTTTTTGGCTATTAACAATCTTGCTGCTGTTACCAAGTTGGTGATTAGTTCCTTTAGCTCTTTTGATATTTGAATATTATCCATAAATGACCACAGTGCTATTTCAGGCGTTCCTATTATTTCTGTTTTGGTGATTCCCTTTATTTCTTTAAAAACGTTCTCCCAAAATTTTTGAACATATTTACAGGACCACCACATATGTATATATGTACCAATTTCCTGACAGCCCCTCCAGCACTGCTTAGAGTATTTCTTATCAATTTGATTTAATCTAATTGGTGTGAGGAACCATCTCCATACCACTTTATAATAATTCTCTTTTATTCTTATAGACATGTTTTTTACTATACGCATATTCCACATTTCTTTCCATATTTGAGGGTGTGTTTCCTTATTGCAATCTAACTCCCACATTTCTTTAAGGTGATCCTGCTCCTGTTCTTTATCTATTAGCAATTTGTAAATATCACTTGTTATACCTTTGGTTCTTTCTTTTCCTTCCCTTTCCCCCCCCCCCCCCCCATCTCTCTTCCTTCACTCAGCCTTCCTTATGGTCCAGCTTTCACATCCATAGGTTACTACGGGAAATACCATGGCTTTGACTATGCAAACCTTCATTGCCAGTGTGATGTCTCTGCTCTTCACTGTTTTATCAAGGTTGGCCATTGTTCTCCTCCCAAGAAGGAAACGTCTTCTGATTTCCTGGCTGCAGTGATCTTCATACCTAGAAATATAAAGTCTGTCCCTGCCTCCACGTTTTCTCCTCTATTTGCCAGTTATCAATAAGTGTCGTTGCCATGATCTTGGTTTTCTTGATGTTTAACTGCAGCCCAGCTTTTGTACTTTCTTCTTTCTTTCACCTTGGTGATAAGGCTCCTCAGCTCTTCCTCGCTTTCGGCCATCAGAGTGGTATCATCTGCATACCTAAGGTTGTTCATGTTTCTTCCAGCAATTTTAACTCCAGCCTTGGATTCCTCAAGCCCCACACTTACATCGCATGATGTGTTCTGCGTACAAGTTGAATAGGGAGGGTGAGAGGATGCAGCCCTGATGTCCGCACTCCTTTCCCAATCTGGAACCCGTCTCCTGTTCCGTGGTCTGTTCTTAATGTGAGCCAGATGTAAAAGCTCATTATAATAAGGGCAGATTCAGACCGAGCGTCTCGCCTGTCTTTTATTATCGCTAGCCAAAATCTAGTATCGATGAGCATCTCCTTGCTTAACCCCTCTGACTTGACAGAAACATAATTCCAGTTGTAATTGAATTGTTCATAACGAGTATATCATTACAGATTAGATAAAGGCCTGTCCTTTCCCAACTCGGACTACTTGCCCAAAACTTCTCAATTAACAAGAAGGGAAACTGGCATCATTATGAACATTTCGGCGGATTCCAGGAACAGAAATGTTGGGGCAAGAATTGCTTTGTGAGCTGATCCTCGACAGCCGTGAGAAATGTAAAGACTCAATGTTTGACTAAGTCAGGTGGGAGCTACCGGTTCCGTGATAACATTATTACAAGGAAAGCGGCACTGGCCCAACCCTTGGCGTGTTCCAAAGATTAGCGTGTTAATGATCTTTACAGCCACATAAGGAACACTGGTGCATCCGCGCGGTTGAAAGTCCATTTCCGGCCCACGCTGCTATGAGATATCTATTAGACATGTCCAAAAAATCATTTTGAATCGTATATCGGAATTATTTCGGATTGTTCTCGCTTTTTGATACGCATTCCGAGACATTGTCTCACAGCACAACCAGCAATGTAATTCGAACCATTGTTGGCCCATTCTTTAATTGTCTCTTAATGTTTCGTTAATTTCTCCCCCCCCCAAAAAATTTTTTTAAAATATATTTTTAAAAATATTTTAAATTTTTGTTTTTGTTTCTGCAACTTACCTAGAATGGGAGCTTAGCGCAGCCTAACATGGCTTACGAATTTTCGGAAATATCCGAAATTTTTGGGTGAAAAAATCGGAAATACTTTCTATATCGAAGCGGCAGCGCCCCCTACTTTAGAAACGAGAATTGAAACATTTTTTTCATTGATCGGACATGCCTAATATCTATGATTTGCGTGCTGTGTTTACAGCCTCAATGACCCAGGAAAGGTGTGTCGGCGGATTGTGAGGCTGGCACGGGCAAACTTGGGCCCTCCAGGTGTTTTGGACTTCAACTCCCACGATTCCTAACAGCCGGTAGGCTGTTAGGAATTGTGGGAGTTGAAGTCCAAAACACCTGGAGGGCCCAAGTTTGCCCGTGCATGCTTTAAAGCTATTGGAATGAATAGCAGCGGCTGTATTTTGATGTATAATAAATATCTATCTCGCTGGAAATCCCTGTATGACTTTTGCGGGAAAATGCACACTTCGACTTGTAAGGAAAGAGGAGACGATGTGTCGGAACTGGTCGGAACTGCAAGAAGTTGTTGTTCCACCTCTTAAGGTCATATTGTTATTTCAGGATGTGTGAGCAATGCGCATCATGCTCACAATGCCACTTTCCACTAGATGGCACCAGGCTTCTTACAAGTTTCGTTTCGGGGGAAAAAATACTCTTGAATAGTTTTCAATCTAGGATCATCTATATGTGTTTAACTGCAATCTCATAGTTGTTCTATTCAAACAGATCGAGGGTCAATGTGTTGTCGAAGGCTTCCATGGCCGGAATCACTGGGTTGTTGTGAGTTTTCCAGGCTGTATGGATACGTCCCAGAAGCATTCTCTCCTGACATTTCACCCACATTTATGGCAGCCATCCGCAGAGGTTGCCTGCCATAGTTGTGGGCGAAACGTCAGGCACAATGGTTATCCAACTTTGCTAAAATCCCATCACCTTCCAAATCTGTCTTGCCAAACTGCAGATCTCACAACAGTTAAGTGGGACTGAAATGACACAACAATGCAGTCTAGACTGTTTCTCGATCACCTTCAAAACATGGCCCAGCTTGTCATGCAGGGTTTTTAGTGTCCCAAAAAATATTTTTGGGTGAAGATGACAATGAGAGAAAATGAAAATATGTCACCACCCCAAATTGCTAAGGAATCCCAGGTGCTATAGGCTCTATTTCAGAGGAATAATAATAATAACAACAACAACAGCCGGCATTTGGAAACAATAGTCATTGACAAAATCACAATCTGCCAACTGCAAAAGGCCACCCTACTGGGATCTGCGCGCATCATCCAAAAATACATCACACAGTCCTAGATACTTGGGAAGTGTTCGACTTGTGATTTTGAGATATGAAATCCAGCATGTCTATCTTGTTTGCTGTGTCATAATAAAATAATAATAATAATA
This sequence comes from Anolis carolinensis, assembly GCF_035594765.1. Lineage (NCBI taxonomy): Eukaryota > Metazoa > Chordata > Lepidosauria > Squamata > Anolidae > Anolis > Anolis carolinensis. Next base: position 4,978,080 of record NW_026943824.1, read on the forward strand.
ATAATAATAATAATAATAATAATAATAATAATAAGTTTATTTATATACCGCCACCATCTCCTCCGGAGGGGACTCGGGGTGGCTCCCAGAAATATCAAATACAAAACAAAACAATGTACAATACATCAATAAACAATAACATGCACCAAATACTTGAATATAAGCTGACCCGAATATAAGCCGAGGCATCTAATTTTACCACAAAAAAACTGGGAAATCATTGACTCAAGCATAAGCCGAAGGTGGGAAATTTCAGAAATAAAAATAGATACCAAAAAATTACATTAAATGAGGCATCAGTAGGTTAAATGTTTTTGAATATTTACATCAAGCTCAAATTTAAGATAAGACTGTCCAACTCTGATTAAATCATTATTCTCATCTTCTTCAATGTAAATGTGCTTATGTATCCTTTTAATAGAGTAAAATAATACATGTTATTATAATAATACAGGAAAATAATACATGTAATAATAAATAGAGTAGAATAATAAATGTAACAATAATAAGATCAGAGTGAAATAATAAATGTATTAATAATAAAAATAGAATAAAATAAATGTAATACAGTAGAGTCTCACTTATCCAAGCTAAATGGGCCAGCAGAAGTTTGGATAAGCGAATATCTTGGATAATAAGGAGAGATTAAGAAATAGCCTATTAAACATCAAAATAGGTTATGATTTTACAAATTAAGCACCAAAACATCATGTTATACAACAAATTTGACAGAAAAAGTAGTTCATTACACATTAATGCTATGTAGTAATTACTGTATTTACGAATTTAGCACCAAAATATCACGATGTATTGAAAACATCGACTACAAAAATGCGTTGGATAATCGAGGATGTTGGATAAGTGAGTGTTGGATAAGTGAGATTCTACTGTACTTGTATTCTCATTCACTACATTAGTATAGTTCTTAACATAAAGGAATACACTTGGCAACACTTACAAAGGTATTACGGGAAAACTATTCCTATTTCTAGTTTAAGTGCCAGTTATGTCAAATAGAAATAAAAACCAGACAGAGTCTTATTGTCAACTTAATACCAATCAAAATTGCTGTTGCAGCATTGAATCAAGTTAAATAAACCGTTCTTAACATTCAGATGTACAATTAGGCAACCCTTCACATAAGCCTTAATGTAAAACTGTTGTAGTCTCTAGTTTGATTTCAATCTTGCCAAATTGAATAAATGAAAAACAAGCAGAATCTACTCCCCTCTTGATAGTGTTGCTGGAGCATGAAAAAAGTCAGTTCAGTAATTAACATAACATCTGTATAAGTTCTTCTTAGAGTAGCTCTAAGTATAGGTATATATGCCTGCCATAGGTGTGGGTGAAGCGTCAGGAGAGAATGCTTCTGGAACATGGCCATACAGCCCGGAAAACTCACAGCCACGAAAGCTTTCGACAACAAACCATCACATAGTCGTGGGGTGGGATCAAAGTGTGATGGAATACAGACAGATGCCAACTCAACCCTGGCCATGCAACCTTTGTGCTTTTTTGCATGGTTTTTTCCCTAAAAGTATTAACTCCAGGATGGATTTCACGAGGAGCGTTCCTATTTCGGGGTTGATAACGGCCTGGTGTGTAGGAGGAGGGAAGCCAAATGGACTCCTGGCTTCTAAACATACAACTTTGGCTCACTTTCTGGATGCAGCTGCTTTGGGTGAATCACCCGCTTGGGGTGGCCATGACTCATCTGAACTGAACCGAACTGGAGCGGGGCCATGTCTAGAGATAGACCAGGAGCCCGACTGGTACATCTCTGGATGATTTGCAACTTCCATGACTTTCGCAGGAGCTGTAACCCAAACCCTCCCTGTTCTGTGCCTTCAAGACAATGGCAAGTTATGGCAACCCTACACCAGACCTATGACTTGGCCAGATTTATTCTCCAGACTTGTCCAAGGGGATTGTACCTGGGATGGGATTTTCAAACCTGCTCCTTCTTTGCCCTTTGGAGGATTTGTCTTTTCCCCCAGCGTGTGGAGGTGATCAAAGCCGCCTTTGATGCAGCAGAGCTCCTTCTCAGCTGTAAACAAACTGCAATTCTATTCCTATTTATTTATCAGCATTATGACAGCACAGAGGCGGCTTGGCTGGCCAGCTGGCCAAAGCAGAGCTGGGCCTTACAAAGAGGGGAGGGCAAAGGCTTCTCTTTGACTTTAAGTCTAGTCGTGTCCGACTCTGCAGGTGGGTGCTCATCTTCATTTCTAAGCCGAAGAACTGGTATTGTCTGTAGACACCTCCAAGGTCATGTAGCCGGCATGATGACATGGAGCACTTTTAGCTTCCCGCCGGAGCAGTACCTATTGATCGACTCACATTTGCATGTTTTCGAACTACTAGGTTGGTAGAAGCTGGGGCTAACAATGAGAACTCACCATGCTCCCTGGATTTGAACTGCTGGTCTTTTGGTCAGCAATTTCAGCAGCTCAGTGGTTTAACCCACTGCGCCACCTGGGGCTTCTATATCCATAAATATGGGAAAACCAATAAAGGATCTGAAAACTAATGTCCATAAATATGCACACCATAGCAGTAATAATAGAGCAAAGATACAAAATAATAATAGAGCAAGGATACAAAATAATGATAATAGAGCAAAGATACAAAATAATGATAGAGCAAAGATACAATATAATGATAATAAAGCAAAGATACAAAATAATGATAGAGCAAAGATACAAAAATAATGATAGAGCAAAGATACAATATAATAATAGAGCAAAGATACAAAATAATAATAGAGGAAAGAGAAAAATAATGATAATAGAGCAAAGATACAAAATAATGATAGAGCAAGGATACAAAATATATAAGATAATAGAGCAACGATACAAAATAATGATAGAGCAAAGATACAAAATAATGATAGAGCAAAGATACAATATAATGATAATAGAGCAAAGATACAAAATAATGATAGAGTAAAGATACAATATAATGATAATAGAGCAAAGATACAAAAGTGTATGGGAAATGCAATCCGACTCTAGGGGTTGGTGCTCATCTCCATTTCTAAGCCGAAGAGCCAGCGTTGTCCATAGACACTTCCAAGGGCATGTGGCCATTGGCATGACTGCATAGAGCGCTGTTACCTTCCCGCCGAAGCGGTACCTATTGATCTACTCGCATTTGCATGTTTTCGAGCTGCTAGGTTGGCAGAAGCTGGGGCTAACAGCAGGTGCTCATTCCGCTCCCAGGATTCGAACCTGCGACCTTTTGGTCCACAACTTCAGCAGCTCAGCGCTTTAACACACTGTGCCACTGGGGCACCCATTATTATTATTATTATTATTATTATTATTATTATTATTATTATTATTATTATTGCTATAAGAAGGTCCTCCATTGTGCACAGAAGAGGTAAAGAGTATTTACAGAAATATCTAGCTATTCTAAATGTGGGAAATAAACCTTTTACCAAAGTAAAGCCCTTCAATTTCTTTACCTGAAAAATATAAAAGCTAAAATGCCTATATAAACATTCCAAATAATAACAACATAGTGATAGCAATGTCCCTGGGAGGCTGCAATGCCTCTGAATCTCTCTACCAGTATTGCAAATAACAACATAGTGACAGTAATGTACCAATATTATATATACTGTAATAACATAGTGATAGCAATGTTCCTGGGAGGCTGCAATGCCTCTGAATCTCTCTACCAGTATTGCAAATAACAACATAGTGACAGTAATGTACCAATATTATATATACTGTAATAACATAGTGATAGCAATGTTCCTGGGAGGCTGCAATGCCTTTGAATCTCTCCAAATATTGCAAATAATAATATAGTAATAGTATTGTTCCTAGGAGGCTGCAATGCCTCTGAATCTCTGTACAAATATTGCAAATAATAACATAGTAATAGTAATGTTCCTAGGAGGCTGCAATGCCTCTGAATCTCTCTATCAATATTGCAAATAATAATAATATAGTAATAGTAATGTTCCTAGGATGCTGAAATGCCTTTGAATATCTCTACCAATATTGCAAATAATAACAACATAGGGATAACAATGTACCAATATTATATATACTGTAATAACATAGTGATAGCAATGTCCCTGGGAGGCTGCAATGCCTTTGAATTTATCTACCAATATTGCAAATAATAACATAGTAATAGTAATGCCCCTGGGAGGCTGCAATGCCTCTGAATCTCTGTACAAATATTGCAAATAATAACATAGCAATAGTAATGTTCCTAGGAGGCTGCAATGCCTCTGAATCTCTGTACAAATATTGCAAATAATAATATAGTAATAGTAATGTTCCTAGGAGGCAGCAATGCTTTTGAATCTTTCTACCAATATTGCAAATAATAACATAGTAATAGTAATGTCCATAGGAGGTTGCAATGGCTTTGAACTCTCTACCAATATTGCAAATAATAACAAAATAGGGATAGCAATGTCCCTGGGAGGCTGCAATGCCTTTGAATCTCTCTACCAATATTGCAAATAATAATAATATAGTAACAGTAATGTTCCTAGGAGGCTGCAATGCCTTTGAACCTCTCTCCAAATATTGCAAATAATAACATAGTGATAGCAAAATATTACAAATAATAGCATAATAATAGTAATGTCCCTGGGAGGCTGTAATGCCTCTTAATCGCTCTACCAATATTGCAAATAATAATATAGTAACAGTAATGTCCCTGGGAGGCTGCAATGCCTCTGAATCTCTCTACCAATATTGCAAAGAATAACATAGTAATAGTAATGTTCCTAGGAGGCTGAAATGCCTCTGAATCTCTCTCCAAATATTGCAAATAATAATATAGTAATAGTAATGTTCCTAGGAGGCTGCAATGCCTTTGAATCTCTCTACCAGTATTGCAAATAATAATATAGTAATAGTAATGCTCCTAGGAGGCTGCAATGCCTTTGAATCTCTCTACCAGTATTGCAAATAATAATATAGTAATAGTAATGTTCCTAGGAGGCTGCAATGCCTTTGAATCTCTCTACCAGTATTGCAAATAATAACAACATAGGGATTGCAATGTCCCAGGGAGGCTGCAATGCCTCTGAATCTCTACCAAACCTGAACAATTGCAAAAAAAAAAAAAAATCCCTTCCAAGCCACACACATAAGAAAATCTCCTCCAATCCCTGAGTCTTTGCAGATGACGTGCAAGAGACGCCCCTTCTCCCCCCAAGACACAACCTCTTTCCTTGGCTCCTGATTGGGCAGCCTGTTCTTTTGTTAGCCATCCAAGGCGTTGACTATTGGCTCTCAGGGCTGCCAATCACTCCCAACGAGGGCTGGCTAAACCCTGGGAAGCGCGTGAGGACCCCCTCCCTCTTCCACGCCCCCCCTTTGAGCTCTTTCTGCCTCTCTCTATTTTATTTTATTTTTTGCATTTGCAAAACCTTGCAAAAAGAAGGCGCAGCTTTTGCATGCAGGCCATTGAAGGCTGTTTTTTTTTTATTTTTGCATGCAATCAAGGCAAAGGAAAGGAAGGAAGGAAAAGGGGGGGAAGTGGGCCTGGAAATCAAGGCGTTTCCCTTTCTTTTTTCCTTTTTCTGCCTGTGTTTAAAATGCAAACTCAGGCCTAAGCAGAAGAAGAAGCAGCAGCAGAAGAAAGCTTGATTCCTCCCTTTGGATTATTGTCTTTTTCTTCTCCTTTTGCAAAGGTTGGAGCGACTTCTGAAGAGGAAGGGACTTCGGAGGCTTGGATCCTGATTTATCGCGGGACTAAACCGCCATGGCTGGTGCGGACAGGCCTGGCCCCTTTGGAACTGGGAGAAGAGGACCTTTGGGACAACCTTTCCACTTTGCATTGGGATATTAAGGCTTTATTTGGCACCTATAGAGAGATATTCTTCCTCTATTCCTTAGTTTTGCATTTGGCACCTAAAATATATATATTTTCTTCCTCCATTTCTTTGCAAAACAGCACTGGGATATTAAGACTGTTTTGCATTTGGCACCAATATATATATATATATATAGTCTTCATCCCTTGGAAAAACTCATTAAGGATTTATTTTGGAGCTCTTCCTTAGCAAGGATCTGTTTTGCATTTGGCACCTAAATATATGTATTTTCTTTCTCCATTTCTTTGCAAAACAGCACTGGGATATTAAGGCTCTGTTTTGCATTTGGCACCTAAATATATGTATTTTCTTCCTCTATTTCTTTGCAAAACAGCACTGGGATATTAAGGCTCTGTTTTGCATTTGGCACCTAAATATATATATTTTCTTCCTGTATTTCTTTGCAAAGCAGCACTGGGATATTAAGACTGTTTTGCATTTGGCACCAATATAAATATATAGTCTTAATCCCTTGGAAAACCTCATCAAGAATTTATTTTGGAGCTCTTCCTTAGTAAGGATCTGTTTTGCATTTGGCACCTATATATATATAGTCTTCATCCCTTGGAAAAACTCATCCAGGATTTATTTTGGAGCTCTTCCTTAGTAAGGATCTGTTTTGCATTCGACACCTAAATATATATATTTTCTTTATTTCTTTGCAAAACAGCACCGGGATATTAAGACTGTTTTTCATTTGGCACCAATATATATATATATAGTCTTCATCCCTTGGAAAACCTCATTAAGGATTTATTTTGGAGCTCTTCCTTAGTAAGGCTCTGTTTTGCATTTGGCACCTAAATATATATATATTTTCTTCCTCCATTTCTTTGCAAAACAGTACTGGGATATTAAGACTTGTTTTGCATTTGGAACCAATATATATATACAGTCTTCATCCCTTGGAAAAACTCATCAAGGATTTATTTTTGGAGCTCACCATTCAAAATCCCACTTTGGATCGAGATTTTGGAACCCACCATTCAAAAATCCCAGCTTGGATCCAGATTTGGACCGGTTCGGACCCGCTTTGACAGACATCCAGACGGACAAGACAGCCATGTCTGCCAAAGAGAACCCTTGCAGGAAATTCCAGGCCAACATTTTCAACAAAAGCAAGTGCCAGAACTGCTTCAAACCCCGGGAGTCGCATCTGCTCAACGATGAAGACTTGAACCAGGTAAAAAGTTACAGTAAAAGTGTTTTGGACTACAACTCCCACCATTCCTGACAGTCTCAGGCCCCTTTCCTTTTGCCCATCAGCTGCTTAAGCTGAGAGGGAAAAGGAAGGCAAGTGTGTAAGGTATGATTTCATGGCTTCTTGGTCAGGCTATTATATACATTTGTATTTTGGACTGCAACTCCCACCATTCCTAACAGCTGGTTTTGGGTTCTCCACCAAACTACAACTCCCAAGAGTTTCATCACATTGAGCCAAGTGGTATCAAACTGTATTCATTCTACAGTATAGAAATGCCCAAAGAGTTTTGGCCTAGGTTGTATGTATTATTATCTTCGTTTGTGTGTGTGTACGAATGTGAAAATGTATGTTTGTGTAAATATATATATAAACACACACACATTTATACCCCGCTTATACTCAAAGCAGCTAACAATGTTAAACAATAAAATTATATAAACACACACACACAAATGCTTATACCCAAAGCAGCTAACAATGTTAGAAAATAAATAAATACATACACACACACACACACATATATACAGTTTAGAACGGAAGACCCATAAACATTAAATTAGAATTTAAACCTAGAAGCACTAAAAGTCTCATTGTGGAGAGAAAAAGGAGGGTAGAAATAAATCTAATAATTATAAAATAATTAGAAACATTAAAATAGTTGAAAATCTATCAAAATGCATATACGCAGTGTGTGGGTCTCTTTTAGGAAAGGAAAAGCAGGATATAAACCATAAGCTATATATATATATATATATATATATATATATATATATGCACAGTATATATACACTACATTTATGTAAATGTGGAGATATATATATATAGCATGTATAGTATATGTATACACACACAGATAGTATATATACATGTATGTGTAAATATATACATACACATATACTGTGCGTGTGTGCGTGTATATGCATACACACAAACATACTGTATGTGTATCTGACCTAGGTCAAAACTTTTTTTCTGGGGATATAAATAAGATATATATATATATATATATATATATATATATATTCACACACACATACATATATAGAGTATATAGAGAGAGCAGGTATAGTATATGTATACACACACAGTATATATACATGTATAAATACATACACATATTCTGATTCTGTGTGTGTGTATATATACAGTATGTGTATGTATACTATATATGCATACACACAAACATATACAGTATATGCATGTGACCTAGGTCAAAACTTTTTTTTGTGGATATAAATAATAAGTAACACACACACACACACATATATATACACACACACATACAGAGTATATATACATGTATGTAAATATACACATTCTGATTCTGTGTATGCGTATATAAACGGTATGTGTGTATGTATGTATACTGTATATACATACACACAAACATATACAGTACGTGCATGTGATCTAGGTCAAAACATTTTTTCTGTGGATATAAATAATAAGTAACATATATATATATATATACACACACACACAGAGAGAGAGAGAGAGAGTATATATACGTATATGAAAATATACATATACATATTCTGATTCTCTCTGTGTGTGTATATTATATATATATATATATATATAGTACAGTAGAGTCTCACTTATCCAACACTCACTTATCCTATGTTCTGTAAGCCCGTTTAGCTTGGATAAGTGAGACTCTACTGTATATGCATGTGACCTAGGTCAAAACTTTTTCTGTGAATATAAATAATAAGTAACATACATCTATATATACACAGAGAGAGAAAGTTATACATGTATGAAACTATACATACACATATTCTGATTCTGTGTTTGTGTGTGTGTGTGTATATATATGTGGTACATGTGTATATATGCATAGACACAAACAAACAGTATGTGTGTGTCACCTAGGTCAAAACTTTTTCTTGTCGGGATCCCGCTGGTGCATCTATACAGTAGATAGTTAGTGTAGTAGATATTTAATGTGAGATATATATCTATATTTATATATATAGACTAGCTGTGCCCGGCCATACGTTGCTGTGGCAAAGTATGGTGGTATGGGAAATAAAAGTATTGAGGAATTGGTGGTAGTTAAGGTAAAGGTTTTACCCTACATTAAGTCCATTATAAATGGGTTATATAGCTGTGTTGAAGGGCCTTGAGTCTACACTGCCATATAATCCAGTTAAAATCAGATAATCTGTATTTTATAGGCAGTGTCGAAATGGCCTAAGTGAGGCCTAACTGTGCCTGTCCCCTGGGCTGAGTGGGTTGCTAGGAGACCAAGTGGGCGGAGCTTAGCCTTCTAACTGGCAGCAATTGGATAAAAGCAATTATTCCTCTCTCTCTAATTAGGACTTTATTTTTCTTTTCTTTTTGTTGTATCAACCGAGAGGCATGGATGATGGGTTGTGTTGTCAAATTTCGAGGTTGGAGGGCCTGTAGTTTTGTTGTTTTGTGGGTCGCCATGATGCCATCACTCTTTTATATATATAGATTATCAATATACAGTATATACAGTATGTGCTTGTGACCTAGGTCAAAACTTTTTCTTGTTGGGATCCCGCTGGTGCATCTACACAGTAGATATTTAGTGCAGTAGATACTTAATATGATATATATATATATATATATATATATATATATATATATACACTAGCTGTGCCCGGCCACGCGTTGCTGTGGCAAAGTGGTGGTGGTATTGGTTAAAAATTGTTGTGTAATTTTTATTTGACGTTATTTGCATTTTTAATTAATTTTATTGTAAGTTATATTTTTATTTATTATATTTTATTATTTTCTTGTATTATTTTTAGTTATTTTCTGTTATTATAGTATTTTATTGTATTAATTTTTTAGTGTTTTTTTATTATTTTTATTGGGTTGCTAGGAGACCAAGTTGGAGGAGCTTAGCCTTCTAACTGGCAGCAATTGGATAAAAGCAATTATTCCTCTCTCTCTAATTAGGACTTTATTTTTCTTTTCTTTTTGTTGTATGAAAGTAGAGGCGTGGATGATGGGTTGTGTTGTCTAATTTCGAGGTTGGAGGGCCTGCAGTTTTGTTATTTTGTGGGTCGCCATGATGCCATCACTCTTTTATATATATAGATTATCAATATACAGTATATACAGTATGTGCTTGTGACCTAGGTCAAAACTTTTTCTTGTCGGGATCCCGCTGGTGCATCTACACAGTAGATATTTAGTGCAGTAGATACTTAATATGAGATATATATCTATATTTATATATATAGATGTCTTTCGTAATCCAGACCTGGGGAAATGCAAGTGTCCTTGCGAGAAGGATTTTCGTCGCCCAAGAGAAGCTACAAAGGGAATAATTAGGGGGCATGCATTGGAAGGCCTCCCTGAGCAAATGATTTACACTTGGATTTTTTCCCCCCTTCCTTTTCTCCTTCCCCCCCCCCTCCTTTTGCACTACTTCTGACAGCCATGGTTACAATCCTATTATGGAAATGAGATCAGTCATATTGCGGAGCCAGGAGGCCGAAGGGGGTTGGAGGGCGGAGTGGGCTGGACACAGAAAGAAAGAAAAGAAGAGGGAGAGAATGCAGGGGAAAAATGCATGGGAGTGATACAGATCTTGGGGCAAAGCAAAATAAAACATGCATTGTTGTTGGAAGATAAAGTATGTAAACACTGCAGTTATTGCCATTGTTGCACCAGGACAAAATGAATGCAATGCAGGTTTGGGTTGGTGGATGCATGAGCAAAATTTGGGCATCGAGGAGTTTTGGGACTGCAACTCCCACCATTCCTAACAGCCTCAGGCCCTTTCCTTTTGCCCCTCAGCCGCTTAAGCGGCTGAGGGGCAAAAGGAAGGGGCCTGAGGCTGTTAGGAATGGTGGGAGTTGCAGTCCCAAAACTCCTCGATGCCCAAATTTTGTCCATTCCTGGGCTACAGGATGGGAAGGTTTCCTAACAACCTTTTGCAAAAGTATATGGGCATCAAACGCTTGACCTAGAAAGCTAAACAGATCCTCGTTGGGCCAAAAATATAAATTTAATTTTTTCAGTATGTGAATAAATTTGGGGGGAAAAATTAAATACACATATGCTTTGGACCTAAAGGAAAATTGGCTAAAAAGTTTTCACAGGTGTTATATGACACCGAAGAAGTTGGGAGCCATGTCCAAAAAGTTACCCGAATCATTGTTGGAAATGCAAATCCCAAGAAGGGACGTTTTTACCATCTTTGGTGGACTTGTACAAGAATACAAAAAAAATTCACGAAGAAACCCAAAAAATTTTGAATAAAAAATTTCCCATGTCCAAAAAGTACCCGAATCATTGTTGGAAATGCAAATCCCAAGAAGGGACATTTTTACCATCTTTGGTGGACTTGTCCCAGAATACAAAAAAATTCATGAAGAAACCCAAAAAATTTTGAATAAAAAATTTCCCATGTCCAAAAAGTACCCGAATCATTGTTGGAAATGCAAATCCCAAGAAGGGACGTTTTACCATCTTTGGTGGACTTGTCCAAGAATACAAAAAATTTGAAAAAAAAATTCACGAAGAAACCCAAAAAATTTTGAATAAAAAATTTCCCATGTCCAAAAAGTTACCCGAATCATTGTTGGAAATGCAAATCCCAAGAAGGGACGTTTTACCATCTTTGGTGGACTTGTCCAAGAATACAAAAAATTTGGGGGGAAAATTCACGAAGAAACCCAAAAAATTTTGAATAAAAAATTTCCCATGTCCAAAAAGTACCCGAATCATTGTTGGAAATGCAAATCCCAAGAAGGGACATTTTACCATCTTTGGTGGACTTGTCCAAGAATACAAAAAATTTGGGGGAAAAATTCACAAAAAAATTTTGAATAAAAAATTTCCCATGAAACCTGAATTTTATTTACTAGGAAGGATAGACTCATCACTAAATTGAGAAATAAATGAAGATAAATTATTTACTTATAGAACAACGGCGGCTAGGATAACCTTGGCCAAAAAAAATGGAAATTAAAACAGATTCCCGAATTAGAACTCTGGTTAGAGAAGTTGGAAGAAATAAGAGACATGGACCAATTAACTTTTTACATGAAAGAAACAAGAGGTAAACCCATTAAGAAGACTAATTGGGAAAAAGTGGATGTATATTTAAAAAAGACAAAAAAAAGGTAAAATAAAAGAAGAACCAGGACATTAACCCTCATGTAAACCCCCCCCCCCCCGTTTTTAAGTTTGTACGTCAGCATCACTTAAATAAAATAATAATAATAATAATAATAATAATAATAAGCTAAATAGATCCTCCATGGATAGGGATAGCATTCCTGTAAAGTCCTGGACTTCTGTGTTTTGCTTCTGTGTGTTTTGCAGCAAAAGTGTGGCCTTGCAATTTGAAACTAAGGCAAACCGTGGAGCTATTTATGTTGTTGTTGTTTATCATGTTGCTTTATGGCCTTCAAGAAAATCAGGGCAGTTGTTGTGCGGATGCATCCAAACTAGGAAGGCCTCTGGGTTGTTGTGTGTTTTTCTGGGCTGTCTGGCCACGTTCCAGAAGCATTCTCTCCTGACGTTTCGGCATCCTCAGAGGAAGGCCTCTCTTTATATGTTGTTGTTGTTTATCATGTTGCTTTATGGCCTTCGAGAAAATAAGTGCAGCTGTTGTGCGGATGCATCCGAACTAGGAAGGCCTCTGGGTTGTTGTGTGTTTTTCTGGGCTGTCTGACCACGTTCCAGAAGCATTCTCTCCTGACGTTTTGCCCTCATCTATGGCAGGCATCCTGACTCTAGAGTCATTTTGACTCTAGTGAGACTTTAGGACTGACTTGTTCCTTAATTTGCCTTTTGCCAAACCTTCGTACTTTAGTCATTCTGACTTTAGTGAGACTTTAGGACTGATTTGTTCATTAATTTGCCTTTTGGCAAAGCTTCGTATCTGCAGAACTCTCCACCAGAACGGCACCATCTTCCATTCTTTCTTTTTGACTGTACTCTTATTTTTCATTAATGATTGAGCCACAGAGTAGAGAATATTTAACTAGTTTGAATTGCCTGTAAAAGTCAGTATGGTACAGTAGTTTGAGGCGAGTAAGAAATAAAAATCTATTATTATTGTGTCGTCGAAGGCTTTCACGGGCGGAACCAATGGGTTGCTGTGAGTTTTCCGGGCTGTATGGCCATGTTCCAGAAATGTTCTCTCTTGACATTTGCCTGCCATAGATGTGGTGAAACATCAGGAGAGAACACATGGCCATACAGTCTGGAAACTCACATCAATCCATTATTATTATTATTATTATTATTATTATTATTATTATTATTATTATTACTACTACTACTACTACTACTACTACTACTACTATGCAAGCCTCAGTATGGTACAGTAATTTGAGGCAAGTAAGAAATAAAACTCCATTATTATTGTGTTGTCGAAGACTTTCATGGCCGGAACCAATAGGTTGCTGTGAGTTTTCCGGGCTGTATGGCCATGTTCCAGAAATGTTCTCTCCTGACATTTGCCTGCCATAGATGTGGTGAAACATCAGGATAGAACATATGGCCATACAGCCTGGAAAAATCACATCAATCCATTATTATTATTATTATTATTATTATTATTACTACTAATACTAGTAGTACGACTACTACTATGCAAGCCTCAGTATGGTACAGTAGTTTGAGGCGAGTAAGAAATAAAAATCCATTATTATTGTGTTGTCGAAGACTTTCATGGCCGGAACCAATGGGTTGCTGTGAGTTTTCCGGGCTGTATGGCCATGTTGCAGAAGTGTTCTCTCCTGACATTTGCCTGCCATAGATGTGGTGAAACATCAGGAGAGAACACATGGCCATACAGCCGGGAAAACTCACATCAATCCGTTATTATTATTATTATTACAACTAGTAGTATCAGTATCCACAATTTATTACTGTCTATGACCAGCATATATGAAAATGGGCACAGGTGCCCGAAAAGGGGAATCGCAGTTCCCGTAAAAGTCAAATAGAAGGACAAGTTAAAAACACGTTATAATAAAAACAGATTAAAAGCAGACTATTAGCAGGGTCGGCTAATAGTAAATATCGACCCACTAAGAGGCTCTGGAGGGGTATAGAGGGAGCATTTGCAGCATTTCAGTTATAACACGTAGTAATATTAATAATAATAATAATAATAATAATGGTGGTGCAACGTGTTACCTTCCTGCCAGAGCAGTACCTATTGATCTACTCACATTGGCATGTTTTCGAACAGCTAGGTTGGCAGAAGCTGGGGCTAACAGCGGGTGCTCACTCCGCTCCCCGAATTCGAACCTTCAACTTTCAGCAGCTCAGCAGTCTTAACATGCTGTGCCACCATGGGCCCTGTACAGCCACAGAAACACATCGTAAAAGTCACACTCTCTCAGCCCTGGAAGGAAGGCAATGTTGGCAATCCCTTTCTGAACAAAGCATTGCTGTACGTCAGAATTGATAGAAAGAAAGGCATAGGGATAGCAGTAACAACCAGGCCCTTTTGAACCCAGTACAGCTTTCAGGGATGAACATAACAGGACTTAATTCCAAGTTAAGAGTTGTGGGAACAATCTTGGGCCATAAATCAGAACAAAGAGGATCCTCAGACGTGAAGATGGCACAACCGAAGTGTCAGAATACTTTCCACCAGCTTGCCTCTCTTTGGGCAGGTGCCTCCCGTTTTATTGCTTTAAAGCACCCTAAACTCTCTCCGTTCCTGGCCCAGTTTGTAAACATAAGATCAGCTGTTTGCTGATGGTCTCTGGATTACTTTGAGAGTCCAATAAACATAAAACTTAAAGGCATCTCCACAGCCATTGACAAGAGTCACACCGATGCAATAAACTATTCTTATCCCATCTCCAAAGTGACCATTCTAAACTTGTTATGCCTAGTTTTCTCCTTGTTTGGTTGGGTTTTTGCTTCTTGTGCTTGTGCATTTTGTGATTTTAGCCTTGGGAGGATTGGGTTGAAAGGCGGCACACGAATGGCATGAAATAAATAAGGATAATAATAATAATAATTGGATAATAATAATAATAATAATAATAATAATAATAATTGGAACTTATGCATCAAGTACCACCTGCCAGCAGCAAAGAACTGGTGGGATCACAAACCAGCAAAGGTCGTGGAAAATGAGCACGCAAAGATCCTGTGGGACTTCCGAATCCAGACTGACAAAGTTCTGGAACACAACACACCAGGCATCACAGTTGTGGAAAAGAAAAAGGTTTGGATCATTGATGTCGCCATCCCAGTTGACAGTCGCATTGATGAAAAACAACAGGAAAAACTCAGCCGCTATCAGGACCTCAAGATTGAACTTCAAAGACTCTGGCAGAAACCAGTGCAGGTGGTCCCGGTGGTGATGGGCAAACTGGGTTCCGTGCCAAAATATCTCAGCCGGCATTTGGAAACAATAGACATTGACAAAATTACGATCTGCCAACTGCAAAAGGCCACCCTGCTGGGATCTGCACGCATCATCCGAAAATACATCGCACAGTCCTAGACACTTGGGAAGTGTTCGACTTGTGGTTTTGTGAAACGAAATCCAGCATATCTATCTTGTTTGCTGTGTCATACAACATCGTTGTGTCAATAATAATAATAAAACTTTATTTATACCCTGCCACCATCTCCCCGTGGGGACTCGGGGCGGCTTACATGGGGCAGAGGCCCAAACAACATAGAACAAAACATAGGCAACATAATACAAATCACACTATAAAAAGATAAAACAGTAATACAATATATCATTTAAAATAAAAATACAGGATAAAATATTGCATTTAAAACACATAAATGGTAAAATCGTAATAAAAACGGGATAAAAAAACTGGAGAACAGAGTGCAAATCCCTTGGTATGTTCCTGCCGGGCCAGGTGTGCCCAGGGGCAAGGTGAATAAGCAACTTTACTGGGAAACTGGGGCCAACTGGGAGAGAACAACAGGGGATGCATCAAAGAAGATGCCAGGCGACTGAAAACTCTTATCAACGGAAATAGGAGAAGTCGTCTTGCCGTTCCAGTAAATCCATCCGGAAATGCTAGCATCTGGTTGGGATCACTCTCTCCAAAGTCTCTTTCGGAGTTTCTGCTCTTGCTGTAGGATCTTTCTGGCAAACTCTGTCCCCCTTGTTTCTTTGTTTTCTATGCTGAGTGTTTTGCAAAGAGGATAAGCGTTCCTAATAGCTGTGGGTTTGGCAGGCTTTTTCTACCACCGCAGCATTTGCAAACAATTAAAAAATTAACAGCTTCAGATGCAGTTCAAAGAATTACGGAGGCAGGTCAGATTTAACCCGTAGTGAGGTATTACTGAAGCCACAGGTGATCATATAGATGTGTTGTGTCTCAGTCAACTGGAATGATGATGGCGATACGCTTTTTTTCTTTTCCTTTATTATAATAAAAAATACAGGATTTTATTTTGGAATTGCTCTAAAGCATCTGACCTAATATTCATCGTCAGCCATTCTTAGAGTTGTGTTCCCAACAAACCCAGTTAAGGAAAGGCAAAACAGAACGCTAAGTTTATGACTGCCAGAGAATATACCGTATATACTCGACTATAAGCCGACCTGAATATAAGCCGAGGCACCTAATTTTACCACAAAAAAACTGGGAAAACATTCACTCCAGTATAAGCCAAGATACAGTAGAGTCTCACTTATCCATTTTTGTAGTCAATGTTTTTAATATATCGTGATATTTTGGTGCTAAATTCGTAAATACAGTAATTACTACATAGCATTACTGCATATTGAACTACTTTTTCTGTCAAATTTGTTGTTTAACATGATGTTTTGGTGCTTAATTTGTAAAATCATAACTTAATTTGATGTTTAATAGGCTTCTCCTTAATCTCTCCTTGTTATCCAACATATTCGCTTATCCAACGTTCTGCCGGCCCGTTTATGTTGGATAAGTGAGACTCTACTGTACATGTAAAAGTAACAACAATAATAGAGTAAAATAATGAATGTAACAATACCTATAATAATAGAGAAAAATAATAAATATACCATATATATTGAGTATAAGCCGATCTGAATATAAGCCCACCAGGACCCTCATCCGAGTATAAGCCGAGGAAGGTTTTTTTTTTTTCAGTCCTAAAAAAGGGCTGAAAAACTAGGCTTATACTCAAGTATATACAGTATACATTCAGGGGAATTCCAGACAAGAAACAATCAGGGCCAGTTAACACCTTCCAACAAAGGATTCCCTCGGGAAGCAGTCAGGCTTTGAAGCTGCAAGGCTATTCAATGCTGGCCAATTGCAACATTCACACTTGCCTCAGGCAGACAAGAGTCCTTTCTACCACCCTGGATATTATTCCACAGATATGTAAACTCCACTTGCCTAGTTCCCAACAGACTTCACAATCTCTGAGGTTTTTCAACAGGGGCTGGATGCCCATCTGCTAGGAGGGTTCAGATTGTGTTTTTCTGCATGGCAAACGAGGTCCGACTGGATGACCTCTGAGGATCCTGTCCAACTTTATGATTCTCGACTGGTCTTGAATGTGATTTTATGATTGGTTTTTATTGGTTTTTTTATTGCTTTGTTTTTATTGTGGACTGGGCTTGGGCCCATGTAAGCCGCTCCGAGTCCCTTCGGGGAGATGGGGCGGGGTATAAAAATAAAATTATCATTATTATTATTATTATTATTATTATTATTATTATTATTAACTGAATTGTACAGTGTCTGTGACTGGAGATCAGGGTTCGAAACCTCGCTCAGCCATTGAAACGTACTGGGTGATTTTGGGTTAGTCACACATTCAGCCTTTGGGGATGGAGAAGGCAAGCCTCTTTGGAGCAAACCTTGCCAAGAAAACCATGTGCTGGCCTTGCCTTAGCATCGCCGGAGGTCAGAAATGAACCCAAACAACAACAGTGTTATTATTATTACTTAGATCTCTGGAATCACGAGAATTGATTCTATCATAATTGTAGAGAGACTTGCAATAAATGGTGGAATGTTGGTTTGGGGACATTTTTAAAACGTCGGATGGTGCAGATTAATTCACACTTTGCTTTTTTCTCATTTCAAAGGGCGCCTAAACAAGTTTGTTTTAATTATCTCTCAAAGGGCTTTGCTTTAAGCCAGAGTCAGGAGTATTGATGCAAGGTTATTATGAGAATCACTCCTACCCCGATGGCTTGTTTGGAAACACACAAAGGAGACGTAGTTGGAGATTATATGCACCATTTGGGTGTATTTTTTTCAACAAATGTGGGAAGCAAGTGACAACTTTGCTTGAAATGCGTCTCCGTTGGCCTCTTCTGAGAGCAAACACATCCTTTGTTTGGAAGGATAACGGAGCCATAATGAATCAGAGGCTAAATAGACTCCCATCTATTTATTGAAGAGAGGTAGGCAAATAAATGTTGACCGCGCTGTGTATGTAGGATTATTCTGCGCGTCTGTAGAGAGTCCACACAAAGATGTTGCAGCATAATAGAGAGGCAATGTGTCTCGAACAAAAGAGGATGAAATGTAGCCAGAGAAAGAGGGAGATAAGTGTGGTTTTGGGTTGGAGATTTCATTGGAGAAGTGAACCCAACTTCAGCTTCGACTTTCATTGATGCTGAAAAGGTTTTGAGAGGCTCGGCATCCTTGGAAAGGGTTTTCGGCTCAGTGGCAGGGCCCATGCTTTGCTTGTTCCAAGTCATTTTTAGACAATGAGCAGCTGTTGGTAAGTGTAGATCAGGGGTTCTCAACCTGGGGTCTCCAGATGTTTTTGGCCTCTAACTTCCAGAAATCCCAGCCAGTTTTACTAGCTGTTAGGATTTCTGGGAGTTGAAGGCCAAAAACATTTGGGGACCCCAGGTTGAGAACCACTGCTGTAGCTGGATGTGGGTTGTATTAGGATCCCAAAACTGTTTTGTGAGTTTCAATCCTTCTGGAATCCCCAGATTGCTTTTTGCTTTGTTGAGAAAATGATAAATTGTGTCTCCTAGGAGTCTTCTTTTCAAATTGGTTGCCTCCCCTTTGCATGTCTTCCAGTTAGATGTGTAAAAAGTTCTAGAAATGTTGAAGCTTAGTGGGAGATAATAATAATAATAATAATAATAATAATAATAATAATAATAATAATACAGTAGAGTCTCACTTATCCAACATAAACGGGCCGGCAGAATGTTGGATAAACGAATATGTTGGATAATAAGGAGGCATTAAGGAAAGCCTATTAAACATCAAATTAGGTTATGATTTTACAAATTAAGCACCAAAACATCATGTTATACAAAAAATTTGACAGAAAAAGTAGTTCAGTACGCAGTAATGTTGTGTTGCAATTACTGTATTTACAAATTTAGCACCAAAATATCATGATATATTGAAAACATTGACTACAAAAATGGCTTGGATAATCCAGAAGCTTGGATAAGCGAGGCTTGGATAAGTGAGACTCTACTGTATTTATATTAAAAAGTAGTTCAGTACGCAGTAATGTTGTGTTGCAATTACTGTATTTACAAATTTAGCACCAAAAAGTTTGACAGAAAAAGTAGTTCAATATGCAGTAATGCTATGTAGTAATTACTGTATTTACAAATTTAGCACCAAAATATCACGATGTATTG
The DNA here is from genome assembly GCF_035594765.1 of Anolis carolinensis. Classification (NCBI taxonomy): domain Eukaryota; kingdom Metazoa; phylum Chordata; class Lepidosauria; order Squamata; family Anolidae; genus Anolis; species Anolis carolinensis. The sequence goes on from NW_026943824.1 coordinate 4,997,691, forward strand.
AAAACATCGACTACAAAAATGTGTTGGATAATCCAGAACGTTGGATAAGTGAGTGTTGGATAAGTGAGACTCTACTGTAATAATAATAATAATAATAATAATAATAATAATAATAATAACAACAACTTTATTTTTATACCCTGCCTCTATCTCCCCAAAGGGGACTCAGGGCGGCTTACATGGGGCCAAGCCCAAATAAAAACAATAGCAATATAAAACACAACAATAGACAAGAGAAATGCACAATTATAAAAATTTTAACATGGTTTCACCCCGGCACGTTTGGAAAAAATATAACACAATCCTTGTCTCGTGACTTGGTTAGATAGGTAAAATTTCCAAACGTTTTGAATCCTTGGTAAATTCAAATTTAGGTCTTCTTAGAGTTAATGAGCCTGACATCAGAATAGAGATGTATTGGTATTCTGCAATTCACATATAAATGCTTGTGGCACAGTGTGTTAAAGCGCTGAGCTGCTGAACTTGCTGACCAAATGGTTGGTGGTTCGAATCCGGGGAGGAGAGTGAGCTCCCACTGTTAGCCCCAGCTTCTGCCAAGCTAGCAGTTCAAAAACATGCAAATGTGAGCAAATAGGTACCGCTCCAGCGGGAAGGTAACGGCACATGACCTAGGAGGAGTCTACGGACAATGCCGGCTCTTCGGCTTAGAAATGGAGATGAGCACCAACTGCCAGAGTTGGACACAACTAGACTTAACGTCAATGGAAAACCTTTACCTTGTGTTATCAGGGGAAGCAGTTTCCTGTCAGGACGCTTTTGGAAACTGAGATGAAAATAGCGATAGGAGATCTTTTTAAAAGGGAAATCTTTGAACATTCAGTTCTTGCACTGTCAGGAACAGATGATGACCCTTGTTCCCTTCTTTGAATGAAGCAGAAGATGAGGGCAGAAGATGAGTCCCTCCTCTGAACGAGACTTTGCTTGTCTTCCTTAGTTCTGGGTTAAAAACATCTTGGAAGATGGCTAGAGGCGACCACATGCTAGCTTTGCTCAGTCACCTTCTCTTCCTTTAAAAACAGTTCCTGAAAAGCCATCGGTGAGCTCCAAATGACAGTCCTTGGTTGCTGTTGGCATTGCGTAGAAGTCGAAATCCAGATGTGCTTGGCTGATGTGGGGGATTGCACGGGAAATGCTTACTTTGGGGAAGGAAACCTCAGACTCCTCCAGCAATTGTTTTCCTTTCTTCTCCATTCACTTCCTGTGTCTCCTGAACTTCAACACGTGCATGACATTGATGACGTTCCTGGGCACGATTTCGTTAGCAGAGAAATGGACACACAAGGCAGAAATATCTTGGAAATATGGTTTATCTCACTGAAGTATTGGACTGAAATTTAAAGACTAGCATCTTGTTTGTGATATATATGTGGTGTGATTCCACAGAGTGATTTTTCCATCAACGCACAACTGGTAGTTTAGGTGGACTTGTGTATGTTGCACTCACAGCCTCGGAGGGCAGTATTAAACCATCCTCGGTTAAAATTCAGCCAAGAAAACCCCATGATCGGTCGCCTTAGAGTTGCCCTGAGTCAGAAACTCCGGTGTCATTAAAAAGAAGCTGGTTTCTGTCCCCAGGTCTCCCCGCACAGAACTGCACTTATGTCCAGACACACACTCAGAGTCACCAACCAGGACACGTGAACTGGGACTTTGTACTGGAGACAACAAGTTTTGGGAAGGCAGGACTGCAGAGAAGAGATGTTGGATGTTTATTTAATTATATTATTATATTATAACCACTGCCACCAGTGTAAAGATGTTTATAATGCGGCCACCAGATGTAAAGGGGATTATCCACGCTTGCCACCACTATGGGAAGATATAGCCACTAGCTACTTAGAGAGAAGACCTTTTAAATCTTGTTTTTCTTCTTTCTTCTTATTTGTTTTTGATTGTAATATATATGACAGAAGCTGAGATGTTTAAAAGAACAATAACATGTTTATTCTGGCACAAAGCTTAATGGTTACAGTAACTTTCTCTTTAGAGGCACTTTGGTTAACAGTTGCAAGGCTAGAATGAGGTGTTTCAAACTTCTTAAAATGTCACTTCTTTCTTTACTGCTCTAAACTGCAGTCACCCTATGAATTATAATCACAGATGATCTGTTCCTCATCAGGAGACAGACTACCTTAAAATAAGTCACCAAACTTATTTTAAATTGACTCAAAAATAAGCATTTGAGTCTCCCTGATCCCTTCAACTGAGGGTCAGTCTTCACTGTACCTCATCAGGGCACAGACTCACTGCTTCTTTTTTAAACCTGGACTTCTCCACCAAACCGGCAGTTGGCTCCGCCCACTTCTCCATGGCAACCAACTCATGAGTGCAGAGTAACTGAAATATTGATCCTTTTAAAATGCAATTAAACATGACATCTGTAAACCAAAAAATTCACACTTCGTTACAAGGAACAATGAGAGATCAATTTTAATTCCTGTTCACACGTCTGCTTCCCCACAATACCACACAATACCCTCAAGGTTCTCCAACAGCAAAACACAAGATCAGTGGTTCTCAATCTGTGGGTCCCCAGGTGTTTTGGTCTACAATTCCCAGCTTTTAGGATTTCCAGGAGTTGAAGACCAAAACATCTGGGGACCCACAAGTTGAGAACCACTGCATGAGATGAAGAAATTGGTAGGTTTGGATCAGGTTTCATCCATGACGTCTGGTTTACTGTGATCATTCTTGCTGTTGAGGATCAAGGAAAGAAAATCTAACCTTTCATCCATTTCAGGAAGATGATTTAGGAAGCTGAGAGTAACTGTGGACAGTAATCCACAGTTACTATCCATCCATCTATCCATATCAGGAAGATGGATTAGGGTTGGACAAGCAACCTGAAGCTATCGTTTTTCCATCCAGCCGTCCTAGTAAGATGATTTAGGAAGTTGCAACTGTCTTTCCTTCCTTCCTTCCTTCCTTCCTTCCTTCCTTCCTTCCTTCCTTCCTTCCTTGCCTCCCAGGAAGACAGTTTCAGAAGCTGACCATCAAAGAAACCCACATATATCCTTCATTCTTTCCTTCTGGCCATCCATCCATCTCAGGAAGATAGTTTAGGAAGCTGATCATCACCACAGCTATCCCTTCCTTGCTTTCTTGCGTCCTTCCTTCCTTGCTTCCTTCCTCCCTTCCATCCATCCTTCCTTCCTTCCTTGCTTCCTTCCATCCATCCTTCCTTGCTTCCTTCCTTGCTTCCTTCCATCCATCCTTCCTTGCTTCCATCCTTCCTTCCATCCATCCTTCCTTGCTTCCTTCCATCCTTCCTTCCTTGCTTCCTTCCATCCTTCTTTCTTTCTTTCCTTCCTTCCTTCCTTCCTTCCTTCCTTCCTTCCTTCCTTCCTTCCTTCCTTCCTTCCTTGCTTCCTTCCTTCCTTGCTTCCTTCCACCCTTCCTTCCTTGCTTCTTTCCATCCTTCCTTCCTTGCTTCCTTCCTTCCATCCTTCCTTCCTTGCTTCCTTCCATCCTTCCTTCCTTGCTTCCTTCCATCCTTCCTTCCTTGCTTCCTTCCTTCCATCCATCCTTCCTTCCTTCCTTCCTTCCTTCCTTCCTTCCTTCCTTCCTTCCTTCCTTCCTTCCTTCTGGAAGCTGATGGACAAAATCACCCGCAGCTGTCTTTCCATCCATCCATCTCATAGTTTAGGAAGCTGATCATCACCACAGCTATCCCTTCCTTCCTTCCTTCCTTCCTTCCTTCCTTCCTTCCTTCCTTCCTTCCTTCCTTCTGGAAGCTGATGGACAAAATCACCCGTAGCTGTCTTTCCATCCATCCATCTCATAGTTTAGGAAGCTGATCATCACCACAGCTATCCCTTCCTTCCTTCCTTCCTTGCTTCCTTCCTTCCTTCCTTCCTTCCTTCCTTCCTTCCTTCCTTCCTTCCTTCCTTCTGGAAGCTGATGGACAAAATCACCCGCAGCTGTCTTTCCATCCATCCATCTCATAGTTTAGGAAGCTGATCATCACCACAGCTATCCCTTCCTTCCTTCCTTCCTTGCTTCCTTCCTTCCTTCCTTCCTTCCTTCCTTCCTTCCTTCCTTCCTTCTGGAAGCTGATGGACAAAATCACCCGCAGCTGTCTTTCCATCCATCCATCTCATAGTTTAGGAAGCTGATCATCACCACAGCTATCCCTTCCTTCCTTCCTTCCTTCCTTCCTTCCTTCCTTCCTTCCTTCCTTCCTTCCTTCCTTCTGGAAGCTGATGGACAAAATCACCCGCAGCTGTCTTTCCATCCATCCATCTCATAGTTTAGGAAGCTGATCATCACCACAGCTATCCCTTCCTTCCTTCCTTCCTTCCTTCCTTCCTTCCTTCCTTCCTTCCTTCCTTCCTTCCTTCTGGAAGCTGATGGACAAAATCACCCGCAGCTGTCTTTCCATCCATCCATCTCATAGTTTAGGAAGCTGATCATCACCACAGCTATCCCTTCCTTCCTTCCTTCCTTCCTTCCTTCCTTCCTTCCTTCCTTCCTTCCTTCCTTCTGGAAGCTGATGGACAAAATCACCCGCAGCTGTCTTTCCATCCATCCATCTCATAGTTTAGGAAGCTGATCATCACCACAGCTATCCCTTCCTTCCTTCCTTCCTTCCTTCCTTCCTTCCTTCCTTCCTTCCTTCCTTCCTTCCTTCCTTCTGGAAGCTGATGGACAAAATCACCCGCAGCTGTCTTTCCATCCATCCATCTCATAGTTTAGGAAGCTGATCATCACCACAGCTATCCCTTCCTTCCTTCCTTCCTTCCTTCCTTCCTTCCTTCCTTCCTTCCTTCCTTCCTTCTGGAAGCTGATGGACAAAATCACCCGCAGCTGTCTTTCCATCCATCCATCTCATAGTTTAGGAAGCTGATCATCACCACAGCTATCCCTTCCTTCCTTCCTTCCTTCCTTCCTTCCTTCCTTCCTTCCTTCCTTCCTTCCTTCTGGAAGCTGATGGACAAAATCACCCGCAGCTGTCTTTCCATCCATCCATCTCATAGTTTAGGAAGCTGATCATCACCACAGCTATCCCTTCCTTCCTTCCTTCCTTCCTTCCTTCCTTCCTTCCTTCCTTCCTTCCTTCCTTCCTTCTGGAAGCTGATGGACAAAATCACCCGCAGCTGTCTTTCCATCCATCCATCTCATAGTTTAGGAAGCTGATCATCGCCACAGCTATCCCTTCCTTCCATCCATCCATCCTTCTTTCCTTCTTTCCTTCCTTCCTTCCTTCCTTCCTTTAGGAAGCTGATGGACAAAATCACCAGCAGCTGTCTTTCCATCCATCCATCCATCTCAGGAAGATGATTTAGGAAGCCGATTATCAGTGACACCCACTGCTGTTGTTGCATCCATCCATCCATCCATCCATCTCAGGAAAATGTCTTAGGAAGCTGATTGTCAAAGGAACTTGTCATTATCCCCATCTATCCTTCCTTTCCTCCATCTCAGAAGAAAGTTTCGGAAGTTTCCGAGTTGGAGGATGGAAACAAGGGCTTCTCATTCACCCAAAACACTCTCCCCTCCCCCTTTTTATTCTGCCCTCAGCCAGAAGTTTTTCCTGGTGACTAATGTGAACTTCTGGAGCATGTTTTGACAGGCCAGTCATGCAGCTCCCGGGGAATTCTTCCTCCCTTCCCAGATTTCCACACGCTTTCTCATGATACCCTTGTGTCCTCGTCCCTTTGGGCCTGAGATTAGCGTCCGCACCAGGTGTTTGGTCATTTCTGCTCTCGGCATACGGTCGAGACGGGGCTTACATTGGATCAGCGACAAGATCTAAAAGCGGGATGGGACCATGGCGATCCATCACTTTTATGTTTCGCGATGAGCTGTTTGTATAAATAAGCGTTGACGTTCTGGTTCATCTGTCGGGATGATGGCGCCGTTCCTGGAAGGCCTGACGTTACCTCTTCCAGTCCTGCTTTTTAAATGTCTGCTCTCCCGGGCTGAGTTTGATCAGACTTTTAAAAAAGGAAATGGATATGTTTGTGTGTCTTTTTCTCCCTGGTGTTAATGGTTTTGCCAGAGCAGTACCTATTGAGCTACTCACATTTGCATGTTTTATTTATTTATTTTATTTACAGTATTTATATTCCGCCCTTCTTTCTCACCCCGAAGGGGACTCAGGGAGGATTACAATGAACACATATATGGCAAACATTCAGTGCCAACAGACAAACAACATACAGTATAGTATAGACAGACACAGAGGCATTTAACATTTTTTTCCAGCTTCACAATTCCGGCCACAGGGGGAGCTGTTGCTTCACTGTCCACTAGTGGCTGTACTTCCTCATTCCATTCCTCGCGTTTTGCTGGCAGTTTTATGATGTTGTAAATTACAGTAGAGTCTCACTTATCCAAGCCTCGCTTATCCAAGTTTCTGGATTATCCAAGCCATTTTTTGCAGTCAGTGTTTTCAATATATCGTGATATTTTGGTGCTAAATTCGTAAATACAGTAATTACAACATAACATTACTGCGTATTGAACTACGTTTTCTGTCAAATTTGTTGTATAACATGATGTTTTGGTGCTTAATTTGTAAAATCATAACCTAATTTGATGTTTAATAGGCGTTTCCTTAATCTCTCCTTATTATCCAAGATATTCGCTTATCCAAGCTTCTGCCGGCCCATTTAACTTGGATAAGTGAGACTCTACTGTAGTTAAATTAGCCTCCCGCATAAAGCGTACCTAAATTTCCCTACTTGACAGATGCAACTGTCTTTCAGGGCTGCATAGGTCAACAGCAAGCTGGGCTATTTAATGGTCGGGGACCCAGGCTTTGAACTCATGACCTCTCGGTCAGTAGTGATTTATTGCAGCTGGTTACTAGCCAGCTGCGCCACAGCCCGGCCCTACTTGTTTTCGAACTACTAGGTTGGCAGGAGCTGGGGCTAACAATGGGAGCTCATCCCACTCTCCAGATCCCAACTTATTCCAAGCTCTATAGCTCAGTGGTTTAACCCGTTGTGTCACCATGTTAACCACCTACAAATACTAGGAGTTTTAAACTCTATTTTAGAGGTTGGAACTAGCCAAACCATCCCTGGCTATTTCCTTCCCAAATAAAACCCTCTAAAATTCATGTAGTTGCCATAATACAGCTGGCAAGTTGAAGAAGGTGTGCGCATGAATGCGTGCGCGCACACACAAATATTACGATTAAACCTTAAGAAGAACCTCCTGACAACGAAAGCGGTTTAGACTAGATTAGCTCAGGATTTGGAATGCCTGCCTGTCAAGAGATGTCTTAGCCCTGGATTCTTCCGTTGACAGAAGGCTGGACTAGATGGCCTTTGGGGTTCCCTTCTGTTTCTAAATCACGTGATAAAGTTTTCTGCTGGGCATTTTGTCTTATTAAGTATGTTTTTAAAATTTGAATACTCGGAGCATTGGCACAGATTGGTGCAAAGCGACTTCCTCATCCGAGCTGTTTAATAAATACAAGCTTCCCATTTCAGTGGCCAGTTCAAGCCAGGCAAGACTGGGAAATCTCCGGAACTTTTCTTCTGGCGGATGCGGCACTTTGGTTGTTGTTGTTGGCGCCTGGGATTTGTCAAGACGGCTGTCCCTAAAAACTCTTGTAAACCGTCCCAGACCTGTTTCAATAGTCTCTGCCGTTTCCAAAGGCGCCCAGATCCCCAAACAGAATTAGGAGATGATTTGGGTGACGAGGATTATTTATTTTTATTTTATTACAATACAGTAGAGTCTCACTTATCCAAGCTAAACAGGCTGGCAGAAGCTTGGATAAGCAAATATCTTGGATAATAAGGAGAGATTAAGGAAAAACCTATTAAACATCAAATTAGGTTATGATTTTACAAATTAAGCACAAAACATCATGTTATACAACAAATTTGACAGAAAAAGTAATTCAGTACGCAGTAATGTTATGTTGCAATTACTGTATTTACAAATTTAGCACCAAAATATCACGATATATTGAAAACATTGACTACAAAAATGGTTTGGATAATCCAGAAGCTTGGATAAGCGAGGCTTGGATAAGTGAGACTCTACTGTATTTATATCCCGCCCTTCTCACTCATAGGGGACTCAATATAAACCCAATATAAAAATATTACAGACAATTCAATCAGTTAAAATTAAATACATTAAACATTGATAAAATATAAATATAAATGCACAATTGACTTCCTTGCCATACTATTCTCACAGCAGATTTGGCCGAGAGATAGCAACAAGGTCAAAGTCATTGAGTGAATTTCATAGCTGAAAAAAATATTGAACCTTGGCTTCTATGGGCTTCATCCAATGTTCACTTTCTCAGTGCCAACACAGTCTTAGATAATAGTATAGGTAAAGGTTTTCCCCTAAAATTAAGTCTAGTCGTGTCCGACGCTGGAAGTTAGTGCTCATTTCCATTTCTAAACCGAAGAGCCGGATTCGTCCGTAGACATCACCTAGGTCATGTGGCCGGCTTGACTGCATGGAACGTTGTTACCTTCCTGTTGGAGCGGTACCTATTGATCTACTCACATTTGCATGTTTTCGAACTGCTAGATTGGCAGAAGCTGGGCTAACAGTGGGAGCTCACCCCGCTCCCCAGATTCAATCCACTGACGGTCCAGTCAGCAAGTTCAGCAGCTCAGCGGTTTAACCTAGATAATAATATAGTATATCAGAGTCTCACTTATCCAACCTACACTTATCCAACGTTCTGGATTATCCAACGCAGTTTGCCTCCCGCCCCTATCCACAGCTGTTTCTCTAGGCAGCAAGGATTGAACGTTTTATGGATTTAATTCTGACAATGTGGCTACTGTAAGTTCATTTTATGCAATTATATCCTTATTTGTCGTCAATTTGTTAGTAGCCAATTTTTTTTAGTCAGTGTTCTCAATATATTACAATGTTTTGGTGCTAAATTCATAAATACAATAATTACTACATAACGTTATCAGGTTTTGAACTGCTTTTTCTGGCGATTTGTTGTAAAACATGATATTTTTGGGGCTTAATTTGTAAAATCATAACTTAATTTGACATTGAATAGGCTTTTCCTTAATCCCTCCTTATTATCCAGCATTTTTGCTTATCCAACGTTCTGCCGGCCCGTTTATGTTGGATAAGTGAGACTCTACTGTAGTTCATTACACATTAATGCTATGTAGTAATTACTGTATTTACGAATTTAGCACCAAAATAGGCATTGTAGGCATTGAAAACATTGACTACAAAAATGCGTTGGACAATCCAGAACATTGGATAAGTGAGACTCTACTGTAGTAGGTATTTGTTTAACCTCATTGTAGTAGTAGTAGTTAGCACTTACTTAGGATCTATATAATCCGAAAATTTGTAATCTGTATAATCATTTTTTTTTTAAATTTGTGATCTGTATAATTCTCATGATGATGGGAATGCTGTCTTGGTTTTACTGAAGTCCCATTTGGAATATTTTTTGATTGGCACCTTTCAGTGCGGATGAGAGACTTGTTTTATTGTTTCTTGCGTTACAAGGATCCCTGCTTCATCCCTTGTCTTTCGCAGGTAGAATTACACTCTGGGAAGAAGCATCAATTAGGAAAAGTGGTTAAAATAAACCAAAAAAGAGCCCATCTCTGCCCCAGAAACGCCACCAGTCAAACACCAGTCAAAGTCCATCACAAGGCAACCTTTCTCTGCTTGGGAAGCAACGCCTATAAAATACACAGTGCAAAAAAGAAAAGAATAAACCCAACCCTAGCCTTGATTTTTTTTTTCCAGCCAGCTTTAAACACATACACGAGAGTGTATTGTGCACGATGGGTTCGAATCCATCCTCTTGCACCAAACTCACCAGGCATGCAATACCTGTCTGCAAAATGAGGATAATCCTAATAGTAGCTTTACAGAGTTGTTGCAAGGATGTCCGAGATCATCTTGCACAAAGTCCTGGAAGCACCTCATCCCTGCTATTATTGCGGTTGTTATTCATATGCCACCCGGAGTCAGCCAAGGCTTGAAAAGTATGGCTAAAATTAGATTTTCATCCGGAATATCAATGTCACTAGGCCTTTCCTCAGCTGATAACACAGAAAGAAGTATCTATAGTTACCCTACCTTTGCTGGGCATGACTAAATTTATTTCCTCACTCCTTCTCTACCTGTCTTCTGAAAAAAGGAGTGAAGCAAATGACTGATCAAAGGCCGAGAAGTTTTGTCTTCTATTACTTCTATTTAATACATTTAATAGATGCTGCTCATTTCTCTCAAATGGGACTTTGGTCTTAGTTGTTTTGGAGAGTCTGTTCGGCAAACTGATACACTAGCTACTATATGCAGTATAGTCTCACTTATCCAACACTTGCTTATCCAATGTTCTGGATTATCCAACGCATTTTTGTAGTCAATGTTTTCAATATATCATGATATTTTGGTGCTAAATTCATAAATACAGTAATTACTGCAAATAAGGCAGAAGGGAGTTGGGCTTAATGGCCCAAGGGGTCTCTTCCAACCCTTATTATTATTATTATTATTATTATTATTATTATTATTATTATTATTATTAACATTGAGGCTGGGTGGCCATCTGTCAGGGGTGCTTTGCTAGTGCTTTTGGTGCACAAAGGCAGAAGGGAGTTGGGCTTAATGGCCCAAGGGGTCTCTTCCAACCCTCATTATTATTATTATTATTATTATTATTATTATTATTAACATTGAGGCTGGGTGGCCATCTGTCAGGGGTGCCTTGCTAGTGCTTTTGGTGCACAAAGGCAAAAGGGGATTGGACTTAATGGCCCAAGGGGTCTCTTCCAACCCTCTTTATTAATAATAATAATTAATAATAATAATAAACATTGAGACTGGGTGGCCATCTGTCAGGGGTGCTTTGCTTGTGCTTTCGGTGCACAAAGGCAGAAGGGGATTGGACTCAATGGCCCAAGGGGTCTCTTCCAACACTCTTTGTTGTTGTTGTTGTTGTTGTTTATTATTATTATTGCTCGGTGGCCAACTATAGTCTGGCCCTCCAATGGTCCGAAGGATCGTGAACCGGTCCCCTGTTTAAAAGGTTTGGGGACCCCTGGTCTACGCTGTCGTCGGCATATTGAACTCGGTTAGCATTGACATGGATTGGATTCAGGCTTTTGCACAAGGTCTGATTGATGATTGGTATGTATATTTGGTGCTGCATTGTCTTACATTTTTATATATTGTATTTTACTATGTTATTTAATTATTTTAACTGTTTTATTCTTATTTTATTGTATTATAATGTACTGGTAGTGATCCTACCAGTTGTATAAGCCGCCCGGAGTCCCCTCGGGGAGACGGGCGGGGTAGAAATATTGGAAATAAATCAATATTGGAATTTAAGCAGCAGCGGGATGCCCATCTGTGGAGGGGGCTTGGCTTGTTTTCCTTCTCCCTGGTAGAAGGGGGTTGGATTGGGTGGCCCTTGGAGGTCTCTTCTAACTCTGGGCCTCTGGGTGATGTGGCCGTGAGCCGTGGAGGGAGTGGAGGCAAGCGATTGCCCAACCGAGGCTGCGTGGGTTGTGGGGCGGGTGCGAATCCGCAGGTGTGCCGACAGAAAGGAGCCGCACCGAGAGATGTAGGAGCCAAGGAGCGAGAGAAGCAGCCATGAGCCGAGGAGGAGGAAAAGGGGGTCGTGCCAGGAGCTGCTGGAGGGCGATGGAGGAGGCAGGTGCAGAGACCCAGGTGTGTCAGAGTCGGATGGAGACAGCCAGCCGTGGCCTGGAATCGAGTCACGCGCATCGTGGAAGCCGGGCATTTGGTTAGATCAGGGTCCTCAAACTTTTTAAGCCGAGGGCCGGTCCACAATCCTTTTGACTGTTGAGGGGCCAGATTATCATTTGAAAGAGAATACAAACAAATTCTGATGCACACTGCATATGTCTTATTTACAGTGCAAAAACAACAACAACAACAAGAACAATGAAATAACAATACAATATTTAAAAATAAAAACAAATTTAACCAACAGGATTTCAATGGGAAGTGTAGTCCTGCTTCTGGCCATTGAGATAGTCAAGTTAATTAGGGTTGTTGTTGTTGTTGTGTGCCTTCAAGTCATTTCAGAGTTTGGGTGAGCCTAAGTCTAAAATTTATTTATTTACAGTAGAGTCTCACTTATCCAACACTCGCTTATCCAACGTTCTGGATTATCCAACGCATTTTTGTAGTCACTGTTTTCAATATATCATGATATTTTGGTGCTAAATTCATAAATACAGTAATTACTGCATAGCATTACTGCGTATTGAACTACTTTTTCTGTCAAATTTGTTGTATAACATGATGTTTTGGGGCTTCATTTGTAAAATCATAACCTAATTTGATGTTTAATAGGCTTTTCCTTAATGCCTCCTTATTATCCAACATATTGGCTTATCCAACATTCTGCCGGCCCGTTTATGTTGGATAAGTGAGACTCTACTGTATTTATTTATTATTTACTACATTTGTATCACACCCTTCTCACCCCAAAGGGGAGTGGCTTACAAATTATATGTACATACAATATATTATATTATTAGCATAGCAGAATATCAGCATTATATATTACTATATTGAACTATACCCCTATACTGTAATATTATTAGGAATATTATGTGTAATATAGAATATATAATTAATATTATTATATGGTATTATTATTAGTGTTATATTGTATTACATTATAATATTATTTTCAATATTATATGTATATACAATATATTATATTATAAAACTGAGGGCGGGGGCCAGGTAAATGACCTCGGAGGGCCGCATAGTTTGGGGACCCCTGGGTTAGGAAATGTTTGAGGAAGTAGTTGCTTTTTTAAAAAAATCCAGCTAATTACCCAAAATCCCCATTGGCACCCTTCTCTCCTTCGAGGAACCACGAATGGGACTTCTATGGGAAAGGAAGGCAACGCCTCTCCCTTTCCCCAGAACCACGGCTCTGGGGTTTATTTCATTTTTGTGGCCTAGGGCAGGGGTCCCCAAACTTTTAAAACAGTGGGCCAGTTCACGATTCTTCAGACCGTTGGAGGGCCGGACTAGTTGGCCACTGAGAAATAATAATAATAATAATAATAATAATAATAATAATAATAACAACAACAACAACAACAACAACAACAATAATAATAAAGAGGGTTGGAAGAGACCCCTTGGGCCATTGAGTCCAATCCCCTTCTGCCTTTGTGCACCAAAAGCACAAGCAAAGCACCCCTGACAGATGGCCACCCAGCCTCAATGTCAATAATAATAATAATAATAATAATAATAATAATAATAATAATAATAGACCCTTGGGCCATTGAGTCCAATCCCCTTCTGCCTTTGTGCACCAAAAGCACAAGCAAAGCACCCCTGACAGATGGCCACCCAGCCTCAATGTCAATAATAATAATAATAATAATAATAATAATAATAATAATAATAATAATAGACCCTTGGGCCATTGAGTCCAATCCCCTTCTGCCTTTGTGCACCAAAAGCACAAGCAAAGCACCCCTGACAGATGGCCACCCAGCCTCAATATTAATAATAATAATAATAATAATAACAACAACAACAACAATAATAAAAAAGAGGGTTGGAAGAGACCCCTTGGGCCATTGAGTCCAATCCCCTTCTGCCTTTGTGCACCAAAAGCACAAGCAAAGCACCCCTGACAGATGGCCACCCAGCCTCAATATTAATAATAATAATAATAATAATAACAACAACAACAACAATAATAAAAAAGAGGGTTGGAAGAGACCCCTTGGGCCATTGAGTCCAATCCCCTTCTGCCTTTGTGCACCAAAAGCACAAGCAAAGCACCCCTGACAGATGGCCACCCAGCATCAATATTAATAATAATAATAATAATAATAACAACAACAACAACAATAATAAAAAAGAGGGTTGGAAGAGACCCCTTGGGCCATTGAGTCCAATCCCCTTCTGCCTTTGTGCACCAAAAGCACAAGCAAAGCACCCCTGACAGATGGCCACCCAGCATCAATGTTAATAATAATAATAATAATAATAATAATAATAATAATAATAATAATAATGGTTGTAAGAGAAGAAGAGACCTCTTGGGTTATTTAGGCCAACCCCCTTCTGCCCTTGTGCCGTGGGGGCCGGATAAATGGCTTCGATGGGCCGCATCCGGCCCCCGGGCCTTAGTTTGGGGACCCCTGGCCTAGGGGATAAAAGCCTCGTGACTTGAAGGTTGGGTTGCTGACCTGAAGGCTGCCAGGTTCGAATCCCACCTGGGGAGAGCGCGGATGAGCTCCCTCTGTCAGCTCCAGCTCCATGCGGGGACATGAGAGAAGCCTCTCACAAGGATGGTAAAACATCAAAAACATCCGGGCGTCCCCTGGGCAATGTCCTTGCAGACGGCCAATTCTCTCACTCCAGAAGCAACTCTGGTTGCTCTTGACACGGAAAAAAAAAATCGTTCCCACAAAAGCCGGACCAATTTGAGCTAAGGCCGTCCAAACAGATTGGTGCTAGTTAATCAACGTATTTCATTCATTAAAGGGAAATCTAAACCAGCTGCACTTATTGACGTTGGTTTTATTCCCTTGGTTTCCAATAGAAATCGGATATATAGGATAGAATCCTGTTCTCCTCTGTGTACGGGATTATATGGGTTTATTGGATTTTGTTATAGTTTCAAGGCCTGTTTGAGCAAAGGTAGTTTTATTTTTCTTCGTCTCGGGAACGATTTGAGAAACTGCAAGTTGCTTTTGGCATACGAGAGAAGCCTCCCATAAGGATGGTAAAACAGCAAAGGTGGTTCGGTTAGATCAGTGCGAGTCTTATTTTATTAAGTACATTCTGTTTCCACGGATTCTTCATCCACAGATTGAACCGTCCACAACTTGAAAATGCTTTTAAATATTTTGCAATTTTATATATTATTTTATAAATGTTTTCAAGCTGTGGACAGTTCAATCTGTGAATGCAAAATCCATGGAAATGCCGTATTTATAATCTCAGAATTTTACAGGATGCATTAATGAGGGAAGTATTAGAATTTCGTCTAAATATAAGACAGAATTGCAAAAATGAATGCAGATTTTTTTTATCGTGTTAGAAGCAACTTGAGAACATACTACAAGTCGCTTCTGGTGTGAGAGAATTGGCCTTCTACAGAGACGTTGCCCAGGAAACGCCTAGATGTGTTGCTGGGACGCTTCTCTCATGTCCTTGCAAGCTGTAGCTGACAGACGGGAGCTCACCCCATCTCACGGATTCGAACCGCCGACCTTTAAGTCAGCAGTTCAGCTGGCACAAGGGTTTAACCCATTTCAGTGCAGATTGAAGGGGGAAATTAATTTGCATCTTTGTTATTGTGCTATGTATGAACAGTGTGATAATGTCCTGATTTATAACAACATTGAATGTTTGCCGATATTTGTTGTTAAACCACCCTCAGTCCCCTTTGGGAGATAGGGCGGGACATAAATAAAGATTATTTATTTATTATTATTATTATTATTATTATTATTATTATTATTGACACACTATGACATGGCAAATGAGATGTATATGCTGGATTTCGTATCACAAAATCACAAGTCGAACACTTCTCAAGCGTTTAGGACTACATAATGTATTTTCAAATCCAAGTAAGGTGGCCTTTTGCAGTTGACAAGTCGTCACTTTGTCGATGATGATAATAATAATAATAATAATAATAATAATAATAATAATAATAATAATAATAATAATAATAATGATGGTGGTCCCGGTGATGATGGGCACATTGGGTGTCGTGCCAAAAGATCTCAGCCGGCATTTGGAAACAATAGACATTGACAAATGTCTGCCAACTGCAAAAGGCCACCCTACTGGGATCTGCACTCATCATCCGAAAATACATCACACATTTCCTAGACACTTGGGAAGTGTTCGACTTGTGATTTTGTCATACAAAATCCAGCATATCTATCTTGCTTGCTGTGTCATAATAAAATAATAATAATAATAAATTTATAAGAAAAGGCAAGATTTGAATAAAAGACACTTTTATACCATTGTTTTATTCTCCCTCCTATTAATTGCCTGTCGATTGGGGAGGAGCATTAGGTGAAAGGGTTTGGTTTTGCAACGTTACGTTTTATAATTCAGTTTAAAAGTTGACGAATGTCATAAGCTTTTTCAATCGGTTTTAATCTCTGAGGATTATGTCTTGACAAGGCTTCCTCTCTGTTACATAATTATCCAACAGATACAGGTGTCTTTTTTATTTTTCCCATTTTGTGTCGAAGGCGAAAAAGGATGACATCTGTTTAGTAAAAACCCGTCAAGCAAGTTGAACATGGATATACTATATATACTTGAGTATAAGCCTAGTTTTTCAGCCCTTTTTTTTAGGACTATAAAAGCCCCCCTCGGCTTATACTCGGGTGAGGATCCTGGTTGGCTTATATTTGGGTCAGTTTATACTCGAGAATATATGGTACATTTATTATTTTTCTCTATCATTTTTGGTATTATTACATTTATTATTTTACTCTATTATTGTTGCTACTATTACATTTATTTTACTCTATTACTATTATTATTATTATTATTTTATTAATACATTTATTATTTCACTCTGATATTATTATTATTATTGCATTTATTATTTTACTCTATTTATTATTACATGTATTATTTTCCTGTATTTATTATTATTATTATTATTAAATGTATTATTTTACTCTGTTATTATTGAAAGGCTACATAAGCACATTTACATTAATGATTTGATCAGAGTTGGACAGTCTTATCTTAAATTAGAGCTTGATGTAAATATTCAAAAACATTTAATTAATGTAATTTTGTTGATATCTATTTTTATTTCTGAAATTTACCACTCTCGGCTTATACTTGAGTCAACGATTTCCCAATGTCATAAGCTTTTTAAATCGGTTATTATTTATTTATTAAATAATAAATAAATTTATTATTTCACTCTGATCTTATTATTATTACATTTATTATTCTACTCTATTATTACATGTATTATTTTACTCTATTATTATTAAAAGGCTACATAAGCACATTTACATTGAAGAAGATGAGAATCATGATTTGATCAGAGTTGGACAGTCTTATCTTAAATTACAGCTTGATGTAAATATTCAAAAACATTTAATTAATGTAATTTTATTGATATCTATTTTTATTTCTGAAATTTCCCACCCTCAGCTTATACTGGAGTCAATGTTTTCCCAGTTTTTTTGTGGTAAAATTAGGTGCCTCGGCTTATATTCGGGTCGGCTTATACTCGAGCTTATACGGTATATGAACACTCTCGGTTCCTTGGCCCTTCTTAATTTTAATTATTTTTTTACTTATCTCTTTTTCGGGTTCTACTTACTTCTTTCACCCTTCTTTACTATAAATATATTTGTTCTCACTCTTTCACTGTTTAGACTATTTGCAAATTCTAATTAAAAAATTATTTTAAAATAAAAATTAATTTTAATTAATTCATTAAAATCCTGTGGTTTTTTTTAATTGTTTTTATAAGGTGTGAGGCGTTGACAGATGTCTCTTGATAGATCACTCTGATCCAATTTGTTGGCGCATATTTTAATACCTTGCGAAATGGTTTTGCTTGTCGCTGAGCCGGTTTGGGGAGCTGTCATTCAATGGCTTCTGAATGTTTATTGGAAAGGAACCAGATTTCATTTTGATGCTTTGGTGTTCGGTTCCCAACTCATTCCCTTAAGGAGAACAGGTGCTGCTTACAGCTCCAGTTTTGGTTTCTTTTGTGATGTTTTAACCAATTTTTTAAATCTCTCTTTTGCAGGCCAAACCGATTTACGGCGGGTGGCTTTTGCTGGCTCCGGAAGGCACCGATTTTGATAATCCTGTGCATCGTTCGCGGGTAAGAAAGAGGAGATACAAGTCGCGGGAAACAACAGAAACTTTCTGAAGTTTCACCGACTTTCTTGGTCTTGCAGAAATGGCTCTCGTCGTGGGTTTATTGGTGCCAAACGGGTGGAACAACAGTGCCGTGGCTCGTGAAATCCGGAATAAATTATGCAAAGAGGATGCAAAAATAGATGTCACTGCTGAGTTCGGCGTAAATTGAGCAGAGCTTGGAATTCGTTCAGATCTTCGTGGGGTGCATCTATACAAGGCATGGGAAAACTCAGAGGTTTCCAGGTGTTTTGGACTACAACTCCCAGCCTTCCGAACAGCCTCAGGCCCCTTCCTTTTCACCCCCAGCCGCTTAAGCGGCTGGGGGTGAAAAGGAAAGGGCCTGAGGCTGTTCGGAAGGCTGGGAGTTGTAGTCCAAAACACCTAGAGACCCCAAAGTTTGCAATGCCTGATCTAATTGACTTCGTTCCGAATCCTAACTCTGCCATAAATGGCCAAAATGAGGAGGCTAACATCGCCAAATTCATATTTGGCACATGAATCATCAGGCTACTTAGAATATAAAACGTATGTCAGAACTTTCCTGAGTCCCCATGGAAGTAAATAGGCAACCAGATACATTTCTAAAAGGTCAAAAATAAGCACGAAATCCTTGACCACTCCCAACAGCGATCATGTCAGACTACACAGAGAAGCTCTTGAAATTCACAACCCCAACAGAAAGGAGGAAACCATTAAAATGAACAAAATCTGGCAACCAGTATTAAAAAAAAAACAGTAAATAAGAAGCAACACTCCAGACATGGGAACCAGGGGCAGCTAACGACTCTGAACAAAGGATGCCCCCAGGCAGGAAGAAGCCAGGAGATGAAGCTATTCAATGCTAATCAAGGTGATTAACTACAACATTCACACTGGCCTCCAACTGACAAAGAGTTCTTCTCTCACCCTGGACTTTCCACAGGCATAAATAAACCTTCCTTGCTTAGTTTCTCCATATCTCACAACCTCTGAAGATGCCTGCCATAGATGTGGGCGAAACGTCAGGAGAGCATGCTTCTGGAACATGGCCAGACAGCCCGGAAAACATACAACAACCCCAAGCATGAAATCATCTATTTGCCAGTTTGAATGGGTAGATCCCTGGGAGAGAAATGTCTTTTTTTCTCTACTCTCAGTGACTTAGAAGTTTTGGGACAAACTGTGGATTGAGGAGCTCCGGGTGGCACTGAGCTGCTAAACCTATGGACCGAAAGGTCGGTGGTTCGAATCCGGGGAGCGGAGTGAGCGCTCGCTGTTAGCCCCAGCTTCTGCCAACCTAGCAGTTTGAAAGCATGCAAATGTGAGTAGATCAATAGGTACCTCTCCGGCGGGAAGGTACAGTGCTCCTTGCAGTCATGCCAGCCACATGACCCTGGAGACGTCTATGGACAACGCTGGCTTTACGGCTTAGAAATGGAGATGAGCACCAGTCCCCAGAATTAAACACAACTGGACTTAATGTTACCGTGGATTGAGAACGGAGAGAGATTGTTAATATTTTCTTTCAAATTAATCCATCACGTTAATTGAAGAGAGTTTTTATTTTTCCATCTGTGAGTCTGAAACCTGATCGCTCAAACACCCAGCCGCACTACTTGGCTGTTTCCTCATTGCAATCATTTGCCGAAGTTTTAGGCGATTAGCTCATTGCATTGATTAATTAACGAGGAAATTAAAAGCCTGAGCTCTGTGCGGTCAGCAAATTAGATTAGGATTCTTGCATTAGTGCGATCGCATTCCCAAGCTCTGCTCAGTCTGGTGTGCGCATCTGTTTTCTGCACCTGCTTTTCTCCAAGCGGAACAATGCAAGAGAATTGCGGGAGTTGTAGTTGAGAAAGACAAGGATAAAGACCTTGCCAGACTCCAACTCCTAGGATTCCATTGCATTAGGCCGGAGAGGTTCAGAATGGTCTGAAGAACGACCATTCTTCAGTGTAGATCAGTGTTTTCCAACCTTTTTTTGACCAGGGCCCACTCTCCAACATTAGTACCAAAAGGGTTTTGAATCAGTTTTTGGTCAACTTTAGATTCAGTTTGGTTATTTGGGGTACTGATTCAGAAAATTGCATTGGATAGACCACAACAGCTCTGTTTTCTGATACAGAACATATGCCAGTCAGTATCTAATGCAGTTTTCTGAATCAGCACCCCAAATAACCCCAGGAACAGGCCTAAAAACAAAGACACCACTTCCAGGCTCCACATGGAACGGAAGAGAGGAGGAGAAGCAGCAGTCAGGAGGCTTGTTGTCGTGCCTTTCGTTGATAGTCAGCATCTCCCCTCCCGATCTTCCTGTTGCCTCGGCATTATAAGAAGGTTCTGTGAGTCCAGTTTCTCTTGTTGCAACGGTGTAGTAACGGTGAGGCCACAGACCATATTTTAGCTCTTGTGGACCACTGGTAGTCCACGGAGCACAGGTTGGGAACCAGTGGTGTAGATGGACCCATAGACAGAGCAAATGGGAGAGAACAGAAAACATACCGTGTTTCCCCGAAAATAAGACTGTGTCTTATATTAATTTTTGCTCCCAAAGATGCACTAGGTCTTATTTTCAGGGGATGTCTTATTTTTCCATGAAGAAGAATTCACATTTATTGTTGAACAAAAAAATGAACATTTATTATATACTAGCTTTGCCCGGCCACGCGTTGCTGTGGCTTATGGGAATCCTTTGTTGGCCAGGTGGAATAGCAGTGAATAGCCTTGCAGTCTCAAAGCCTGGCCGTTTTCTGGAGTAGCTGGAGCTGTTTATTGTATGACGTAGAGGCATGGATGAGGGGTTGTGCTGCCAAGTTTAGTGTTTCTGGGATGTGTAGTTTTGTTGTTTTGTCCTAGGCTGAAATTTCATTACCCTTTTATATATATAGACTGTACAGTAGTTGTCATCACAAACCAACATAACCAAACAAACTGTGAATCTTAACAAGAATTTCTTGTTACTACCATTATTTCCATGTACAACAATCTATGGTACGTACATTTGCCGATCCTGCATGCTCTGGTGTTCTGTTCGTTGGGCATGCTTCCAAACAAAAACTTTGCTAGGCCTTACTTTCAGGGGAGGCCTTATATTTAGCAATTCAGCAAAACCTCTACTAGGTCTTATTTTCTGGGGATGTCTTATTTTAGGGGAAACAGGGTAGTTGAGGGCCCGTTCAGATATACCATGTTTCCCCGAAAATAAGACAGTGTCTTATATTAATTTTTGCTCCCAAAGATGCTTTAGGTCTTATTTTCAGGGGATGTCTTATTTTTCCATGAAGAAGAATTCACATTTATTATTGAACAAAAAATGAACATTTACTATATACTGTACAGTAGTTGTCATCACAAACCAGCATAACCAGACAAACTGTGAATCCTATCAAGAACTTCTTGTGACTGCCAATATTTCCATGTTATGTACATTTGTGTACATGTTATGTACATCTATGGTATGTACATTTACCGATCCTACATGCTCTGGTGTTCTGTTTGGCGGGCATGCTTCCAAACAAAACCTTTGCTAGGTCTTACTTTCGGGGGAGGCCTTATATTTAGCAATTTAGCAAAACCTCTACTAGGTCTTATTTTCTGGGGATGTCTTATTTTAGGGGAAACAGGGTATATATCCTCACTTTGAAATCTGCTTTTCTCTCCTTCCCAGAAATGGCAGCGTCGGTTCTTCATCCTCTACGAACACGGCCTCCTCCGCTACGCTTTGGATGAGATGGTGAGTTGAGGACACCTTTCCTCTGGATCGCAAGCTCTGTTTCAATTGTCTCTAGAAGGGAGTTGAAATGTTTTGAATCTTTGGGATTCATTCGGTTAGTTGCGGGTACGGCTAGCATGTTTGGAAGTCTTTGCGCCTGCCTCCCCATTGTAACACCTGGAGGATTGTGCCACAGAGCCAATGTCGTGTGGTGCTTTGAGTGTTGGACTACCACTTTGAGGACCTGGGTTCAAATCCCTGTTCATAAGGCAGGCATGGAGAAGAGAACATAGTAAGAGAACAGAATTTCCTCTCAAGGTGTTTTCAGGTGTTTTAACCTGGATTATTTCTCGCTGGGGAAAAAATATTAAGGCCATTTTAGGTGCTCCAGTGCTTTGAAGCATCATTTCTCCCCCAAAAGAGATGGTACAGTAGAGTCTCACTTATCCAACATAAACAGGCCGGCAGAATGTTGGATAAGCGAATATGTTGGATAATAAGGAGGGATTAAGGAAAAGCCTATTAAACATCAAATTAGGTTATGATTTTACAAATTAAGCACCAAAACATCATGTTATACAACACATTTGACAGAAAAAGTAGTTCAATACGCAGTAATGCTATGTAGTAATTACTGTACTTACGAATTTAGCACCAAAATATCATGATGTATTGAAAACATTGACTACAAAAATGCGTTGGATAATCCAGAATGTTGGATAAGCGAGTGTTGGATAAGTGAGACTCTACTGTAGTTAGTTTTGGTTCTTGGGAAAGTGGTCGTCTCTTGCTGTTCCCTGCTAAATGGGCGTTTCTGTCATAATGCCTGAAGCGTGCGACACGCAAAATTAGGTCAGTGTGGATGGGAGACCTCGCAACCCTGTGGCCTCTCTCTTCTTTCCTCATTTTGCACAACTTCACTCCATTTCTGGCAGGGAGGGATCTGTCAAATGTGTCATTTTGCCTTGGAATAAAGTTGCTTTTGTGGGGGCAGCAGACCTGTGAAAGCTGTCGCTCTGTGCGTTGGAGGGAATCCATGCACATTTTCTGGGCGGTGTGGAAAAAAGACAATTTATCCTGAAGCAGCCCCATCTGGCCTCCTATGAGCGATTGGGGCAGGACTGGGTGTTGTATTATTGTTGTTAACATCTTCTGGATTCAACGGTTGTACTGCTACGATTCTGCTTTTCCAGCCATGGCTGGATCTTGCGGATTCCTGGTATTTGCAGTTTGGGGAGATCATGCTTAGAGAGCTCTATGAACTACAAAGCCCCGGATCCCACAGTATGTTGTCGTGGCAGATAAACTGGAACCTCATTATGCTGTGTGAAAGCGCCCCAGGTGTTGATTGTTAATCAGAGTTTTACTAACACACAAAGTGCTTCATGTATATAAATCAATGTTAAAGGAGACCTAGATACATACACTCTGCACATTACATAGTGCAAACAACACTATATTCTCCAGGGAGGGATAATGCGACTTCCTATTTCTTAACCAGAGATTGTAACTGGGGTATATACAGTAGAGTCTCACTTATCCAACACTCGTTTATCCAACGTTCTGGATTATCCAACACATTTTTGTAGTCAATGTTTTCAATAAAACGTGATATTTTGGTGCTAAATTCGTAAATACAGTAATTACTACATAGCATTACTGCGTATTGAACTACTTTTTCTGCCAAATTTGTTGTCTAACATGATGTTTTGGTGCATAATTTGTAAAATCATAACCTAATTTGATGTTTAATAGGCGTTTCCTTAATCCCTCCTTATTATCCAAGCTATTCGCTTATCCAACATTCTGCCGGCCCGTTTATTTTGGATAAGTGAGACTCTACTGTACCTGCATTGAAAGGCCCCAGGTATTATTAACTGGAAAACTCCAAGTGTCCATGAGTCTAGGAATTGGTGAGATATAGTGTAACATGTCTCAAGCAGGGTTGAGTTTTTTTTTTTACATTTTTTTATTGTAAATAGTGCTACATAAAATTATACAAATGTTCAGAACATTTTCCATCGGTAACACATGTTTACACATGTGTAATATGGGGGGAAAGATGCGTGGAATAATTACAGAATTATATAAAGAAAACCAAGCGGAGGTTATAATAAATGGATCTAATTCAAGAACCATTAAAATCAAAAGCGGAACCAAACCACTACTCTTCGCCTTAGCGATAGAACCTTTAGCCAATCTAATTAGGTCAGACAAAAATATAATAGGATATAAGTTGGATAGAGAAGAAATAAAAATTAATTTATATGCGGATGACGCAGTAGTCCTTATAGGCGGAATAAAGGAATCTGTAAAGGCAGTAACAAAAATAATTTAAAAATTTGAAAAGGGTTGAGTTTTGTGATGGTTCCTGCCATTTTGAGAAATGTAGAGTAAAATGGAGATATATGGGCTTGGTTAAAAATGGTTGTGATCCTATCTACAGTGGTTTCATTTTGTGCTTTGTCAATCCATGGCTCTAGAGCAACACCAAACATTGGTTGCTTCCTGCTACCATTTTGAGAAGGACCATAGAGGAAAATGGAGCCATTTGGGCATGATGTGATAGCCTTATTGATGCGACATTGTTTTATTGTCGATCTTTGTTTTATTGTTTTATTGCTGCTATTGTATTGTTGTCGGGCATGGCCCCATGTAAGCCGCTCCGAGTCCCTCTGGGGAGATGGGGCGGGATATAAAAATAAAGTTATTATTATTATTATTGACACAACGACGTTGTATGACACAGCAAACAAGATAGACATGCTGGATTTCGTTTCGCAAAACCACAAGTCGAACAC
The DNA here is from genome assembly GCF_035594765.1 of Anolis carolinensis. Lineage (NCBI taxonomy): Eukaryota > Metazoa > Chordata > Lepidosauria > Squamata > Anolidae > Anolis > Anolis carolinensis. Next base: position 5,022,063 of record NW_026943824.1, read on the forward strand.
TTCCCAAGTGTCTAGGACTGTGTGATGTCTTTTCGGATGATGCGTGCAGATCCCAGCAGGGTGGCCTTTTGCAGTTGGCAGATTGTAATTTTGTCAATGTCTTTTTTTTCCAAATGCCTGCTGAGATCTTTTGGCACGGCTCCCAGTGTGCCCATCACCACCGGGACCACCTGCACTGGTTTCTGCCAGAGTCTTTGAAGTTCAATCTTGAGGTCCTGATAGCGGCTGAGTTTTTCCTGTTGTTTTTCGTCAATGCGACTGTCACCTGGGATGGCAACATCAATTATCCAAATTATCAATTATCCAAATAATAATAATAATTATTATTATTATTATTATTATTATTATTATTATTATTATATGGGCTTCGGACATGGCACAGAACCAGCAAAAGACAGTTTATATTTTCTTACTGTTTCCTTCTTCTTCCGAAAACACATTTTTATGTTGCTGCTTCATGAGAAAGCAAGCTAGTAAACGAAAACCTATTTACAAGGCTGCTGTAAATAAGAAGCAATGGCACATTGGGAGAGAATGGGAGGCTGGGAGAGAATGAGAGGCTGCCTTTTCTGCTCCTCCTGAAGACAAGCCCTTGAATTTGCAAGAGGAGACGCTTTGTGGTGCTGCTGGAACTTCATCCAAATCCTCTTAATCATCCAGGCTGGAGCGCCGTAAATTTCCCAGTCCCCGTTTCCTGGCAACCTGGCAGCTTTTTTGCCAGGATAATATTTCCCGACATGACAATAGGAAGACAGCTTGCAAAGGGTTGGGGAAGCGGGGAGTGGAGCCAGGGGCAGGAAATGGGTTGCGTCCTGAGGGAAATGGGTCGGTGGCCGAATGGTGTTGAAGCCGGATTGGGAGCCAGTGGTTCCCAAATGTGGATCCTCCAGATGTTTTGGATTTCAACTCCCAGAATTGCTGGCCATTGGAAAGGCTTGCTCCTGGGATTTGGAAGTCCGAAAGAACTGGAGAGAAGAGTTTGGGAATCACTAGTCAAGGCCAAGTTGAGTACAATGGGATCATAAGCTCTGGATTGCTGCTATTATTATTATTATTATTACTACTACTACTACTACTATTGTATGACACAGCAAACAAGATAGATATGCTGGACTTTGTATCATAAAATCACAAGTCGAACACTTCCCTATTATTATTATTATTATTATTATTATTATTATTATTATTATGTTGTATGGCACAGCAAACAAGATAGATATGCTGGATTTCGTATCACAAAATCACAAGTCAAACACTTCCCAAGTGTCTAGGACTGTGTGATGTATTTTCGTATGATGCGAGCAGATCCCAGTCGGGTGGCCTTTTGCAGTTGGCAGGTCGTAATTTTGTCAATGCCTATTGTTTCCAAATGCCGGCTGAGATCTTTTGACACAGCACCCAGTGTGCCCATCACCACGGGACCACCTGCACTGGTTTCTGCCAGAGTCTTTGAAGTTCGATCTTGAGGTCCTGATAGCGGCTGAGTTTTTCCTGTTGTTTTTCTGCAATGCGACTGTCACCTGGGATGGCAACATCAATGATCCAAACCTTTTTCTTTTCCAAAACTGTGATGTCTGGTGTGTTGTGTTCCAGAACTTTGTCAGTCTGGATTCGGAAGTCCCACAGTATCTTTGCGTGCTCATTTTCCAATACTTTTGCAGGTTTGTGATCCCACCAGTTCTTTGCTGCTGGGAGGTGGTACTTGAGGCATAAGTTCCAATGAATCATTTGGGCCACAGAATTGTGCCTCTGTTTGTAGTCTGTCTGTGCGATTTTCTTACAGCAGCTGAGGATATGATTATTATTATTATTATTATTATTATTATTATTATTATTATTATTATTATTATTATTTACGGAATAGGGACTGGGATGTGAAGACTGAGGTTCAAGTCCCTACTCAGCCATGAAATCCACCTCGGGCCCGCTTTCGGCTTGAACTACTTCACAGAGTGATTGAGGATAGGATAAAATATAAGGGAGAGGACAGGATGAAATGGAAGGGAGAGTAACAATGAGATGCAAACATTAAAGCGGAATTAAAGAAACCTCTATAGTTACATGCCATGGATTGCTGGGATATGTAGTTTTGATGACGCTCAAGAGGTGTTAGTTGAGCCTCTTTTGCAAACAGAAAATGACAAAATGGGAATCTCTTTTCCCCACCAATATTAAACAGGATGCAGGGATGTGTGCGTCAAAACGTCAAAAAACAGAAAGAAGAACGGGAACACTAAAAACCCAGCAACAGATTTTCTCAATATTTAAAAGATATATCTACACACCAAACAGGACTGCCTTTCATCCAAACAGGAGACCCTGAGAGCGCCGAGCAGGCAGCTGACATACAGCTGTGCCGTGTCTCCGAAATGGATGTGTTTGTGGGGGTTGCAATCTGCAAAAGCAGCCGGCAAAGCGAGTGGGAAGCAGGAGCCGTACATTTTCAGAAGTGGTTGTATTTATTTTACTTAAGGAGGAAAAAGAAAACCCGAGATCTGCATTGGATCTATGCTGCGAACTGTACAACTTGCTTTAACCCTTGTGCCGCTCTGTGACTAGAAAACCTTTTCTACAAGGAGCTGCTTTGGAAGGGAACTGGTTTGTCCCCAGGGCCCCATGACACCGCCCAGTTGGACCAGAGGCCAGAAACTGGCAGGATGAGAACATCTGGGAAGAGCTGGGTGGCCAATGGGTTTCATGAGCGGCGGCTGACCACGTTTGGAGCAGATGTGACCTCTGCCCCGGACCACGACCCAGAGACCTGGGCCCACCAAGAACTTCGCTGCAACCAAGGCTTTCGGACAAAGAGCAACAACCAGGCAAGCCCTCTTGCAGGCTTTTTCTTTCCCAAGACCATGGCGTAGTCCTGACACAAAGAAGAGGAAAGGTTGCATTTCCCAAAACAAAGGAAGACGTCGAAACAAAATTACCCATTTAGTAGTTAACCAGTATCAAAGTGAAAATGACTTTTAAGGCACACTGTTTCGAGTTGTATCAGAAAATACACAACCTCAAGGCAAACCCAAAAAACAAACAGATTGGGAATTACAGTAGAGTCTCACTTATCCAAGCTAAACGGGCCGGCAGAAGCTTGGATAAGCAAATATCTTGGATAATAAGGAGGGATTAAGGAAAAGCCTATTAAACATCAAATTAGGTTATGATTTTACAAATGAAGCACCAAAACATCATGTTATACAACAAATTTGGCAGAAAAAGTAGTTCAATACGCAGTAATGTTGTGTTGTAATTACTGTATTTATGAATTTAGCACCGAAATATCATGATACAGTAGAGTCTCACTTATCCAAGCTAAACGGGCCGGCAGAAGCTTGGATAAGCGAATATCTTGGATAATAAGGAGGGATTAAGGAAAAGCCTATTGAACATCAAATTACATTATGATTTTACAAATTAAGCACCAAAACATCATGTTATACAACAAATTTGACAGAAAAAGTAGTTCAATACGCAGTAATGTTATGTTGTAATTACTGTATTTACGAATTTAGCACCAAAATATCATGATACAGTAGAGTCTCACTTATCCAAGCTAAACGGGCCAGCAGAAGCTTGGATAAGCGAATATCTTGGATAATAAGGAGGGATTAAGGAAAAGCCTATTAAACATCAAATTAGGTTATGATTTTACAAATTAAGCACCAAAACATCATGTTATACCACAAATTTGGCAGAAAAAGTAGTTCAATACGCAGTAATGTTGTGTTGTAATTACTGTATGTACGAATTTAGCACCAAAATATCATGATATATTGAAAACATTGACTACAAAAATGGCTTGGATAATCAAGAAGCTTGGATAAGCGAGTCTCGGATAAGTGAGACTCTACTGTAGTTACAAACTATTTAAGAACGGAGAACAGTAAAGTGATAATATAAGGATACAATAGCCAATGATAAAAGACTACACAACTGCCCCGGAATAAACACTAAAAGAGAGAAAAATAATACAACAAACAAATAGAAGTGGAAATATAAGGGTATAGTTTATACCAAATGAATATGATACATAACAATACACATCTGATGGAAGTCAATTTTAATTATATGTGATAACTGTTAGTATCTAAGTGATGTTCTGATTTTTTGTTTTTTGCTTTCTGTTTTCTGCTTCTGTCCTCTTTTTCTTTTTCCTTTTGTTTCCTGATATAGGGTTTCGATTAATAGATTTCCCCTAACCTCTTGTATATTTTTTTTCTTACCCCCATGTTATCCCTCATGTGATCCCCTTTCACGGTGTGTAATGGTCGATGTGATTCACATAATAATAATAATAATAATAATAATAATAATAATAATATATATATATATATATATATATATATATATATATATATATATATAAAAGAAAATACGCAACCTTGTTTCATTAAACTCCACCTCTCTCTGCACAAAATCTAAAAAAAAAATTTTTGTTACAGTATGGCTTCCGAATTATGACATCCTGAAGGCAAACCTGAAATGAGCTTTCCTACTCCCGGTGGCGAAATGTGTTAAAGCGCTGAGCTGCTGAACTTGCAAGGTCCCAAAAAACGTGCAAATATAAATCAAAAAGACATAGAATAAAATCACAATCTATATATATAAAAGAGTGATGGCATCATGGCGACTCACAAAACAACAAAACTACAGGCCCCCCAACCTCGAAATTTGACAACACAACCCATCATCCATGCCTCTAGGTTCATACAACAAAAAGAAAAGAAAAAGAAAGTCCTCATTAGAGAGAGAGGAATAATTGCTTTTATCCAATTGCTGCCAGTTAGAAAGATAAGCTACTCCCACTTGGTCTCCTAGCAACCCAATAAAAAATAATAAAAAACACTAAAAATTAATACAATAAAATACTATAAAAACAGAAAATAACTAAAAATAATACAAGAAAATAATAAAATATAATAAATTTTTTTTTCGTGTCAGGAGCAACCGGAGTTGCTTCTGGAGTGAGAGAATTGGCCGTCTGCAAGGACGTTGCCCAGGGGACGCCCGGATGTTTTTGATGTTTTTACCATCCTTGTGGGAGGCTTCTCTCATGTCCCCGCATGGAGCTGGAGCTGATAGAGGGAGCTCATCCGCACTCTCCCCGGGTGGGATTCGAACCTGGCAGCTTTCAGGTCAGCAACCCAACCTTCAAGTCACGTAGTCCACTACGCCATCTGGGGGCTCCAATATAATAAATAAAAATATAACTTACAATAAAATTAATAAAAAATGCAAATAAAGTCAAATAAAAATTACACAACAATTTTTAACCAATACCACCACCACTTTGCCACAGCAACGCGTGGCCGGGCACAGCTAGTCATTAATAAAACACAGGTTAAAATACAGCAATAAAATCATAAAATGAACTGGGCAAAAGTGCACTAAATAAGGCTTGTAAATATGAAGTTAAAGTGCTATAAGATCATGGGGGAGATAAACATTCACATAAAGGGACGGAGCCATCCTTTTATCCTTGTTTTCCGCATCTTTTCTGTCTCTCTTTGGCTCACTTTGCTTTAAAAACGTAAAATCCAATCTATTCCACAAACGTTTGCCAGGAGCTTCTGGCACAAGCCTCAGGTGCGAAGAGCTTATTTGGATGGGCGCAGCTTGCTTTTTGATCTTGCTGCTGAACAAATCTGAAATCAGAAGCAAGAAGCACCAAAACTTTGTCTCTCCCTTTCCAGTTTTCTGCAGCTGTGCTTCAAGGGAAAGACGGCAGTGGCATCGCTGTATGGCTGCCCAGAATTGTGTTTTTCCCATGGTGCGAAGCCAGGGCCTCACTGGTAGCTCATGTTTTGTTGAAACAGTGTGAAAGCGGCGGATGATGTAAAGGAGGTTCTGTTGGTGAAGTTGTTTTTTCCACATGTGGATGGAGGAACAGCTGGGAATTGGCCACTTTGGATAAATTGCTGGGAGAAGAAGAGAGAAAAGATGAGCGAGCGATGATTCCTCTTTGTATAGGGAAAACTATACTTTTCTTGGCAGCAGCCTCCTGTCAAAATGTATGGCTCTGTGCTGCTTTTTCCTCCCGATTTTCCTCGCTCCACGGTACATTTTTATTTTTACCGTCTCCGTGTTCAGCTGCTGCCTCTGCCTTCACGCCCTCTTCTCGCCCGCCTCCAGGATGGTATATTTATGTCCTCCCAGGCACCTTCTGGCAACGTTTGCTTCGAAATCGTAGAACTGTGGAACCGGTGGGGACCACAAAGACCATCTAGTCCACCCCCATGTTGCAAGAATGCTGAGATGCAGCTGTTCCCTGTCCCATTGACAAAAACAACCTCATTTCCCACCTTATCAGATAACAAGAAGCATGTATGTGGTCCAGTATTAATGCACTGAATGTAGAACAGGGCCCGGGCTGTGGCACAGGCTGGAGAGCAAGCCAGTTGCAACCAGCTGCAATGAATCACTCTGACCAGGAGGTCATGAGTTCGAGGCCCGCTCGGAGCCTATGTTTGTGTTGTCTTTGTTCTATGTTAAAAGGCATTGAATGTTTGCCTTATATGTGTAATGTGATCCGCCCTGAGTCCCCTTCGGGGTGAGAAAGAAGGGCGGGATAGAAATGCTGTAAATAAATAAATAAACAGTTACAGAAATGCTGAATTTGTTCGCCAGAAGATAATCTTAGAGCCCCCATTGGCGCAGCGGGTTCAGCCGCTGAGCTGCTGAACTTGCTGACCGAAAGGTCGGCGGTTCGAATCCAGGGAGCGGAGTGAGTTCCCGCTGTTAGCCCCAACTTCTGCCAACCTAGTAGTTCGAAACCATGCAAATGTGAGTAGATCAATAGGTACCACTTCTGTGGGAAGGTAACGGCGCTCCATGCAGTCATGCCAGTGGCCACATGACTTTGGAGGTGTCTACGGACAACGCCGGCTCTTCGGCTTAGAAATGGAGATGAGCACCAACCCCCAGAGTCCCACATTATTAATACAATAGGGACAAAATTGAATTCAAGACCAGAGTCATTACACCAATTAAAGTTCTTCTTTCTTCTGAATTAACATAAATATGGAAACCTCGGTGGTGCAGCATAATAACGGGCTGAGCTGCTCAACTTATGGACCAAAAGGTCAGTGGTTCGAATCCAGGGACCGGAGTGAGCTCCTGCTGTTAGCCCCAGCTCCTGCCAACCTAGCAGTTCGAAAACATGCCAATGTGAGTAGATCAATAGGTACTGCTCTGGCGGGAAGGTAACGGTGCACCATGCAGTCATGCCAGCCACGTGACCCTGGAGACATCTATGGACAATGCCGGCTCTTTGGCTTCGAAATGGAGATGAGCACCAACTACCTAAGTCGGACACGACTAGACTTAATGTCAAAACACTTGGAGGGCCCAAGTTTTCCCATACCTGATATAGAACAATACTTCTGTTGCTGACCCTCCTATAGATCTAATAGACATTTTCCATTGTATGTCAGTTGAAGTTTGCCATCCCTTGCTGTTTGCGGGCCACAATATCTGTTTAATGATTTCCTAGGGATCCTTTACCTTCAGGTAGAGAAAAAGGACTAGTAAGTTTTTCCTTTTTAATGCCATTGATACGTAAGTCAGCTGCTTTTTCACACCTGGTTCCCTTCCTTAGACTTTCTCTCTCTGTTGACCCAGAAATGCTGCTATTTAAATCAGTGTGTTTGCCGGCTGCATTCATTGTGCTTTTTACACTCCTGACAAACTTGGCAGGATTTTCCTCGTGACCCAGAACTGGAAGGGCAGGTTGGAAGGCAGCAGACCCACGTGGAAATGGAAGCAAAGGGACTCGGTTTCCTCTCTGGCAAGAGCCGAGATAGCAAAGGCGACCTTTGGGTGGAAACGGAGGAAAACGGGGCCCAAATTGGGGACCTTCAAGGAGAAGAAAGATCTGTCGGGCCCACATCTGGATGCCAGCTGCGGTTTTGGAAAAAGACCTGGAAAGAAAGACCTGGCGATTGGGAAGTGCAAGTTGGAGCCAGCTTGTTTGCTACTGGTCCAAGGACTCAAGTTACAAGAAATGAGATTCCACTTCAAAGTTTTTGACTGTAAAAGCAATTTGAAAGTGCCTGAGATGGTGATGGATTCTCCATCTTAGGAGGTCTTTAAACAGAAGCTGGATGGACATCTTTCAGGAGTGCTTCTGTTGGGGTTTTGGGATTCCTTCTTAAGATTCAGTTTGGTTTCTATAGGTAAAGATAAAAGTTTTCCCCTGACATTAAGTCCAGATGTGTCCGACTATGTAGGTTGGTGCTCATCTCCATTTCTTTTATATATATATATATATATATATATATATGTATATGTATATGTATATGTATATGTATATATGTATATATGTATATATGTATATATGTATAATTATTTATTTTCATTCATTCAAATATACATACATTGCAAGTGTTTGTTGCATACAGTGCAATACTTTCATCTATTGCTCATCTCCATTTCTAAGCCGAAGAGCCGGCGTTGTCCATAGACGTCTCCAGGGTCATGTGGCCGGCATGACTGCATGGAGCGCCGTTACCTTCCTATTAATATATTCACATTTGCATGTTTTCAAACTACTAGGTTGGCAGAAGCTGGGGCTAACAACGGGTGCTCACTCCGTTCCTTGATTCGAACCTGCAACCTTTCAGTCCGCAAGTTCAGCAGCTCAGCACTTTAACACGCTGTGCCATCGGGCTTTCCATATTTATATTAATTCAACAGAAAGAACTTTAATTGGTATAATGACTCTGGTCTTGAATTCAATTTTGTCCCTGTTGTATTAATAACTTAATTAACTTACTTAACTCAGTCATTTTGTGATCTTACAACTGAAGATTGATAAAGAACTGTATTGACAGGAGAAAAAAAAGTGCAAGCACCCTGTCAGGCCATGGTTTGTGTTTCTTTCCCCTTTTAAAAGCCCTTCTCTCTTCTTTTTTCCCCCTTTCTCTCTATTTATTTATTGTGCGAGTGCTGCTTTTTATGTCGAAACTAGTTACTGCAGCCCAGAGCCAAAAAAGGAATTATTTGGCAGGGCTTCGATGAGCAGCGTTTTAACCCTTTTGAATCTCCTGCCTGAGTTTGGAGCTTTCATTTCTCCATCTTAACATTCCCAGATTGTTTTTTGGTTCTCTTTTATGCTCCCAAAAATGTTTCTGCAAGCAATTGAATGATTGCAAATTTGAATTCCAGATTTTTCATACTTTTGACATATGTACGTCGGTCGTACAACGTTGCCTTGTACCCACAGTTTTGAACCAAACAGATCCACTTTGGTGGACTTTCTGAACTTTTTGATTTCTTTGTGAGATCTTTCCCATGAAAATATTTTTAAAGAAACCTCACCCCACTTCTGTATTCTGGAGGAATACTATCCTTTTTCCATAGAAAGGCCGATTCTTTCACCAAGCTATGAAAAGAGCCGACTTTGCATTTCCAAAACAACTTCTTTGAAAAAGTCCACACATAACGTACCAGGCCGGATTTGGTTGAGTCCCTGCAGACGAGAGGAGAATGCAGAAAATAGTACATTGAAGTTATTCCCAAGTTACTAAGCACTTTTTGGATCACTGCTATATAGAGGTTTGGCTATCTTTATCCCCAAATAAGTCTTTATCACCCAATTAAGAATTTCTAGTATTACAATAACGTAAAGTTTCAGTGTGTTGTCGAAGGCTTTCATGGCCAGGATCACAGGATTGTTGTATGTTTTCTGGGCTGTCTGGCTATGTTGCAGAAGCATTCTCTCCTGACGTTTCGCCCACATCTATGGCTGGCATCCTCAGAGGTTGTGAGGTGTGTTGTCAAAGGCTTTCATGGCCAGGATCACAGGGTTGTTGTATGTTTTCGGGGCTGTCTGGCTATGTTCCAGAAGCATTCTCTCCTGACGTTTCGCCCACATCTATGGCTGGCATCCTCAGAGGTTGTGAGGTGTGTTGTCAAAGGCTTTCATGGCCAGGATCACAGGGTTGTTGTATGTTTTCGGGGCTGTCTGGCTATGTTGCAGAAGCATTCTCTCCTGACGTTTCGCCCACATCTATGGCTGGCATCCTCAGAGGTTGTGAGGTGTGTTGTCAAAGGCTTTCATGGCCAGGATCACAGGGTTGTTGTATGTTTTCGGGGCTGTCTGGCTATGTTCCAGAAGCATTCTCTCCTGACGTTTCGCCCATATCTATGGCAGGCATCCTCAGAGGTTGTGAGGTGTGTTGTCGAAGGCTTTCATGGCCAGGATCACAGGGTTGTTGTATGTTTTCTGGGCTGTATGGCCATGTTCCAGAAGCATTCTCTCCTGACGTTTCGCCCACATCTACGGCAGGCATCCTCAGAGGTTGTGAGGTATGGAGAAACTAAGGAAGGTTTATATATCTGCGGAAGTTCCTGGGTGGAGGGAAAAACTCTTGTCTGTTGGAGGCCAGTGTGAATGTTGTAATGTTAGCATTAAATGGCCTTCCCAGCCTTACATCGTGGCCTGGGGGAATCCTTTGTTCAGAGTCGTTAGCTGCCCCTGATTGATTCCTGTCTGGAATTCTTCTGTTTTCAGAGTGCTGCTCCTTATTTACTGTTCTGATTTTTGAGTTTTTTTTAATACTGGTAGGCAGATTTTGTTCATTTTCTTTTTTGTATATATATATTTTATTATGAGGTTTATAAGCAACTTGCACGTTTCTTGTTACAATAATAATTCTCTTTTTCTCCATATAATAAAATACATACATGAAGTCAGGGTATTGGGGCGGGGGGAGAGAGGGTAGGTAACATCGACATAAAGGGTAACATTGACATAAATGGTGAATGACAATATTGAAGCAACAGGAAAAAAAAGCCGCCCCCCCCCCAAAAAAAACACCCACAACAACAACTTGGGATATACATGTATACAGTTGTTTTAATGTCCTTGTTACTTCCAGAGCTCTGGATACGGTCCTTTTGTTTTATTTTTCCTGTCTTTTGGTTTTGTAGTTACACCTATTTAACTACCTTTACTTTATGTTGTTATCCCCTGGAATTTCCTTAATCCAACTTTATACAAAAGTTAATTTTCTCTTTTTGCAAGTATTCGATCATAGGTTGTCACTTGTACAAATGGAGGGTGAACGCATAGGTTTGTTATCGTTCCTTGCCATCAAGTTGACTTCTCTTGGCTCATGTTCACCTTGGGGTCCGCGAAGACTCCAAGGTCTGGGTTGTTGTATGTTTTCTGGGCTGTCTGGCCATGTTCTAGAAGCATTCTCTCCTGACGTTTCGCCCACATCTATGGCAGGCATCCTCAGAGGTTGAGAGGTATGGAGAAACCAAGCAAAGAAGGTTTATATATCTGTGGAAATTCCTGGGTGGGGGGAAGAACTCTTGTCTGTTGGAGGCCAGTGTGAGTGTTGTAATTAATCACCTTTGTTAGCATTAAATGGCCTTCCTAGCCTCACATCCTGGCCTGGGGGAATCCTTTGTTCAGAGTTGTTAGCTGCCCCTGATTGATTCCTGTCTGGAATTCTTCTGTTTTCAGAGTGCTGCTCCTTATTTACTGTTCTGATTGCGGAGTTTTTTTTAATACTGTTCATTTTCATGGTTTCCTCCTTTCTGTTGAAGTTGCCCACATGCTTGTGGATTTCAATGGCTTCTCTGTGTAGTCTGACATGATAGTTGTTGGAGTGGTCAAGCATTATTGTGTTCTCCTATAATATACTATGTCCAGGTTGGTTCATCAAGTGCTCTGCTATGGCTACGGAACATGGCCATATAGCCTGGAAAACATACAACAACATGATAAAGCTTCAGTTGGACACTTAGAAATAAAAGCAGAGCAACCTAATGAATGAATGCATGGATAGCATATAAAAGGCTTTGTAACACTACAATTCTCAGGATTCTGTAGTATAGAGTTATGACGGTTCAAGTGGTATCAAGATGCAGCCAGGGCCTTCTGAATGGTGGCTTCCAGGCTTCAGAATTTGACTGGCGTCTTCCTTGTTTCCTTGGATTATACAGGTGAAGACCTTTCGATTTCGGCAGGTCTTTGTGAGTTGGCAAAGGACCTTGGATGTCCCCACTGTGGACATCCCACAGATATATAAAACCTCACTGACTTAGTTTCCAGCAGACCCCTCAACCTCTGAGGATGCCTGCCAAAGATGTGGGTGAAACGTCAGGAGGGAATGCTTCTGGAACATGGCCTGACAGCCTGAAAAACTCAGAACCACCCCTGTACCACATGTGGTGGACGTGTAAAAAAGCAAAAAAAAACTATTGGGGAAAAATCAGAAGGAAACTACAGGAAATGCTAGAAATATATACGAATATAAATCGTACAGTAGAGTCTCACTTATCCAAGCTAAATGGGCCGGCAGAAGCTTGGATAAGCGAATATCTTGGATAATAAGGAGGGATTAAGGAAAAGCTTATTAAACATCAAATTAGGTTATGATTTTACAAATTAAGCACCAAAACTTCATGTTATACAACAAATTTGACAGAAAAAGTAGTTCAGTACGCAGTAATGTTGTGTTGTAATTACTGTATTTATGAATTTAGCACCAAAATATTATGATATATTGAAAATATTGACTACAAAAATGGCTTGGATTATCCAGAGGCTTGGATCAGCGAGGCTTGGATAAGTGAGACTCTACTGTACTTGCTATTGCAACTTGGAGAGAAACTTTCCAAGCATCCCAATCCCACCTTAGTTGCCTAATGATTGTTCTTTCCTTACGACAGGTGACTAAGCAAAGTTATTAAAATACTATGAAATGATCCTTTTGTTCCAAACTCGGAGCCTCATTCGGGGCCTCTGTCTTTACTGCTGCTATTTTTACTGCCGTTCCCAAAACGAATGGTCTCTTAGCAACTTCCTTTCCTGTCTCTTGCCTGTCCCGAAATTATTGTTTTTTCCAACACACGTTTTGTGCATTTTCGATCGGAAGTGGGTTGTATATGTGGGGGTTTTGTGGGATGATAGAGAGAAAACCAAGCCTCTCTTTTTGAAACGCGGGGTGCCGGAACGTGGTGAGGTTCGGTTTGGCCAAAAAGTGGGGCGAGAAGCAGAGCTTGGCTGGAAAATGCAGAAGCCGAGTCTCAATTAGGCAGCCGTCCAGCTCTTCCAAACGGTGATTCGAAACAGTCGAGGGAAGAAAATGGAAAACAGCGTCGCCCGAAGGCAGGATCCGAGGTTGTGGGCTTCCCACAGGCTTGGGAAACCTCTGAGGACCCGGAGAGGCCAAAAGGCCTCCGGGAAGAGTTTGATTCCCACATTGAACGGGAAAAGAAGTCGGCAATGGCTCTCCCAGGAGAGAGAAGAGGAAAGAAAGGGCTTCCCAAGGCCAGACCCCCCAAAAAAGGGGAAAGCGAGATGTGTTCCTCTCCCCGGAAAGGACTTTATAGTCTTCATTGTTCCACTGAAAAATCTTCAAATGTCCTCCTTGCTTTTGCTTTTTTCCCATTGCATTTTTGCAGCTGAGGTTTGCCATTCTCTCAACTTTACTGTATATACTCGAGTATAAGCCTAGTTTTTCAGCCCTTTTTTTTAAAGACTGAAAAAGCCCCCCTCGGCTTATACTCGGGTGAGGGTCCTGGTTGGCTTATATTTGGGTCAGCTTACACTCGAGAATATATGGTACATTCATTATTTTTCTCTATTATTGTTGCTACTATTACATTTATTTTACTCTATTTTTATTATTATTATTAATACATTTATTATTTCACTCTGATATTATTATATTTATTATTTTACTCTATTACTACATGTATTATTTTCCTGTATTATTTATTATTATTATTATTATTATTATTATTATTATTATTATTATTATTATTATGACAGCAAACAAGATAGATATGCTGGATTTCGTTTCACAAAATCACAAGTCGAACACTTCCCAAGTGTCTAGGACTGTGTGATGTATTTTCGGATGATGCGCGCAGATCCCAGTAGGGTGGCCTTTTGCAGTTGGCAGATCGTAATTAATAATAATAATAATTATAATAATAATAATTATTATTTGATACACAACAAGATTAGTATACAGCAAACAAGATCACTATGCTGGCTGTTGTACTGGATCTCACTTCGAACACTTCCCAAGTGTCTAGGACGATGTGGTTTTATTATTATTATTATTATTATTACCCTTTTTCTCCCTACAAAGGAGACTCAAAGCAGCTTACATTAAAAGCATTTCAATACAACAAGATTAGTATACAGCAAACAAGATCACTATGCTGGCTATTGTACTGGATCTCACTTCGAACACTTCCCAAGTATCTAGGAATATGTGGTTTTATTATTATTATTATTATTATTATTATTATTATTACCCTTTTTCTCTCCACGAAGGAGACTCAAAGCAGCTTACATTAAAAGCATTTCAATACAATTGAAAATCCACCAATATACAAACATTAAAACAGGATTAAGTATCAGTGGTGTTACAAAATCCACAGTTAAAATCCATAAGAGGCCCACATATGCAGATATAAGCAATGGATTTAGCACATATGTGCCATTTAGACTGGAAATGTCCCAGAACTGTATTGGAGCGAGAGAGGCCAGGTTGTCCATTCCTTTTAGGAAGTATGTTTAATATAATGAAATAAACCTATTTCACATAGATGGCAAGCTTGTGCGGGCAGTGGTTCATCCTCGTAATTATACTTTTTTTTCCTTTAAGGTGCTGTGCTTTCTTGAAAAAAAAGTATAATTAAAGCAATTCCTTTTCCCAGCATGATTTTATTGACTAGTGAAATAAACAAACATCTCCACGCCAGGTTGCCTGTGATATTCTCCGTACTTTCTTCCGTTGTGTGTGTTTACTACATGTTGAGTCTGGCACAAGCTTGCGCAGATGAATGGAGTGCCAATTTGCTCATCTTCATTCTTCTTGCTTGGCCCGTTGCCTTGTTTGTCCAGGGGTTTGTTTGGAATTTGGCAGCTCTAGATTTAACTGGGAGCCCCCGGTGGCGCAGCGTGTTAAAGCTCTGAGCTGCTGAACTTGCACACCAAAAGGTCGCAGGTTCCAATCCGGGAAGCAAGGTGAGCTCCTGCTGTTAGCCCCAGCTTCTGGCAACCTAGCAGTTTGAAAACATGCAAATGTGAGTAAATCAATAGGCTACTTTTAAATGTATTTGTGTGTTTTTGTATTTGATATTATTGTATGTTGGTTTTATATCTGTAAGCCGCCCCGAGTCCCTCTAGGGAGATAGTGGTGGGGTACAAAAATAAAATTATTATTATTATTATTATTATTATTATTATTATTACTGCTCCGGCGGGAAGATAACGGCACTCCATGCAGTCATGCCAGTGGCCACATGACTTTGGAGGTGTCTACGGACAACACCGGCTCTTCGGCTTAGAAATGGAGATGAGCACCAACCCCCAGAGTCCCACATTATTAATACAATGGGGACAAAATTGAATTCAAGACCAGAGTCATTATACTAATTTTTTTTCATGTCGGAAGCAACCGGAGTTGCTTCTGGAGTGAGAGAATTGGCCGTCTGCAAGGACATTGCCCAGGGGACGCCCGGATGTTTTGATGTTTTTACCATCCTTGTGGGAGGCTTCTCTCATGTCCGGACTATGGCGCAGGCGGGAGAGCAAGCCAGCTGCAACCAGCTGCAATGAATCACTCTGACCAGGAGGTCATGAGTTCGAGCCCCGCTCGGAGCCTATATTTGTTTGTCTTTGTTCTATGTTAAAAGGCATTGAATATTTGCCTATATGCATAATGTGATACGCCCTGAGTCGCCTTTTGGGTGAGAAGGGCGGAATATAAATGCTGTAAATAAATAAATAATAATAAATAAATGTCTCCGGATGGAGCTGGAGCTGATAGAGGGAGCTCATCCACGCTCTCCCTGGGTGGGATTCGAACCTGGCAGCTTTCAGGTCAGGAACCCAACCTCCAAGTCACGAGGCTTTTATCCCCAAGGCCACCGGAGGCTTCTATTATACCAATTAAAGTTCTTTTTTCTTCTGAATTAATATAAATATAGAAACCTCGTTGGTGCAGCATATTAACGTGCTGAGCTGGACTGAAAGGTCAGTGGTTCGAATCCAGGGAGCGGAGTGAGCTCCTGCTGTTAGCCCCAGATTATGCCAACCTAGCAGTTCGAAAACATGCAAATGTGAGTAGATGAATAGGAAAGGTAACGGCGCTCCATGCAGTCATGCCGGCCACATGACCCTGGAGACGTCTATGGACAACGCTGGCTCTTTGGCTTAGAAATGGAGATGAGCACCAACCCCCAGAGTGTGAGTAGATCAATAGGTACCGCTCCAGCGGGAAGGTAACGGTGCTCCATGCAGTCATGCCGGCCACATGACCCTGGAGACGTCTATGGACAATGCTGGCTCCTTGGCTTAGAAATGGAGATGAGCACCAACCACCAGAGTGTGAGTAGATCAATAGGTACCGCTCCAGCGGGAAGGTAACGGTGCTCCACGCAGTCAGGCCGGCCACGTGACCCTGGAGACGTCTATGGACAACGCTGGCTCCTTGGCTTAGAAATGGAGATGAGCACCAACGCCCAGAGTGTGAGTAGATCAATAGGTACCGCTCCAGCGGAAAGGTAACGGTGCTCCATGCAGTCATGCCGGCCACATGACCCTGGAGACGTCTATGGACAACGCTGGCCCTTGGCTTAGAAATGGAGATGAGCACCAACGCCCAGAGTGTGAGTAGATCAATAGGTACCGCTCCAGCGGGAAGGTAATGGTGCTCCATGCAGTCATGCCGGCCACATGACCCTGGAGACGTCTATGGACAACGCTGGCTCCTTGGCTTAGAAATGGAGATGAGCACCAAGGCCCAGAGTTGGACACGACTGGACTTAATATCAGGGGAAAACCTTTATCTTAGATTGAACTACTGCTCCTAAATGGCAAAAGTCAGTGCTTTTGTCTCACCCATACCTGCCTCTTTGGCACAATATCCGGTGTAAATCATACCTAAAGGCCCAGGAGACAAACTTTCCTCTTTCCAGGCCGCTAATCCCATTTACAAACACCCGCTTGGGACATCACAGAGGGGACTGCTCTTCCTTTCTAGAAGATCCAGCCTTTTAATCCTCTTTGTGTCCACTTTGGGCCACTCCCTTCTTTTCCTGGCAAGGCCTTTCTTCCCGGTCCTTTTTGGTGACCTGGCGGAGCCTCAAGAGCTTCCGAACTGGGCTGGAAATAAGGCCTGAAACCATTGGGAAGAGACCGGCCGGGCCTCGTCCTTTGTCCTCTTCCTGCCTAGAAAGACAAGGGCCCTTGTGTTGAGTCCGCAGCCCCTCCGCTCTCTCCGGTTCCAGCTGGACGGAGGTTGGGAAACATCCTGCGCACGATTGTCTGCCTGCGGATCCCAAGCCAAGCCGGAAACGCTGGATTTCTCATAAGGAGGCGGAGTGTCGGGATTAATGAGCTTTCCAGCCCGATTTTGGCAGCTTGGTCCCGCTCTTCACTTCGTGCTGCAAGCTGCTGAGGAATCATCTTGAAACCTTGGACAATCCATAAAATGCAGGCCGTCTTCTAAGTCCTGGTGCATCTTGTCTCGGTGGGGGAGGTTTGGCCTTTGGAAATTTTCCAGATATTTTCAAGCCATGGTTGCTTTGGGTTGTTTTGCGTTTTCCAGGCTGTATGGTCATGTTCCAGGATTCGATCCTGTGACCTTTTGGTCCACAGGTTCAGCAGCTCAGCGCTTTAACACGCTGCGCCACCGGGAGCTCCTCAATCCACAGTTTGTCCCAAAACTTCTAAGAAAAAAGACACTTTTCTGGGAGAAATATTCTCTCCAAGGGATCTACCCATTCAATGTGTTGTTGAAAGCTTTCATGGCCGGGATCACAGGGTGGTTTTGCGTTTTCCTGGCTGGATTGTCATATTCCAGAAGTATTCTCTCCTGATGTTTCGCCCACATCTATGGCAGGCATCCTCAGAGGTTGTGAGGTATGCTTTAATCCAGTGATGGCCAACCTATGACACACGTGTCAGCACTGACACGTCTAGCCAATTTTGCTGACACACGGTGGTCACCTCTTGGGTTGTTAAGTGTTTTGTGGCCAGTTTTGTTTACTCCGTCCTACAAATGAACAGTACATTTATATATATAGACTAGCTGTGCCTGGCCACGTGTTGCTGTGGCGAAGTCTGGTGGTATGGGAAATAAAGTATTGAGGAATTGGTGGTAGTTAAGGTAAAGGGTAAAGGTTTTATCTTACATTAGGTCCATTATAAATGGGTTATAGAGCTGTGTGGAAGGGCCTTGAGTCTACACTGCCATATAATCCAGTTAAAATCAGACAATCTGTATTTTATAGGCAGTGTGGAAGAGGCCTAAGTAAGGCCTAACTCTGCCTGTCCCCTGGGCTGAGTGGGTTTCTAGGAGACCAAATGGGAGGAGCTTAGCCTTCTAACTGGCAGCAATTGGATAAAAACGATTATTCCTCTCCCTCTAATTAGGACTTTATTTTTCTTTTCTTTTTGTTGTATGAACATAGAGGCATGGATGAGGGGTTGTGCTGCCAAGTTTAGTGTTTCTGGAATGTGTAGTTTTGTTGTTTTGTCCTAGGCCGAAATTTCATTACTCTTTTATATAGATAGATATTTTATATATATAGATATAGATATAGATTATTATTACAGTAGAGTCTCGCTTATCCAACGTTCTGGATTATCCAACGCATTTTTGTAGACAATGTTTTCAATACATCATGATGTTTTGGTACTAAATTCGTAAATACAGTAGAGTCTTGCTTATCCAACATAAACGGGCCAGCAGAATGTTGGAAAAGTGAATATGTTGGATAATAAGGAGGCATTAAGGAAAAGCCTATTGAACATCAAATTAGGTTATGTTTTTACAAATTAAGCACCAAAACATCATGTTAGACAATAAATTTGGCAGAAAAAGTAGTTCAATACGCAGTAATGCTATGTAGTAATTACTGTATTTACAAATTTAGCACCAAAATATCATGATGTATTGAAAACATTGACTACAAAAATGTGTTGGATAATCCAGAACATTGGATAAGCAAGTGTTGGATAAGTGAGACTCTACTGTAATATAATAGCAATAATATGATAATATACTACAGTAATAGAATAATAATAGAATGATTATATAATATAATATATATGTGTGTGTGTGTGTAATGTGCATAATTCCCATGGAGTAAACAACAAAACCACTTGACGAAATCACATCAAATTTGGCCACAAAAGACATAGTCATCCAATCAATCTGCATGCGGCAGTGTGCACTACCGGGGGCTCTTCAAACACTCTTAGTGTGACATTTTCCCCCTGGTTTTTAAGGTTTTCAAATAGTATCAGACTTGGATAACTTTTGTGTTAGAGTTTGTCAGGACCCAGGCTGCGGAGCACCAATAACCATGCGCAGAGACCAGAATCTATCTAATATCTTTATTAAGGAAATATATAAAGTCAATAAAAACAAGTGAAGAATATAGTTCAGAAGTAGACCTTTCAGGAAAGGTCAAATATAGTCCAGGAAAACAATGTCCAATATGAGATATTAGAGTCCAAAGTTATAATCCAATAACCGAAACACACACTTTGCCAAGCAAAGTGTGGGGAGATGACAAGGTCTTTAGTCCATGGAGGCTTGACAACAAGGCTGGAAAACAACTTGATACTTGGCTAAGCAAGACTTGATACGAGGCAACAAGAACAAGAACTAGGTCCGTGGCAAGGTCCGTGAAACAAGGCGGCTTGAAACTTGGTCCGGGAAACAGGGAACTGGAGTACGAAGTCTACACACGATCTCACTCCTCAAGCTGACGAATTGACTCCGCAAGGTTTCCTTTGCGGGAAAACACCTAAATAGGGTCTCGCTTCCCGCCAGAATAACATTTTCCCTGGAGAACTAGAAATGAAACTCAACTCTGTCCAGATGCATGACTCCTTAGAATTTCCCAAGGGAAGCAGACCTAATCAGCTAATTGTTTGGCTGCGATCCTGGCGCTTCGGCGATTCGCCTCCCTAGCGCCTCTATCTTTATTATAATTGTCTTTTCGAGAAAACGGGGGAGAATTCTGCCCAAGGCTTGTTTGACTAACTTCTTGAGGGCAAACATCCTGCAGGTGCAGGGGCTCCGTTTCTGGCTGAAACGGTGTAAAACCCATGTTTTCCTCTTCGTCTGCCACAATGGTACTAGGAACGGGACTACAAGGCCCATGAGACATCACAGAGTTGTTGCTCCTTTTCATTTTGTCTGGTACTACCAAACTGAGCTTTGTACGGGGAACTTTAGTAATACTATATGCTATTTGGACATATTTTGTTTTGTACATAGACCATCTTATGTTTGTGTAGATACTGGGATTTTGTATAGTCAATATCAAATAGATCTTGCTTCTACACTTGGGATGACTAACATTAATCTGAACTAGTCTTCCGCGATTCCCTTTTTGCTTGCAAACAGAGAGAACCTGGTTAAGTGTTGGCAACGTGAGAAGAGGAATGGAAGGCAGGAAGTTTAGGAAAACATTAGATTGAGGGTAATAGATGCTCATTGTGTGGATCCGTATTTGGCTGTTAAAGCACAGAAGTGTGAGGCAGAAGATGACAAACTGGAAAACCTTGGAGCTCAAACTCCGGAAGGTTGAAGATGAGGATAACTTTCTGAGGGCCTTTTTGCTTCTTGCAGTTAGAAGAAATTGTACAGCAAAACTTGTGCTGATCTCTTGTTGCAAAGTTGTTGTGCAGTCCTGTAAACAAAAAGCACTTTTGCCAAAATACGGTCATGAATTGAGACAGTTTGTTGTCCTTTTAAATGCTGAACCAACTCAAAGTTGCAACCATTCCTTTTTTTCCATGAGCTCTAGAAACATTTTTGAAACTGTAAATGTTCAGGAACAAAATCTTTTCATAACAAAACTTCTTCCAATACTAGTTAATAGTTATCTCTATACTTGATATATTGTTGTCGATTGGGTCGAGGAGGACTCCGGTTTGAATCCCATCCAGCCATGGAAAATTGTTATGAAAACAAAACTTCTTCCAATACTAGTTAATAGTTACAGTAGAGTCTCACTTATCCAACATAAATGGGCCGGCAGAACGTTGGATAAGCGAATATGTTGGATAATAAGGAGAGATTAAGGAGAAGCTTATTAAACACCAAATTAGGTTATGATTTTACAAATTAAGCACCAAAACATCATGTTACACAACAAATTTGAGAGAAAAAGTAGTTCAATATGCAGTAATGCTACGTAGTAATTACTGTATTTACGAATTTAGCACCAAAATATCACAATGTATTGAAAACATTGAATACAAAAATGTGTTGGATAATCCAGAACGTTGGATAAGCGAATGTTGGATAAATGAGACTCTACTGTATCTCTATTCTTGCGATATTGTTAATAGTTACATAAATGGGCCAGCAGAACGTTGGATAAGCGAATATGTTGGATAATAAGGAGAGATTAAGGAGATTAAGGTGAAGTCTTGGACTAGATCTCTTCCACTGGGTGACCTTTGGGCATGTCACACTTTCTCAGCCTCATTAATAAATCTTTCCGAGAAAACTGGAACGGAGTAGTCACATGTTGGACCGACTCAGGGAGTCAAATCAAAGAGCTACCAAAAAAAAAAAAAAAAAAACATTTCCAGGTTGAGTTGCCTTTTTCTGAAATGCTTGGGAGCAATAGTCTTTGTATTTCAGATTTTGGAATACAGTGAATATTACATCATCTTGGAGCGAGGACCCACGTTTAAACATGAAATTTAATTACGTTTCATGTATTCCTTCCACATGTAGCCTGAAGGTAATTTTATATGCAGTGGTTTTAATTGGCGACTACATTGAGGACACGAGAACGGAAAGGTGTCACCGTCTCGTACACCCACACGGACACCTTTGGAATGTTTCAGATTTCGGAATTTGAGATAAGGAACGCTCGATCTGTAACTGGCTTCCCTTTTAATGCCTTTGAAAATATACGAAAGCGGGACTAACAAACACAGAGCTGGCTTAGTGTTGCGTATTCTCCCAGCGCTGGATGCTTCTGGAGTTCTCTTTGTGCGGACGGAGTTGCCCAGCATCTAATTATACAGGGCTCTCCATGCCTGCCTGCCTTTGCCAGTGTGTGTTTGTGTGCGTTGTCGAACCCGCCTCCCCTTTATTGCTGTTTGTCATAATGAATAGTTTCATTTGGAGCTTGCTGGAATGAAATAATAGTGTCGTTTTCTCCGCTCCACTTGACTTGCAAGCCTGCCCTTGGAGGCAATATAAATTCATTTTGCCTCTGGGTTTTTGTGAAATGAAATTCCCTCCCTGTCTCGGATTTTTAGGGCGAAGGGCATGGTATATAAGGCAGTGACAAAAGTTGTACTTCAGAATCATTTTTTTAAACAGCAATAGATAGATATACACTAGTAAAGGTAAAGATTTCCCCTGACATTAAGTCCAGTTGTGTCCAACTCTGGGGGTTGGTGCTCATCTCTATTTCTAAGCCAAAGAGCCGGCGTTGTCCGTAGACACCTCCAAGGCCATGTGGACGGCATGACTGCATGGAGCGCCATTACCTTCCTGCCGGAGCAGTACCTATTGATCTACTCACATTTGCATGTCTATAGACACCTCCAAGGTCGTGTGGCCACTGGCATGACTGCATGGAGCGCCATTTACCTTCCCGCCAAGGCAGTACCTATCGATCTACTCACATTTGCATGTTTTCGAACTGCTAGGTTGGCAGAAGCTGGGGCTAACAGCAATTCCACTCACTGGATTTGAACCTGTTACCTTTTGGTCCACAAGTTCAGCAGCTCAGCGCTTTAACACACTGCACCATCGGGCATATATAGTGTATATATAGATATACAGTAGAGTCTCACTTATCCAAGCCTCGCTTATCCAACGTTCTGGATTATCCAGTGCATTTTTGTAGTCAGTGTTTTCAATATATCATGATATTTTGGTGCTAAATTTGTAAATACAGTAATTACTACATAGCATTACTGTGTATTGAACTACTTTTTCTGACAAATTTGTTGTATAACATGATGTTTTGGTGCTTCATTTGTCAAACCATAACCTAATTTAATGTTTAATAGGCTTTTCCTTAATCTCTCCTTATTATCCAAGATATTCGCTTATCCAACATTCTGCCGGACTGTTTACATTGGATAAGCGAGACTCTACTGTATAGCTCACAACCTCTGAGGATGCCTGCCATAGATGTGGGCGAAATGTCAGGAGAGAATGCTTCTGGAACATGGCCATACAGCCTGGAAAACACACAACAACCCAGTCATTTATATCGATAGATATATACACAATATGCAAGGAAACAACGACTGCATCCCAGAGGGACCATAAGAAGAATTTCCTATTAGGCCTCTTTATAAAATTGTACTACAAGGAAGATAATAATAATAATAATAATAATAATAATAATACTAATAATAATTTTATTCTTATATCCCGCCCCATCTCCCTGGAGGGACTCGGGGCGGCTTACATGGGGCCATGCCCAGACACGACAGCACAAATCAGATAAAACATTAAACCGAGCAGTAAAACTTCAACATGATTAAAAACAGTCATAAAAGTCAATATACACAATAATATTAAAATCCCAATTTGGGTCAAAAGATCCAGGCCAAGGTACAAAGCAAGATGTTATTAATGTTAGTGATTAAATAAAGGCTGCGCTATTCAGTTCCTATTAAGTTTGCTAGATAAAACTAGTTGAAAAGTTCTTCCAGAAATCCCAATTTAAATAGCGCAGATGGTAATAGAAAGTCAGCATGGCATGGTGGTTTGAATATTGGAATCTGACTCTGGAGTCCAGGATTCGAATTCTCCACTTGGCCATGGAAACCCATTGGGTGAACTTGGGTAAGATGCACTCTCTCGGCCTCCGAATAAAGCAGTGCCCGTCTCCTTGGGAACAAATCGGGCCGAGAAATCACCGCAATTGGTTATAAGTCGAAAATAGCTCGAAGATAAACAACGACAGTAGTACAGAGTCTTCGGAAAGTACTTTTGTAAGCACATTTTGGGAAGAAGAAGCCTTCCGCCTTCGCTCGCTGTGCCTGATAAAAGATGGATCAGGGGGCTTGTTGCTCCGCGCTACGAAACAGATCACAGCCGCATGTGAGAATGCCCATATAAGGTCAAAACGGCTTCTGGGAGCAAAAAGGAGCGTGTTGGATTCCATGGAGTCTCAAGACGGAGAAGGGGGAAAGAGAGGAAGAGACAGACCTTTGTGGATACGTTCCTTCCCCCCTTCCAGCAAGCCATGCGTTTCCTGGCTGATCCCACTCCCATGCCTCCTTTAGATCTTGCTCCCTTTATAAAATCGGTGTGCATCCCTGCTCACTCCAAGGTGTTAACATAAGACTATACTACCAGATTTCTCAACCAGGCTTCCTTGGAATTGTGAGGTTCTGCGAGAGGTAAATTGAGATTCCTTGGTTGTCTAAGAGGTGGAAAAACTAGTGTTTTACATCAATATGTTAGTTACTTGCTTATGCTTGACTCGGTGATGTCTTCCGGCCCGATTCTTCTTCCCAAGTCCACCTGGATGGCCAGCGGTACCTATTGATCTACTCACATTGGCATGTTTTCGAATTGCTAGGTTGGCAGAGGCTGGAGCTAACAGTGGGCGCTCACTCCACTCCCGGGATTTGAACCTGGGACCTTTCGGTCTGCAAGTTCAGCATCTCAGCGCTTTAACACACTGCGCCACCGGGACTCCAATGAGTTATACATTGCGTATACTCAAGATTTTCCCACTCATCGTTCCTCTTCAAGAGGTTGCTTGACTTGAAGCCTCATGACTTGAAGGTTGGGTTGCTGACCTGAAGGCTGCCAGGTTCGAATCCCACCCGGGGAGAGCGCGGATGAGCTCCCTCTATCAGCTCCAGCTCCATGTGGGGACATGAGAGAAGCCTTCCATAAGGATGGTAAAAACATCAAAACATCCTGGCAATGTCCCCTGGGCAACGTCCTTGCAGACGGCCAATTCTCTCACTCCAGAAGCAACTTCGATTGCTCCTGACACGAAAAAAAAATATGAGAAATTATGCATTTGGGAAGGTCTTGAATGCAAAGACTGCCGAGGGATCCTGAAAATTCAATACTTCCTCCCCTAGAAAAGAACTTTTCCAAAGCAAGATGGTTTTAGCAATGGAATTTTATCTCTTGGTGTGGAAGAGGAAAGGATTTTTATTTGGAAAATCTGGACCTGTTGAGAAGGCCAGACTCTCGGAGATGGACATTATCACCATTCTTGTTGTTTATACCCCATTTCCTCCCAATATTGGACCCAAATTAAAATGAATACATTGTGGTTACAAAACATACACATAGTCAACATTACAACAGAATAGCAAGACGATTTTGATCCTGGATACAAAGTACCGTATATACTCGAGTATAGGCCTAGTTTTTCGGCCCTCTTTTTAAGACTGAAAAAGCCCCCTCGGCTTATACTTGGATGAGGGTCCTGGTTGGCTTATATTTGGGTCAGCTTATACTCGAGAATATATGGTACATTTATTATTTTTCTCTATTATTATTGGTATTATTACATTTATTATTTTTCTCTATTATTGTTGCTACTACTACATTTATTTTACTCTATTATTATTATTATTATTAATACATGTATTATTTCACTCTGATCTTATTATTATTATTGCATTTATTATTTTACTCTATTTATTATTACAGTAGAGTCTCACTTATCCAAGCTAAACAGGCCGGCAGAAGCTTGGATAAGC
The DNA here is from genome assembly GCF_035594765.1 of Anolis carolinensis. Taxonomy (NCBI): domain Eukaryota; kingdom Metazoa; phylum Chordata; class Lepidosauria; order Squamata; family Anolidae; genus Anolis; species Anolis carolinensis. The sequence goes on from NW_026943824.1 coordinate 5,047,777, forward strand.
GAATATCTTGAATAATAAGGAGGGATTAAGGAAAAGCCTATTAAACATCAAATGAGGTTATGATTTTACAAATTAAGCTCCAAAACATCATGTTATACAACAAATTTGACAGAAAAGTAGTTCAATACGCAGTAATGTTGTGTTGTAATTACTGTATTTACGAATTTAGCACCAAAATATCATGATATATTGAAAACATTGACTACAAAAATGGCTTGGATAATCCAGAAGCTTCGATAAGTGAGACTCTACTGTACTTGTATTATTTTCCTGTATTTTTTATTATTATTATTACATGTATTATTTTACTCTATTATTATTAAAAGGATACATAAGCACATTCACCTTGAAGAAGATGAGAATCATGATTTGATCAGAGTTGGACAATCTTATCTTAAATTTGAGCTTGATGTAAATATTCAAAAACATTTAACCTGCTGAGGCCTCGATTAATGTAATTTTATTGGTATCCATTTTTATTTCTGAAATTTACCACCCTCGGCTTATACTGGAGTCAATGTTTTCCCAGTTTTTTGTGTGGTAAAATTAGGTGCCTCGGCTTATATTTGGGTTGGCTTATACTCAAGTATGTTTGGTAGTTAAAATAGTCGAATTGGATGGTGATGGTTTCCGTGCATGGTATTGGACACTGGCTAGAGATGTGTTTTCATAACCTGACATCCTGACTACAGCGTCCATTATCCTTATGGCAAAAAATGAGAAGAATAGAGCATTGTAAACACCACCTTGGTCAGGCTGGCTGGACACTAAGGATAGCAGTATAATAACACTGGGTCTGATATACAGTAGAGTCTCACTTATCCAACACTCGCTTATCCAACGTTCTGGATTATCCAACGCATTTTTGTAGTCAATGTTTTCAATATATCGTGATATTTTGGTGCTAAATTCATAAATACAGTAATTACTACATAGCATTACTACGTATTGAACTACTTTTCCTGCCAAATTTGTTGTCTAACATGATGTTTTGGTGCTTCATTTGTAAAATCATAACCTCATTTGATGTTTAATAGGCTTTTCCTTAATGCCTCCTTATTATCCAAGATATTCGCTTATCCAACTTCTACCGGCCCGTTTATGTTGGATAAGTAAGACTCTACTGTATAAGTAAGTTGCTTTTTCTTATTGGGATCCATTGAATTTCACAGGGCAGGGAGCCATTTGGGCCCTGTTGTGCCTTGCGTCTCCGCGATTCCCTCTTGGTTGGCTGTTTAGACTTGCTGTCTGCCTTGAGTAAGCTTTAAGCCTCTTTGAAAATGTCCTCTGGCTGAACTTGCCTTTGCTGTGTTTGAAACGCAAGGGACAAGGCCCGCCGTTGTCGTCATCTCCCTTGCTCCTGTTTGGGTTGCTTTTGTAAAAAAGCAAGTCCTACTATTCCTCCAAGCCCTCCCATAGTGAGAATTCGGACAATGGCTCCATCCAGCCCCACTTTTGACCATGGCGTGGGTCTTCAGGATCTTCATCGGATCCTTTGGACCAGAAAAGGAGGGTGTCAAAGATGCGGAAAGCCAAGCAAGGATTGCGCCTTCTGCTTGTGATTATTTCTCCCTCCAAACAGTCTAGCGTGGGAGAACTTGGTCCTTCTGGGCCCCGTGGAATTGCATTTTGTATTTATGTATTTTATATTCTTTCACAGATTGTGCAGTTGGTCGGTGGGTGGCTTGGAAACGTCACATGTGCATAAGGGCTGCTCTTAAAATATACCGAGGCAGCAACTGCCTATCCTATCACATGCAGCAAGGAGAGGTTTTGTTGGCAAATGTGTAGAGACTTCTCGCACATCAGGTTAGCTTCACCTTGCTGTATACATCAAAGTGCACACAGGTTGAAGTCTTTTTTAGTTTATTAAAAAATAGAAGATACTTGCTTGCACAAGCATGGAAAACAAAGGAAGTACCTAGCATGGAGAAATGGCTCAATAAAGTAATGGACGTGATGAATATGGATTTATTAACACAAAAACTAGCCCAGGAAAGAACATCAAATAAAACGGATTGGAAACCCATGAAGGAATTTTTACAAAAAGAAAAAAATAAATTTTCATATAAGGATGGACTAAAGAAAGTCCCTCGGATAATAGTATAAAGTAAAGATAGTTAAACTTGTTTAACTTCAAAAATAAAAATAAATGACTAAAAGAAAATCAAAACGACCACCCCCGGAGCTCTGGAAGTAAAAGGAAATATATAGCAACTGTTTACATGTAAGCTTTTTTTTTTTCCCCTGTGGTTGTTTTTGCGTTGTGGTTGTTGGTTTTTGGTTTTTTTATCCCCCTTTCTTTTTTCAACTTGTGTATTGTTACCTCATTTTCTTCCTCACCCCTCTCCCTCAGTTACCCTTTTTGTCTTATATGTGTTTTATTGTATTGAGAAATGAGAATCTTTGTTGTAATAAGAAATGTATGGAGTTGCTTGGAAACCTATCAATAAAAATTATTTAAAAAAATAGAAGATAAAAAGTTCTTTAAAAACAAAAGTAAAGTTCCAGAAGTTCATTACAAAATAAAGCCTTAGAGTATAATTCAAGAAATCACCAGGAATAAACAAAGTCCAGTTAGAGCATGACAAAGTCCCAAGAACATGAACACAAGAGTTACAAGATAATCCAGGAAAACGAGAGCTTGCTTCTTGGTAGAACGAAAAGTTGCTTTGACAAAGGTTTGTCTCCAAACACATTGCTTTAATGCCCTTTGCAAAGCATGAAAGCATTTCTCTGGCCTCTAACCTCCCTCTTGTTTGCGATTCTCACACTCCTCCGAACCCTGAATTCCAAACGGTCAGCTCGATCTAGGGAACCTGTTTTGTCAAGATCAGCCTGCTCGTTAGTTTGCTGAGCCTCATTATCAGACTGAGAACTGTCCTCCTTTTCCAAGCCAATTTGCACCTGGCGAGTTTCAGTATCATCAACATCATTCCTTGCTGTGGGAAAATGAACTTGCACTCTCTGTTCCTCATCTTCTACAACAGGGACATATTGAACCTGATTTTGAACCTGAATCCCATCATCCTCATCAGAGTCAATCTAAGGTTCCAGCTGAATCACAAAAGACCAGTTGTTGGCCCTGGGACCAATCAGTATATGCAGTGCAAGGGCTCTGGAAAATGTCGACAATGCAAATATTTTCCTTTATCAGTTTACATGAGATATTATTTCTCTTTTAATCGAGGTGAATCACAGTTTTGGGGCTTGCAAAATCCATATCAAGGGCTATATATTGCTCACTTCTCCATCGTGGTCTCTGTGAAATCATACATGTGGTATTTCTTGCGCCTGCGCAGCTTGTATTCGGAATCATCTAGAGCTCTTAAGATACCCAAGATATCTAAGATAAGAAAAAAGATAAGCTTTTGTCTAACACACAGCTGGGAGGAACTCTTACCTCCCTATAATCTTACAGGAGGGAGCCTTGAGGATTGGTATACAAGTTTTAACATCATCAATACAAGTCGTATTCATTTCAGTTAAAACTACAGGTCTACTTCTTCCTCGTCTTGACTGATATCTCCTTTTTGGCAAAGGAGGATGGGGATGCTTTAGATGTGGGTTCATGAGCTGGCATGGAATGAGATTAGAGGACCTTTGAGTTTCCTTCCACTTATTTATCAATATGAAATGGTTGTCTTAGGAGAAAGGCAACAAAACATACATTTAAACAATAAAGTTGCGTCTGTGATTGTGCAGCTTCATCTTCTGGCTCTAAAGGACTAGTGAGCCACACTGGACTTCGTTGGGCAGTAGCTCCCGTTTGTCCTAGCTAGACTAGCCACTGCTGAGGGATGATGGGAGTTGCAATTGATCCATATCTGAAAGGCAACGGGATTACAACGGATTATATGCCCCCAAATGCATTGTTTTTCTTCTGTTTTCTGCTTCTCACCTCTGCTTTCCTCTCTCTCCAGCCCACCACCCTCCCGCAGGGCACCATCAACATGAACCAGTGCACGGATGTGGTTGATGGTGAAAGCCGGACCGGGCAAAAGTTCTCCCTCTGCATCTTGACGCCAGAGAAGGAGCACTTCATCCGAGCCGAGAACAAGGAGATCATCAGTGGGTGAGTGGCCGGGAGGCAGCACAAAAGGAAAGCAAAGTTTGAGATTATCAGTGGGTGAGTGGCCGGGAGGCAGCACAAAAGGAAGGCAAAGTTTGAGATTATCCGTGGGTGAGTGGCCGGGAGGCAGCACAAAAGGAAAGCAAAGTTTGAGATTATCGGTGGGTGAGTGGCCGGGAGGCAGCACAAAAGGAAAGCAAAGTTTGAGATTATCGGTGGGTGAGTGGCCGGGAGGCAGCACAAAAGGAAAGCAAAGTTTGAGATTATCAGTGGGTGAGTGGCCGGGAGGCAGCACAAAAGGAAGGCAAAGTTTGAGATTATCCGTGGGTGAGTGGCCGGGAGGCAGCACAAAAGGAAAGCAAAGTTTGAGATTATCGGTGGGTGAGTGGCCGGGAGGCAGCACAAAAGGAAAGCAAAGTTTGAGATTATCGGTGGGTGAGTGGCCGGGAGGCAGCACAAAAGGAAAGCAAAGTTTGAGATTATCAGTGGGTGAGTGGCCGGGAGGAAGCACAAAAGGAAAGCAAAGTTTGAGATTATCAGTGGGTGAGTGGCCGGGAGGCAGCACAAAAGGAAAGCAAAGTTTGAGATTATCAGTGGGTGAGTGGCCGGGAGGAAGCACAAAAGGAAAGCAAAGTTTTCTTTTTCTTTGCAAGTCACAATCACATTTACATAGTCCTTCCCCTTTGTTGCTGTCGACCTGTGAGGCGGGCACTGAGATCTGAGATCAAATCCATCCTTTGGTCCCTTTGCTTTGGATGCCTAACACGCAGTTCTCAAAGTTCAGCTACAGTGCTAGACATCAGAGAGCAGAAGTAACATTTCATAGATGTGTGTGTCAGAAATTTTATTGAGAGGGCAATATTCTAACTTTGCCTGTACCCGGATCAGAAAGTAATCAAATTGAGCCACATTCCCAGAGTCAGCAGGGTTTGGGTTTTAAGAAAAGGTAGTTAGAAGCAGATTGATCAGATTTGGATACGAAATAAAGACCTCCATACCCGTGTTGGGCTTTAACCATAGCAGGGTAACATTAACTCTCTTCCAGTTTCATTGCCCGTCCTTTGTTGCTTTTGCCTTTTTTAAGAACCTGTAGAACTTGAAATATTGAGGTGTCAAACACTGGAGAAATAAAAAGCGAACGGAGGGAGAGGTGGGGAGGCGAGCTAGAATCGGCTCCGACCTGTTCATCCGGATTCCCTTGCGCCTCCGCCTCCCTCTCACGGCTCTCCTGCCCAGTTGTGAGCATGGCCTGCAGGGAAATCCGGATTTCTACCTTTCTGGCCTCAACCTCCATTTCATTGACTTTCGTGCCATTTTCCTCCTTGCTGTGGTGGCTTTTTAGAATTTGTGTAGAGTGAAGAATCCTGAGGGCTCACTGTGTCAAAACCAATATCTGAAAATGTCTTTGCTCTAGCCCTGAAAATGTCCCATTGAGAGCTGTTCTTGCATGGAAGACTTCAGGGTGGTAGTCATAGTGGTTCAATAATTATCGTATATACTCGAGTATAAGCCGACCCGAATATAAGCCGAGGCACCTAATTTTTAACACAAAAACTTGGAAAACGTATTGACTCTTTTTTTTAAAATAAATTTTTATTTTTTAAAACACAAAAAATACATACCGTAGACATACAAAACATTTACAATTCCCACCACCAACACGAAGATTGTTTTCTTTTTACATATTCATTTCTTTATGAGACAATTTTTATATCTTTATCTTAATCCATTTCCAACCTATATACTATATAACATTTGTATCTTATTTCTTATGGCTTGATCTCCAGATTGATTCATGATATAGTTCTTTACCATTGTCCATCTTTCTTCCATTTCTCTTGTTCTATTTTCAATAGTTTTTACAACATTTAGTTTCACATTCATAATTTCAAATTCTATTTGCTCCACCATATATTGGTACCATTTATTTACTGTCCATTTTGAGAAAACGTATTGACTCGTGTATAAGATGAGGGTGGGAAACGCAGCAGCTATGAGTAAATTTCAAAAATAAAAATTAATAATAAATAAATAAAATTACATTACAGTAGAGTCTCACTTATCCAACATAAACGGGCCGGCAGAATGTTGGATAAGTGAATACCTTGGATAATAAGGAGGGATTAAGGAAAAGCCTATTAAACATCAAATTAAGTTATGATTTTACAAATTAAGCACCAAAACATCATGTTATACAACCAATTTGACAGAAAAGGTAGTTCAATACACAGTAATGCTATGTAGTAATTACTGTATTTATGAATTTAGCACCAAAATATCACGATGTATTGAAAACATTGACTACAAAAATGTGTTGGATAATCCAGAACGTTGGATAAGTGAGACTACTGTATTTGAGGCATCAGTAGGTTAAATGTTTTTGAATATTTATATAAACCTGTAATTTAAGATAATAATAAGACTTTAATAAGATGAGACTGTCCAACTCTGATTACCCATCTACTCGAGTATAAGCTGACCCAAATATAAGCTGGCCAGGGCCCTCACTCGAATATAAGCTGAGGGGAGCTTTTTCAGCCCTGAAAAAGGGCTGAAAAACTAGCTTATACTCGAGTATATACAGTATGTTATTTTAATAGTGTGGTAAAGAGGTGTCAAGGTATCTAGGATCCACCGGTGGCACAGCGGGTTAAACTGCTGAGCTGCTGACCGAAAGGTTGGTAGTTTGAATCTGGTAGTTTTGAATTCTGGAACCTAGCAGTTCAAAAACATGCAAATGTGAGTATTTATTTATTTACAGCATTTATATTCCGCCCTTCTCACCCTGAAGGGGACTCAGGGCGGATCACATTACACATATAGGCAAACATTCAATGCCTTTTAACATAGAACAAAGACAAACAAACATAGGCTCTGAGCGGGCCTCGAACTCATGACCTCCTGGTCAGAGTGATTCATTGCAGTTAATTGCAGCTGGCTTGCTCTCCCGCCTGCGCCACAGCCCGGGCCCGCTCCATAGGTACCGCTCTGGTGAGAAGGTAACAGCATTCCATGCAGTCATGCCAGCCACATGACCGTGGAGGTGTCTACGGACAACGCTGGCTCTTCGGATTAGAAATGGAGATGAGCATCAACCCACAGAGTCGAAGACGACTGGACTTAACGTCAGGAGGAAACCTTTACCTTAGGTATCTGCTAAGTGTAACACATATATAAATGGAGAGAATTAGAAGCTGGTGTTGTGATCAAAGGAAAACATGGCAAGCGAGATTCCCAACCTGAGGTGCTCTCTTCCAAAAAGCATTTTGTTTCCTACTTTAATGCCTAAGCACTGAAAACACTTTGTGACACATGGATGCGGTGTATAATTTGACAACCAAGTCTTGTCTGTCTCATTGTCACTACGTCTATGTTTCACAATGTTTCATATGTTTCACCATGGTAGAAAAGCACTAGTAAAGACACTTAAAAAAATATAATTTGACAACCAAATCTTGGTGGTGCATTTCTCAATGTTGTTTCTCAAATTCGCACCCTTCCTGTTGAAATCTGTGAATTTAGCATCCAGTCCTCCCTTGGAAAGAGCCATTCTTCCTCTGCTTAAGCTTCTGATTTTGTTTCTTGTTGCGTCCGCACTTCTTTCCATTGCCTTTCCTTGGAATACACCTGACTTTCCCCTCACTTCTCTCTCTCGCTTTCAGGTGGCTGGAGATGTTAGTTGTCTATCCCAGAACCAACAAGCAGAATCAGAAGAAGAAGAGGAAAGTGGAGCCGCCAACCCCACAGGTGAGTTATCCATTCATGGCACAATATTTCCCTTTCCTTGGCAACTTCTCTCCAAAACAAGAAGGTTTCTTTTGCTCTTAAGCTTGCAGCTGCATTGCCCACATTCTTTTGTGTCTGGCTTTAGCTGGTGCCTTGTTTGTTTGTTTGCTTAAGGAAAACAGGAAGCAAGCAAGCAAATAAAACCTCTCTTTTTCTTACCATTTTTTCATTACACGTCCTAGAACTATAGAATACAAAAGGCTACATAAAAGAGCTTTGTAATCCATATGAGTAGATTTTCTGGGCTTCATCTACAATGCAAATAAGGACATGTGTTGCACACACAAGCGCACCTTTTCCGTTGGTGGTTGTGGCTCTTTGCTCCCTTTTTTCATCGTTTCAGAAATAGGGAAAATATTCCTGTGTGTTATGATGCTTTTCCAACAGTTACCATCTTTTGGATCGTCTTTACTCAATGGCTGGAGATAACGTAAATAAGAGGCCACAGAAGCGGAACTGGTTCAGAGATCCGCTAGGATTGTTCCTCACAGATCCAATAATAACCTCTAGTTCCATTTTGTGACTATAAATGGCAAGTGTGTTTGTGTATATGTGTGAAATTGGTGTAGGTCTGTGAGTCATTCTTTCCTGTTAAAGTCGTACCAGGTGGAACATTATAGGAAAGTATTCCTTAGGTCGAAACTCAGTCCCTTCGGCTTCCCAAATCTCCTTTATGCCAGATCCTGATCTTTGGCAAATCCATCTCATTATTGTGCACAGCAGGTATAAAAATAAACCTGTACATGGCAGTGTTAGAGCCGGGAAAGGATCCTGAGGAGAGAGAGAAAAGAGCCAGGATTTCATTGGAATGCCCATGTTGTTACGGATTGTTTATGATAAATGGAAGCTCTGTCGTGTGCCGGAGTCACCCGCAGTACAATGACGTACCACTCATGTTTGCAGAACAAAGAATAAAATACAGGAACTTTACTAATTCCAAGAAATCAAAAGAACGGTGGTATTCACAATGGTCCCTCTGATTGCTTACAGAAGTCATAAACAGTCCTTTCTCAGTCCACAAATCTGCTTCCGAGAAGGATACGGTCCTGGTTCTTCGCCCTCCTTTCTCAGCAGCAAACAGGCCTCAAGAATAGCAAGGCCTCTCTGAGTACACAGCTCTTTTCTCCAGCAGTATTCAGTCAGCACTGAAATAAAATAATAATAATAATAATAATAATAATAATAATAATAATAATTTTATTTTTATACCCCGCCCCATCTCCCCAGAGGGACTTGGGACGACTTACATGGGGCCAAGCCCAGTCATTAACAATATAAAAGCAAAGCAATAAAACAGATCAAACAACAATAAAAACAAGTCATAAAAAATCACATACAAAAATATAATGATAAAATCTTGGATTAGATCCATAGGAATAAAATAAATAAAACTTGTTCAGACTGGTTCTACAGCAGCAGAACAGAAACAGTGTCAAATCAGTTCCCAGGTCTTTGCAGGCTCAGCCAATCGGCTTCATGCATTTCATTTTCCAGTTGACACACATATAGCACAGTGTCTTTGCAAACCATGACACATGTTTTGTAAATACTGAAAAAGAGGCAGCTCTTTTGGGCACTGCCCAAACAACAACAACAACAACAATGTGATGGTGCTGTCTGCAGCATCTCTGAGTTGAAAGGGAGACGGCAGGTGAAAGAACAAAAGAGTCTTGTTCTTTACTTGTTATTTTTTCCCTTGTTGTCCAGGCTTAGTTTTTCAAATACAGAGGACTTGAAGAACAGGTCAAGGACAAAGGGAAAAAATGTCTTTTTGAAATTGGTTATTCCATTTATATCCAACTTTTTTCTAAAAAAAAAAACAGGGACTCAAGGCGGCTTGGAAAACATTGGAACAGATCACAGATTAAAACCTGTCCGATGAAATATTGTTAAAAGTGAATTTGCTCAGGAAAAAGGGGTGCGGGTGGGGATAATGCTTGCAAGATAATAATCTATTTTAATTTTTTTTTAGAATAATAATTAGTTGCTGCGGCAACCTCTTGGAAACCTGACAGGATTGGAGCTCCTGAGCACCAAATAAGGCAAATAGGGTTTTTGGAGATGGAAAGGCAAGGCGAGGAGGAGCCAAAGTGGAGGGGTTAGAAAAGGCATGTCATTTGCTTAGAAATAACATTTGTGATTCAGGTATCCATGGCTCCTTGTGCTACCTTACATGGCTGCTCCCACGAGATTTTTCACGTTAAAAATAAAACTTCTCGTCCTCATGGTTCGCCGGGAAAAGTGTTAGTTTTGTTGCTGACGCAAAGAGGTTGCTACCGAAACAAGATCTTGGAAGGACACGGCATTGAAGGTGGAAGGTAGATGTACAAATTTGATGGACATGGAAGGCTGCCTCTATAAAAATAGACCCTCGTTTTTATAGAATTCATTCCTGGACACGGACCAGGTTCCTGTGTTTATACACATCCCTGGGTCAGATGTCTAAATTTGCCTTTTGTGCTCTGCTCTGACTCAAGCCTATTAAAAGCTCCTCTTTTGTAAGCTCAACTCCTTGGCTCCCTTTTCATCTCCGGGAAGTCTTTCGTTAGCCGTTCCCTGGTGGCACAGCCTTTGTATTTGGCAGCCTAACAAAATCTATAAATAAGATCTTAGTATATATATATATATATATATTCTGAAATAAAAATTCAGAAATAAAAATAGATACCAATAAAATTACATTAATTGAGGCATCAGTAGGTTAAATGTTTTTGAGTATTTACATCAAGCTCAAATTTAAGATAAGACTGTCCAGCTCTGATCAAATCATTATTCTCATCTTCTTCAATGTCAATGTGCTTATGTAGCCTTTTAATAATAATAGAGTAAAATAATACATGTAATAATAAATAGAGTAAAATAATAAATGCAATAATAGCAATAATAATAATAAGTTCAGAGTGAAATAATAAATGTATTAATAATAATAATAAAAATAGAGTAAAATAAATGTAATAGTAGCAACAATAATAGAGAAAAATAATAAATGTAATAATCTATATACAGTAGAGTCTCACTTATCCAAGCTAAACGGGCCAGCAGAAGCTTGGATAAGCGAATATCTTGGATAATGAGGAGGGATTAAAGAAAAGCCTATTAAGCATCAAATTAGGTTATGATTTTACAAATTAAGCACCAAAACATCATGTTATACAACAAATTTGGCAGAAAAAGTAGTTCAATACGCAGTAATGTTATATTATATTATATTATAATATTATATATTATTATATTGTAATTATATTGGATTATATTGGACTACCGCCGATTTCTGAGCCTGAATATATTGCATAAGATTTCCCTAGCCTAAAATGATACATTTTAATATATTGGGTTTATGGTTCCAGTCCCCTTGATCTGGTCATGTAAGTGTGATTTATTGTTATAATTGTATTATTTTACTTTGTTTAATAATGTGTATTATATTGTTATGTAATGTTTGTGTTGCTTTTATGACTGTAAACCGCCCTGAGTCCCATCCGGGAGATAGAGCGGTATATAAATAAAGTTTTATTATTGTTATTATAATGTTATGTTGTAATTACTGTATTTACGAATTTAGCACCAAAATATCAGGATATATTCAAAACATTGACTACAAAAATGCCTCGGATAATCCAGAAGCTTGGATAAGCGAGTGTTGGATAAGTGAGACTCTACTGTGCCATAATTCCATTTGTTTTACTAGAAACCATGAAAGACTAGCCAGCGTCAAATACCAGGCTGGGATATATATACTCTTTGTGGCCTTGTTATTACTGAAATTGGCATCTAGATGTTTTCTCCATTAAATTAGGCCCAACATCTGATGATTTGTATTCAGCCTATACAGTTACCTGGGGGGAAGGTGTGGATTTAACAACCGTGTTGTTGTGGAGGCCAGGTTTCTACAAAGAGCTGTTGAATGGTGTCCTCATCATCCAAGTCGTTGTTTAGGCTGTTGACTTTGTACGCCAGGTCTTTAACTCTTTTCCTCTTGTCCAGATCTTTCATAAACAGCAGGTGTATATTAGCTAGTAATCACAAATTTACTGTAGTAAAATGGTAGCAAAGGTACCATATATACTCGAGTATAAACCGACCCGAATATAAACCGAGGCACCTAATTTTACCACAAAAAAACTGGGAAAACGTTGACTCCAGTATAAGCCGAGGGTGGGAAATTTCAGAAATAAAAATAGATACCAATAAAATTACATTAATTGAGGCATCAGTAGTTTAAATGTTTTTTAATATTTACGTCAAGCTCAGATTTAAAATAAGACTGTCCAACTCTGATCCAATCATTATTCTCATCTTCTTCAATGTAAATGTGCTTATGCATCCTTTTAATAATAATAGAGTAAAATAATACATGTAATAATTAATAATAATAATAAAATAATAATAATAATAATAATAATAATACAGGTAAATAATAAATGCAATAATAATAAGAAGAAGAAGAAGATCAGAGTGAAATAATAAACGTATTAATAATAATAATAAAAATAGTAGCAATAATAATACAGAAAAATAATAAATGTACCATATATTCTCGAGTATAAGCTGACCCAAATATAAGCCAATCACCCTCACCCGAGTATAAGCTGAGGGGGGCTTTTTCAGATTTAAAAAAGGGCTCAAACACTAGGCTTATACTCGAGTATATACAGTATTTCTTCACCAAGTGAACCATGGATCTCTTTGGCTCCATGGATCCCATATTGGAGATTGGTGTCAGTCCTTTCTCTGAAGGACGTTGGTTTCTCCTCTATAATGGGATTGAAACGCTCCGTTTTGCCTTCCAGGAACCTGGCCCGGCCAAAATGGCAGTCACCAGCAGCAACATCCCTGGCGCGGAGAAGGTCCCGACCACCAAGTCCACGCTTTGGCAGGAGGAGATGCGGGGCAAGGACCAGCCGGACGGCAACGGGGGGCTCAGCCCCGTCCCCAGCCCCATCCAAGGCCAAGGCCCACCTTCCTGTTTGCTGGACGGTAAAGAAGGTGAGAGACCCAAAACATAGCCAGGAGAGAGGGAAGTGCCATCATCAGACTCTGATGTGGAGTAGGAGACTGCTTGCCTGCCTTTGTCTCAAGAGTATGGACCGGGACCATATGTGGTGCTCAGGACCATTTTTGTGGCTCATGGGACTAAACATTTTACCCCAAAATAGCTCTAGAAGATTGGGGTGGGACATTTTAGCGACACTTTTAGCTCTCAGGTGTAGAAAAAAACATTGTGAAACAGCTCCCCACAAACCGTAGAAAGTGGGATCCTTTGGGAATCATAGAATAGTAGAGTTGGAAGAGACCTCGCGGGCCATCCAGTCCAACCCCCTGCAAGAAGCAGGAAATCGCATTCAAAGCACCCCCGACAGATGGCCATCCAGCCTCTGCTTAAAAGCCTTCAAAGAAGGAGCTACAACACACTCCAGGGCAGAGAGTTCCACTGCTGAACAGCCCTTTTCACAGTGAGGAAGTTCTTCCTGATGTTCAGGTGGAATCTCCTTTCCTGTAGTTTGAAGCCATTGTTCCATTGCGTCCTAGTCTGCAGGGCAGCAGAAAACAAGCTTGCTCCCTCCTCCCTATGACTTCCCTTCACGTATTTGTACATGGCTATCATGTCTCCTCTCAGCCTTCTCTTCTGCAGGCTAAACATGCCCAGCTCTTTAAGCCGCTCCTCATAGGGCTTGTTCTCCAGACCTTTGATCATTTTAGTCGCCCTCCTCTGGACGCTTTCCAGCTTGTCAACATCTCCCTTCAGCTGCGGTGCCCAGAATTGGACACAGTATTCCAGGTGTGGTCTGACCAAGGCAGAAAAGAGGGGGAGCATGACTTCCCTGGATCTAGACGCTATTCCCCTCTTGATGCAGGACAGAATCCCGTTGGCTTTTTTCGCCGCCGCATCACATTGTAGGCTCATGTTTAACTTGTTGTCCTCAAGGCCTCCAAGGTCTTTTTCGCACACACTGCTGTCAAGCCAGGCCTCGTCCCCCATTCTGTATCTTTGATTTCCATTTTTTCTGCCGAAGTGAAATATCTTGCATTTGTCCCTGTTGAACTTCATTTTGTGAGTTTCGGCCCATCTCTCTAGTCTGTCAAGATCGTTTTGGATTCTGCTCCTGTCTTCTGGAGTGTTGGCTCTCCCTCCCAGTTTGGTGTCATCTGCAAACTTGATGATCGTGCCTTCAGATGATGGCAAAGGAGCAAAACTGAACAGCCCCATAGCCTTCCATCATTTCTCACCCCTATTTTAACTCTTCTGTTTGGATCGCGGCCCCTTTTAGGGACCTTTGGCAAGCCGAGAGGAGGAACCTTCTCCCCAAATTGTTTGGCTTCTGCAAAGGATTGGGTCCCATCCAGAGACAAGAAGGCAAAGCCGTTCCTGTTTCGGAGAAGCAGATACGTACTTCCCAGTGACCCTGTCCCAAGATGTTATGGCTGGGACTGAATCAGAGAAACAAGTGATAAAACGAGCACACGGGAAGGCCAGCGTCCTCGCAGGAGGCTAATCCGGGTCACTTCAGGTGCATCCGGAGAAGAGAACGTTCTCGGCAACTGCGCCAGATTCCACGGCGGGGAGTGTGCTCTGTAGGTTGCTGAGCATTCAGGAGGAAGGGACCTGGTTGAGCAATATTCTCCCCCTCACACACACACACATACACACACTTTCCTCTTTTCCCTTTCCTGCCTCATCCCTCTGCACAACCTGATGAGCATTCCTTTGTTGTCGCCCAAGGCTCTCGGAGACGAAAAAATCCTATTTATCTCCATCGCTGGCTTCAGCCAAACTTCCAAACTGTGGTTCTTTTTTCTGATCGATTCCAACAACTAGAATAGGTTACATTCTCGAGTTGACTCCAGCCGTCAAGCAGCAATCAGTTAATTTTTGAAATAACACAAAAAGAAGTTAGTTGTGTACATAGCAAGGAAATGCCTGCAGGAATAACATCACATTCCGATCGATCGATAGATAGATAGATAGATAGATAGATAGATAGATAGATAGATAGATAGATAGATAGATAGATAGATGTATATATTAACAAATAGATAGAGAGATAGATAGGTGTATATATTAACAGATAGAGAGAGAGATTGAGAGATAGATGTATATATTAACAGATAGATAGAGAGATAGATAGGTGTATATATTAACAGATAGAGAGAGAGATAGAGAGAGAGATGTATATATTAACAAATAGAGAGATAGATAGGTGTATATATTAACAGAGAGATAGATAGAGATAGATGTATATATTAACAAATAGAGAGATAGATAGGTGTATATATTAACAGATAGAGAGAGAGATAGAGAGATAGATGTATATATTAACAAATAGATAGAGAGATAGATAGGTGTATATATTAACAGATAGAGAGAGAGAGAGATAGATGTATATATTAACAGATAGATAGATACAGAGATAGGTGTATATATTAACAAATAGAGAGATAGATAGATAGATAGATAGATAGATAGATAGATAGATAGATAGATAGATAGTTGTATATATTAACAGATAGAGAGAGAGAGAGAGGTGTATATATTAACAGGAGCCTCCGGTGGCGCAGTGTGTTAAAGCGCTGAGCTGCTGAACTTAATAATAATAATAATAATAATTATTATTATTATTATTATTATTATTATTAAGTTCACCCAGTAGGGTGGCAAAAGGCCACCCGACTGGGATCTGCACGCATCATCCGAAAGTACATCACACAGTCCTAGACACTTGGGAAGTGTTCGACTTGTGATTTTGTGATACGAAATCCAGCATGCCTGTCTTGTTTGCTGTGTCATAATAAAATAATAATAATAGTAAAACTTTATTTATATACTGCTCTATCTCCCGGATGGGACTCAGGACGGTTTCCAATCATAAAAACAACACATACATTACATAGCAACATAATAACACATTATTAAACAAGGTAAAACAATACCATTATATAGCAATAAATAACACTTACACAACCTGATCAAGAGGACGGGACTGAACTTGCGGAATGAAAAGTCATAGGTTTGAATCCAGGGAGCGGAGTGAGCACCCGCTGTTAGCCCCAGCTTTGGTCAACCTAGCACTTCAAAAACATGCAAATGTGAGTAAATCAATAGGTGCTGCTCTGGTGGGAAGGTAATGACGCTCCATGCAGTCATGCCAATGGCCACATGACCTTGGAGGTGTCTACGGACAACGCCGGCTCTTCGGCTTAGAAATGGAGATGAGCACCAACCCCCAGAGTCAGACACGAATAGACTTAATGTCGGGAAAACTTTAACCCTTTACCTTATATTTTAACTTTTGGGCTCAAGCCAGTGTGGAGTGGGGAGACCCCACAGGAGTGAAACAGTATTATTATTATTATTATTATTATTATTATTATTATTATTATTATTTACTTCATTTCTACCCCACCTTTCTCAACCCCGGAGGAGACTCAAGGCGGCTTACAAATCCGGCAAAAATTCAATGCCGCACAGGTAAACAATAAAACACATCTCATCAAAATATAAACAATCTAAATATATAAGCAATTAAAACACATATCATTTGAACAGATAAAAACCATATAAAATGCTAAGTCATGATCTCATGTCGAAATCAATGAGATGATGAAGATGAGAATGCCAAAGTCCTACTATTTATTTATCTGAATCATCTCACTTTAGACTGAAAAGTCAAAAAGATATTGTATGATGCAGACCTTAGCAATGTTAACTGTAGACCCAGGCAGGTTGACATTAATTTTAAAAAACGAACATACTATTCAAAACCAGTAAATGACATTAAGAAATTTTAATTCCCTGAAAAACCATTTTAAATGACTCAGTACCTTTGAGTACTTGAGGGATTGCTCAATTAATTAACAAATGGTTGACGTCAAGCAGGCACTTTTGGAGGTCTGAGAACATCTCCACAGGGCTGATTTATGGCATTTGAGAAGCCTTGGTCCATTAGCCACCCTAAAGAGTCAGGTTTAATTGGTCACTTCCTTTTGTTTAAAAAGATACTCTTCTGGACCTAAAATACCCGAGGGGAACCAAAAATCCAGGGCTGTCAAAGCATCCCAAGAGTAATCAACAATAACAACAATCTACCCCCAATGGACTATTAGCTTCACCTTGCAATACACCAAACTGCACACAGGTTGAAGTCTTTTAGTTTATTAGAAAACATAAGATAAAAAGGTTCTTTCAAAGCGAAAGTAAAGTTCCAAAAGAACGTTAGAGAATAGTTCCCTAAATCACAAGGAATAAACAGGGTCCCAATAGAGCGTGACAAAGTCCCAAAAACATGAATACATGAGCTGCAAGGTAATCCAGGGAAACAAGAGCTTGCTTCTTGGTAGAACGAAAAGTTGCTTTGACAAAGGTTTGTCTCCAAACAAATTGCTTTAATACCCTTTGCGAAGCATGAAAGCATTTCTTTGGCCTCTGACCCCCTTCTTGTTCGCTATTCTCACACTCCTTCGAACCCTGAATTCCAAACGGTCAGCCCGATCTAAAGATTCCGTTTCATCAAGACCAGACTGCTCATTAGCGTCAGCCTGCTTGCTATCAGACTGAGAACTGTCCTCCTTTTCTGAGTCAATTTGCACCTGGCTAGTTTCAGTATCAGCAACATCATTCCTTGCTGTCGGAAAATGAACTTGCACTCTTTGTTCCTCATCTTCTACGGGACATTTTGAACCTGATTTTGAACCTGAATCCCATAATCCCCATCAGAGTCCGTCTGAGGTTGCAGAATCCCATAATCCCCATCAGAATCCATCTGAGGTTCCAGCACAACACAGTGCTCCAAAAATGCTCCTCACACACACACATTCTCACACTCCTTCGAACCCTGAATTCCAAATGGTCAGCTCGATCTAAAGACTCCGTTTCATCAAGGTCAGACTTAGTGTCAGCCCGTTTGCTATCAGACTGAGAACTGTCCTCCTTTTCTGAGTCCATTTGCACCTGGCTAGTTTCAGTATCAGCAACATCATTCCTTGCTGTGGGAAAATGAACTTGCACTCTTTGTTCCTCATCTTCTACAACAGGGACATTTTGGTCCTGATTTTGAACCTGAATCCCATAATCCCCATCAGAGTCCATCTGAGGTTCCAGAATCCCATAATCCCCATCAGAATCCATCTGAGGTTCCAGCTGAGTCACAACACAGTGCTCCAAAAATGCTGTTGCATAAACTCGAGTATCCCGTTGTCTTCTAGATGAGAGTGCCATGAACGGCGACCGCAACGATTGTGGGCGGAAGACGCGCGTCGAGAGCGGCTACTTCTCCCTGGAGAAGACCAAGCAGGAGGTCAAGCTGGAAGAGCAGCCGCTGCTGACCCCGCCGTCCCCGCCCAGCCCCAGCACCCCCGGCAACAGGTACGGTGACCCCAGATCGCCCTCCCAGGAGCAGAGCCGCCCCTTTCCTTCCCCAGGTAGCCGGATGGTGTGCAGCTTCTCCCTCAACGCCCTGGACGCCCGGTGCAACGACGGCGGGTTCCCCTTCATGGGCAACGGCTCCAAGGGCCGGTCCGTGGCCTTTAAAGCCAGCCGGCAGTATGCCACCCTGGCCGACGTCCCCAGAGCCGTCCGGATCAGTAACCGGGAGGCCTTCCAAATGGAGCAGAAGCGGCTTGAGCGGAGGTGCCGAGCCCGCAGCCCCGGAAGGGAGGAAGTGGCTCGCCTCTTCGGCAACGAAAGGAGGTAAGGAACAACCTGTCACTTCTCAGGCTCCCTTGTAATTGCAAGGGATTTCGGGATGCTGCTTAGCCTTAGAAAGTACTTGGAAGATTGGCCAGTGGTGACCAATGTCCGCAGTGGTAATAGGGGAGTTAATAATAATAATAATAATAATAATAATAATAATAATAATAATAATAATAATAATGGCTTGCACTTGAACACAATCGGCACTGACAAAATTACCACCTGCCAGCTGCATGGATTATTCGCCGATACATCACACAGTCCTAGACACTTGGGAAGTGTCCGA
Source organism: Anolis carolinensis (assembly GCF_035594765.1). NCBI lineage: Eukaryota > Metazoa > Chordata > Lepidosauria > Squamata > Anolidae > Anolis > Anolis carolinensis. The sequence goes on from NW_026943824.1 coordinate 5,066,608, forward strand.
TGTGTGATCCAGTACAACAGCCAGCAGAATGTCTGCTGTGGACTCATCTTGTTGTGTTTCAAATAATAATAATTATTATTATTATTATTATAATTATTATTATTATAGTTGGCACTATATGAGGATTTAAAGATCGAATTGCAAAGACTCTGGCACAAGCCAGTCAAGGTGGTCCCAGTGGTGATCGGCACACTGGGTGCAGTGTTTAAAGGCCTTGGCCTGCATTTAAACACAGTTGGCGCTGACAAAATTACCACCTGCCGACTGCAGAAAGCCACCTTGCTGGGATCTGCACACACTATTTGCCGATACATCACACAGCCCTAGACACTTGGGAAGTGTCCCGCGGGTGATTGGCACACTGGATGGAGTGCCTAAAAACCTTGGCCAGCACTTGAAAGCAATCGGTGCTGACAAAATTACCACCTGTCAGCTGCAAAAGGCCAACCTACTTGGATCTGTACGCATTATTTGCCAATACATCACACAGCCCTAGACACTTGGGAAATGATACAGTACAACAGCCAGCAGGGTGTCTGCTGTGGACTCATCTTGTTGTGTTTCAAATAATAATAAGATAGATATGCTGGATTTCGTGTCACAAAATCACAAGTCGAACACTTCCCAAGTGTCTATACATCACACAGTCCTAGACACTTGGGAAGTGTTGGACTTGTGATTTTGTGATATGAAATCCAGCATACCTATCTTGTTTGCTGTGTCTTACTTATATAATAATAATAATAATAATAATAATAATAATAATAATAATAATAATAATAATAATAATACTCAAAGCACAGCAGACAAAAATCAGTACAAGAAAACTGCACTACAAACTAGAGCTGGCAGCTGACACAACAAAATCACAAGTTAAACACTTCCCGAGTGTCTATACATCACACAGTCCTAGACACTTGGGAAGTGTTCGACTTGTGATTTTGTGATACGAAATCCAGCATATCTATCTTGTTTGCTGTGTCATACTTATATAATAATAATAATAATACTCCTCAAAGCACAGCAGACAAAAATCAGTACAAGAAAACTGCACTACAAACTAGAGCTGGCAGCTGACACAACAAAACATTGCATGGAAAGTTCCTTGACAAAATAATAATAATAAGTTTATTTTTGCATGCCGCCTCCATCTCCCCGAGGGGACTTGGAGCAGCTTTAGTCCTGGTGCAGGATCCTATAGTTTAATATCTTGGACACACCTGCTTTAAGGTTTGGATTGAAATCCAGAGGCAAGCCAAGGCCATGGTGACATGGAAGCCGCCAGCTGCTGCTTCTGTATTTTTGAGATCCAGATATATTTGCCAGTCCAATTCCGCCTATGTGAGGGCTCTGTCATATCAGCTGTAAATGGGTCTTTCTAGCTTGAGCTCCAGTTGCAGCTAACAAGCATCCAGTCCTCTGTTGGTTGTCTGCATCTTGGAATGACATTCCAGAAGCTTCACCAATGATCGTTAGAACTTGCCTTTCCGGAATCCTTCTGCTTTCCTCTCTACTGGCGTGATGAGGCCTGTATGGAGAAGGAGAGGGGCACGGGATGCAAGCGGGGGAAATGTCAACTCTCATTGCTCACCTTTGAGTCCTGAGAGACATGCTCACTCTGGCCTGCAAGAGCTGGGTGACTCTATATTATTTACTTTTCCTTGCTTCTGGGACTCCCAGAGGAACATCCTACAAATCCCTTGATGCAGTCCCTGAGTAATCCCAGGAAAAAGCCTCCGGTGCAATTGTTCTGGGTCATGGATAATGATGGGGCAAGAAATAAGAATTTCAGCTGAAGGTCATGTAGCCAGTAGGCATGTCCGATCGATGAAAAAAATGTTTCAATTCTCGTTTCTAAAGTAGGGGGCGCTGGCGCTTCGATATATAAAGTATTTCCGATTTTTTTCACCCAGAAATTTCGGATATTTCCGAAAATTCGTAATGATTCTAAATGTTTCTAAAATGGCGGACGCGCATGCGCAATCGCCAAAAAAAAAGGAACCCAAGGGGGGGGGGACTTTTACAGGGCTCTCCCGCCCTCATTTCTTGAGCTATCCTCATCAAATTTGCAATGCCCTTGCAAGTTGTGCAAAGATAGTTTGAAAACTAGAAATCCCCTTGCTATATTTGTAAGCAAGAAGGACACTGGAAATCAATGGTGTCTCTGGCTGTGTAATTCCATAAGCCTCAACCCAATGCCTTCAATTAGAAATGGACCTGTGACCACCACGCAAAGCAATGCCCTGGCAAGGAATGCAAAGATACTTTGAAAACTAGAAATTCGCTTGCTAAGAGAAAGAACCATGTTAAGCTCCCATTCAAGGTAGGTTGCAGAAACAAAATTTTTAAAATATATATATTTAAAAATATGTAAAAAAAAATGGGGGGGGATAACGAAACATTAAGAGACAATTAGAGAATGGGCCAACAATGGTTCGAATTACATTGCTTGTTACGCTGTGAGACAATGTCTCGGAATGCATATCAAAAAGCGAGAACAATCCGAAATAATTCCGATATACGATTCAAAACAATTTTTTGGGCATGTCTAGTAGCCAGACATGGTGGAGATAGTTGTGGGTGTCCTGTAGTTTCCCGGAAGCCTTTATACATCATTGGGAGGAGTAAAATAAATGGGTGGAGTTTCTAGAGCCAAGGAGCTCTTGAGCCCTCAAACCTCAGGACTCCAATGGCAGAGAAAGATGGGGTCCTTCATACCTGGGTATCAGATGATGGTCAATATCATGTCAGCAGATGTGATGCTGAGCCTTCAAATCCTGCTTAGTTGTCGAACTGCAGGTGTCTAGGTATCATGGTGCCCTGTATTTTGGGCACCATGAAATCTAGACACCTGCTTTGAAGAGGAATTAAAAATAGATTTTTCAAGATGATCAGTGTTGTGTCATGAGCCAAGTTCTTTATACAACAGGGAAGCCCACTCAGTGGAGAGACCTCTGGTATTTCTTTCCAGCTCTTTCAGGAAAGCATGGAGAAGGTGCATGTTTTAACGGAGAGGCACACAGAAAGTGAAACTTTACTTTTCCTTCTTTCCCTTGAATGAAGTCCAAGCACGAAGGACCCAATTACGTGTTACGTGTGCCATAGAGCGCGTTCAGAAATACTGCTTCCTGCTTATCTTAGCCTCCTAACAATTGAGGACGTCCACCTTGCAATGTGATGGCATCACGTTGTACCTTTTGCCTGCCCTCTTACCATCAACTTGGTATATTTATGAAAAGAAACACGCAAAGAAGGGTGGAGGCCATTCCTATGGTACAGGGATGGGTATACAGGAGCCCCTGGGTTATAGGTGTCCATTTGGTCTTTTACTATCCTCTCTCCCCAATGAGTTTGGAGAGACTCCCCCTTGAAACCTTGTTAAGTTTGCACCAGTGAATCTCCCAGCCTTCTTGTGATCCCTCCACATCTTTGCTTGGCTTTGGCTGCTTGTTTGATGCTTCTCTTTTTTCTCACTGAGCTTTGCTGGTTGCTTTATGTTAACTTTCTTTCCCCACCTGTGAGTCTCCTGTCGTTTTTTGGATCCCAATGAATGTATAACCGGCGTCTGCTGTCTGTGTCCGCACCTGGATGAGTTGCGTCCACTGTGTCACCTTGCTCTTCCTCTTGTCTCTGATCTCCAGATGTGTGTGGAAACCCAACCCTATCCTCAGTTCACACCAGGTCTCTACACTAGCCACTCAGCTATCTTAGGTGATGAAGAAGGTCTTCATTTGGCCAGCAAAATCCAACTCATCTTCTATCTGCCATGGTCCCCATGTTGCTGTTCCCTTCCCATTTAGATTCCCTACATTGAGATGAGCCATGATGCTGGACCTTCAGCGTCCATGCAGCGCCCAATAACCATCAAACCCAGAGAAGGGAGGCAACTCAGATGAGTAAGAAATAGTCGGCCTCAGTGGTGGAGAAAAATAATAATAATAATAATAATAATAATAATAATAATAATAATAATAATAATAATAATAAGCCATCAGAACAAATGCAATTAAGGCCAAGATCGAAAAATCAGCTGATGACCCAAAATGCAGACTGTGCAAGGAAACCGACGAAACCATTGATCATATCCTCAGCTGCTGTAAGAAAATTGCACAGACAGACTACAAACAGAGGCACAACTACGTGGCCCAAACGATTCATGGGAACTTATGCCTCAAGTACCACCTCCCAGCAGTAAAGAACTGGTGGGATCACAAACCTGCAAAAGTATTGGAAAATGAGCACGCAAAGATACTGTGGGACTTCCGAATCCAGACTGACAGAGTTCTGGAACACAACACACCAGACATCACAGTTGTGGAAAAGAACAAGGTTTGGATCATTGATGTCGCCATTCCAGGTGACAGTCGCATTGACGAAAAACAACAGGAAAAACTCAGCCGCTATCAGGACCTCAAGATTGAACTGCAAAGACTCTGGCAGAAACCAGTGCTGGTGGTCGCAGTGGTGATGGGCACACTGGGTGCCGTGCCAAAAGATCTCAGCCGGCATTTGGAAACAATAGACATTGACAAAATTACGATCTGCCAACTGCAAAAGGCCACCCTACCGGGATCTGCAGCATCATCCGAAAATACATCACACAGTCCTAGATACTTGGGAAGTGTTCGACTTGTGATTTTGTGATATAAAATCCAGCATATCTATCTTGTTTGCTGTGTCATAATAAAATAATAATAATAGTCTTACAAGTAAAACAAGAAGTCAAAGAAGAAGAACATGCCCTGGCAGAATATGTAAAGCAAAGTGAAGAACCTTCTCTGATTGAAGTCAAAAATCAGAAACTCCTCAAAGCACAGCAGACAAAAAAACCAGTACAAGAAAACCGCACTACAAACTAGAGCTGACAGCTGGCACAACAAAACATTGCATGGAAAGTTCCTTGACAAAATTGAAAAGCTGATAAGGAGAAGACCTGGCTATGGCGCACTGAGCTGCTGAACTTGCAGACCGAAAGGTCCCAGGTTCAAATCCGGGGAGCAGGGTGAGCGCCCACTGTTAGCCCCAGCTCCTGCCAACCTAGCAGTTCGAAAACATCTAAATGTGAGTAGATCAATAGGTACCGCTCCGGCGGGAAGGTAAGGACGCTCCATGCAGTCATGCCTGTGGCCACATGACCTTGGAGGTGTCTATGGACAACGCCGGCTCTTTGGCTTAGAAATGGAGATGAGCACCAACCCCCAGAGTTGGTCACGACTGGACTTAACGTTAGGCGAAACCTTTACCTTTATACCTTGCTTAGTGTTTGAGCTCCCTCTCCTGGTCACCAAGACAAGCTGTTGGTAGCCATTGCCGACTCCGGGAACGATGCACAATTCAGAAAGGACTTTGGTGCAAAAAGCTGGATCAAAGCAATGACAGGATCATCACAGCACAGGACGATTTGTTATGTTATACATTTGTGGCACGATTTCTCTAGCACCTCAGTATGGAAGCGTAAGTCATTTATCTGGAGAATTTGCTCTCAGTTATGAGTGTGTATATGTGTATGTACACACACATCTTTAACCTCTGCAGATGAAAGTGGGTAGCTAAAACATGTTCGAAATTCAAAAACCGGAATCCAATCCAGCCATTTGGAGTAACATTTCAGTGACCTTCATGCAGCTCCTCCTTATATTTATTATTTTTATTATTTACAGTATTTCTATTCTGCCCTTCAGGGCGGATTACAATGCACATAGACATGGCAAACATTCAATGCCATCAGACAAATAAAATACAGTATAGACAGACACAGAGGCAATTTTAACATTTCCAGCTTCATGAGGGTGTGCTCAATTCCGGCCACAGGGGGAGCTGTTGCTTCATCATCCATGAGTGACACCGAGTGCTGTACTTCCTCATTCCTTTCCACGTGATGCTGGCAGTTTTATGCTGTTGTAAATTAGTTCAATTAGCCTCCTGCATAAAGCGTACCTAACTTTCCTAGTTGACAGATGCAACTGTCTTTCGGGCTGCTATGCACATATATATGGCAAACATTCAATGCCATCAGACAAACAACATACAGTATAGACACACACTGAGGCAATTTTAACATTTCCAGCTTCATGAGGGCATGCCCAGTTCCGGCCACAGGGGGAGCTGTTGCTTCATCATCCATGAGTGACACCGAGTGGTAGTACTTCCTCATTCCTTTTCACGTGATGCTGGCAGTTTTATGGTGTTGTAAATTAGTTAAATTAGCCTGCATAAAGCGTACTTAACTTTCCTAGTTGACAGATGCAACTGTCTTTCGGGCTGCTATGCACATATATATGGCAAACATTCAATGCCATCAGACAAACAACATACAGTATAGACACACACTGAGGCAATTTTAACATTTCCAGCTTCATGAGGGCATGCTCGATTCCGGCCACAGGGGGAGCTGTTGCTTCATCATCCATGAGTGACACCGAGTGGTGTACTTCCTCATTCCTTTCAACATGATGCTGGCAGTTTTATGGTGTTGTAAATTTAAATTAGCCTCCCGCATAAAGCGTACCTAACTTTCCTAGTTGACAGATGCAACTGTCTTTCAGGCTGCTTAGGTAAACAGCAAGCTAGGCTATTTAATGTTCGGGGGCTTAACCCGACCTGGGCTTCGAACTCATGACCTCATGGTCAGTTGTGATTTATTGCAGCTGGTTACCAGATTGAGCCAGATTGGGTTTGCAGACATGATGTATGTTTGACTCAAGGTTGCAGAAAGGTTTTACATTCCCAAAGTTGGTCTTCAGAAAATGACTTATCACAGGAGAAGAATCTCATGCAACCTTGGATCATAGACCCTGAGCCCTGCGGCTGGTAAACAACAGAACTGACACGGATGATTGACCACTGCCTCTTTTTTCCCTTTTAGAGGAATGAGTCTTTCCGCATCAGAGTGAGCTTTTGAAATGCCTTTTGAGAGACTTCCGTCGTGTCTCCTCCCTACCATAATCCTCACTGTTGTCCTTCCATGTCGTCTTGTCTCCTGTTTGTGACTTTTGTGGACACCTATTCTCACTAAGCCGATGAAACTGCGTATGCTCAGAAGTCAATCGTTCATAGCAGCACCTTGTTTCCTTGCTCTTCCTCGTCAATTCTGCACAGAAATGCTCTAACACCAGAATGCATGGTCGGATACCCCAATTTAACATGCATGAAAGTCCTGCCAACTCTCTTCTGCCTCCTATCCTTTTGCCCATTAGAGAGCATGGCATTGGCACCCAAAAACCTCCTCTTCCCACCTTTTTCTGGCCATCATGTCTTTGGGAAACCATGGTTGCCTTCCTACAGGTAGAAACTTGGAGCGAAAGGATGTGAGTTTTGCAAGGAAAACGTGGCAAGCTGCTCAGCCATGGAAGTAGCCATAGGCAAACCACACTCTCAGCCTCCAATGAAGGCAAATCTCCTCTGACTAAATGCTGCCAAAGAAATAATAATAATAATAATAATAATAATAATAATAATAATAATAATAATAACTTCAAAGAGTCTGGCAGAAACCAGTGCAGGTGGTCCCGGTGGTGATGGGCACACTGGGTGCCGTGGCAAAAGATCTCATCCGGCATTTGGAAACAATAGACATTGACAAAATTACGATCTGCCAACTGAAAAAGGCCACCCGACTGGGATCTGCGCACATCATCCAAAAATACATCACACAGTCCTAGACACTTGGAACGTGTTCGACTTGTGATTCTGTGATACGAAATCCAGCATGTCTATCTTGTTTGCTGTGTCATAAAATAATAATAATAATAATAATAATAATAATAATAATTAATTAATAAATCACAGTCCTAGACACTTGGGAAGTGTTCAACTTGTGATTTTCTGATACGAAATCCAGCATGTCTATCTTGTTTGCTGTGTCATAATATAATAATAATAATAATAATAGTAATAATAATAATAATAATAATAATAATAATAATAAAAATAAATCACACAGTCCTAGACACTTGGAAAGTGTTCGACTTGTGATTTTGTGATATGAAATCCAGTATATCTATCTTGTATGCTGTCTCATAATAAAATAATATAATAATAGGTAAAGGTTTCCCCCTGACATTAAGTCCAGTCGTGTCCGACTCCAGGGGGTGCTCATTTCCATTTCTAAGCCAAAGAGCCAGTGTTGTCCTTAGACACCTCCAAAGTCATGTGGCCACTGGCATGTTCCAAAAGATCCAGCCGGCATTGTAATAATAGATAAAGGTTTTCCCGACATTATGTCCAGTTGTGACCGACTCTGAGCATTGGTGGTCATCTCCATTTCTAAACCAAAGAGCCGGAGTTGTCCATAGACACCTCCAAGATCATGTGGCCAATGGCATGACTGCATGGAGCACTGTTACCTTCCTGCCTGAGCGTTACCTATTGATCTACTCACATTTGCATGTTTTCGAACTGCTAGGTTGGTAGAAGCTGGAGCTAACAGCGGGTGCTCACTCTGCTCTCTGGATTACAACCTACGACCTTTCAGTCCGCAAGTTCAGCAGCTCAGCGCTTTAACACACTTCGCCACCGGGGTTCCTTAATAATAATAATAATAAATACAGGAAAATAATACATGTAATAATAAATAGAGTAGAATAAGTGTAATAATAATAATAAGATCAGAGTGAAATAATAAATGTAATAATAATAATAGAGTAAAATAATTAATACAGTAGAGTCTCACTTATTTATTATTTATTTATTTACAGTATTTATATTCCGCCCTTCTCACCCCGAAGGGGACTCAGGGCGGATCACATTATAACACACATAGGGCAAACATTCAATGCCCATAAACACATCAAACAGAGACAGAGAGAGACTTATCCAACATTCGCTTATCCAACGTTCTGGGTTATCCAAGCCATTTTTGTAGTCAATGTTTTCAATATATCGTGATATTTTGGTGCTAAATTCGTAAATACAGTAATTACAACATAACATTACTGTGTATTGAACTACTTTTTCTGTCAAATATGTCATATAACATGTTTTGGTGCTTAATTTGTAAAATCATAACCTAATTTGATGTTCAATAGGCTTTTCCTTAATTCCTCCTTATTGTCCAAGATATTCGCTTATCCAAGCTTCTGCCGGCCCATTTATGTTGGATAAGTGAGACTCTACTGTACTAATAATAATAAAAAGGGTAGAGTAATAAATGTAATAATAATAATAAGATCAGAGTGAAATAAATGTAATAGTAGCAACAATAATAGAGTAAAATAATAAATGTAATAATACCAATAATAATAGAGTAAAATAATAAATGTACCATATATTCTCGAGTATACACTGATCCAAATATAAGCCACCCGACTATAAGCCGAGGGGAGCTTTTTTGGTCCTAAAAAAAGGGCTGAAAAACTAGGCTTATACTCGAGTTACTTTATTTTTGTACCAACCTTCATCTCCCTGAAGGGTCTCGGAGCGGCTAACTCTATGATAGGATTACTATTATTGCCACAAATCTGAGTTGATGTGAAAGCACACAACTACAACCACTGGAAAAAATAAAACAACGGTGCTGCCACTTTTCCATTGCAAGCCACACTCTTTCTCCTTACCATTTTGAAGCTCTTTAGCTGCATTTGGGTCTCTAATGAAGATTTAATTCTGCTTCCCTCCTGGCCAACATTTCAGAGGTTCCTTGCATGCCATCCCAGCAAAGTTTTGGGTGAAATCTATCCGAATGCGCAATGATGATTAGAAGTAACCATGCAATGCGGGGATGTGATTCTGGAGTTTTTGCAATGATTACATTTTATTTTGCTGTGATGATTTTGTCTTTTTGTTTTGTTTCCTTTTATAAAATCTTGGAACGATTTGTTTTTGTTTTTTTAATTTTCGTTTATTTACGGGTCGGGACGAGGGGAAATTACGATTTTCCTGTTCATTCATATCCCAGCTTTCTTTTCTTTCAGGTCTTGTTGCTCTCCGCCTTCTCCTGCTGCGTGACGTGTCCGCCTTTATACTCCGCCTGCTTCGCTACCATCTCATCTCAAAATAAAAAGCCCCCACCAAAAAAAAAATCGAACTCAATGGTGCAATTCCCTTTCACGAGAATCTGGTTGCGCTCTCCGTTTTTATTCTGAACCCAAGTAGATGGGTTTTTCTTCGGCATTGGAAAATGTTAACTTTGTGGATTGATCTCCTTTTTTTTGTCAGAATTGAGATGAGGTGTAGGAATTGATATTATTAAAAAACCAAGTACAGAGCTGCTGCCAGTTTAATATGTGTTGCCAAGGTTCAAATCGCAGGTGCCTCGGTGTGGGTGCGCTTGGTTTGCTCTTTCTCTCTGCATGTGCCATGCTGTGGTCCTGATCCGAAACCCAATCTGGATGCAATGTTGTGTGGGAAAATACCTGCCTTGTCACTGGGATTTTGTGAGCCTGCAATCCCATCCATTCATTGCTTAGAAATTAGTATTGAAGGTGACCATTCATCCAATATGATGCAAATTGTACCGACACAGTGTTGACATCAAATTCTGATCTTCAAGAGAAAAAAAAATCCCTTCTTTTGCAATCTTAAAAAATAAACAAGGCTTATTATGCCGTCACACCCAGGCACCTTTTAAAGCTTTAAGATGTGCTTCTTCCTTTGCCCAGGTGAACTGCAGGGACCTTACTTAGAAGCTCTGGAAATCCCAGTAACCAAAGGCACTTCAAGTTGAACAATCAAACAAAATTTTTATTTTGGCACACGTAATTAAGGCTGCAAATATAAACAGTCAACTTATAAAACCTTGCAGATGTTCCTTTCTTGCTTTTCCCCTTTAGTTGCTGGGTTAACTTCCACCAAAGGCGAAGAGATCCTGAGATCCTCTTTACCCTAGCCCTGAGCTGCTATCAAAAGGGTCTATAGCTATCTAAACTCAAAGCTAGTTTTTGAGGCGAAGTTGGTAGGGCTTCTTCCAGTGGCAAAGAAATCCGTAGATGTTCTCTGCCCCAGTGCTAAGCTACTATTTTTAGAAAGAACAGGTCTTTCCCTATCTATGCTCGGCACTGGTTTTAAAGGCAGGTCAGTACTTACGATGGCTTTGTCAGAGTTGGCCTGCCTTGGCCACTCAAGCACATCTAAGTTATTTCTTCTTCAGTCTAGAAGGCAAGAGGGTTCTCAAAATGGAGCCTTCTTTCCCCAGGAAAAGGGGCGGTCTCCAGAACAAATAGATACATTTGCAGGCTCCAAGCAGCAACGCTTGGCAAACAGGCTACAAACTCTAATAATGGCTAAACTATCAGGTTGCTGCAGAATCTGCAACAGCCCTGGAAGAAATGCAAACAGGTGCTATTCCTGCAACTATGGGCAACTTGTAAAATCAAAACCCTGGGAGACAGAACACTTATTTTCATTAATCATTGTATGTATTCCGGGGCTGTATGAACATGTTCCAGAAGTATTCCCTCCTGACGTTTCGCCCACATCTGTGGCAAGCATTCTCAGAGGTTGTGAGGCATGGAGCAACAAAGCAAGGAAGGTTAATATATATCTGTGGAAATCTGTGGGCTATCTAATAGCCCTTCTTACCTTTTGTGCGTGTTGAAATAACAATAGCGGAGGCTCAAAATCAACTTGAGTCTGTGCTGAAATTTATTTGCTGAAATAGAAAAGCACAGAGAGAAGAATGTCGTCTGAATTTCCCCCCAGAAATGTCAGCATTGAATTCTGCTGGATCAGTTTTCCAAATAAATTGTGTTGTCTGAAATGGACTCAATAGGACCAGCATGCGTTCTATCTTCCCTATTCCACAAGGCAGGATTTTCCGTGCAATTTGCAGATTTTTTTCCTTCTTTGCACTCCAAATTAACCAATACCTTCCAAACTGCAGTGTGCTTCAAATGAGAGGGCAGGAGCAAACCTCAAATGCGGAGATATCCAGGGTTGTAAGTTTCAAAGTGTGAAAGTTGACGTATTAAAACTGGATAACAATAAAGGTGAATTATGTTACCAAGTACTAAAGTGACCACAGAAAAGGGGAATTATAAAGGGGAATTAGTCCTAATCTAGCAGAAAACAGAAAAAGTCATCACGAGGAATTCAAGAGAAAAGATAAATAGAAGGAAACTGTGGATGTCTGGGGGATACAATGATGTTGACAAGGGGTTCTACTTTCAGATTTGTGTTTCTTAACACATATACAGTAGAGTCTCACTTATCCAACACTCGCTTATCCAACGTTCTGGATTATCCAACACATTTTTGTAGTCAATGTTTTCAATATATCGTGATATTTTGGTGCTAAATTCGTAAATACAGTAATTACTACATAGCATTACTGCATATATTGAACTACTTTTTCTGTCAAATTTGTTGTTAAACGTGATGTTTTGGCGCTTAATTTATAAAATCATAACCTAATTTGATGTGTAATAGGCTTTTCCTTAATCCCTCCTTATTATCCAACATATTTGCTTATCCAACATTCTGCTGGCCCATTTATGTTGGATAAGTGAGACTCTACTGTAGTTGAATATGCAGTAATGTTATGTTGTAATTACTGTATTTACAAATTTAGCACCAAAATATCATGATATATTGAAAACATTGACTACAAAAATGGCTTGGATAAGCGAGGCTTGGATAAGTGAGACTCTACTGTATTTTAAATGTGTTCTCACCATAGAGGAGAGGTGGAATTGTTGACAGTTTTTTTTAAAGATGGTAGTTTCTGTTGGTTGAGAAGTCTATTTTCCCCTCTTGTCTATTTTCCAGGAGGTCCCAGGTAATTGAAAAATTTGAGGCGTTGGATATTGAGAATGCCGAACATATGGAGACCAACACTTCCACCAGCGAGACTCGACAGGGCCGGAGCGAGAAGAGAGTTTTCCCCAGGAAACGGGTGAGGCTGCAAACTTATTTCCTCCGTTTTAATGAGGTCTTTTTATCTGGTGATATGTCCAAACACCATCACTGAATACAATTGCCATATGCCCCTCCCTTCCTGTGAGCTGGTGCCTTTCTAAGGGGCTGTTCCAAAGAGAGAAGAAAGCTCAGAGTAATCATTTATGCCAAGTAGATGTGGAAGGTGAGGAAGACCCTCAGCCATTGGTCAGTTTTAGATAAGCCAAAGGTATATATTCTTTGTTTTCTACGCACATGTTGCGACAGCCATTTGCATGGTACGGATCCACTATTTGGCTTATCATCAGCTGTGATAACAATAAAAGGCTTGTTTTATTGCTCTCCTGGAATTCTCTCCTTTTACTTCCCCTCCGGGCTAGTCTCCAACACTGCCACATCTATTATTTGCAAAATGTACCAAAGCAAGCAAAATAATTGCGTCTACCAACACTCTTCTACTTGCAAATGTATGGAGCTTCCAGAATGCATCTGATGCTTAGGAAGCTTTTTCCTGCAAAATAATTGAAGTGGTGTCTTTAGACTCTGTAACGAAGTGTGAATTTTTTTAGTTTACAAATGTCATGTTTAATTGCGTTTTAAAAGGGTCAATATTTCGGTTACTCTGCACTCATGAGTTGGTTGCCATGGAGAAGTGGGCGGAGCCAAGTGCCGATTCAGTGGAGAAGTGCAGGTTTGAAAAAGAAGCAGTTAGTCTGTGCCCTGATGAGGTACAGTGAAGACTGACCCTCAGTTGAAGGGATCAGCGAGACTCAAATGCTTATTTTTGAGTCAATTTAAAACAAGTTTGGTGACTTATTTTAAAGTAGTCTGTGCCCTGATGAGGTACAGTGAAGACTGGCCCTCAGTTGAAGGGATCAGGGAGACTCAAATGCTTAATTTTGAGTCAATTTAAAATAAGTTTGGTGACTTATTTTAAGGTAGTCTGTCTCCTGATGAGGTACAGTGAAGATTGACCCTCAGTTGAAGGGATCAGGGAGACTCAAATGCTTATTTTTGAGTCAATTTAAAATAAGTTTGGTAACTTATTTTAAGATAGTCTGTGCCCTGATGAGGTACAGTGAAGACTGACCCTCAGTTGAAAGGATCAGGGAGACTCAAATGCTTATTTTTGAGTCAATTTAAAATAAGTTTGGTGACTTATTTTAAGGTTGTCTGTGCCCTGATGAGGTACAGTGAAGACTGATTCTCAGTTGAAGGGATCAGGGAGACTCAAATGCTTATTTTTGAGTCAATTTAAAATAAGTTTGGTAACTTATTTTAAGATAGTCTGTGCCCTGATGAGGTACGGTGAAGACTGATTCTCAGTTGAAGGGATCAGGGAGACTCAAATGCTTATTTTTGAGTCAATTTAAAATAAGTTTGGTGACTTATTTTAAAGTAGTCTGTCTCCTGATGAGGAACAGATAATCTGTGATTGTAATTCATAGGGTGACTGCAGTTTAGAGTAGTAAAGAAAGAAGTGACATTTTAAGAAGTTTGAAACACCTCATTCTAGCTTTGCAATTGTTAACGAAAGTGCCTCTAAAGAGAAAGTTACTGTAACCATTAAGCTTTGTGCCAGAATAAGCATGTTATTGTTCTTTTAAACACCTCAGCTTCTGTCACATATATATTACCATCAAAAACAAACAAGAAGAAAGAAGAAAAACAAAAATTAAAAGGGTCTCCTCTCTAAGTAGCTAGTGGCTATATCTTCCCATAGTGGTGGCAAGCGTGGATAAACATCTTTACAAGTGGTGGCAGCAGTTATAATATAATAATATAAATTAAATAAACATTCCGACATCTCTTCACCGCAGACTCAAATCTAAATCCAGAGCAGTTTTGGGCTTTTGAGTGACCTCTGTGCTTGTTGCAGGACTTTGTGGCCGAAACAGCAACCAGCTCCATTCTGGATATGACGGCTTCTCCTTTGTCCCCACATCGCAGAGCAAAATCACTGGACAGAAGGTCTACGGAGTCTTCCATGACCGTAAGTCTCTGTGTAAAGGATGCAAACTGGTGTAGGAGGAATGGGTAAATTGCTTCTTTAGTCTGAAAGTGCTCCACTTTGGATCAGGGTGCAAGTTAGTTGATGAGGCAGCATTTGAGAACTGATACTGTGATTGTATTCTTTTTGCTTTTTTGTGATTGTATACTCTTTGCTTTTTTGTGATTGTGTACTATTTGCTTTTGACCTTGTTGGGAATTTCAGCCTAATATTATAGTAGGCATTAAAACAGAATAGGGATCTCATGATGTGCAGTGCAGGTAGAAATGCCCTGTGTTATAAAAGTCTCTCTTGAGCCTGAAAGGCACCTTGTTACCTGGGGGTTTTTTTTCCGGTCAAGGTAGATTGAGGCCAAGATCTCTGCGTGGATGTTGTGAGTCCCACTAATACCAGAGGCTCAGCCCTGTTTAGAAAACTAGTTTATCTGGTCTTTGTGGAACAAACCTTCCCCATTTCCAGACCTAAGAACTAATAATAATAATAATAATAATAATAATAATAATAATAATAATATTGCATCATCTGAAAATACATCACACAGTCCTAGACACTTAGGAAGTGTTCGACTTGTGATTTTGTGATACGAAATCCAGCATAATAATAATAATAATAATAATAATAATAATAATAATAATAATAATAAAAAAACAACTTTATTTATACCCCGCCACCATCTCCCCGTGGGGACTCGGGGCGGCTCACAATGTTACAAAAGTAACAGCACAAATACATTAACAATATACACAATTTAAAACACAAGAAGATGACAAAACAAGTTAAAACAAAGATTTAAACAACAATAATAATATCAATAGTAATAATATCAAACAACCACCAATGCGATTCAGTCAGCATGTCTATCTTGTTTGCTGTGTCATAATAAAATAATAATAATAATAATAATAATAATAATAATAATAATAACAACAACAACCTCCCAGCAGTAAAGAACTGGTGGGATCACAAACCTGCAAAGGTTTTGGGAAATGAGCACACAAAGATACTTTGGGACTTCCGAATCCAGACTGACAAAGTTCTGGAACACAACACACCAGACATCACAGTTGTGGAAAAGAAAAAGGTTTGGATCATTGATGTCGCCATCCCAGGTGACAGTCGCATTGATGAAAAACAACAGGAAAAACTCAGCCGCTGTCAGGACCTCAAGATGGAACTTCAAAGACTCTGGCAGAAACCAGTGCACGTGGTCCCGGTGGTGATGGGCACACTGGGTGCCGTGCCAAAAGATCTCAGCCGGCATTTGGAAACAATAGACATTGACAAAATTACGATCTGCCAACCGCAAAAGGCCACCCTACTGGGATCTGTGTGCATCATCCGAAAATACATCACACAGTCCTAGACACTTGGGAAGTGTCCGACTTGTGACTTTGGGATACGAAATCCAGCATGTCTATCTTGTTTGCTGTGTCATACTTATATAATAATAATAATACTCCTCAAAGAACAGCAGACAAAAATCAGTACAAGAAAACTGCACTACAAACTAGAGCTGGCAGCTGACACAACAAAATCCAGCGTATCTATCTTGTTTGATATGCCATACAATAATAATAATAATAATAATAATAATAATAATAATAATAATACTTTATTTTTATATCCCTCTCCCATCTCCCCCGGGGGACTCATGGCCGCTCACATGGGGAACAAGCCCAATGTCACATATAATAAACAGTCATACAATAAAACCAATATAAACAATAAAACCATATAACAGCATTTCATCCCCATCCAAGCTGGTTCACGCTGCTACAATTTATTTTATTTTATTTATTTATTTTGCCAAAGCTGCAGATGAGTGCTGGTTGTGTGCCTCTTCTGAGTTGTTCTTGGTTTGAAAACAAGGCAATGCCTTGGCCTTTCCACTTCAGCAGGAAATGTTTAACCAAGACTATATAAAGGGGAAAGGGTTTCGTATTGTTTCCCAGTTGCTTCGGTGTCACGAACGTTTTTTTTTTTGGCCTTTCTGTCCATCTCTCTGCGTTTTTCTCTCCCGTCTCAAGATTGCTCTGAAGACTGGGTTGGCTTTGTCAGAGTGGGACCTTAACCAGCAGGCGAGTCTTTCCCTGCCAGTTGCACAAGTTTGCACTTTTGGCATCTCACGATGCATGTGGCCTTTTCACATGGGTGTCTGACACACAGAATGGACTGGGAAAAGTTCACAGCTTGCCTCCCACACTGTTCTCTTCCTCATCTGTCCTGCATCTGTTTTGTCCGAAAAGCACTCCACAAGTGAGTCTACGAACACGGCGGGTCATTTTAGTAACCAAATTATTTAATAGTAAAAGAAGAGGAGATTATCTAGCTCAGTTGCAGATCTCATGCTTTGCATGTGAAAGACCCGAGGTTCAATCCCCAGCATTTAGAATCAATCTGTCAAAGACAGAACGCCACAAGATAAAAGATAACAGAGTTTATTGGAGTTACAGAATTCAAAATGCCCGTAAAAGACAAGGGCTAGGCAAACACTGGCCTTAAAAGTAAAAAGAGACAAGAAAAACATTCAAAAGATAAACCGGATTAAACCGGAGTTTAATCCGGGTAAAATCAAAACAGCTTGCTTCAGCCTGGGAATAAACAAAACAGAAGCTGGTGAACAAAGAGTTCAAAGGAATGCAACTAATTGGCAGCAGATGCTTCTCTGCTGCCAAAAGCTATGTTTGAGTAACTTTAAAGGTTACTCCTCCACACAGCAGGCAGATTCCCGATACAAACACAGCAGACGAGGGCAGAAGCAGTCAGCGAAGTCCCAATCCGTTCCGAAGGTCGTAAGGTAGATGCAGACGTTTGTAGTTCACCAGTTCCAACACAGGTAGGAGAATCCGAGGCCGTAGTCAGTCAATCCGTATGTCCAGTACAAGCAGATGGCGTCCGTCAAGAAGACGACGGAAGGTCAAAGCTATTAAGATTAAGCAGAGGTTGCACAACAAAACCCCACACAATTCCTCCCGCCGTCTGAGCCCAATGTCCAGGATAACTTACGTAGTCAGCAAACGAATCACACCCATCTTCAGAAAAACTTCCCACACAGATCCCAAGCGTTCGTCCAGATTACCTTGCCCAACGCAATTTGCTATTGCTCCCAAACCCCATTTTATGCCAGTTACAAATCCTCATCACTATCAGCTGTCCTCCTTAGCCCGGGCGTTTCCTCATCACTTTCCTCATCAGAACTGGAACACCTTTGACTACGCCCCACAGCATCCCCAGCTGTGGATCCCGTCCCATCCCTCCAGCTTGCCCATGGGTCTAATCCTGAAGGTCCCCAATCGCCTTCCATACTATCATTGCCAGTGGCACCCAAATCCTCCCTTACCCGAGTCCAATCCATCTCATCCTCTTGCGAGCTAACCATCTCTTCCTCCATCCTCTCAGTAAACCCTTCAAAAGAATCCTCGTCAGATGGTTCTGCAAAGATATCTCGCAGCCGCTTTCTTTCTCGCTCCTCGAGAGTATCTGACTCTCGAGGAGTCTTACGCCCACGTCTCCCAGTAGCAGAGCCATGAGGCTCAACCATAACACAATCAGTCAATTTATTAATGCTCCGACCAATTGTCATATGCATTTACAGAAACAACATCAAACAAACATCTATACAAAATGTAAAATCCAACAGTTAAAAGTAGGATGCAAGCAGGATAAAACAGAGCATGCAGAATATACATTCTGAGGTGAAGAGCACAAGTGCAACATGTGCCAAAAACTGCAAATTACTGGTAAAATGCCAATACAGTAGAGTCTCACTTATCCAAGCTAAACGGGTCGGCAGAACCTTGGATAAGCGAATATCTTGGATAATAAGGAGGGATTAAGGAAAAGCCTATTAAACATCAAATAATAATAATAATAATAATAATAATAATAATAATAATAATAATAATAATAAACTTTATTTATATACCACCCTATCTCCCGGATGGGACTCAGGGCAGTTTCCAATCATAAAAGCAACACAAACATTACATAGCAACATAATAACACATTATTAAGCAAAGTAAAATAATACAATTATAGCAATAAATAACACTTATATGATTAAGTTATGATTTTACAAATTAAGCACCAAAACATCATGTTATACAACAAATTTGACAGAAAAAAGTAGTTCAATACACAGTAATGTTATGTTGTAATTACTGTATTTACGAATTTAGCACCAAAATATCACGATATATTGAAAACATTGACTACAAAAACGGCTTGGATAATCCAGAAGCTTGGATAAGTGAGGCTTGGATAAGTGAGACTCTACTGTATATAAGATCAGTCATTTAAAAAACATAAGTAACAATATCAACCAGTATATTACGCAGTAATGTTATGTTATGTTGTAATTACTGTATTTACGAATTTAGCACCAAAATATCACAATATATTGAAAACATTGACTACAGAAATGCCTTGGATAATCCAGAAACTTGGATAAGTGGGACTCTACTGTATATAAGATCAGTCATTTAAAAAACATAAGTAACAATATCAACCAAGCATCTATAGAAACACTGTAAAATTCCATAGTTAAAAGCAGGATGCATGGAGTATAAAACAGAGCTTGTAAAATATAACTGGTAAAAAGCCAGTATAAAATATCCGTCATGTTAAAAACTAGATAAAAGCATCCCCAGCGCAGTCGACTGCAATTTCCGCAACAAGTCTTGCCCTGATTTTATTTGCTGCCAAGGTAAAGAGAGAGACCTTATATGTGTTTGTGGAGTTGGTATCAGATAAAAGGTAGAAGATCTTTTCTGCAACCGTGTTCGATTGTAGGTACCATAGAATAGGCCCTAAGAATTTATTTCTTGGTGCAGAGTGCAGGCAAACAAATAGTGGCAGCATTTAGAATAGAATAGCCTTGTTTATCATTGTGCTATTGCACAACAAAACATGCCTTCCTCACTTAGCACTAGCATCTGGGTCTCTCTTTGCCTATTATTTATTTACTTACAGTATTGATATTCCGCCCTTTTTTCTCACTCAGGGCGGATCACAATGCACACATATACATGGCAAACATTCAATGCCATTAGACATACGACATATATAGACAGACACAGAGGCTATTCACCATTTTTCCAGCTTCCGGCTTCATGAGGGTATGCTCGATTCCGGCCACAGGGGGAGCTGCTGCTTCATCATCCACTGTGTCACCCGAGTCCTTGATGGAGTACTTCCTCATTCTTCCGCACGCTGCTGGAAGGTTTTATGGTGTTGCAAACTGGTGGCACAGTGTGTTAAAGCACTGAGCTGCTGAACTTGCGGACCAAAATGTCCCAGGTTCAAATCCCGGGAGCGGAATGAGCGCCCTCTTGTTAGCCCCACCTCCTGCCAACCTAGCAGTTCGAAAACATGCCAATGTGAGTAGATCCATAGGTACCGCTCCGGCGGGAAGGTAACGGCGCTCCATGCAGTTATGTCAGTGGCCACATGACCTTGGAGGTGTCTATGGACAACGCCGGCTCTTCGGTTTATAAATGGAGATAAGCACCAACCCCCAGAGTGTGAGTAGAGTAATAGGTACTGATCTGGGGGGGAAAGTAACGGCGCTCCACACAGTCATGCCAGTGGCCACATGACCTTGGAGGTGTCTACGGACAACGCCGGCTTTTCGGCTTAGAAATGGAGATGAGCACCAACCCCCAGAGTTGGTCATGACTGGACTTAACTTCAGGGGAAACTTTTACCTTAAATTCATTAAATTAGCTTCCCCGCATAAAGCGTTACCTAAATTTCCTACTTGACAGATGCAACTGTCTTTCGGGTTGTTTAGCTCAACAGCAAGCAAGACTATTAATGGTCGGGAGCTTATTCCGACCCAGGTTGGCTTCTAACTCGTGGCCTAGGAATGGTGGAATTGGTACTGCCAAGTAGGTTGCACACACATGGATGTCGCTTCAGTTGTCGTGACGTGGCCACCCCGGCACACAACTTGAATTCCCAACCAAACGTGTTGTGCTGAAGTGAAACGTGAATGAATGGGTGTGTGATGATGCCCAGCGGAACACATTTATTTGGCAGGAGCATCTATCTGGAGATGTATGGCTTCTTGTTATTTTCTGTGTGTGTTGTGTTTGTACTGTCTGTTCTCGACAAGGCCAACTGGCTAATCACAACATTGTTGTCGTTGTTGTTATTTTCTGTAGTCCTCTAGTGATGCCGGAACCGATTCATAGCGAAAGGAAAGCTTTGTATCTGTGTAAGGGATTTATCCTCATTGCATGGAGAGGAAAGAGCAGCTTTAACTATATTTATGAGCCATGAGATGCCAAGGTTTATACTGTTTGAGCTGCAGAGTCACTTTTTCCTTCCAAATCTTCAGGCAACTTTTCTTGCATAGTGATGGCCTCTTTGCATCCGGTGGATCTATCCCACATGATCATATTACTGGATCTCAGGGGTCGGAGGCTTTCTATTTGTGGCTGTTAGGTATCGGTAACATTTTAAGGTGAAGTTGGTGTTGAAAAGCAGAAGTAGCTCCTCCACTTGCTCCGGTATCAAGAACATCAGGGCTCCTTTGTCCCAAATCAGCCACTCGCTCTGAGATCCAGAACAAGAAATAGAAAATTTTACGGCAGCAAATTGTCACCTGTCCAATGATGGTAGGAAGGATATTGTTGATTCTCAAGAGGGACTTTTTAAAAGTCACAATAATAATAATAATAATAATAATAATAATAATAATAATAATAATATAATAATAAAACTTTATTTATACCCCGCCACCATCTCCCCAACGGGGACTCGGGGTGGCTTACATGGGGCCATGCCCAAAACCATACAATATGACAAAATATAAAACAACATATCATAACACAATTTAACAGTACAATAAATAATAACATACATTACAATCAGAACTCGCCCTGCTTCCAAAGAAACTTGACTATCCAAAGCCTGTTAGATGCCATGCTCTCTCTCACACACACACTCGCATAGCGTATTTTCGAGACTCATAAATAGCTTTTTTAATAGCTCGAATCCCACTGTCCACGTGACTTCCACCTGCCAGCTATGTCCAGCAAGCAGAGTTTATAAATAAAAGCAAGAGAATTGAGGCACAAGACTTTGAAGACTTTATGAATCAGCAGATGGACAGGGCGCTGCATGGATAAGGTAGGCCTGCATTGAGATCTTTGCAGACCAACTAAACAGAAGAGACAACATCAGATACAAAACATAGGGCTGATTCCAACACCTTCTTTGTCCTGTATGATTTTTTTCTGATGAAGAAGCCTCTGCAATTTCAAAAGCTTGGTTGATATACTTTGTGCATTTCATTTGGCTAATAAAGGGTGTTGCTGCTTTGGAAAAGTTTTCAAAAACATTGAGATACTTAATACGTAGCTTATTGCATCCTTCCCTGTCACTATTTTGTTTAGTAATGTTGCGTTTTGACTGTGAAGTTCTCATTGAGATGTTAGTGACAGATATTGTCTCACTAAGAAGGACGGCTTTAGCCACGTTTCCCCTCTTCAAAGGCTAGAACTTGATTTGGAACAAATAGCTCCTGTCAACCTAGCAGTTCGAAAACATGCAAATGTGAGTAGAGCAATAGGTACTGCTCCAGCAGAAAGGTAACAATGCTCCATGCAGTCATGCCAGTGGCCACATGACCTTGGAGGTGTCTACAGACAATGCTGGCTCTTTGGCTTAGAAATGGAGATGAGCACCAACCCCAGAGTGTGAGTAGATCAATAGGTACTGCTCCGGCAGGAAGGTAACGGTGGGCTATGTAATCATGCCAGTGGCCACATGGCCTTGGAGGTGTCTACGGACAATGCTGGCTCTTTGGCTTAGAAATGGAGATGAGCACCAACCCCCAGAGTGTGAGTAGATCAATAGGTACAGCTCCGGCAGGAAGGTAACGGTGGGCTATGTAATCATGCCATTGGAGGTGTCTACAGATGTTTCCCCTTCATTGCATGGTGCATCGTAGTCCAGTCTTGAGTTTTGAGGAGAACTTTAGATTTTTTTTTCTTCTCTTTCCTTTGCAGCCTGACTTGCTGAACTTCAAGAAAGGGTGGCTGACCAAGCAGTATGAAGATGGACAGGTGAGTCTTGCGTGAGAGCCTTCTTTCATTTGCTTTCATGGAGATAATATCCATTTGAAATAATTACAGCTTCTTGTCAGAGAGGTAGAGCAACTGCCTGCCTGTGTTTTGTTATTTTATATTTAGGCTTCATTTACCTTTGTGCCGATTACTGCTTTGTTTGACCCAGTAATTCTTGCAATTCACATGTAGTAAGTGATAATATCAGGCACTCTATATAAAAGACTGGGGCCCCTGGTGGTTCAGTGTGTTAAAGCGCTGAGCTGCTGAACTTGTGGACCAAAAGGTCCCAGGTTCAGATCCTGCTGTTAACTCCAGCTCCTGCCAACCTAGCAGTTCAAAAACATGCCAATGTGAGTAGATCAATAGGTACCGCTAGGTCACCCCGAAGGGGACTCAGGGCGGATCACAATGCTCATATACATGGCAAACATTCAGTGTCATTAGACATACGACATATATAGACAGACACAGAGGCTATTTAACATTTTTCCAGTTTCCGGCTTCATGAGGCTATGCTTGATTCCGGCCAGCTGCCACTTCGTCATCCACTGTGTCACCGAGTCCTTGATGGAGTACTTCCTCATTCTTCCACGCGCTGCTGGAAGGTTTTATGGTGTTGTTAACTGGTGGCAAAGTGTGTTAAAGCGCTGAGCTGCTGAACTTGCGGACCAAAAGGTCCCAGGCTCGAATTCCGGGAGTGGGATTTTGTTGTTATCCCCAGCTCCTGCCAACGTAGCAGTTCGAAAACATGCAAATGTGAGTAGATGAATAGGTACTGCTCCGGCGGGAAGGTAACGGCGTTCCATGCAGTCATGCCAGTGGCCACATGATCTTGGAGGTGTCTACGGACAACGCCGGCTCTGTGGCTTAGAAATGGAGATGAGCCCCAACCCCCAGAGTCGGTCACGACTGGACTTAACGTCAGGGGAAACCTTTACCTTTTATAGTAAGTGAAAGCAACTAAATGTCTCCGAGACTTTTCAACAGAGGATTATCTTGTGCCTATATTGCCTAAATGTCAAGGCCTTGGTCTGTAAACAAAAGCAGGGGCAGTTTCGACCACGATCTTCTTTGGCCACAGCATCGGGCAAAGGCGGTGCCAGGCATCGTGCCATGCAGTCAGGGGAAGCTATGGGACGAAACGGCGATGCCTTGGGGCCAGCTCTTAATGGAAGGACCGGCTGTCTGCCGTGCTCCTCCCCACTCTTCCAGGCAACGTGGTTGAATGTTCCCTTCCCAGAGCGGGCAGAGTTGCCAGGCATTATTGACGCGAGAGGGTGGCCTCGGTCCAGTTAAGCAGCCGGTTCCCCTTTTGCCCTGGCTCAATGCCCGAGTCTTTCCTGCTTAGGAAAGAACATGCAGACACGGCTGGTGTAGACCTCATCACTTTGGGACTTAAGAACTTTTTTACATACTGTATATACTTACGTATAAGCCTAATTTTTCAGCCCTTTTTTGAAGACTGAAAAAGCCCCCGGGTGAGGGTCCTGGTTGGCTTATATTTGGGTCAGCTTATACTCAAGAATATATGGTATATTTATTATTTTTCTCTATTATTATTGGTATTATGACATTTATTATTTTTCTCTATTATTGTTGCTACTACAGTAGAGTCTCACTTATCCAACACTCGCTTATCCAACGTTCTGGATTATCCAACACATTTTTGTAGTCAATGTTTTCAATATATCGTGATATTTTGGTGCTAAATTCATAAATACAGTAATTACTACATAGCATTACTGCGTATTGAACTACTTTTTCTGCCAAATTTGTTGTCTAACATGATGTTTTGGTGCTTCATTTGTAAAATCATAACCTAATTTGATGTTTAATAGACTTTTCCTTAATTCCTCCTTATTATCCAAGATATTCACTTATCCAACATTCTGCCGGCCCGTTTATGTTGGATAAGTGAGACTCTACTGTATTACATTTATTTTACTCTATTTTTATTATTATTATTAATACGTGTATTATTTCACTCTGATCTTATTATTATTATTGCATTTATCATTTTACTCTATTTATTATTACATGTATTATTTTCCACCTTGGGACTTAAGACCTTTTTTTACATACTGTATATACTTAAGTATAAGCCTAATTTTTCAGCCCTTTTTTGAAGACTGAAAAAGCCCCCCTCGGCTTATACTTGGGTGAGGGTCCTGGTTGGCTTATATTTAGGTCAGCTTATACTTGAGAATATATGGTACATTTATTATTTTTCTCTATTATTATTGGTATTATTACATTTATTATTTTTTCTCTATTATTGCTGCTACTATTACATTTATTTTACTCTATTATTATTATTATTATTATTATTATTGTTGTTGTTAATACGTGTATTATTTCACTCTGATCTTATTATTATTATTGCATTTATTATTTTACTCTATTATTGTTGCTACTATTACATTTATTTTACTCTATTTTTATTATTATTAATACATTTATTATTTTACTCTGTTTATTATTACATGTATTATTTTCCTGTATTTATTATTACAGTAGAGTCTCACTTATCCAACATAAACGGGCCGGCAGAACGTTGGATAAGCAAATATGTTGGATAATAAGGAGAGATTAAGGAGAAGCCGATTAAACATCAAATTAGGTTATGATTTTACAAATGAAGCACCAAAATATCATGTTATACAACAAATTTGACAGAAGAAGTAGTTCAATACGCAGGAATGCTAAGTAGTAATTACTGTACGAATTTAGCACCAAAATATCACGATGTATTGAAAACATTGACTACAAAAATGCGTTGGATAACCCAGAATGTTGGATAAGCGAGTGTTGGATAAGTGAGACTCTACTGTATTACATTTATTTTACTCTATTATTATTATTATTATTATTAATACAGTAGAGTCTCACTTATCCAAGCTAAACGGGCTGGCAGAAGCTTGGATAAGCGAATATCTTGGATAATAAGGAGGGATTAAGGAAAAGCCTATTAAACATCAAATTAGGTTATGATTTTACAAATTAAGCACCAAAACATCATGTTATACAACAAATTTAACAGAAAAAGTAGTTCAATATGCAGTAATGTTATGTTGTAATTACTGTATTTACGAATTTAGCACCAAAATATCACGATATATTGAAAACATTGACTACAAAAATGGCTTGGATAATCCAGAGGCTTGGATAAGCGAGGCTTGAATAAGTGAGACTCTACTGTACATTTATTATTTCATTTTGATCTCATTATTATTATTGCATTTATTATTTTACTCTATTTATTATTACATGTATTATTTTCCTGTATTTATTATTATTATTATTATTACATGTATTATTTTACTCTATTATTATTAAAAGGATACATAAGCACATTTACATTGAAGAAGATGAGAATCATGATTTGATCAGAGTTGGACCGTCTTATCTTAAATTAGAGCTTGATGTAAATATTCAAAAACATTTAACCTACTGATGCCTCGATTAATGCAATTTTATTGGTGTCTATTTTTATTTCTGAAATTTACCACCCTCACTGGAGTCAGTGTTTTCCCAGTTTTTTTGTGATAAAATTAGGTGCCTCGGCTTATATGCAGGTCGGCTTATACTCGAGTATATACGGTAATTTTATTGGTATCTCAGCTTATACTGGAGTCAATGTTTTCCCAGTTTTTTTGTGGTAAAATCAGGTGCCTCGGCTTATATGCGGGTCAGCTTATACTCGAGTATATACGGCAATTTTATTGGTATCTCAGCTTATACTGGAGTCAATGTTTTCCCAGTTTTTTTGTGATAAAATTAGGTGCCTCGGCTTATATGCGGGTCGGCTTATACTCGAGTATATACGGTAATTTTATTGGTATCTCAGCTTATACTGGAGTCAATGTTTTCCCAGTTTTTTTGTGGTAAAATCAGGTGCCTCGGCTTATATGCGGGTCAGCTTATACTCGAGTATATACGGCAATTTTATTGGTATCTCAGCTTATACTGGAGTCAATGTTTTCCCAGTTTTTTGTGGTAAAATCAGGTGCCTCGGCTTATATTTGGGTCGGCTTATACTCGAGTATATACGGCAATTTTATTGGTATCTCAGCTTATACTGGAGTCAATGTTTTCCCAGTTTTTTTGTGGTAAAATCAGGTGCCTCGGCTTATATGCGGGTCAGCTTATACTCGAGTATATACGGCAATTTTATTGGTATCTCAGCTTATACTGGAGTCAATGTTTTCCCAGTTTTTTTGTGATAAAATTAGGTGCCTCGGCTTATATGCGGGTCGGCTTATACTCGAGTATATACGGTAATTTTATTGGTATCTCAGCTTATACTGGAGTCAATGTTTTCCCAGTTTTTTTGTGGTAAAATCAGGTGCCTCGGCTTATATGCGGGTCAGCTTATACTCGAGTATATACGGCAATTTTATTGGTATCTCAGCTTATACTGGAGTCAATGTTTTCCCAGTTTTTTGTGGTAAAATCAGGTGCCTCGGCTTATATTTGGGTCGGCTTATACTCGAGTATATACGGCAATTTTATTGGTATCTCAGCTTATACTGGAGTCAATGTTTTCCCAGTTTTTTTGTGATAAAATTAGGTGCCTCGGCTTATATGCGAGTCGGCTTATACTCGAGTATATATGGTAATTTTATTGGTATTTCGGCTTATACTGGAGTCAATGTTTTCCCAGTTTTTTGTGGTAAAATCAGGTGCCTCGGCTTATATTTGGGTCGGCTTATACTCGAGTATATACAATAGTCCCTCCAGAAAGTGCAGAAGTTGAGCATGAACACATTCAACAATCCCAGTCCCTTCTTTTTTCTCCGCACTTGAGATTCTGGAAATGAGCTTTTGAGGCATTTGCAAAAACAACAGATGTCTTGAGTTGTCTCCATGTTCGGATGCATTAGTCAGCGTTGTTTTCAGAATCTTGAGAACATGAATTAATCCAGTACGAAGGGAAAGATAGCAAGGTCCCTTACATACGTATGCACAAGTACATGTATGTTTCAGACTGAAGATGATAACAGCTTATAAGCAGGTTGTCTTTTTTGTTTGATAGTGGAAGAAACATTGGTTTGTCCTGACGGATCAAAGCCTGAGATACTACCGGGATTCTGTGGCAGAGGAGGTACGTGGCTCTTGAGTCTGTGAGTTTATTTTTTACGCTTCGGCTGGGCATTTCCATTTGAATTTTAGATGGCAAGTCTTTCGGGGCTTAATCTGTTGGTTCCTGAATTGTCTCAGGCACATTAATGTTTGATAGATGAGCTAAGAAATAAGTAAATAACCATGTTTAGCTTGGTGGAGATAGGAAAGCTACCTTTCAACGTTTGCTATTGTTTGCCCATTATTAAACCTTTCTTCTTTTGTTCCAGGCTGCTGATTTGGATGGGGAAATCGACTTGTCAACTTGTTTTGATGTCACGGAATATCCTGTCCAGCGGAACTATGGCTTCCAGATTCATGTAAGAGAAGCTTGGAGAACATTTAGTGGGAAAAGTGGTAGAAATTCAGTTCTGGGTGAAATCATGCTTCTTTTATTGATTTGTTTTGCAACTTGGGAAAACAGAATCTGCTCTAGAAGCAGCTCTGCTTTTCCGGAAAACAAAACAATTGCTTCCACAACTTCGGTTGGGATACCGTCTGTATCTCATCCTTGAAACTGGTGATTTGGGTTCAGCTGCAAATGGTTTGATAACATCTACATTAGACCCCGGTGGCGCAGCGTGTTAAAGCGCTGAGCTGCTGAACTTGCGGACTGAAAGGTTGCAGGTTCGAATCCGGGGAGCGGAGTGAGCTCCCGCTGTTAGCCCCAGCTTCTGCCAACCTAGCAGTTCGAAAACATTTTATTCTAATCGGCATAAATCATGGTCTAGATTAGACATGATTTGGACATCCAAAAGCTTAGTAACTAAAATAGATGAAATAAAAATACAGTAGAGTCTCACTTATCCAACATAAACGGGCCGGCAGAATGTTGGATAAGCGAATATGTTGGATAATAAGGAGGCATTAAGGAAAAGCCTATTAAACATCAAATTAGGTTATGATTTTACAAATGAAGCACCAAAACATCGTGTTAGACAACAAATTTGGCAGAAAAAGTAGTTCAATACGCAGTAATGCTATGTTGTAATTACTGTATTTATGAATTTAGCACCAAAATATCATGATATATTGAAAACATTGACTACAAAAATGCGTTGGATAATCCAGAATGTTGGATAAGTGAGACTCTACTGTATTCTAATCGGCATAAATCAAGGTCTAGATTAGACATGATTTGGACATCCAAAAGCTTAGTAACTAAAATAGATGAAATAAAAATATAATAATAATAATATTTTTATTTCATCTATTATTATTATTATTATTATTTTATTTTTATACCCCGTCCCATCTCCCTGAAGGGACTCGGGAGTGGCTTACATGGGGCCAAGCCCAGTCCACAATAAAAACAAAGCAATAAAGACAAATAATAACAATAAAAACCAGTCATAAAATCACATTCAAGAACAAAAGGTAAAATCTTGGATAAAATCTAGAAAAGATTAGTAAGAGAATTTTCAGATCACTGCCCACTGATTATGAATATTAATTTAAAAAAAATAAGAAAACCGTAAATTGGAAACTTGATAATAATTTGATTAAAAAGGAGACCGATATAAAAAAGATTAAACTAATGACTAAGGAATACTTCCAATGGAACGATAATCAGGAAACGAGCCCACAAATAATCTGGGATGCTTATAAAGCAGTAGCCAGGGGATTCTTTATACAGCAAAAAGGCTCTGAAAAACAAATTAAAAAACCAGAAATTACCAGATCTACAAAAGGGAATTAATCTCACAGAAATGCAATTTTTTTAAAAAAGACCGGGAGATATGAAAATTTTGAAAAACTTAAAAATATTACATACCTCAAAAAAACGCCTAGAATTAGAGAAGCTAGCTAATCAATTAAAATGGGCCAAACAAAATTCATTTGAAAATGTGAATAGGAAAAACCTGTAAAAGAAACAATGGAATTTTGGAAATAAATATTGTAATTGGCTGGTCTGGGTAGAAGGGTAACAAAAGGTAAATAATATGAGTATGTAATATAGTTAGAGAGTGAACATACCATAGGAGCTATGATATACATAACTCTGTATTGCAAATATGTTTAAGAATGTATAAGTTTTAATTTAAAAAAATGAACTGGAAAATGCGAATAAGCCTGGAAAATGGCTTGCAAGAACAATAAGGGGAAAAAAATAAACAACAAATTACGAAAACATGCAAATGTGAGTAAATCAATAGGTACTGCTCTGTTAGGAAGGTAATGGAGCTCCATGTAGTCATGCCAATGGCCACATGACCTTGGAGATGTCTAAGGACAATGCCGACTCTTTGTCTTAGAAATGGAGATGAGTACCAACCTCTAGAGTTGGATGCAACTGGACTTAATGACTGCATGGAGCGCCGTTACCTTCCCTCCGGAGCAGTACCTATTCATGTACTCACATTGGCATGTTTTCGAATTTCTGGGTTGGCAGAAGCTGGGGCTAACAGTGGGGGCTCTCTCCGCTCCCCCAATTCAAACCTGCGGCCTTTCGGTCCAGAAGTTCAGCAGCTCAGCGCTTTAACACACTGTGCCATCAGGGGATATTATTTCCTAAAGGTTGTGAATATACAATATTTCTGATTGGTTGTTTTTTTTGTCTGTTGGAGGCAAGTATGAATGCTGCAATTAGGGAAAATGATTAGCATGTAATGGACTTGCAGCTTTAAAGCCTGGCTGTTTCCTCCCTGAGTGAATTTTTTGTTGAGAGGTGTTTGGTGGTCCGGATTGTTTCCTGGACGGAATTCGTGTGTTTTCAGTGCGATGCTGTTTATGTACTGTCCTGAGATGAGAGAGTGATGAGCACGGAATGGCCTTGCACCTTCAAAGCCTGGGTGCTTCCCTGTCTGAGGAGGGGGGGGAATCCTTTGGTGGGAGGTGTTAGCTGGTTCTGATTGTTTCCTGGTTGGAATTCGTGTGTTTTCAGAGGGTTGTTCTTTATTTAGTGTCCTGAGATGAGAGAGTGATGAGTACGGAAGGCTGTTGGAGGGAGGGGTGTGGATTGTTCTGTGTGCGCGCCTATTGGGCATGCGTAGATTGTGCGTTCCAGTTGTGGGGGTTTTTTTGGCCCCATGGAGGTTGGGGATGTGTAGTTTGTTTCTAAGAACGGAGAGACGTGGATGAGGGGTTGTGTTGTCAATTTTCTAGGTTGGGGGGCCTTTAGATTTGTTGTTTTGCCCGGTGGAGCGATGCCATTATCCTTTTATTTTTTTTATATATATATATTATATTATATTATATTATATTATATTATATTATATTATATTATATTATATTATATATATTACTAGCTGTGCCTGGCCACGCATTGCTGTGGCAAAGTGGTGGTGGTATTGGTTAAAAATTGTTGTGTAATTTTTATTTGACGTTATTTGCATTTTTTAAAATTAATTTTATTGTAAGTTATATTTTTATTTATTATATTTTATTATTTTATTGTATTATTTTTAGTTATTTTGTGTTATTATAGTATTTTATTGTATTAATTTTTTAGTGTTTTTTATTATTTTTTTATTGGGTTGCTAGGAGACCAAGTTGGAAGAGCTTAGCCTTCTAACTGGCAGCAATTGGATAAAAGCAATTATTCCTCTCTCTCTAATTAGGACTTTATTTTTCTTTTCTTTTTGTTGTATCAACCTAGAGTTGTGGATGATGGGTTGTGTTGTCAAATCTTGAGGTTGGGGGGCCTGTAGTTTTGTTGTTTTGTGAGTCGCCATGATGCCATCACTCTTTTATATATATAGATTGTGATTTTATTCTATGTCTTTTTGATTTATATTTGCACGTTTTTTGGGACCTTTTGGTCTGCAAGTTCAGCAGCTCAGCGCTTTAACACATTTCGCCACCGGGAGTAGGAAAGCTCATTTCAGGTTGTTGTTTTGTGGGTCGCCGTGATGCCATCACTCTTTTATATAGATAGATAGATAGATAGATAGATAG
This sequence comes from Anolis carolinensis, assembly GCF_035594765.1. Classification (NCBI taxonomy): domain Eukaryota; kingdom Metazoa; phylum Chordata; class Lepidosauria; order Squamata; family Anolidae; genus Anolis; species Anolis carolinensis. The sequence continues at coordinate 5,098,543 of NW_026943824.1, forward strand.
ATAGATAGATAGATAGATAGATAGATAGATAGATAGTACAAAGAGGCAGCATGAAACTGACTTCCCTCCCCGCAGGGACTCCTTTGGAGAGGCTGCTCAATGTGATCCATTTCCCTCATGATGCCTTTCTCTTTTGTTTAGACTAAAGAAGGAAAGTTCACTCTCTCTGCCATGACGTCGGGCATTCGCCGCAACTGGATCCAGACCATCATGAAGCATGTGCGGCCCACCACGGCACCCGATGTGACCAGGTAAGACCAGTCAGGACAGTGGCCTCTTTCACATGTTCCACACACACACATGTTCTTTTTAAACTGACTCATTTTCAGTCTCTGTTCCTCCCCATCTATTTTGAAAATCCAAAACTAACTCAGACAAGTGTTGGATTTCCCCAGTTCTCTTAGCAGTTTGTATCTAAACCCAATTTCATGCTGTTTTCAAACACAACTACTGCCACACAATATCTGTAGGTATTATCTATCCTTAGGTTCCTGAAACAAAGTTAACTATGTCATTATTGTCACTATATCCCAACATTCCCATATCCTTCATTGAGGAAAGGCATATTTTAAAATTTACATCAGAAGCAATAATAATAATAATAATAATAATAATAATAATAATAATAATAATAATAATAATTGAACTTATTGAAGTTCAAAGCCTCTGGCAGAAACCAGTGCAGGTGATGGGCACATTGGGTGCCGTGCCAAAAGATCTCAGCCGGCATTTGGAAACAATAGACATTGACAAAATTACGATCTGCCAACTGCAAAAGGCCACCCAACTGGGATCTGCGCGCATCATCCGAAAATACATCACACAGTCCTAGACACTTGGGAAGTGTTCGACTTGTGATTTTGTGATATGAAATCCAGCATGACTATCTTGTTTGCTGTGTCATACAATAATAATAATAATAATAATAATAATAATAATAATAATCATAGTCCTAGACACTTGGGAAGTGTTCGACTTGTGATTTTGTGATACGAAATCCAGTATATCTATCTTGTTTGCTGTGTCATACAATAATAATAATAATAATAATAATAATAATCATAGTCCTAGACACTTGGGAAGTGTTCAACTTGTGGTTTTGTGATACGAAATCCAGTATATCTATCTTGTTTGCTGTGTCATACAATAATAATAATAATAATAATAATAATAATAATAATAATAATAATAATAATAATAATAATAATAATCATAGTCCTAGACATTTGGGAAGTGTTCAACTTGTGGTTTTGTGATACGAAATCCAGTATATCTATCTTGTTTGCTGTGTCATACAATAATAATAATAATAATAATCATAGTCCTAGACACTTGGGAAGTGTTCGACTTGTGATTTTGTGAAATGAAATCCAGCATATCTATCTTGTTTGCTGTGTCATACAATAATAATAATTTATTATTATTATTATTATTATCATTATTTCCATTATTTCTATCCCGCTCTTCTCACCCGAAGGGACTCAGGGCAGCTTACAAAACTGGCAGAATGCCAATACACAACAATACAAAATAATAAAACATAAGCAATTAAATACAGATTTAAAATAATACAAAATACTTGAGCCATTCATCCACAAAACATTGTACATAAACCTTAGTCAAGACTGAGTCAAAGCCAACAAAACTTATTCTTTGAATGCTTGCTCGCATAGCCAGGTCTTAACTTTCTTTCTTTATTATTATTATTATTATTAATAATAATAATAATAATAATAATAATAATAATAATAATAATTTATTTATATACCGCTCTATCTCCTGGATGGGACTCAGGGCAGTTTCCAATCATAAAAACAACACATACATCACATAGCAACATAATAACACATTATTAAGCAAGTATACAATTATATAGCAATAAATAACACTTACACAACCTGATCAAGGGGACGGGAACCATAAACCCAATATATTAAAGTGTATCATTTTAGGCTAGATAAATCTTGTGCAATATATTCAGGCCCAACAGAATTAAAATCACAGGGAATCCACTTTTATTTATTATCTCTTGAAAACCTTTTGCTTCTTTAGAATCCATAACAGATTTCATCACGGATATTGCGCTCCGGGAGATTTGCCTCTAAACAATTGTATTAAATTATACAAAGATGCTTCGGTGCTGCTTTTCTGAAAGACTGAGGCAACCACCACCATGTTCTATTATTATTATTATTATTATTATTATTATTATTATTATTATTATTTCTACCAGCAATTTTCAGAAACAATACATAGCATCAACAATTGAAGCGCCGTGCCTACTTTCAGGACAGGTTCTGTCTCTCTACCCATTTCTCAATCTTCTATCATTTTTATCTTTTCGTTCTCAACTCCATTTGCTCTTTCCTTAAGAGAATTGTGAGAATTGAGACCCTGTTCATACGTCATTTTGAGCCAGAAACCCTGACTAGATAAACAATAGTATTGGCAAGCAAATGCATGCAACCCATTTCCTCTTCTTTTTGCACGAACGGGTAAGTGGATCAAGTAGGTATCTCTGCATGACACCCAAACCTGTAATTATGACTAATTCCTGCCAGGAAAAATGGAAATCATAAGACAGCAATAAACCTTGGTGCAATGAGCTATAAACCTGGGTTTGAATGTCATGTAAATCAACACTTTCCACTTAATTTAACTATGCCAAGGGAAGAGTAAATGAGCTTGTAATGAATTAAAAACCACTGCCACCAATTTTAATGATGCAACCACCAAAAGGGAGGAGACTTTTTAAACATTTTTTTCCTTTCTTCTTCTTATTTACTTTAGGTGATAACACAACTTAGTTTATAATGCATGCGACAGAGGCTTAGATGTTGGAGGAACAATAACAAGTTTATTCAGGCACAGAGCTTAGTGGTTACAATATTGTTTCTCACTTAGAGGCACTTTTACTAACAGTTACAATGCTAGAATGAGGTAAGACAAACTCCCTAAAGTGTCATTTCTTTTAATTAAAGTAGTTAGAACTTCTTCCTTCGACTACTTTTAAACCGCAGTCACCCTGTGGTATACGATCACAGATTCTCTGTTCCTTACCACGACACAGACTACATTAAATAAGTCATCAAACTTATTTTTAAACCGACTCAAAATCGAACAATTGAGTCCCCTTGATCCCCTCAGCTTAGGATCAATCTTCCCTGTGCCTCATCAGAGCACAGACTGAATCCCTTTTTTAAACTCTGCACTTCTTCAACAAAACGGCAGTTGGCTCTGCCTACTTCTCCATGGCAACCAGCCTCTGAGTGCTGAGATGCAATAACTGTAATACTTACCCTTTTAAAACACAAACACGCAATTAAACATAACATCTGTAAACCAAAAATTATACTTCATTACAAGCTGTATGTTCAGCCAGTTTTCGGCTTACAGAGATGACCAGACAGTGCCCCAAAAAGCAGCACCCGCAACTCAAAAAGAGCCTTTTCCCATCCTTTGTGCCTCACCCACTGCTGCCCGGGGGCTTCCGTGCCCTCTTCTTTTTCTCCTCACTCCTTCATATGTTTGATTTCCATGCACTCCCAGGAAAAGCTTCTCTTTGAAACTATCGGTGCTGAAGCCCAGGTTGGAAAACTGTGTTCTCTCCTGTATTAACGTTTTGTGGTTTGTATATATCTTGTGATTCAGTGCATGCTCCCTTCTTTGCGGCAGTTTGGAATGGGTTACAAGTCTTGCTTCTCCGCTTTGAAAATGTGCCGGCGAGGGGGGAGAAAGAAGAGAGCACCCGGGGCCTGGCTTTGGCCACCAAAGTGCCTCTTTTTGGTATAGCAATGCTCTCTGAGTTGTGTCACGACGAAGCCAGTATTTGATCATATAAAGTGGGAAGGATAACTACAACCTCCGACTTTTGTGAAATATAGAAGCAATGCAAATTACATGAGATTGCCTGGAAGGTTAGTCTTTACCAATGTTACGTTTTCGCATGGTCCCTGTAAAGGTGTTATTACGTCTAAGGCTCTTTCAGGCAGGGAGGAATCTTTTTATCCCACCGCTGCCACCAAATTGTAAAGATGCTTAATTACGAGGAGCTGCCACCAATTTGTAATGGAGCTAATTATGACTGCCACCAATTTGGAAAGATGGAACCACCAATTGAGATGATCTAGCCACCAAAGACTCAGAGAGGAGACCTGTTACTTTTACTTCTTTCTTCTTCTTATTCACTTTAGATGGCAGCGTAACTTGGTTTATAATATATATATGACAGAGGCTTCGATGTTGGAAAAACAAGAACAAGTTTATTCAGGCACAAAGCTTAATGGTTACAATGATGTTTCTCACGAAGAGGTATTCTTATTAACAGTTACACTAGAATAAGATGAATCAACTCTCACAAATATTACTTCTTTTACTTAAGGAAACTCTATTCCTCAGCCACTTTTATACCAGTCACCCCTGTGATCTGCTATCACAGATTCTCTGTTCCTTACTAGGACACAGATTATATCAAATAAGTCACCAAACTTATTTTAAACTGACTCCAAATGACCAACTGAGTCTACCTGATCACCTTAACCTAGGATCAGTCTTCCCTGTGCCTCATCAGAGCACAGACTGGCTCTCTTGTTTAAACTCTGCACTTCTTCAGCACAACGGCAGTTGGCTCCGCCCACTTCTCCATGGCAGCCAGCCTCTGAGTGCTGAGAGGCAGCAACTGCAATACTTACCCTTTTAAAACACAAACACACAATTAAACACAACACCTGTAAACCAAAAATTTGTACTTCATTACAGTCCCATATGTGGTTTTCCGTACCGAAAGCACGTAAAGGTAGAAGAGACACACAATCTCATCAGCAGGAAGTCACAGATGAAAGGTACATTCAATCTACATGATAGGAGATTCCACCTGAACATTAGGAAGAACCTCCTCACTGTGAGAGCTGTTCAGCAGTGGAACTCTCTGCTGCGGAGTGTAGTGGAGGCTCCTTTTTTGGAAGCTTTTACGCAGAGGCTGGATGGCCATCTGTCAGGGGTGCTTAGAATGTGATTTGCCTACTTCTTGGCAGGGGGTTGGACTGGATGGCCCGTGAGGTCTCTTCCAACTCTGTGATTCTATGATTCATGAATCCACAACACAGTTGGGTTGGTGTTGAATCCGTAAGAGACTACGATGTCTCTTGCAGCTACTCTTTGTTCAGTAACTATTCCGTAACGAAATATCCTGCCAGCATGGTAAAGAAATAGGCCTCGACGCCTCTGAACTGCAGTATCAAGTGCTCAGGAGTGACAGGTAAGCATATAAAGAGCCAAGCATTTCGCTAAGCAGCTGAAGCCCAAATGCCATCACAGCGTACCATCTTCTCGACACAAATGGAGTCTCATCCAAGGGAATCGGGCCGGCAGAACCATGGAATACAATATTATACTACTAATCTATATATATAAAAGGGTAGTGATATTTCGGCCTAGGACAAAACAACAAAACTACACATCCCAGAAACACTAAACTTGGCAGCACAACCCCTCATCCATGCCTCTACGTTCATACAACAAACAGCTCCAGCTACTCCAGAAAACAGCCAGGCTTTGAGACTGCAAGGCTATTCACTACTATTCCACCTGGCCAACAAAGGATTCCCATAAGCCACAGCAACGCGTGGCCGGGCAAAGCTAGTAATACAATATAATAATATTAATTATATATTATATATTAAATGTAATATTACTAATAATATTACCATATAATGATATATTACAATATAGTAATTTAATTGCTTATATTGTGCTATGCTAATAATATATTGTATGTTCATTTGATTTGTAAGCTGCTCTGAGAAGAGCCGGATATAAATGTAGCAAATAAATAAATAAGTGTTAATGTACAGGGTTGCAACAAATGTTGTTGGTTGCATCTTCATTTAGTTCTGAATAGAGTCCTGAACTGGTATGGATGGTCAAATGTATTTTTTTATTATTGGGGTTTAGTTTCCTGCTACTGGACTGAATGTTTGTGGAATCATTGGAGTTAGTTCTTTGCTGTCCAATTTTTAAACCCAGTCTGCAAATGTGCATGCTGAAGGCTGGCATGTGTTATGTTTTGTGGAAAGGCCTTGTCTGACGGTTCCTTTTAGGCTCTCCTCGGATGTCTGAATCTCCTTTCCTTGCCTGTCTGCTGCCTGTGTGTTTCGCTCTTTTCTTTTCTCAGTATCGACCTCGAGAGCTGCAGCTTTCCTTGTCAGTGATAGCTTGCATTAGGCCTTGTGCTGATAAAGAAAAAAAAAACCAACGTAGCATCTTGACATTTAGGCCTGTGATGTTTTCTTCATACTTCGCAGGACGTACAAAATCTGTTACAAAATGTGCTTCAGAACATGACTGTGTCCTGCTAGTAATGCTTTGGTATATCTTTTGTTGGGAACTGTTTCCTTAAGAAGTTTTATGATTCTGAATTATGATTCTGCAAAGCTTTGAAAACATTGCACTGGTTCTGGCTGAAACAATTCACTATCCTGGATGTTAAATGCTAAACATAGATCAGGATCCACGGCGAGAAGTTTCAGAGGTGCTGGAATAGGTGAAATTTTTAACAGCTTTGAGTTCTGGGTTGTTGTGTGTTTTCCGAGCTGAAGTGTACAGCCCAGAGAACGTGGCCATACAGCCCAGAAAACACGCACAACCCTGTGATTCTGGCCACTAAAGCCGTCGACAACATGAATGATTCTGGGTCACAGCAATGCTGACATTGTTGTTGTTGTGTGCCTCCAAATTATTTCCGACTCAAGGCAAGCCTGCAATGGGTTGTTCTTGGCAAGATTTGTTCAAAAGAGGTGTCATTGCCTTCCTTGGATCCAAAGCGTGACCATGGCTAAGCAGGGATTTAAACCTTGGTCTCCCAGATTCATAGCTGGACACCCCAACTGCTACACCATGCTGGCTCAGTGTTGTCCCTGGGATAAATTTTAAGAGAATATATGTTGGACAATGTTAAATTGGAGCCTAACGCTCTTGCTTTCCTAATAATAATAGCTCTTGGACTCTTACAAGTAAAACAAACAGTCAAAGAAGAAGAACCTGCCCTGGCAGAATATGTAAAGCAAAGTGAAGAACCTGCTTTGATTGAAGTCAAAAATCAGAAACTCCTCAAAGCACAGCAGACAAAAAACCAGTACAAGAAAACCGCACTACAAACTAGAGGTGACAGCTGGCACAACAAAACATTGCATGGAAAGTTCCTTGACAAAATTGAAGGAAAAGCTGATAAGGAGAAGACCTGGCTCTGGCTCACGAATGGGACCCTGAAGAAGGAAGGAGACAGAAGGCCTGATCCTTGCAGCCCAGGAGCAAGACATCAGGACAAAGGCCATTCAGGCCAAGATCGAAAAATCAGCTGATGACCCAAAATGCAGACTGTGCAAGGAAACCGACGAAACCATTGATCACATCCTCAGCTGCTGTAAGAAAATTGCACAGACAGACTACAAACAGAGGCACAACTATGTGGCCCAAATGATTCATTGGAACTTATGCCTCAAGTACCACCTTCCAGCAGCAAAGAACTGGTGGGATCACAAAGCTGCAAAAGTATTGGGAAATGAGCACGCAAAGATACTGTGAGACTTCCGAATCTAGACTGACAAAGTTCTGGAACACAACACACCAGACATCACAGTTGTGGAAAAGAAAAAGGTTTGGATCATTGATGTTGCCATCCCAGGTGACAGTCGCATTGAGGAAAAACAACAGGAAAAACTCAGCCGCTCTCAGGACCTCAAGATTGAACTTCAAAGACTCTGGCAGAAACCAGTGCAGGTGGTCCCGGTGGTGATGGGCACATTGGGTGCCGTGCCAAAAGATCTCAGCTGGCATTTGGAAACAATAGACATTGACAAAATCAACGATCTGTCACCTGACTGGGATCTGTGCGCATCATCTGATAATACATCACACAGTCCTAGACACTTGGGAAGTGTTCGACTTGTGATTTTGTGATATGAAATCCAGCATATCTATCTTGTTTGCTGTATAATAATAATAATAATAATAATAATAATAATAATAATAATAATAATAATAATAATAATAATAATATACATCACACAGTCCTAGACACTTGGGAAGCGTTCGACTTGTGATTTTGTGATACGAAATCCAGCATATCTATCTTGTTTGCTGTATAATAATAATAATAATAATAATAATAATAATAATAATAATAATAATAATATACATCACACAGTCCTAGACACTTGGGAAGCGTTCGACTTGTGATTTTGTGATACGAAATCCAGCATATTTATCTTGTTTGCTGTATAATAATAATAATAATAATAATAATAATAATAATAATAATAATAATAATATACATCACACAGTCCTAGACACTTGGGAAGCGTTCGACTTGTGATTTTGTGATACGAAATCCAGCATATCTGTCTTGTTTGCTGTGTCAGACTACTGTGTTTCCCCGAAAATAAGACAGTGTCTTATATTATTTTTTGCTCCCAAAGATGTGCTAGGTCTTATTTTCAGGGGATGTCTTATTTTTCCATGAAGAAGAATTCACATTTATTATTGAACAAAAAAATGAACATTTATTATATACTGTACAGTAGTTGTCATCACAAACCAGCATAACCAAACAAACTGTGAATCTTATCAAGAATTTCTTGTTACTACCATTATTTACATGTACAACAATCTATGGTACGTACATTTACCGATCCTTCAAGCTCTGGTGTTCTGTTTGGTGGACATGCTTCCATACAAAAACTTTGCTAGGTCTTATTTTCAGGGGAGGCCTTATATTTAGCAATTCAGCAAAAACTCTACTAGGTCTTATTTTCTGGGGATGTCTTATTTTAGGGGAAACAGGGTATGTCGTTGTGTCAATAATAATAATAATAATAACAACTGATCCTTGCAGCCCAGGAGCAAGCCATCAGAACAAATGCAATTAAGGCCAAGATTGAAAAATCAGCTGATGACCCAAAATGCAGACTGTGCAAGGAAACCGATGAAACCATTGATCATATCCTCAGCTGCTGTAAGAAAATCGCACAGACAGACTACAAACAGAGGCACAACTATGTGGCCCAAATGATTCATTGGAACTTATGCCTCAAGTACCACCTCCCAGCAGCAAAGAACTGGTGGGATCACAAACCTGCAAAAGTATTGGAAAATGAGCATGCAAAGATACTGTGGGACTTCCGAATCCAGACTGACAAAGTTCTGGAACACAACACACCAGACATCACAGTTGTGGAAAAGAACAAGGTTTGGATCATTGATGTTGCCATCCCAGGTGACAGTCGCATAGATGAAAAACAACAGGAAAAACTCAGCCGCTATCAGGACCTCAAGATTGAACTTCAAAGACTCTGGCAGAAACCAGTACAGGTGGTCCCGGTGGTGATGGGCACACTGGGTGCTGTGCCAAAAGATCTCAGCCGGCATTTGGAAACAATAGACATTGACAAAATCACGATCTGCCAACTGCAAAAGGCCACCCTACTGGGATCTGCACACATCATCAGAAAATACATCACACAGTCCTAGACACTTGGGAAGTGTTCGACTTGTGGTTTTGCGAAACGAAATCCAGCATGTCTATCTTGTTTGCTGTGCCATACAACGTTGTTGTGTCAATAATAATAATAATAATAATATCTCCTTTGGTTCATTTTTCCTAGCTCTTTGCCAGAAGAGAGGAGCAAAACTAGCTCCTCCCTGGACTCCTGTCCCAAGCCGAGCGAGAAGCAGGATGCGGAGCAAGCAGAGCTCGACCCCGAACACAAGCGGAGCCGTGCCCGGGAACGCAGGCGGGAGGGCCGCTCCAAGACCTTCGACTGGGCCGAGTTCCGTCCCATCCAGCAAGCCCTGGCACAGGAACGGGCCAACGTGGCGGAGAATTCGAAGGACGGCGGCACCACGTTCCCCAAAGAACCCGGAGAGGCGGATTCTGGGGAACTCGAGAGAGAGCGCGCTCGGCGGAGGGAGGAGAGACGCAAGCGATTCGAAAGCCTGGATGCTCCGGATGCGGGAAGCCCCGAAGACTTCTCCAGGATGGAGGTGGACAGGCTTCCGGGGTTGCCCACGCCTTCCGAAACCAAGTCGCACGTTCACGTGGAGATAGAGCAGCGCTGGCACCAAGTCGAGACGACGCCGCTGCGCGAGGAGAAGCAAGTCCCCATCGCCCCTTTGCACCTCTCGCACGCGGAGGACGGCAACGAATCGCTCAACAAGCAGCACCTCACCACGCTCCTGGAAAAGGAGGTAAGTGGGAAGCAGGCGCAAATATAAAATCTGGGCTTTGCATGACTGGCGCATGCTATAATGGCATAATGTCTGCCGTGGATGAAACCGGAAGAGGCTGATTTGGAAGTGCAAAGAACCGTTGCTTTCTTAGTTGTTCTTCTGCTCTTCCTTCCCTGTGAATATCTTTCTCGCTGTCACTTTGTCTTAGAAACTCCTTGAGACAATTACTAATGAGAAGGATCTGAAATTAATTTAATCTTAGGGGAAGAACATAACGTATATACTCTAATATAAGCAAAGGCACCTAATTTTACCACGAAATAAACTGCGAAATCATTGACTCAAGTATAAGCCGAGGGTGGTAAATATCAGAAATAAAAATAGATACCAAAAAATTACATTAATTGAGGCATCAGTAGGTTAAATGTTTTTGAATCTTTACATAAAGCTCAAATTTAAGAAAGATGCAAAGAAAGAAAAACAAATGGTTATGCTTATGTAAGGCCCGATTTCCCCTTTTAAGATGCCGTGCGTCAAGTGGGTTTCGTGGAGAGCTTTTTGGAGTTCAACCGGGATCGAGGAGAGATCGCAGGAGGATACTAGCTTTATTATTACCATATATACTCAAGTATAAGTCGACCCGAATATAAACCGAGGCACCTAATTTTACCACAAAAAACCTGAGAAAATATTGACTCCAGTATAAGCCAAGGGTGGTAAATTTCAGAAATAAAAATAGATACCAATAAAATTACATTAATTAATGGAGGCATCAGTAGGTTAAATGTTTTTGAATATTTACATCAAGCTCAAATTTAAGATGAGACTCTCCGACTCTGATTAAATCATTATTCTCATCTTCTTCAATGTAAATGTGCGTATGTATCTATTAATAATAATAGAGTAAAATAATACATGTAATAATAATAATAAATACAGGAAAATATTTATTTGCGACATTTATATACCGCCCTTCTCACCCCGAAGGACATGGAATAATAAATAGAGTAGATTAATAAATGTAATACAGTAGAGTCTCACTTATCCAACATAAACGGGTCGGCAGAAGCTTGGATAAGCAAATATCTTGGATAATAAGGAGGGATTAAGAAGAAGCCTATTAAACATCAAATTAGGTTATGATTTTACAAATTAAGCACCAAAACATCATGTTATACAACAAATTTGGCAGAAAAAGTAGTTCAATACGCAGTAATGTTACGTAGTAATTACTGTAATTACGAATTTCGCACCAAAATATTATGATATATTGAAAACATTGACTACCAAAATGCATTGGATAATCCAGACCGTTGGATAAGCGAGTCTTGGATAAATGAGACTCTACTGTAATAATAAGATCAGATTGAAATAATAAATGTAATAATAATAATAATAATAATAATGTAAAATAAATGTAATAGTAGCAACAATAATATAGTAAAATAATAAATGTAATAATGCCAATAATTATAGAGAAAAATAAATGTACCATATATTCTTGAGTATAAGCTGACCCAAATATAAGCCAACCAGGACCCTCACCCGAGCCGAAGGGGAATTTTTTAGCCCTAAAAAAAGGGCTGAAAAACTAGGCTTATACTTGAGTATATACAGTATTTGTAAATATCAGTTCAGTGGTAGTGTTGAAACTGGAATTTTATTCCTATATGTATTTTTTATCCTCTTCCACTTTACTCATCTGGTTTCTAATTGACTCTGTTGAGTTTAACGGAAAATTTTGATTGGATGTCCCATGGAATGTGTATCTTTGGTTTTTTTTTTCCCCCATTCTCACCTGCTTTGTGTCTTGATTTCAGCTGGAGCAGAGCCAGAAAACAGCTTCGGACCTTCTGGAGCAGAATCGTGTCCTGCAGGACCAGCTGAAAGTAGCCCTGGGCCGCGAACAGAGTGCCAGGGAAGGTTATGTTCTTCAGGTAGGAGAGTGCAAGGAAGGTCCCTTCCTGTGATTGTGGTTCTTATCTGCGGGGCTTCAGTCCAAGGTGCTTGTGTGTATGTCAGGAGAGTTCGGTGCTCCGAGTCATCGGATGGAAAAGGAGGTTTCGGTGGCATTCATCCTCTTTTTACAGGTACAGGTATAGAACAAGTGCCCCTTGTGTTCAGAGTTCTAGATATCCTGCCCAAGAATATTCTTTAACCACATCAAGAAGGAACCTCAAACTGTTTCTTTTGTGGGTACCGGTTTCTGTGGTTGGATGAGGATGGAGATACACGATGAGTTAAAAAAGCAGGAGGAAAACAACTGTGAGAGGCATTGAGTTTTTAAATTTTCTTTTCCATTTACTCAAAATGAGTTATCAAGGATACTTGAAAATCAAATACATTTGGAAAGTAGGTTTTAAGAGGTTAATTAAATACGTCTTAATACAGAGGCGTTATCAATTAACCAGACAAGTGAAAACTGCAGATAAGTGCAATAGAACCATTATATCTATATATATAAAAGGGTAATGGAATCACGGCACCGGACAAAACAACTAAACTAAACGCCCCACAACCTCGAAAACTGACAGCAAAACCTGTTATCCATGCCTCTACGTTCATACAACAAAAAGAAAAGAAAAATCAAGTCCTAGCCACAGCAACCCGTGGCCGGGCACAGCTAGTCTCTATATATAAAAGGGTAATGGAATCACGGCACCAGACAAAACAACTAAACTAAACGCCCCACAACCTTGAAAATTGACAGCACAACCTCTCATCCACGCCTCTATGTTCATACAACAAAAAGAAAAGAAAAATAAAGTCCTAGCCACAGCAACGCGTGGCCGGGCACAGCTAGTCTCTATATATAAAAGGGTAATGGAATCACGGCACCAGACAAAACAACTAAACTAAACGCCCCACAACCTTGAAAATTGACAGCACAACCTCTCATCCACGCCTCTATGTTCATACAACAAAAAGAAAAGAAAAATAAAGTCCTAGCCACAGCAACGCGTGGCCAGGCACAGCTAGTCTCTATATATAAAAGGGTAATGGAATCACGGCACCAGACAAAACAACTAAACTAAACGCCCCACAACCTTGAAAATTGACAGCACAACCTCTCATCCACGCCTCTATGTTCATACAACAAAAAGAAAAGAAAAATAAAGTCCTAGCCACAGCAACGCGTGGCCGGGCACAGCTAGTCTCTATATATAAAAGGGTAATGGAATCATGGCACCAGACAAAACAACTAAACTAAATGCCCCACAACCTTGAAAATTGACAGCACAACCTCTCATCCACGCCTCTATGTTCATACAACAAAAAGAAAAGAAAAATAAAGTCCTAGCCATAGCAACGCGTGGCCAGGCACAGCTAGTGTTTTCTATATTGATTCCTATTGTGACGTCTATATATGAAAAACAAGGAAAGATGCTTTGTGCTTCACTCTTATACATATAGGCAGATTGAATCATTTTATTTAATTAGACGGCAGCCTCCACTATTTTATTTCCATCATTTCTATCCCGCCCTTCTCACCGGAAGAGACTCAGGGCGGCTCACAGTCTGGCAAAATTCAATGGCAATATACAATACAAGAAGATAAAACATAAGCACTAATAAAATTAAGTACAGTAGAGTCTCACTTATCCAAGCTAAACGGGCTGGCAGAAGCTTGGATAAGCGAATATCTTGGATAATAAGGAGGGATTGAGGAAAAGCCTATTAAACATCAAATTAGGTTATGATTTTACAAATTAAGCACCAAAACATCATGTTAGACAACAAATTTGACAGAAAACGTAGTTCAATGCACAGTAATGCTATGTAGTAATTATTGTATTTACGAATTTAGCACCAAAATATCACGATATATTGAAAACATTGACTACAAAAATGGCTTAGATCATCCAGAAGCTTGGATAAGCGAGGCTTGGATAAGTGAGACTCTACTGTACTCAAATTTCTTCATCATATTGTCTTATTATTATACAGATGTATTTTTTTCTTTCTGGTACCTTTGAAAAAGAGTTGTATGTTCAGAACACATTGAGTTACAAGATTTTTCCTGCATCACCTATTTTTTCTCTCCCCAGCTTAGCAATGAAAATGCCTTGTCTTGTGTGCCATTAAGCTGTTTTGTAGGAATAGTGGATTCTTCTATTCATAAGTTCTGTTGTAGTAGCTCCTAAAGATGCCAATCACAGCTGTGATTCTTTAAATTTGATAAAAAGATACACAGAAAAGCAGTCCTTTCCACCCACCGCCAGACTGCCATGTCTTTAGAACCGTGAAGTAAGAGATCACAAAAAAAACACAGACATGTCCATGTTGTTTACCTGTTTCTATCTTTTCTTCCTTTTTTCTCCTAATACCTGATTGGTTTTGGTTTGTTTTTGTGAGTAAACAAGCAATACTTGTGAAAAGCTGGCAGATGCAGCTTCTTACGAGCACTCAGCTCAGCAATTTATTACGGTCTATGACCAGAATATATAGAAATGGGCACAGGTGCCCGAAAAGGGGAATCGCAGTTCCCATAAAAGTCAGATAAAAGAACAAGTTAAAAACATGGTATAATAAAAACAAATTAAAAGCAGACTATTAGCAGGGTCAGCTAATAGTAAATATTGATCCACTAAGTAGCTCTGGAGGGGGATAGAGCATTTTTTCTGCCCAAAAACCGGAGGTCGTAATTATTTGCTTTTCTCCCGTTCTTAATTCACACGTCAAGCGATACAGGTTTTCCTCTCCGTCAAGGTTTTGCGTATTTTCAGGGCTTGGTCGCATGCATGTTGAACTGAAGCCCCTCGTTGATCTCTTGTAATGTCTCCTTTCCTGCGTATCTCCTGCCTTGAGCTTGGTTGCAAGTTGAGCTCCTGAAGTCCGCTGGATGCAAAAACTAAAGTTCAGCATGACTATTGTTCTTCCTTTTTCCAAGACACCGATCGTGTCTTCTGGTTCTTCTGTCGGGAGCGGGGAAAGTCACTCTACTAATCTCTCTCGAGTTTGGATAATATTGCATGGGTATTTATTTCCTTGTGGAAGCATGTTATCTGACTTAATGTACCTGAGTGTCACATCTGTGGGCTGTCCCTGCCAGAAGTCACTGTACAGCAAGGCAGGCCAAATTATTAGGCTCAATGCTGTGCTTCTTTTTCCTCTTACTGTTTGTGTATTCTCTGAACCACCTTGTTTCTTGTCCAGCTCTCGCATGATTCTTTGTAAGTTTTTCTCTGTGCATGCATCATGGCTTTGGTTCAAATCTCTCCAGCGATCCTTGTTCTGATTTTTTTTTGTTCTCATCATATCCTTTCTTTCCTTCTCGCTTATTGTTGTTTAAAGAGTAAACAAACACAGCAGACACATCCAGAGGCTCCATATTTTACACGTAACTTACAATCGTGATGGTTTTATTTACTCATCATTACAAGATGCAGAAAACATCCATTTCAAATTTGTGACATTGACCTTACCATTTGCTGTTTCTTAAGAGTGGAGAGAGCAATCATGTTGCTTCTTGATTTCATCTCTATCAGGACAAGACACTTGCACACACAATATGTTCATACTTAGATCACCCCATTCCATATATCGTGATGAACAACAGAAACAAAACAAATCTTAACAGAATAGGCTTCCTAATTTATCCCTGAGCCTGAAAATTACGTCTTCCAGGTCTTACAAAAGATCGTCTTAAATTCTTCTGGCCATATCTCTTCCCGCAGTTTTCACTCCTTTCCAAATCTTTCTTCTTCTCGTCCTTCGTCATTTACGTTTCCTGTGGTGTCCCATCATTTTTATTTTTATTTTGTTTGATTCAGTTTGTTTCTCTTAGGCTGTCTTGCATTAAAGCTGTTTTGATGTTTACCATCCATGTTGTTTGTTTACCGGGAAGAAGCTGCCCCATTTCTCAAAGCAATTTTAAAAACAAAATAAAACTGGCAACATCCAAAATTGGAACAGATGTTTTGCGTGGTCAAACCACTTGCGAGGAGTAGTTCTGTGACCAGAGGTGTGACACTCAGAACTTGGAGCCAAGAGTGTTACTAATCTCCTATTTAATCGATTTTTTTTAAAGACTGAGGTGGCCACTTCCTCATCGGGGGCCTGGCAGAGACTTCATAAAGTCAATCGAGACCTCCAGAATGAGCTGGAAGCCCAATGTCAGCGCCAGGAGCTGATCAACCAGCAGATCCAGTCCCTCAAGCGTAGCTACGGGGAGGCAAAGGATGTCATTCGGCACCACGAGGCAGAGATCCAGAGCCTGCAAGCAAGGCTGAGCAATGCGGCCGCAGAGCTCTCCATCAAGGAGCAGACCCTGGCCAAGCTCAAAAATGACCTGAAGGCCGAAAAGAAGAAAGCCCAAGAGCAGATGGAAGAGTGGCAGCACAGCGAGACGGCACTGAGCTCCCAGTTGAAAGCCAGCGAGCAGAAGCTCAAGAAGGCTGAAGCTCTCCTGTTGGAAAAGACCCAAGAGCTGAGGGACCTGGAGACCCAACAGGCCTTGCAAAGAGATTACCAAAAAGAAGTGCAGCGGCTCCAGGATCGCATTGCTGACCTGAGCCGGCAGCTGAGCGCCAGTGAGCAGTCGCGAGTGTTGATGGAAGAGAAACTCCAGAGGAATTATGAGGCTTTGTTAGAAAGCTGCGAAAAGGAAAAGCAGGTTCTGATCCAGAGCTTGAAGGAGGTGGAGGATAAAGCCAGCGAGTACGAGAACCAGCTACAGAACAGTGAACAGCAGATGGAAATTTTGCAGAAAGAGAAACTGACTGCCAAATTTGAGAGCAGTGAAATTGTCCACCAACTCGAGGAGCAGCTGGAAATGAAGGAAGCAAGCATCCAGAAGCTTGTGGATCACATAAAGAGTCTTGAGGAGGAAAGGGATCAGATTAAATTCCGGTTCCAAGAGCTGATGAACCAGGTTGCCGAGTCGGATAATGAGGTGGCCAAGCTACAAGCCAAGCTGCAGCTGGAAGAGAGCAACTACCACACACTGGAGCGCTCCTATGAGGTGGTCTCGGGGCAATTTCAGAACTTGCAGAAGGTCCTGAAAGAGAAGGAGGAAGAGCTGAGAGTAGTGAGGGAAACCCACTTGAGGGTGGTTGAGAAAAGGGATCCAGATTTCAGTGAACCTTTATTCAAAAAGGCTGCCATGAGTGGCAGCATAGAAGAAAATCCACAAGATGAGGATGAGGATTTAACAACAGATATGGCTGATCCTGGCCAAATTGTTGAGAAAGTACAACATCCACAAGTGGAAGGAAAACTTCCAGTTTCAGATGTTATGATCATTCGTGGTACCAATGACGATGGCGGCCTTAATACCAACCAGAGGCAGATAGTTGAGCATACAGTGATGAACACAGAAGAAAGCAAATTTCCATCAAAGTCTACAGACTTTAATGAAAGGGAGGTTTTTCAGAAGGACTTATCAAAACCTGACGTCGAAATGCAAGGAGCCAAAAGGCAAAGGATTCGTTTCTCCAGCATCCAGTGCCAAAAGTATGTTCATCCCGATGGATCGGAGAAGACCTGGACAAGCAGCACCTCTTCAGACACCAGTCAGGATAGGTCACTCTCGGAAGACAGCATGTCATCGGAACCGGCTCCCTGTTACCCAGCCTCAGGTGACTCTGAGACTTATCTGTCTATAATCCACTCCTTGGAAACAAAGCTTTATATCACAGAAGAAAAGCTCAAAGACGTAACCATGAAACTTGAAAGCCAGCAGGGCCATAATCAAGACACTCTCATTGCACTCCATCAGCAGTGGGCCAATGCAGAAGCACAGCTGAGAGAACAGCTCCAGGAGAGTTTGGTTCAAGTGAGCATGTTGGCTTCACAGTTGGAAAGTGAGAAGCAGTCCAAACTTAAGCTGATTGAAAACCACGTCAATGAATTGAGTGGACTCCATGGAAGAAACAACCAAGCCTTGGTTTGCTTGAACCAGTGCAGAGAACAGCTAAGAATGTTGCCTACATCTGACAAGGAAAAAGAAATAGAGGTGTATCTAGATGCACTATCCAGTATGGAAAGTACTCTGTCCAGTGCAATCCAGGTCTTAAAACTGACGTTTTCTTTGCCCGACTGCCAAGCAGCAGTGTGTCCTACAGCCCAATCTTTGCAAGTAGAAGGCAGCCTTGTTGAACAAGAGAAACCTTCTTCTCTCCAGCAGCAACTGGAATTTTCTGGACGGAACCAGTTGAGGTTGCTTTCCAGGAGGCTGGCTTTTGAATCGTCTTTGATCAACCAGATAGCAGAGTCCTTGAGAGATGCATCTTCAAAGATTTCCTTGACCCTTAGAGAGATCCATGGTACAGTGGATGCCGTTCTGTTAGAGCCTTCAAACCTTTCACATACTGCAGTTGCCTTGGCGGATACTTTATCCAAAAAACTAGTATTGGAAGATCAGTTCTGGAGTCAGGTCGAGGAGCTAAGAAAGCACCTGGGTGCTGTGGATGAAGAAGAGAAGATGATGGAGGGTCCAGGTTCAAATGTCCCAGAATGTCTCATTCAGTCGGTTGCAGACAGCACACTGATCAAAGCAGAGCTTGGGTTTGTTGCCCAGAAAATGAGAGAATCCTTTCATCAGAGGTTGAAAACCATTGAAGAAGACCTGCACAACACTAAAACGGCTCTTCGGCAACATAAGTACATGTTGGAGGAAATCATGAAAGCTTACAGGACACCTGATTTTGAGGGAGTTATGCATCAAATTTCTAAAGCACTTGAAATACAAGAAGATGTTTCAGTCCATACAACATGGGACGTAAGCCTTCATGAATCCATGGCAGGAGCCCACCGTTTGCAGGATCTGAGCAGTCAAGCTCTGGCCGCCATTCAGGATGATCTTGCTCAGCAGCTCAAAGACAGGGCACGTCTTCTCCAAGAAATATCTGCTGCTCTTCTGTCTCTGTCTCCGGATGATGCCCTGAAAGACTGCCACAAGCTCCTCAAGATTTCTTGCAGCCCTCCTTATGATACTTGCATGGGGGGCCTTGAGCGTTACTCTTCTTTACTCGTGCAGGATGCGATTGTCCAGGCCCAGGTTTGTTACGGGGCTTATCGAGCAAGGCTGGAGTACGCCAAGGAGGCCAAGCTGTACAAGGACTCTCTTCAAAACGTGGACGCCTTGTGTCAGGAACGCATTCAGGCGGTTGCTGTTCTCCGAGAAGAGTATGAGGAGCTGCTCCGAAAGCAGCAGAACGAATACGCCGAAATGATCGCTGTGCTCGAAAGAGAGAACGCAGAACTCAAGACCAAAGTCGAGCAGCTCAACAATCAACGGAAGCTCCTGGAGGAGGAAGCTTACAAGCAGAGCAAAAAAATATCAGAGCTCCAAGGTAAATACGAAGAGGAAATCCACAACGTGGTTGAGCAGCTAAACCGAACGAAGGACTTGCTAAAGACGGAACAAGCGGAGGGCCTCCTTCGACTAGATGTCCTTCGGCAAGACAAGCAGAACTTAGAAAGGCACCACTTTGAGCAGATGCAAGCTCTGGAGGATGAGTTCCAGACCAAGATGAAAGAACTGCAAGTCCTCCACAATGAGGAGCTGCAGGCCTTGCAGGAACGTTACGACCAGAATCTGCAACATTTGCAGGAGTCCCTGGACGAGTACCAGAAGCAGCACCCAGAAACGTCGCTCTCAGTAGCAAGTGGTTCAGAAGAAACGTGGGCTGCAAATCAGGCCAACGGTGGAACGCAAGTCTCAGACAGCGAACGGAACGCCATGCACGGGTTACGAGAACGCATTCAAGAACTGGAAGCCCAAATGAACGTCATGAGAGACGAGCTGGAGAATAAGCACCTAGAAGGGAATGCATCCACCCTGCGGGAGAAATACCAGAAAGATTTTGAGAATCTTAAGGTGTATTTTTAATGCATTTAATCTTAATATGTCATTTGTGTGAGTCCCCTTCATGTCATTGCTCCTCCCTCCCTCCCACCCCTTTTAATAATAATAATAATAATAATAATAATAATAATAATAATAATAATAATAATAATAATAATAACAACTTTATTTTTATACCCCGCCTCTATCTCCCCAAAGGGGACTCAGGGCGGCTTACATGGGGCCAAGCCCGAATAAAAACAATAGCAGTATAAAACACAGCAATAGACAAAAACATGCACAATTAAAAAAATTAAACATCAGCCAATAAAAAACAAGAACTAATAAAAACATGGATTAAAACGGAGAGATTGTAAAAGTAGACTGGGTAAGGTGCACCATATAAATATTGTAAACAAGAGGTGACTGATAAAGTGCTGCGAATTCTTGGAAGTGCAAATTGGGATGGGAATAGACCCTGCTGTGTCTATATCAAGTTGATAAAGGTAAAAAGTACAAACTGGTATAAGAATGGTCACAGATACAGATTGCTATGGGGATTAGCAATCTTTATCTAAAGGCCTGAGTAAAGAGCCAGGTTTTCTCTTAAGGCAAAAGAGCTGGAGAGAAAAATCTGATTTTCCATGCGTAAGGGTCAGAAGTGTGAATCACAACCACAACACTTTTGCATGCGGGAAATTTTAAATAAATATTGAACATACTTCTATCTGGCCCTTGAAACATAAACAGATATTTTACCTTGCAAACTTTTGCAGGCTTAACGTTAATTGCTTGAGATAGTTCAAAGAGAGTCCTAGATTATTTTCCAATAATAATAATAATAATAATAATAATGATAATAAAACTTTATTTATACCCCGCCACCATCTCCCCAACGGGGACTCGGGGCGGCTTACATGGGGCCATGCCCAAAGCAATACAAAATAAACAGCATATAAAAACAACAAATCACAACACAATAAGCAATACAATAAATAATAATATCCAGTTACAGTACAAATCAAGAGGACAATAAGAACAATCTACATTTCATCTGTCTTTCAAACTTGAATAATAGTGTAATAGGCACACAAGTCTTCTAGAAATGGCTCCATTTATTTCTTCTTCTTTATTGACGCTGGTAATTTTGCAAAAATATACATTTTTGGTTTTGGCATTTCCCAGCTTAAAATACTTGTGCACAACCAACTTTGTTGCTGGGTTGTTGTATGTCTTTCAGGCTGTGTGGCCATGTTCCAGAAGTATTCTCTCCTGACGTTTCGCCCACATCTATGGCAGGCATCCTCAGAGGTTGTGAGGCATCTGAGGATGCCTGCCATAGATGTGGGCGAAACGTCAGGAGAGAATACTTCTGGAACATGGCCACACAGCCTGAAAAACATACAACAACCCTGCGATCCTGGCCATGAAAGCCTTCGACAACACAACTTTGTTGCTGATTTTGCAGTTACAGCTTGACATGTTAACACTGGAAAAAGCCAGGCTGATATTACTAACTCTTTACTCAAGCAAAGATCAGATGTTTTGGAATTCCTTAACAAGGAATAACACTGAGAAAATGAAATATGTCCCAAGTTTCAGATGTGATCTAGAAGGGTTGGGTAGACTTGCAGTGAGCCAGATGATTGAAAGTGTGCCTTTTCACTTCAAGGCTGGTTTATGAATAGAAACTTACAAATTCTATCCACAGTCTTGTGTCTGTCAAAAATATTTGGTAAACATCCCGTATTTCTCAAATACAAAACCTATATGAGAAGCAGCTTATACTTGGTTCAGGTCATTTTCATCGATTTTTGTGGTTTATTTAGTTCAGTTTGCTATTGCTACACAAAAACTATACTATATCACAGTAGAGCTGGGCTGACTGAACTGCCCACTTAGTCTTAACAAAATAATCTGAGTTTAGGATTCTTGAAATTCAAAATCTCTAATTCTTCCAGAAGCTTCCGTTTCAGAGGGTTCTGAAAGAACGCTGTCCTTAACCAACCATCTCGCAGGTGATTTTTTTTCATTAAATTACAATAGAAGAATGATGACTCTCCTCTTTTAAGTGTTCCAAACAAATCAGTAGACCACGATCCTCCCTTCCATGCATGCTTATGCCATCAGTGTTGTGCCTCAAATCATATTCATCTCGTTCTGGCGATCCATACTTTCATCCAGGTACATAATCACGTGTCTGTGTTTAGGTCGGACTGACAAAATATGTAAATAAAATGTAACGGCACTCCCTTTTTTTTCCAGGCAACATGTGAACGAGGGTTTGCGGCCATGGAAGAGACGCATCAGAAAAAGATAGAAGATCTGCAAAGGCAGCATCAGCGGGAACTGGAGAAACTACGGGAGGAGAAAGACCGCTTGCTAGCCGAGGAGACGGCAGCTACTATCTCAGGTAGAGCAAGAAGAAGGGCAACGTATTTGTAAACAAAGGGATTAACATGATGTTATTGTGGCCAAACCAGAGCTACACAAGTTGCAACCTTTCTTCCCTGTCACAGCCATCGAAGCCATGAAGAATGCCCACCGGGAGGAGCTTGAGCGGGAGCTGGAGAAGACTCAGCGCTCCCAAATCAGCAGCATCAACTCGGACATCGAAGCTCTCCAGAGACAATACCTGTATGTATTTCAGCATTTTGTAGGGAAATGGGAAAATACCCTGGGAAATAGTGGCACGTGATAGAACAAGTGACCATTTTGTATGTGTGTATGTCCGAGGGCTATCCAGAAAGTAGATTCGGCAAAGAAACACCATTCTGGCATCGCCTTATTGTTCTTCTATTACACTGCCGTGCACAAATGTACAACGCAGCCTCAAAATGGAATATTGTGTACCGAGCTGCATGTCTTGGCAGGAAAAAAGATATATTAAATCTGCAGGAAAGGGCAACCGAAATGAACAAAGGTCTGATACGACTCCATGAAGTCTCCAAGGTTTGGGGCATTTCTTTCTTCATTGAAATGAAGGATTTGCAGTTCGAGAATACCTAGAAAAGGCCTCGAAGGTATAAATGAAAAGGCAGATATTGGAGTCATATGATACTCAAGTTGTCAACAGAGAAATTTTCCTTTTCCCCTTTTGCATAATATTATAACCCCGTGACATTAACAGTCATAATATTAGAATATTTACATCCAAACAATGGAAATTCACGAGGCTGCATGGCTAGTTGTTTACTCTAGATGGGAAATACCTTAGGGTAAAGGCAAAGGGTAATGTCCCTTGAAATTAAGTTTTGTCCGACTCTGGGGGTTGGTGCTCATCGCCATTTCTAAGTTGAAGAGCCGGCGTTTTCCGCAGACACTTCCAAGGTCATGTGGCCACTGGCATGACTGCATGGATAGCCATTACCTTCCCGCTGGAGCGGTACCTATTGATCTACTCACATTTGCCTATCTTTTGAATTGCTAGGTTGGCAGGAGCTGGATCTAACAGCGGGTACTCACTCCGCTCCTCGGATTCGAACCTTCGATCTTTCGGTCTGCAAGTTCAGCCGCTCAGCGCTTTAACACGCTGTGCCATCAAGGGCACATACTGTATATACTCGAGTATAGGCCTAGTTTTTCAGCCCTTTTTTGGGACTAAAAAAAAATCCTCGGCTTATACTGAGGTGAGGGTCCTGGTGGGCTTATATTCAGGTCGGCTTATATTCAAGTATACATGGTATATTTATTATTATTATTGGTATTGTTACATTTATTATTTTACTCTATTATTATTATTACATTTATTATTTTACTCTGTTATTGTTGTTACTTTTACCCTTATTTTACTCTATTTTTATTATTATTATTAATACATTTATTATTTTACTCTATTATTACATTTATTATTTTACTGCATTTATTATTATTACATTTATTATTTCACTCTATTATTATTAAAAGGATACATAAGCACATTTACATTGAAGAAGATGAAAATAATGGTTTAATGAGAGTTGAACTGTCATATCCTAAATTACAGTTTTATGTAAAGATTCAAAAACATTTAAACTACTGATGCCTCAATTAATGTAATTTTATTGGTACCTTGGCTTATACTGGAGTCAACGTTTTCCCAGTTTTTTTGTGGTAAAATTAGGTGCCTCGGCTTATACTCAAGTATATATGGTATTTTGGAATATAATTGGTTAAAAAATTACCTTGTGGTTATAAATGTTTCTAAGAGATTGTAATCCTGTCCTGTAGAGCAGGCTTTAAGCAAAGTTCTGATCACCTGAAAAGGTTCATTTCAGAACTTCTATACAAAACTTCAACTTGGGTAGCTAATTGCTTTGCGGGAATAAACTATAGGCTGTTTGCAGAATATTACACTTTTTTAAAAATAGTTTTTTATTGGTTTTGCAGTTAAAATTTACAGTGAAAGTGTGTGAACAATAAATTCCAAGAAAGAAGGTGGGAGAAATAGGATGAAAGGAGGGGAAAGGGGGGAAAAAAACCAAACATAATCTTGGAGAGGAAAGGGAAGTAATAATAATAATAATAAAAAGACAAAACACAGAAAGTTACATAACATATAAACAAAAACAGAACAAAGACAGGTATAGTAATAAAATCCAAAAGAGTGATTCCCATCTCTTCCACTGCTACTTTAAGAAGTTTGTTTTTTACTTCTTTTCTTTTCTTTTTCCTTCCTTCTCTCTATTTGGTGACAGCATCTTCATATTGCTTTCAGTTGATATACCAACCTTCTATACAAATTATATTAGCACCTTCATTTGCATTTCTACCAAGTATTTTTTAATCGGATCCCAATTTGTTTGCTTTTTTGGAATACCATAATTATTTTTTAGTAAGTACGTCAATTTATCCATATTCATTATTTCCATAACCTTAATTAACCAACAGCCTAATTCGGGAATTTCTTTCCTTTTCCAATATTTGGCATATGTAATTCTAGCCGCCGTCGTGAGATAATTGAAAAGCGTCTCTTTGTTTTTATTATTTTCAATGTTGAGCATCCCCAGGAGAAAGTGTTTTGGGTCTAAAGTCTAGTTTAATTTGCAACATCTTTTGTATTGCCTGATGGATTTCTTTCCAGTATTTCTTCGCTTTTTTGCAAGTCCACCAACAATGGAAAAACGTTCCTACTTGGTCTTCGCATTTCCAACATTTGTTTGAGGTTTTTTTTTGTAATATTTTGATACTTTTTGGGGGGTCAAATACCAGCGGTAAAACATTTTAATCCAATTCTCTTTCAGTTCTGTTGCATATGTGATTTTTAATCTGGAGTTCCAGGCCCTCTCCCATTCTTCTAAATAAACTTTTTTACCAAGATTTTTTGCCCATTTGATCATACTGTCTTTTACTGTAAAAGACAGAATATTACACTTGAACGCTCCTTCCTTCCCATCATTGGCAGACTCTGCAAATGACTAGCCACCTCCTCCTCCTGTCCTGTATTAAGGGTGGGTTTAGTTGCTTTGAGACTCAAATCGCCTCGTGATCTTGCTTTCCCCCTCTGCCTCTCTCCTTAGGGAGGAGCTGCAGTCTGTCCAGCGTGAACTTGAAGTCCTCTCCGAGCAGTACTCTCAGAAGTGTTTGGAAAACGCTCACCTGGCCCAGGCCCTGGAGGCCGAGAGGCAGGCCCTCCGCCAGTGCCAGAGGGAGAACCAGGAGCTCAATGCACACAATCAGGTGAAGTCGCACGTGTCTGATGATAAAACTCTACTGGGGAAGAAAGGCTTTCCTGTGGCTTTACCCTGGAATCCACTTTTTCCAGTGACACTCTAGCTTTGGAAAGTAACAGCAAGGACTAGAGCAGGGGTCCCCAAACTTTTTAAGTGGAGGGCCGATTTACAGTCCCTCAGACTGTTAGGGGGCCGGACTAGGATGAAATAGTCCAAAATTAAGATTGTTGTTGTTGTGTGCCTTCAAGTCATTTCAGACTTAGGTCAACCCTAAGTCTAAAGTTTAGGACAGAGGCCAGTTCAATCACCTTGGAAGCCCATGGGCCTTAGTTTGGGGACCCCTGATCTAGATGATCATAAGACCATAGGTAAGGAAAGGGTCCCCCAAAGGCCATCTAGATAATCTCATAAAACCATAGGTAAGGAATAGGACCCTCAAAGGCCATCTAGATAATCTCATAAAACCATAGGTAAGGAAAAGGACCCTCAAAGGCCATCTAGATAATCTCATAAAACCATAGGTAAGGAAAAGGACCCTCAAAGGCCATCTAGATAATCTCATAAAACCATAGGTAAGGAAAAGGACCCTCAAAGGCCATCTAGATAATCTCATAAAACCATAGGTAAGGAAAGGGACCCTCAAAGGCCATCTAGATGGTCTCATAGGACCATAGGTAAGGAAAGTGACCTCTAAAAGTCATCTAGATGGTTTCATAAGGCCATAGCTAAGCAAAGAGACCTTTAAAGACCATCTAGACGATCTCATAAGACCATAGGTAAGCGAAAAGACCTCCAAAGACCAGGTAGACTTAGGTCAACTCTAAGTCTAAGGTTTAGGGCAGGGGCCAGGTCAATGACCTTGGAGGGCCGCATCCGGCCCCCGGGCCTTAGTTTGGGGGCCCCTGGACTAGAGGAACCACAATATTGGCTTTGTATGATTACAAGCATGAATTTCCTAGCAGAAAGAGTAAGGTGGGCATACCCTATTTCCCCTAAAATAAGACATCCCAAGAAAATAAGACCTAGTAGAGGTTTTGCTGAATTGCTAAATATAAGGCCTCCCCCGAAAGTAAGACCTAGCAAAGTTTTTGTTTGGAAGCATGCCTGCCAAACAAAACACCAGAGCTTCAAGGATCGGTAAATGTATGTACAGTAGAGTCTCACTTATCCACGCCCCGCTTATCCAAGCTTCTGGATAATCCAAGCCATTTTTGTAGTCAATGTTTTCATTGACTACAAAAATGCCTTGGATAAGCCTTTCACACGGGCGATTGGGTCAAAAATATCATGATACAGTAGAGTCTCACTTATCCAAGTTTCTGGATTATTCAAGCCATTTTTGTAGTCAATGTTTTCAATATATTGTGATATTTTGGTGCTAAATTCCTAAATACAGTAATTACAACATAACATTACTGCATATTGAACTACTTTTTCTGTGTTTCGTTGTGTAACATGATGTTTTGGCACTTAATTTGTAAAATCATAGCCTAATAGGTTTTTTCTTAATCCCTCCTTATTATCCAAGATATTCACTTATCCAAGCTTCTGCCGTCCTGTTTAGCTTGGATAAGTGAGACTCTACTGTACTATAGATTGTTGTACATGGAAATAATGGTTATAACAAGAAATTCTTGATAAGATTCACAGTTTGTTTGGTTATGCTGGTTTGTGATGACAACTACTGTACAGTATATAATAAATGTTCATTTTTTTTAACAATTAATGTGAATTCTTCATGGAAAAATAAGACATCACCTGAAAATAAGACCTTGCGCATCTTTGGGAACAAAAATTAATATAAGACACTGTCTTATTTTCGGGGAAACACGGTATCAGTTTGCCAAGATTAATATATTTATCCAGAACGGTTACTAATAGAAATGTTTTGGGTATCGTCACAGGAACTAAACAACCGCCTAGCTGCAGAAATCACCCGACTACGAACACTACTGACTGGGGAGGGCGGGATGGAGACCGCTGGTTCGCCTCTCACCCAAGGCAAGGATGCCTACGAATTGGAAGTGAGTGACCTCTGCGCCAATTCCAGATGTTGAGAAAGCTCAGGGGTGTTGCAAGTGTGAGATGGACTCGCATCCTTACCCTTTCTATAAACATTTTCCATTGGCTGCATCGATTTGCCTGGCATAAAAAGTTCTCCCCACTTGCAGGTCCTGTTGCGAGTCAAGGAATCCGAAATCCAGTACTTGAAGCAGGAAATCAGCTCCTTGAAGGATGAATTGCAAACAGCATTGAGGGTAAGAGTTTTGGAGAAGACAAACTCATTTTTTGTTTGAACAACACAAGTTATTTTAAAGATAGGAGCCTCCGGTGGCCTAGGGGATAAAAGCCTTGTGACTTAAAGGTTGGGTTGCTGACCTGAAGGCTGCCAGGTTCGAATCCCACCCGGGGACAGCATGGATGAGCTCCCTCTATTAGCTCAAACACAAATGACCTCCTATATATACAATTGAAAATGAATCAGTTCAGTAAACAATATATCTGGCAAATTAGTATACTGTTTAAATTCACAGTAATATCAAACACCATCAAATGGATTGTCCAATATACATTGAAATGCAGTCGGCGTTAAATTCACAGTAATAACAAGCAGCCTCAAATGGATTGTCCAATATACATTGAAATGCAATCAGCGTTGTGTATTCTAATGACGAAAAGAGTAAGTCCGCCACGACCGGTTTCGGCCCTGCATCAGGCCTTCCTCTGGTGGTCTGAAAATAGTTACGTACACTAACATAAGTAACAAAATATATCCATAAAACATCATCCATTGCCTAATACTAACATGGTTCCAAACTTAACACTTGTTCTCTTTAGAGATACATGTCATTTACATTAATGTATATTGGACAATCCATTTGATGGTGTTTGATATTACTGTGAATTTAAACAGTATACTAATTTGCCAGATATATTGTTTACTGAACTGATTCATTTTCAATTGTATATATAGGAGGTCATTTGTGTTTGAGTTGACTCAGGAACCCATTTAGAGTGCTCCCACTATTAGCCCCAGCTCCATGCAGGGACATGAGAAAAGCCTCCCACAAGGATGGCAAAACATCAAAACATCCGGGCGTCCCCTGGGCAACGTCTTTGCAGACGGCCAATTCTCTCACTCCAGAGGCAACTCCGGTTGCTCCTAACACGAAAAAAAATTTTTTTTTTTAAGATTTATCGTTCTTGTTCATGGCAGATTATAACTCGATGGGGTAATCATTGTTGGAAAAATGTGTAACAAAAGTAGCTATGTAAGTTTCCAAACATGGCCTTTTTATGGCTAAAGGAAAGTAGGTAGAAGACTCACAAAATCCAGCTGCGTGTCCTCCAATTATGCCATCTTCTGGGAGGCATTTGGGAGGTAACTGAAGGATGTCGTGTCCAGAATTAGGGACCTTGTGTGTATGTTATGGTCTCTGGAAAAGACAGGTAAATTCCCCATACAAGGACTATTCCATACAGTTGGTTCCACATGGCTGATTCAGGATCTAGGCTAATGATTGCAGTAAGAAACCATTTGAATTGTCTTTTGAGTTCTCCAAGATAGAAACCTGTTGCACATGCTTGGGGTTTTTTTTTCCAGATTGCGCTGAATAAACTAGTTTTATTGGAATTGCCTCTCTTTTTCCCCAAGGATAAGAAATATGCCAGTGACAAGTATAAAGACATCTACACAGAACTCAGCATTGTGAAAGCCAAGGCAGACTGTGATATCAGCAGGTTGAAAGAGCAACTCAAGGCAGCCACTGAAGCTCTTGGTGAAAAGTCCCCGGAGAACAGCACCGTGTCTGGATATGGTCAGTCTTCTTTTTGGGGTATTTTTTGGGTGGTGCCTTCTTAGATCCCTGGCGTAGAAAGACACTGATGATTTTTAGCAGTAAATTGGCTTCCTCTTCTTGCTCATCTAGATATCATGAAATCCAAAAGCAACCCTGATTTCTTGAAGAAAGACAGGACCAGTGTTGGCCGGCAATTAAGAAATATCAGGTCAAAGGTGAGTTTTCATGGCCCTTATGCTTCTGTTTGTAACAATCTACTGAATTATAAATTGAGATACCACAATGCAGTCTATCTGTCAGTTTGGGCTTGGGAGGGCTTTGTCATGTTGACATATTGCTGGAATGGGAGGGGAAGGTGTTGCAATGGTTGGGCCTCTAAGGCAATTAGGATTTATGTGTTGTGTTTTTTATTTTGTCTTTGCTTCAACAGTCCGTTATTGAGCAGGTCTCATGGGATAACTGAAATGCACCAGATTCCAGTCATAGGTAATCCAACAAGTCTCTACCAAACACCTCTGCTTCTTTAAGGAGCAGCCCATTTAATGCATGTCCTGCTCACAGCTCCAAGGCTAATGAGACTCTCCTCCCCACTCCCAGTGACGTGGAGTTTGGGTGCGAGAAGTAAGACCAGACTTTTAGAACTTGTAACAATGAATGGCTGCATCTATGGCTCACCCATCTTTTTGCCTCAGCCTGCCCTCAACTGACGCACATCGCTGGAGGGTTTATGCACCTTCTCAGATGTATTCTCTTGAGGGCACGGGACAAAACATGCATGCTGGATGAATGTGCATGCCTCAGACTTAATTCTGCACAACATGCAGAGCTTACACTCAAATGGACTCGGATCAAATCTTGCTACTTAGCAGGGTAACCAGAAGGTGCTCAAGAAACTAGCTGCCGTATCTGCAAGAGCAGAGAAAAATAAAGTCATTACTAAAGCCAATAGGTATGCTGACTCAGTCTAAGAGTTTTAATTTTTTTTTTATTCTCCAAATGTGATTTCACACTGAAAAGGGGCCGTATTTCCAGAAAAGAGTATGCCTGTGATCACCACCCACTTCACCTGTAATCTTTTTCCCATCTTGGACTGATTCACCAATAACCCCATCGCATAATGGTGCATTTTCTTCAGCATGTTCTAACCTCATTGAGGATGCCATCTCTTGCCTTTTCTCTGCCTGAGCATCTCTACCAGCTCTCTCCGTCGGACTTGGTCGTTTCCTTCCAAAATGGCATTTTAACTGTTTGCTCTTTCTCCTCCCATTAACACCCCCCCCCTTCAAATGTGCAGAGTCTGAAGGAAGGCCTGACGGTGCAGGAGCGCCTCAAGCTCTTTGAATCCAAGGACTTGAAGAAAGACTAGTTCCCCTTCTGTTCATCTTGTTCACGTGCACCTCCTCGCTTGCAGCATCAGAGCACAAGCACCCTTTTGTTTTGTTTTTGTTCCTTAAGATTCTCATTGCTTTTTAACCGATTGCTTCAGCAGAAAAGACTGAAAATCTGGCAGTTTTACTGCCCCGCTATCCATTGGACTCTCTTGACTTCTTATTGATGATCTCGACAGAAGAGAGGAGGTAATAGGGATCTGTGCCCCATTGGGATCTTATGGGGGGGGAAATCCTTCCTACTGTATATCAATTACACTAAGTGTCAGTATTAAGGCTGAACAGCCTATTGATAAGCTAGCTCTGTTTTACTGAATGCTATAGCAACAGGGCCCTGGGAGGGACGAGGCTTAGTTCTGCCACGGTTGAGAGTAAACCAGCACTTACGTGCGTGCTTTGAGCCATATCGTACACTTCTTGAACAAAATATGCAGCAGGTTTTGACACCCCAAGTCCTTTCAGTGCAGTGTGCTGGTTACAGCCACAAGAACAAAAACATGGCTTGCTGTTGGTGTGGAGGATTCGGGGTAGCATCTTGCATAATTTCACTGAGCTTTATTTCTCTTAATTTAGCTTAGGTTTCTTTAACTGGCTTACTGAGCCTTGACAAATAAGTCTACTGTTAATCAGGCTCTTGAGGGAATTTACCACTACCTATAACCAGCAATTGCTAGCTACATTTCGGGGCAAGCCATATCAGTTGCTGCACCCTCTCTTCTTTTCCTGGGGTGCATTTGCCTGTGTGTACACAGCATAGATCAGATTTTGGACTTAACATTTGTGTTCTGCATAAACACTTGGAGATGGATTCCTTTCTAAAAGAATCTTAAAGAAGCAATTTGCACTTTCTAACTTTGTCCTTCAGATAAATTTTTGCCAGCTTCCGCTGTGCAACTGGCAAAAATGGTACAGAAGCGTAGGTAGGACTCTTTCTAAAGCAGAAAATAGTTCAGATAGATGCGGTATCTAGGATGGTAGTGCTGAGGTCAAGTCAGACCCCCAAGCAGAGATTTAAAGGCAAAAAAAGGGGTCTTGCCCTTGGAATTTGTTTAGCAGA
This sequence comes from Anolis carolinensis, assembly GCF_035594765.1. Lineage (NCBI taxonomy): Eukaryota > Metazoa > Chordata > Lepidosauria > Squamata > Anolidae > Anolis > Anolis carolinensis. Next base: position 5,130,453 of record NW_026943824.1, read on the forward strand.
TCGTGAACATTTTAAGAATAGATATTGTCTGTTCATGCATGCTAACAATATCTGTGTGGGGGTAGTCAGTTGCATGATGGTGGTAGTTTGGGAGATCTAAGTTGTAGGGAAATAGCAGGTCAAAGTTAGTAGAATGTCTGATAGTATTTGGTTTCATTTCTCTGAAACAAACAGTTCTATGGGCATATCTGGGTTTCTTTTCTGCTTGTTGTGCCCAATGCTGTAAGCTTTGAATACATTCTTGAATGTATTGGGTTCCTGAGTCAGTGGTCTTTACCAACCAAGACAGTGTATATAGACACATTGAACAGTGCATGCCTTCTCTCCCCCCACCCAAAACAAGGGAGCCCTGCGCTGTTGAACAGCTTCTAGTTTTTCTGTAACAGTTAATTCTTCAAGCTTTCAGGGCTAAATCATGTTTGTATTTTAAAGTCTTTTACTTGCATTCTGTACTAATTCTGTAGATTTCAGGTTAATTGGAGTGGATTTCTGCAGTGCAATCTATTCAGATTACAAACCCTGGCCTTTATCTGTAAAATAAGGTCCTTGCAGGCAGCAAGACTGGCCCATTTATGTACTTTGTGCTGTCCTTAATGCTTAGACACATAGCAATGGCACAGCTCTAAGGAGAGACTCCTTATGGGGCAAAAATACACACAAGGCATGCTACAGAAACTGAAGCTGGGTGGTTCTTTTCATGCTCTTGGTTATCTTTTAATGTACCAAGTAATACTCTTTGTGAACCTTTGCTGCTATTAATAGCAAAAGCAAAGAGGGTCACATAAAATTCTGTTGTGTAATATTCCCTCAAAATAAGGTGTCAACTTGGAACAGTGTGGTCTTTTGGCTTAGCATCTCGTTTTGTGTCTGGCAGGTTTTATAAAAGGATACAGGTTGGCTGGGTTTTATTGGCACACTACGCAGTTTGTCCAATCTTATTCCCTGAGAAAATGGAAATAACTGTCCTTGAAAATGTATACCAGACTTGGTTTTTCTTGCTTCTACAGCAAGAAACTTATTTTTTTTCATATTTACATGAAACTTGAGATAAATGTCCTTGAAGAACAAATGTCTTGCAAAATCATTACAGGTGGGATTGAAATTAATCCGCCTACATCTCTCCTCTAATCCAATACTTTACAACATGTGTGTTTATCACTGTTAACTTCTTTTTGCTCAAGGTGGTCTTCTTCTGCTCAAGACATACCAAGATTCTCCAAAAAAAAAAACCCTAAAAACAAGCTGACAGTATAGCTATTATGTGAACATACAGGTATATTCTATTGCAAACTGTTCATTTGAACTTACACTACAAATGTATCTGGAAAGTTAAGAGAAAGTTAGAACAAATAGATGTACATCTGCTTAATTGCTTCTTAAATCTTGTTTGTCCCTTTCTAAAACAAAAACTAGTTCTCTATTAAACCAGCTTGTTTTATTTTAACCTGTTAAGAAATGAAAAGGAGGATTGCTTGTGCTGATGTGCAAAATCCATGCAGGCTGTTTTTCCTGTGGCAGAGGCTGCCTGCAAGTAGCCCAGTGCATTATTTTAAAGAAGTGTTGCTTTTTGTAATGACTTGATTAGACTCCCACTGGACTTTCTGCATTTTGGTGGTTCATATGCAGTACTTTGTTGTGAACACTTTTAAGCACATGCACGCTCAGTGTAGCTTACCTTTCCTCTGTAATTTTTTTTCCATTTTTAATGCTTTGTTATTCTCTAAAATAATTTAAAACCTGTATAGTATTCAGAGCACGCAATGTAAATATTTATTACTCAAAAACTAGTGGAGGGTTTTTTGGGGTGACTTTTTTTTAATCTTGTTCTAATACAGATGTCCTTTTGACTTGGAAAAGAAATTTAGTGTAACCCGATAAACCTGCTCTATGTTCCCTTACAGAATGTTTGTTGGTTTGTTTGAATGTTACAAATATATTTTTAAATTTCTCTAAGACCCTTTTAGTTTTGGAAATGCCTGTCCAAAGAACATGTACAGTGCTTCAGAACTTTAAATGTATTTACCGATACATTTGATTTTCATCCCTATTTACTTCCCTCCCCTTCTAGTTGGCAGTAGCATAAACAACTCTTGGGTGTGCAGATAACACTGTATTTATATAGTAATGGTGGTGGTAGCTACTCCTTTTAAGCCTACCAATATTCTTGCATGGTTAATCAACTATTGCAGAGCAAACAGGGTTTTGTATACAGGAACCAACTAGGTTTGATTCCCACAACCCTGACATCCCTTTCACAAGGCATGGTGTTGTAACAGCATGGCCAAATGCAGTCAATGTAGGATGACTACTCTGTTTACTTACACTGTATTTAACTGCAATGTAGTTTCAGCAAAGGGGCAGTGCCAAGGCCATCTTTGCTGTTTGAATCTGTTTCTGACCAAGAAGAGTTACGTGCCACATGATATGCTTTGGTTTTGCAGTGGTTTCAACAGCTTCTGGAATACTTCGAAATCTACTAGAGCAACTTGGCAGTGGGCCACAATCTAGTACACAAGAAAATGTATCAAATCTATTCAATCACTACTTGAGATTTTCATTTCATTCTGCTAAGTAAAGCACTAACTATGATCTGTTTTAAAATAGCAACAATTATGTGTTTGAACCAAATGTACTCATGGCTAAAAGAGTGTCTAGCACTACACATAGTATAACAACTTTGACTCTTTCTCACTCACACTTATCACCAGCCTACTTTAAAATATGCCCAGATGTTTGAGCTTTCACTCTAAGACAGCCTGTCTCCTACCAGACCTACATGAACTTCACATGAACTTCAAATCTAAACTGACAAACGACTCTTTTTTTGAGTGGTTCATCCAAGAATCAAGCTTTGCAAAATCCAGAGGTAGGCAAAATCCAGGCTGTGGCGACGTTTGTTGTTTGCAGGGGAGTAAGGGCTAACCACTGAAAAATTAACTCACATAGAAGAGGCAGATTTAAATAAAACTAATTCACTGATGAGCTGAAAACCTATCTGCTGAGCAATGAATCCACTCTGCCTGCTTTGTAAAGAAAATGTGTTTTAAACTCCTGATGGGGCTGAAAGTTGTCTCTGTTTTATTTTCAAGCTTTGAAAAAAGCTTGTTCCCTCTTCAGCTGTTCACTGTAATAGAAGTATCACTTTGTCACAGTATTTATTCCACATGCTAGGGTTCCCATGGATGTAGTTGATGATTATTTTGTAAATAAATTACTTAACTATACATAAAACTATATGGTAATAAACTATTTTTGCACCACCCTTGATATGCTCTGGAGGAGATTTTTGTTGAAATTAGACTCTTTATTAGGTCACAGGCTGAAGGCACCTGAGTTAGAGTCAGGAAATAACAGCAGAATTAACATTCCTCTGGCACATATATATCTTACTGCGTGAAAAAAGATGGTGGGTCAACAGCACTGATGGTTAACAAGTAAACTCTGTGCAATACAAAACTACTATGATGGTGTATACTCTACATGTACTTCAGCCTTGCTATTAAAATGATATTCTGATGCTCCAAGGAATAATTTTCTCTATGGCTGAAATCTTGTTGGTAACATATACTAGCATATGATAGGTACACAAGTATGTATACAATACCCCCCCCCCCCCCCAAACTAGGCAGCTTCACCTCATTAGATTGCACCCTATGGCTGTTTATTGACCTGGTCACAAGAGGAACCTAACAACACCTACTAGCAGTTTAGTAACCAGAAAAAAAAGCCAGCCATAAATAGAGTGGCATCAGGAGAGACTGGAAAACTGGCTTTACAAGGACTGGAAGCAGCAGCCCACAAACTGTGCAGCCCATGTGTTATGCTCCACCTCCATGTTGCAGGATCTCAGTAAATTTTTAAAACTTAAAGGCACTTGGTTAGAAAAATTCAACATTTTATGACCTTACTTTCAACATTTTTTTATCATAACAGCAACCATCATATTGAAGCTAAACACTCTGGAAGACAAAATAAAATTCTTCTTGAAATTTGAAGAAAACACATAAGTAACAAATTCATACAGCACACTACCTTATGTGCAACTTCTGGATTTGTTTGTTTTCCAGTGTAAACACTAGCATTTATATTCTGTTCACAAAAAACAACTTATTCCAGAAAACAATATCTTGGCTACTCTCTCATCACTAAACGCTATTTTAAAATAACATGTGGAATAACAGTTAAACCAAAACTTTGGTCATTTGCAAAGTTCTATTTTTGTACCTGGTACTTTTATTCTTGTTCAATACCAGCTTTCCTCAGTTGGTGAAAAATGTATAATTAGTTGGATTATAGTCCTCCCAAATCTTCTCAAATTCTGCCAGAAAAATATTCACAAATACTTTGTCATCTGTGATGACGACATTCTCTCTGTTATTTTGGATGGCTTGAGTGGTCCAGTTCAAAGAGCCAGTGATCAGCACCTTTTTGTCAATGATGACAAACTTATTGTGCATGTAGCCGGTCTCTTGATCATGACGTACCTGAATCCCTATAAAAAGCAAAACTAAAAATTAAATGTTAAAAGTTTACTTTTTGACTTTCCACCAAATTTATCTCAGTATTCTACAAAAACCTTAAATTTAAGAAAAAAGTCTGATTTTAAATCAAGTTATGCACAGTTTCTTAATATTTTTGGTGCAAATTTATCGCGAATCATATAGGGCTTGTACCTCTTTATTAGTACGATAATATATACACATAGCAAGAAAATACCTTGATATGGGAGTAAAGGTAAAGGTTTCCCCTGACATTAAGTCCAGTCGTGTCCGACTTGGAGTTGGTGCTCATCTCCATTTCTAAGCCGAAGAGCCGGCGTTGTCCGTAGACACCTACAAGGTCATGTGGCCGACATGACTGCATGGAACGCCGTTACTTTCCCGTCGGAGTGGTACCTATTGATCTACTCACGTTTGCATGTTTTCAAACTGCTAGGTTGGCAGAAGCTGGAGCTAACAGCGGGCGCTCACTCCACTCCCGGGATTTGAACCTGGGACCTTTCGGTCTGCAAGTTCAGCAGCTCAGCGCTTTAACACACTATATGGGAATACTCTAAAATAATTATGTATAGCAGGGAAAGAGACTCTCTAATCTCACACAGCTCTTCACTCTCTCCCAAAGACCACTGCCCTGAAAAAGGGGTGAAAGAACTGCAACTTCCAGGTCACAGCTCAGTAGTTGCACATTTGTTTAGTCACACAGCAAAAGGGGAGCATCTAAAACAAAGAGCAGCCTTGCATAAAGTACAACCGTATCAACTGAGGTGTGATTCTCATAGTTTGTCCTCAATTGGAGATGCCATTGTTGCGGTTGTGGGCAAGGCATGTGACGCCAGCTGTAAATCTTAGCATCCTCATCTCCATAATACTGAGGCGGCATTCTGCTTCTTTTGTTGCCAGCCAACATTCGGCTATACATATTGCGGCAAGCCAGTTTGGTAGAATTTTTAATTTCAGGTGACTGGGTAACATTAAATGAACCAGTGGGAGACACCTCAGTTTCCACCTGCAATCCAGGTCACTTCCCACGCCTTAGCCTGCCGACTGTGGGTAGACCAACTTGGTCACTTTCACTATGTCAGCAATTGCTCCTACTGCAATTAAAATTGGTAGAAAGATAGGTAATGATAACGCAAATAATAAAAATTTGGTTGACATAGCGCTTGTAGTTCTGGAGGGACTCTGATTTTTGCTTCTCATATACCTGGAAGGGGGGTTTGATTAACCAGTTAACATTCATGAGTAAACCAATTTTTTTTTACCTGAAAAAAATTGGGGGTGGTTTGAACCCCTAAACTGCCCCCTTGGCTATGGGCTTGGCCAGTAGGCTGATAGGAATTGTGGGAGTTGAAGTCCAAAACCACTGGAGGACCCAAGTTGGCCCATGCCTGCGTTGCTGTCTAATTGAGGTGATTTAGTTTAATTTAGTCCCATCTTAACTCCTGTACCATCTGTTGGGGGCCCCTCCTCCAATAACATACTATGCTAATAATATAATATGTATTTTTTATACAGTAGAGTCTCACTTATCCAAGCTAAACGGGCTGGCAGAATCTTGGATAAGCAAATATCTTGGATAATAAGGAGTTTAATAAGCCTATTAAACATCAAATTAGGTTATGATTTTACAAATTAAGCACCAAAACATCGTGTTATACAACAAATTTGACAGAAAAAGTAGTTCAATACGCAGTAATGTTATTTTGTCATTACTGAATGTACGTATTTAGCACCAAAATATCACGATATATTGAAAACATTGACTACAAAATACATTCGATAGTCCAGAACCTTGGAGAAGCGAGTCTTGGATAAGTGAGACTCTACTGTGCATATACAGTAGAGCAGGGGTCCCCAAACTTTTGAAGCAGAGGGCCGGTCCACAATCCTTCAGACTGTTGAGGGGCCGAATTATCATTTGAAAAAAAAAAATACGAACAAATTCCTATGCACACTGCATATGTCTTATTTGTAGTGCAATACAACAATAACAAAGAACAATACAATATTTAAAAATGAAAACAATTTTAACCAACATAAACCTATCAGGATTTCAATGGAAAGTGTGGGCCTGCTACTGACCAATGAGATAGTCAGGTTAATTATGATTGTTGTTGTTGTGTGCCTTCAAGTCATTTCAGACTTTGGGCGAGCCTAAGCCTAAAATTAATTATTTATTTACTACCTTTATTTACTACATTTATATCCCACCCTTCTCACCCCGAAGGGGACTCAGAGCAGCTGTATGTACATACAATATATTATATTATTAACATAGCACAATATTAGCATTATATATTACCAGATTGAACTATACCACTATACTGTAATATTATATGTAATATATAACATATAATTAATATTATTATATGGTATTATTATTAGTATTATATTGTATAACATTATAATATTATTATCAAGATTATATGTATATACAATATATTATATTATTAAAATTGATACAAAAATATTATATTATAAAACTGAGGGCGGGGGCCAGGTAAATGACTTTGGAGAGCTGCATCGGGCCCCCGGGCCTTAGTTTGGGGACCCCTGCAGTAGTCTCTCACTTATCCAAGCTTAACGGGCCGGCAGAATCTTGGATAAGCAAATATGGAGGGATTAAGGAAAAGCCTATTAAACATCAAATTAGGTTATGATTTTACAAATTAAGCACCAAAACATCATGTTATACAACAAATTTGACAGAAAAAGTAGTTCAATACGCAGTAATGTTATTTTGTCATTACTTTATGTACGTATTTAGCACCAAAATATCACGATATATTGAAAACATTGACTACAAAAATACATTGGATAGTCCAGAACCTTGGATAAGCGAGACTCTACAGTATATATGTGTGTGTGTGTGTGCGCGCGCGTGTGTGTGTATTGGATATAATATGCAATATAAAGTACAATATATAATAATGTATTGTATATACATACTAGCTGTGCCCGGCCACGCGTTGCTGTGGCAAAGTGGTGATGGTATTGGTTAAAAATTGTTGTGTAATTTTTATTTGACGTTATTTGCAATTTTTTATTTTATTGTAAGTTATATTTTTATTATATTTCATTATTTTCTTGTATTATTTTTAGTTATTTTCTGTTATTATAGTATTTTATTGTATTAATTTTTAGTGTTTTTTATTATTTTTTATTGGGCTGCTAGGAGACCAAGTTGGAGGAGCTTAGCCTTCTAACTGGCAGCAATTGGATAAAGCAATTATTCCTCTCTCTCTAATTAGGACTTTATTTTTCTTTTCTTTTTGTTGTATCAACCTAGAGGCGTGGATGATGGGTTGTGTTGTCAAATTTCGAGGTGGGGGGCCTGTAGTTTTGTTGTTTTGTGGGTCGCCGTGATGCCATCACTCTTTTATATATATAGATAATATTAATAATTATACTCTATAATAATGTTAATTACATATTATATATTACATGTATATATTATATTATATATTATATTATTATATATTACATGCATAAGGAGCCCCGGTGGCGAAGTGTGTTAAAGCACTAAGCTGGAGACCAAAAGGTCCCAGGTTCAATCCCTGCCAACCTAGCAGTTCAAAAACATGCCAATGTGAGTAGATCAATAGGTACCGCTCCGGCGGGAAGATAACGGCATTCCATGCAGTCATGCCGGCCACATGACCTTGGAGGTGTCTATGGACAACGCCGGCTCTTCGGCTTAGAAATGGAGATGAGCACCAACCCCCAGTGTCAGACATGACTGGACTTAACGTCAGGGGAAAACCTTTACCTTATATTACATGTAATGTTGCTAATATTACAGTATTGAGGTATAGTACAATACAGTACTATATAATGCTAATATTGTGCTATGCTAATAATATAATATATTGTATGTACCCTGTTTCCCCTAAAATAAGACATCCCCAGAAAATAAGACCTAGTAGAGGTTTTGCTGAATTGCTAAATATAAGGCCTCCCCCCGAAAGTTGGACCTAGCAAAGTTTTTGTTTGAAAGCATGCCCAACGAACAGAGCATGCAGGATCGGTAAATGTACGTACCATAAAGTGTTGTACATGGAAATAATGGTAGTAACAAGAAATTCTTGATAGGATTCACAGTTTGTCTGGTTATGCTGGTTTGTGATGACAACTACTGTACAGTATATAATAAATGTTCATTTTTTGTTCAACAATAAATGTGAATTCTTCTTCATGGAAAAATAAGACATCCCCTGAAAATAAGACCTAGCGCATCTTTGGGAGCAAAAATTAATATAAGATTAATATCTTATTTTCGGGGAAACACGGCAGGTACCACTCCGGTGGGAAGATAACGGCACTCCATGCAGTCATGCCAATGGCCTCATAACCTTGGAGGTGTCTATGGACAACGCCGGCTCTTCGGCTTAGAAATGGAGATGAGCACCAACCCCCAGAGTCAGACATGACTGGACTTAACGTCAGGGGAAAACCTTTACCTTATATTACATGTAATGTTGCTAATATTACAGTATTGAGGTATAGTACAATACAGTACTATATAATGCTAATATTGTGCTATGCTAATAATATAATATATTGTATGTACCCTGTTTCCCCTAAAATAAGACATCCCCAGAAAATAAGACCTAGTAGAGGTTTTGCTGAATTGCTAAATATAAGGCCTCCCCCCGAAAGTTGGACCTAGCAAAGTTTTTGTTTGAAAGCATGCCCAACGAACAGAGCATGCAGGATCGGTAAATGTACGTACCATAAAGTGTTGTACAAGGAAATAATGGTAGTAACAAGAAATTCTTGATAGGATTCACAGTTTGTCTGGTTATGCTGGTTTGTGATGACAACTACTGTACAGTATATAATAAATGTTCATTTTTTGTTCAACAATAAATGTGAATTCTTCTTCATGGAAAAATAAGACATCCCCTGAAAATAAGACCTAGCGCATCTTTGGGAGCAAAAATTAATATAAGATTAATATCTTATTTTCGGGGAAACACGGCAGGTACCACTCCGGTGGGAAGATAACGGCACTCCATGCAGTCATGCCAATGGCCTCATAACCTTGGAGGTGTCTATGGACAACGCCGGCTCTTCGGCTTAGAAATGGAGATGAGCACCAACCCCCAGAGTCAGACATGACTGGACTTAACATCAGGGGAAAACCTTTACCTTATATTACATGTAATGTTGCTAATATTACAGTATAGTGGTACAGTACAATACAGTACTATATAATGCTAATATTGTGCTATGCTAATACAGTAGAGTCTCACTTATCCAAGCCTCTGGATTATCCAAGCCATTTTTGTAGTCATGATATTTTGGTGCTAAATTTGTAAATACAGTAATTACAACATAACATTACTGCGTATTGAACTACTTTTTCTGTCAATTTTGTTGTATAACATGATGTTTTGGTGCTTAATTTGTAAAATCATAATCTAATTTGATGTTTAATTTGATGGGCTCAGGCTGTGGCGCAGGCTGGAGAGCAAGGCAGCTGTAACCAGCTGCAATGAATCACTCTGACCAGGAGGTCATGAGTCTTGTCTTTGTTCTATATTAAAAGGCATTGAATGTTTGCCTATATGTATAATGTGATCCGCCCTGAGTCCCCTTTGGGGTGAGAAGGGCGGAATATAAATGCTGTAAATAAATAATAAATAAATAAATTTAATAGGCTTTTCCTTAATCCCTCCTTATTATCCAAGATATTCGCTTATCCAAGCTTCTGCCGGCCTGTTTAGCTTGGATAAGTGAGACTCTATTGTAATATAATATATTGTATGTATATATAATTTCTAAGCCACACTGAGTCCCCTTCGGGATGAGAAGAGCGGGATATAAATGTAGTAAGTAAATAAACAATTTGGGTGACATGTCCTAACTGGTTTTATCGTTTTCATAAACGGGGAAAGCTTATCAAGCCACACATTGAAAGGAGAAAGACAACAATGTTCAGGAATGGGCCCTCTATGTGTTTTGGACTACAACTCCCAGAATTCCTCACAGCCTCAGGCCCCTTCCTTTTCCCCCTCAGCCGCTTAAGCGGCTGAGGGGGAAAAGGAAAGGGCCTGAGGCTGCGAGGAATTCTGGGAGTTGAAGTCCAATTGAACTAGGCCAATAAAGGGAGCTGGCGCCAGGCCTTTAATCCTCCCGCGGGCCTTTCTGTCCCTTCCTCACCGACTTCCCGGAGGATCCCGATCTGGGAGCCCTTGAGCGCCATGTAGTCGGCGTCGGTGACGACTCGGACGCGGACTCGGCGTTGGTGGAGGAGGACGACGGCGCGGCGGAGCTGCGGGCTGGAGAAGGCGAAGACGCAGAGGTCGAGGGAGCTGCGGGCGGAGAGCAGGCGGGCCAGCAGGCGGCTGAGCGGGCTCTCCTGGTGCGGGAGCGGGCAGGCGCAAGGCCGCGGCGGCGCCAGGCCCTCCTCGGCCAGCAAGGCCTCCACGCAGGTCGCGCGCGAGGGGAAGAAGAGGGCCTCGCGCACCGCCGAGCCCTCCCGCCGCCGCCGGAGCAGCCAGCCCGCCAGCGCCTCCGCCGCCACGCCCAGCAGCGCCGCCAGCAAGGCCCGCCACCAGCCTCCCCGCATGCCTCAGAGCCAGCCTCTGCACTGCGCACGCGCGGCCGCTTTATCACCTCCTCTCCGTCCAATCGCTGCTCGCCTTCTTACCGCCCTTTCCCCCCCCTCATCTTCCATGTCTCCACTGCGCACGCGCGGCCGCTTTATCGCCTCCTCTCCGTCCAATCGCTGCTCGCCTTCTTACCGCTCTTTCCCCCCCTCATCTTCCATGTCTGCACTGCGCACGCGCGGCCGCTTTATCGCCTCCTCTCCGTCCAATCGCTGCTCGCCTTCTTACCGCTCTTTTCCCCCCCCATCTTCCATGTCTCCACTGCGCACGCGCGGCCGCTTTATCGCCTCCTCTCCGTCCAATCGCTGCTCGCCTTCTTACCGCCCTTTTCCCCCCCTCATCTTCCATGTCTCCACTGCGCACGCGCGGCCGCTTTATCGCCTCCTCTCCGTCCAATCCCTGCTCGCCTTCTTACCGCCCTTTTCCCTCATCTTCCATGTCTGCACTGCGCACGCGCGGCTCCATTATCCTTCCCGCTCCGTCCAATCGCTGCTTGCCATTTGGCCGCCTTTTTTTTTTACCTCAGCTTCCATGCGTGCAATGCACATGCGCGACCCCTTTGTTTTTTTCCCCCCAGTCTCACTTATCCAACGTTCTGGATTATCCAAGCCATTTTTGTAGTCAATGTTTTCAATACATCGTGATATTTTGGTGCTAAATTCGTAAATAACAGTAATTGCAACATAACATTACTGGGTATTGAACTACGTTTTCTGTCAAATTTGTTGTATAACATGAAGTTTTGGTGCTTAATTTGTAAAATCATAACCTAATTTGATGTTTAATAGGCTTTTCCTTAATTCCTCCCTATTATCCAAGATATTTGCTTATCCAAGCTTCTGCTGGCCCGTTTAGCTTGGATAAGTGAGACTCTACTGTACATACATACGTTTCTTCCTTCCTTTCTTTACTTCCTTTCTTCCCTTCTTTTTTTCTTCCTTCCTTCCTTCCTTCCTTTTCTTTCTTTCTTTCTTTCCTTCCTTTCTTTACTTCCTTCCTTTCTTCCCTTCTTTTTTTCTTCCTTTCTTTCTTTCCTTCCTTCCTTCCTTCCTTCCTTCCTTCCTTCCTTCCTTTACTTCCTTTCTTCCCTTTCTTCCCTTCTTTTTTCTTCCTTCCTTCCTTCCTTTCTTTCCTTCCTTCCTTTCCTTCCTTCCTTCCTTCCTTCCTTTCTTTACTTCCTTTCTTCCCTTTCTTCCCTTCTTTTTTCTTCCTTCCTTTCTTTGCTTCCTTCCTTCCTTCCTTTCTTCCCTTCTTTTTTTCTTCCTTCCTTTTCTTCCTTCCTTCTTTTCTTCCTTCCTTCCTTTCCTTTCTTCTTTTCTTCCTTCCTTCCTTTCCTGTCCTTCCTTCTTTTCTTCCTTCTTTCTTTTCTTCCTTCTTTCCTTTTCTTCCTTCTTTTCTTCCTTCCTTCCCTGCTTTCCTTTCTTCCTTCCTTTCCTTCCTTTCCTTTCCTTCCTTCCATTTCCTTCCTTCTTTCCTTTATTTCTTTCCTTTCTTCTTTCCTCTTCATTTCTTCCTTCCCTTCCTTTCTTTCCTCTTCCTTTCTTTCTTCCTTTCCTTTCTTCCTCAGAGCGGCTTACAAATCAAATGTGCATACAATATATTATTAGCATAGCACAATATAAGCATTAAATTACTATATTGTACTATAGCATTATATGGTAATATTATTAGGAATATTATATTTAATATACAGTAGAGTCTTACTTATCCAAGCTAAACGAGCCGGCAGAAGCTTGGATAAGCGAATATGTTGGATAATAAGGAGGGATTAAGGAAAGGCCTATTAAACATCAAATTAGGTTATGATTTTACAAATTAAACACCAAAACATCATGTTTAACAACAAATTTGACAGAGAAACTAGTTCAATACACATTAATGCTGTGTAGTAATTACTGTATTTACGAATTTAGCACCAAAATATCATAATGCATTGAAAACATTGACTACAAAAATGGCTTGGATTATCCAGAAGCTTGGATAAGCGAGGCTTGGATAAGTGAGACTCTACTGTCATTAATATTATTATAGACATGAAAGGCACTGCAGAGTAACTCAACCAGAGAAGTCAGCCACAGCAGAACACTGGATGGACCAACCTGGACGCAGCATATGATTTCGGAACACAGAAATGCTGGACCAATCTCACAACCACCAGGTCAGATTACACGGAGAAGCCATTGAAATCCACAAGCATGTGGACAATTTCAATACAAAGGAAGAAAACCATGAAAATAAATAAAATCTGACTACCAGTATTTTAAAAAACTCTAAAATCAGGATAGTAAATAAGAACAACACTCAGAAAACGGTAATTCCAGACAGGAAACAATCAGGGCCAGCTAACACCTCCCAACAAAGGATTCCCGCAGCCAGGCTTTGAAGCTGCCAGGCTATTCAATGCTAATCAAGGTGGCCAATGGCAACATTCAGACATGCCTCAAACAGACAAGAGTTCTTTCCCCCACCCTGGACGTCATTCCACAGATACATAAACCCCACTTGCCTAGTTTTCCAACAAACCTCAACCTCTGAGGATGTCTGCCATAGATGTGGGCGAAACATCAGGAGAGAATGCTGGAACATGGCCAGACAGCCCAGAAAACTCACAGCAACCCAGCTACCTTTTAATTTTTATTTTCAAAAGAAAGCAGTTAAAATCTTAACTGGCTGAGGGGGAAAAAGAAGGGCCCTAAGGCAGTTAGGAATCCTGGGAGTTGAAGTCCCAAACACCCGGAGGGCCCAAGTTTGTCCATACCTGTTATAAATAATTTAAACCCGCTTTTCTGTCTTAATCTGGATTCTATGAGCAAGACGGGGGACAAGGAAAATTCCATGTTTAGCAGGACATCCAAGGGAAGAAGCCTTATCTGTCTCACGATCTGCTACAATCCGGGATTCGTAATGGAAGAGCGCCTGGTCTTTGTGCCCGCAGCAGGATGTGGAGTCCTCCCTCTGAGTCCTGGATCTGGATCGCGGCGGACTCCCGTGAGTCTCAATTGGGCCGAAAATGCACACGGTTGGACGGCTTTAGTTCCGAGACTCGGACGAGGTCGGGCTGCGCACCGTTGACATCAAGTGCGACTTGTAGGTCTTGCTGAGGCCCGTGATCCAGAACTTCAAGAGCTTCACGTTGTCCTCCTCGGCGGCACCCAAGACACCCAGCAGCTTCTGGGTGTCCTCTTTGGGCCGGCTGTCCACTTTGGTGAACTTGAAGAGGACCTTCACTTTACTGCAGAAAACAAAACAAAAAGATATGTATAGTTGAAGACCAGAATTTGGAAAAGATTGCTATAGGTCTTCCAGCACGGCCTGTGGAAGTTGGCTATAGAATTTCACTGGATAACCAAGGGATTCCTTGAGAGAACATTTTAGTCAAATTTGCAAATGTCAAAAAAACTGAAAAAAATCTGTTCCTGGTTTGAAAGTGTTATTTCCTGTTTAATTGTACGGTACTTAGTTGGAAAGTAGTTGCTATCCTCCAGAAACTAAGTTTTTGTGGCTACCACAAACTACTGTATATACTCGAGTATAAGCCTAGTTTTTCAGCCCTTTTTTTAAGACTGAAAAAGCCCCCCTCGGCTTATACTCGGGTGAGGGTCCTGGTTGGTTTATATTTGGGTCAGCTTATACTCGAGAATATAGGGTACATTTATTATTTTTCTCTATTATTATTGGTATTATTACATTTATTATTTTTCCCTATTATTGTTGCTACTATTACATTTATTTTACTCTGTTTTTATTATTAGTAATACATTTATTATTTCACTCTGATCTTATTATTACTACATTTATTATTTTACTCTATTATTATTGGTATTATTACATTTATTATTTTTCCCTATTATTGTTGCTACTATTACATTTATTTTACTCTATTTTTATGATTATTAATAATACATTTATTATTTCACTCTGATCTTATTATTATTATTGCATTTATTATTTTACTCTATTTATTATTACATATATTATTTTCCTGTATTTATTATTATTACATGTATTATTTTACTCTGTTATTATTAAAAGGATACATAAACACATTTACATTGAAGAAGATGAGAATAATGATTTGATCAGAATTGGACAGTCTTATCTTAAATTAGAGCTTTATGTAAATATTCAAAAACATTTAACCTACGGATGCCTCAATTAATGTAATTTTATTGGTATCTATTTTTATTTCTGAAATTTACCACTCTCGGCTTATACTTGAGTCAATGTTTTCCGAGTTTTTTTGTGGTAAAATTAGGTGCCTCGGCTTATATTCTGGTCGGCTTATACTTGAGTATATATGGTATGTATAATATTCAATAATTTATAAATATATAATATATTGTATATACAGTAGAGTCTCACTTATCCAACACTCGCTTATCCAACGTTCTGGATTATCCAACGCATTTTTGTAGTCGATGTTTTCAATAAATTGTGATATTTCGGTGCTAAATTCGTAAATATAGTAATTACTACATAGCATTATTTCGTATTGAACTACTTTTTCTGTCAAATTTGTTGTATTACGTGATGTTTTCATGCTTAATTTGTAAAATCATAACCTAATTTGATGTTTAATAGGCTTTTCCTTAATCCCTCCTTATTATCCAACATATTCGCTTATCCAACATTCTGCCAGCCCGTTTATGTTGGATAAGTGAGGCTCTACTGTACTTATAATATTGATAAGAATATAATGTAATACAATATTATACTAATAATATAATATAATAATATTAATTATATATTATATATTAAATAAATAATATTACTAATAATATTACCATATAATGATATAGTACAATATAGTAATTTAATGCTTATATTGTGCTATGCTAATAATATATTGTATGTTCATTTGATTTGTAAGCTGCTCTGAGTCCCCTCCGGGGTGAGAAGAGCGGGATATAAATGTAGCAAATAAATAAATAAATAAATATTGAATTGGTTGAGACTCTGAGATAGTCATTGAAAAACTAGAGCAAAATGTGTTACAGGATGTTCTACAAAAACAAAGTTTTTGCAGTTTAATAACTGTCAGCTCCAGCTTCCCATGTGGCGACATGAGAGAAGCCTCCCACAGGATGGTAAAAACATAAACACCTGGGCAACATCCTTGCAGACGGCCAATTCTCTCACACCAGAAGCGACTTGCAGTTTCTCAAGTCACTCCTGATACAAAAAAAATGGAGGGTCTGAGTCTGAGATACCCAGCAAGGCCAATGGAAGTCTTACTTCATCCACTCCTCCTTCAGGCAGATAAGGCACTGGTCCACAACGTCCACGGAAAGGTTCTGGTTCGTCAAGGCGGCTTCGATCTTGTTCAAGATGGTGGGACCCACTGCATTCAGAAAGAGGACAAACAGCTATGACTTCCTTCCCCCAACATCAGTGACCACACAGGTTTCTATCTCATTCATATAGCTTCTTCTTCAAAATAAGTGTTTTCCACAAGCCCTCGAGCAATCCCATTAATTCCTGTCTTTTCCTTGGTTTTCTTCCCCTTACCATCCTTTACGGATTCACAATCGGAGAGGATCAAATCTTTAAAGCAGACCTTTCCAAATATTTCCAAACATTTAGACAAGCATCCTTTCGCGACACAGTCATTCAGTTGTACTAGCAAGCTGGAGGTTGAACCAACCCCCTTATAAGAGATACAGACACATCCATTGCAATAACGGATTGTATGAGAACTCTGCGTATCTCATTTAAAACCTTTGTATTTTTTAAAATATTATTTATTACTTATTTCACATAGACTCAGAGGTTTGCGCGACACACCTACACCCTGGAGCTGATACACCAACTCGTCACAATACAGAGTTTGGAAAGCTTTGCATTAGAGGAGTACAACAACAACAAAACAACAACAATTTAGAGGAGTAGATAAGGTCAAACACAGTGAAAAATGGCATTGTGAACCTCACATTCTGACACTACTTGCACTTTTGGCCCAGTTCTTTTTGGAGCCAACCCAGGATTTTATCAGTATATTTATTGTATGTGACCTCATTTGTTTTATGATTTGTTTTATTGTTGATTGATTTGTTTTATTGCTATGTTTTTATATTGTCTGATGTCTGGGCTTGGCACCATGTAAGCCGCCCCAAGTCCCTTTGGGGAGATAAAAATAAAATTATTATTATTATTATTATTATTATTATTATTATTATTATTCACAGGCAGTAATATTTTCTTTGCCACGAATACTGCAAACGTGGCAAAAGTGTCTCTGATCTTCCATGATGATGCCTACGTTGACAACATTGTGATCATCTACACTAGAGCTTTTGAACTATCATTATTTCATGTTGAGGCATGCATCCTTTTGTGACACAGTCATTCAATTTTCCAAATCTTTAAAGCAGATCTTTCCAAATATTTCCAAACATTTAGACAAGCATCCTTTCGCGACACAGTCGTTCAGTTGTACTAGCAAGCTGGAGGTTGAACCAACCCCCTTATAAGAGATACAAACACATCCATTGTAACATTTTGTGACACAGTCATTCAGTTTTCCTCGCAAACCAGACCAGGCATGGGCAAACTTCTGCCCTCCAAGTAAGGAATGCACAATTAAATGGGAAATAATACTTCCAAACCAGAAACAGAACATTTATCTCATTTTGTTGCATAGTGTAATAATAAGGCACACAGCTTACCTCTGTCGGTTGCTACCGGGCTGCCACTTGTGACCACAAATTCGTATTTGCTCAGTGGCTGTTCATCATCAAACAAGACGGGATAGAGGCTGGACCGAGTGGCAGCGCGGACTTCCACGAGCACGGCGAATTCTACAACAAAAAAAAAAGACCCAGTGGTAGCATCACATCAGATATCCAGAAGCAGTCATTCATGACCAGAGACAACATCCCCCTAAGTATCTATATAGGCCATCCCTGAGGTACAAAGATCTGGCTTACAAACAACTCCTGACAACAGGAAGTGGGAGAAATCTCATCAGAAGGAAGAGAAATCTACTCCTGGAAAAGTTGTTATCGTGGGGAAAATGTGTCTCCACTGAAGCTTTATCCCCAATCTTTTTAAAAAATCGTTTTTATTATGTTATAAGTAATATTTACAGTGCAGGTGGGGGAAAACATTGTGAAGAAAAAGAGGAAAGGAAACAGCAAAAGGCGGAAATGGAGGAAGGGAAAAGAAAGAAAAAGGGAAAAAAATACGAAGAAAAAGAAAGAAAGAAGGATAAATAGTAATAATGATAAATATTTTTAAAAAGAGGGGGGAGTGGGAAAAAAGGGGTTATAAGGGTAGACTTCCCATTGTCCTCTTGAGGAAAAAAACACCTTCCATTAAAAAAAGGAATAGAATTTTTTTTCTTCTATTGTTCTTTCTAGTTAGCCTTCTGCGTTGCTTTTCAAACATCGGATAGGTTTATTGTTAATGTTGTTCCTCTATTTTGCATGAAATCTTGGAAACCAGTCCAATCTGTTTTCTGTTTATCATCTCTTAATTTTTGTGACAGACAGTCCATCTGTATTAGATCTAGCAGTTTTAGAATCCAGTCGTCAGGAGTTGGATTTTTTTTTTGTTTCCAAACTTTAGCCAAGACTAATCTTGCAGCTGTGCCCATAAGAAAAAACATTTTATATTGATTTGTGTTTAGTTTTGCATTTGTCATGCCCAATAAATACATTTCTGGCACCAGAGGGAATTTGATTTTTAGTATTTTCTGTATTATTAAATGAATACTATTCCAGTATCTTATAATTTCTTTACAAGCCTACCATTGATGGAAAAAAGTTCCTATTGCTTTCTCACACTTCCAGCATTTGTTAGATAATCGCTTGTTAAATTTAGCTAATTTAGCAGGGGTGTAGTACCATCCGAATAGCATCTTATACCAGTTCTCGCAAATATCTATAGCTGTGGAAAATTTTAGTTTTTTATTCCAAATTTCTTCCCACTGATTTACATTTACAAATCAGGAGAAAATCCACTCCTGGAAGAGTTGTTATCATGGGGAAAAGGTGTCTCCACTGAAGCTTTATCCCCAATCTTTGTTTACACAACAAACTCATATAGCAGATCAGACTGCTTACCAGAAGACAATATGTGGGGAGGGATTGGCACATGGGGACTGAGGCCAAGGAAGTTGCACCGGTAAGCCTCCTCGTATTTCTCGCTGTAGGGGATGATTCGGACACAGCCGACAGGAAGCATGGTCTGAGACAGGAAGCAACAGGTGAGAAGCCAGGTACAAGTACAGGGCCCGGCTCTTGTGACATCAACGCAGCTCAGCCCATCTGAGAGCCCAAAAGGTTGCTCCTACCCGCAGGACATCGAAGGCAGACTGGACCAGGTCCGGATCCCGAGCCTTCCAGATGACCTGGTTGCCCATCAGCACATGCCATGCCAACATGCGGAAAGGCGAGGCTCCCAAGACCTGAAACACAACAAGACAGCATAAAGATTATGCAGAATCCATGCATTTTCCTCCCAAGTTTCATTCCATGGGTTTGGGCATATGTGCATTCCCGGACAACTCTGCATAAAAGTGTTCCGTGTGTCTGTACTAATATCCAAAACAAGCCCTCCTTTGAAAAACTCAAGAAAGCAGACCATCACTCCCAATGGTATTTAACTGGTGTTAAATCAACCAATTGTAATTTTAACCTGTGTGTTGTAAGGAGCCCTGGTGGCGAAGTGTGTTAAAGCGCTGAGCTGCTGAACTTGCAGACCGAAAGGTCCCAGGTTCAAATCCTTGGAGCGGCAAAAGTGCCTGCTGTTAGCTCCAGCTCCTGCCAACCTAGCAGTTCGAAAACATGCACGGGAAGGTAACGGCGCTCCATGCAGTCATGCTGACCACATGACCTTGGAGGTGTCTATGGACAACGCCGGCCCTTCGGCTTAGAAATGGAGATGAGCACCAACCCCCAGAGTCAGTCACGTCAGGGGAAAATCTTTACCTTTTACTACGTCACTGTTTTAACCACGTTTTACCCCACCTTGAGCCCCTGACCTGTCTCAAGTGCCGGAGGGATCGGAAGACCGGCTGACCCTTGGGCGCCAAGTGCCACCCGCTGCCGTCCACCAAAAGAGCGGGGTCCGTGGGGCTCTTGACCAGCTCCCGGCCCTCCTGGACCTCTGCCTGGCTGGGAGGCTTCCCTTCTTCCTCCTCAGAGTTGTCCCAGCCTTCCGATTCTTCCTCGAGATCTGAAGAGAGGGAAGAAAAGAGAGACTGAGATTCCTCTAGGAATCAAAACAGACCTTTCTCAAAACCGTAAGGGTGAGTGAGAAGACAACAGCGGGAGCATTTGTTAAATAACTGGTCCGGACTGTGGCCTGCAAGTGCCATTGAATTTACGAGCCCCCATAAGAGGGAAAGTTAATGAGAAAATTATGCAATTTCCGGACCACCTTCCACCTACATCATAATTGTTCCATCAAGTCCCTTATGTTAGATACGGCTTCCCTGACGTACCAGCCAGCTTCTCCATCTGAACCAGAGTGTCTTCTGTGGGAGCCCCTTCCAATAGTTTCTCTGTCAGTCTGCTGCCGCAAGCTTTTAGGAGCCTGAAGACATTAAAGGATAGATCTGAGTCAGGACTAGATAGATCTGAGATGGATCTGAGTCTGGACTAGATAGATCTGAGATAGATCCGAGTCTGGACTAGATAGATCTGAGTCAGGACTAGATAGATCTGAGATAGATCCGAGTCTGGACTAGATAGATCTGAGATGGATCTGAGTCTGGACTAGATAGATCTGAGTCAGGACTAGATAGATCTGAGATGGATCCGAGTCAGGACTAGATAGATCTGAGATAGATCCGAGTCTGGACTAGATAGATCTGAGATAGATCTGAGTCTGGACTAGATAGATCTGAGATAGATCTGAGTCTGGACTAGATAGATCTGAGTCAGGACTAGATAGATCTGAGATGGATCTGAGTCTGGACTAGATAGATCTGAGTCAGGACTAGATAGATCTGAGATAGATCCGAGTCTGGACTAGATAGATCTGAGATAGATCTGAGTCAGGACTAGATAGATCTGAGATAGATCTGAGTCTGGACTAGATAGATCTGAGTCAGGACTAGATAGATCTGAGATTGATCTGAGTCTGGACTAGATAGATCTGAGTCAGGACTAGATAGATCTGAGATAGATCCGAGTCTGGACTAGATAGATCTGAGATAGATCTGAGTCTGGACTAGATAGATCTGAGTCAGGACTAGATAGATCTGAGATAGATCCGAGTCTGGACTAGATAGATCTGAGATAGATCTGAGTCTGGACTAGATAGATCTGAGATAGATCTGAGTCTGGACTAGATAGATCTGAGTCAGGACTAGATAGATCTGAGATAGATCCGAGTCTGGACTAGATAGATCTGAGATGGATCTGAGTCTGGACTAGATAGATCTGAGTCAGGACTAGATAGATCTGAGATAGATCCGAGTCTGGACTAGATAGATCTGAGATAGATCTGAGTCTGGACTAGATAGATCTGAGATAGATCTGAGTCTGGACTAGATAGATCTGAGTCAGGACTAGATAGATCTGAGATGGATCTGAGTCTGGACTAGATAGATCTGAGTCAGGACTAGATAGATCTGAGATAGATCCGAGTCTGGACTAGATAGATCTGAGATGGATCTGAGTCTGGACTAGATAGATCTGAGTCAGGACTAGATAGATCTGAGATAGATCTGAGTCTGGACTAGATAGATCTGAGATAGATCTGAGTCTGGACTAGATAGATCTGAGATAGATCTGAGTCTGGACTAGATAGATCTGAGTCAGGACTAGATAGATCTGAGATAGATCCGAGTCTGGACTAGATAGATCTGAGATGGATCTGAGTCTGGACTAGATAGATCTGAGTCAGGACTAGATAGATCTGAGATAGATCCGAGTCTGGACTAGATAGATCTGAGATAGATCTGAGTCTGGACTAGATAGATCTGAGATAGATCTGAGTCTGGACTAGATAGATCTGAGTCAGGACTAGATAGATCTGAGATGGATCTGAGTCTGGACTAGATAGATCTGAGTCAGGACTAGATAGATCTGAGATAGATCCGAGTCTGGACTAGATAGATCTGAGATAGATCTGAGTCAGGACTAGATAGATCTGAGATAGATCTGAGTCTGGACTAGATAGATCTGAGTCAGGACTAGATATATCTGAGATAGATCTGAGTCTGGACTAGATGGATCTGAGTCAGGAATACCGTAGATAGATCTGAGATAGATCTGAGTCTGGACTAGATAGATCTGAGTCTGGACTAGATAGATCTGAGTCTGGACTAGATAGATCTGAGTCAAGACTAGATAGATCTGAGATAGATCTGAGTCAGGACTAGATAGATCTGAGATAGATCTGAGTCTGGACTAGATAGATCTGAGATAGATCTGAGTCTGGACTATCCCCTTGGAGTAGAGGAAGGCGGGATATAAATATGGTAAATAAATAAAATAATTAAATCTAAGTCAAACTCATTTTCATCGAGGGCCATATCAGCCTTGTTGGGTGTCTTCAAAGACCTGCTGAACCCACGGATGGAGAATCCATGGATAAAGAGGGCCAACTATAACACTATGCAACAAAATTTGAACATTTTTCTGTTCCTGGTTTGAAAGTGTTATTTCCTGTTTAATTGTACAGTCCTTACTTTGAAAGCAGTGGTTATCCTCCAGAAACGGAGTCCTAGTTGGGGAGGGAATGAATTAGAGTGCTATTGATAATCACCAAGCGAAGGACGTATGGAGACATGCCCACAGGTTCTCGTCATTGGTCAGGGAGGTGAGCGAGCGAGCCGCGTTCCCATTCCGTTGGTGGAGAAACGGGGTGAAGGCCGTGTTCATGCGCTGTGCACGCTGCGGGCAGCCATACTGTTCTGCCTCAAAGACCTATAGAATGACAAACAACAATGCAAAGGAGGCTGTACATACTGCCACTGCCTTGGCCTCAGAAGGACTGCAATATAGGTGGACCCAGCTCTTATCATGCCTATGCCCAGCATTGTCCTCCTCCCAACACTAGACATCTTCAGCATCATAATAATGTATATATTATATATCTATAATAAAACCGACAATATGTTCATATCCATGTATGTATGTACCTATGTTTTTATGCAATTGCCAAAATTGCCAGAAAATAATTGAGAGGTAGGGATTGACACCATCAGCATCACAATAATGTATATATTATATATCTATAATAAAACCGACAATATGTTCGTATCCATGTATGTATGTACCTATGTTTTTATGCGATTGCCAAGATTGCCAGAAAATAATGGAGAGGTAGGGATTATTATTATTATTATTATTATTATTATTATTATTATTATTATTATTATATTTTATTATGACACAGCAAACAAGATAGATATGCTGGATTTCGTATCACAAAATCACAAGTCGAACACTTCCCAAGTGTCTAGGACTGTGTGATGTATTATTATTATTATTATTATTATTATTATTATTATTATTATTATTAAAGGGAGTTGTAGTTCCCCCACAATTACAGAGCACTCTGAATCCAACCGATGATGGATCTGGACCAAACCTGACCCACTGACCCAACATGATCAATTTTGAATAATGGTGGGGTTTGGGGGGAATCGGCCCACAATGTTGAGGGTTGTAGTTCACCCACATCTTTATGCATTATTTGCCAACAACTAGATTATTCATAAAATCCAACAACAACATTATTACAGTCCACAGACCCATCAGAAAACGAACAGTCATTTTGAATTCTCCCATCTCAATGGGAGAATTCAATGACTACTATAATACTTATCATTACAAAAGAGCTAACCTGGGCATCGCCAAGTATCTAAGCTAGCAAAATAATAACACTACCTAACAAAATTTGATTTTTTTTTCCTGTTCCTGGTTTGAAAGTGTTATTTCCTGTTTAATTGTGCGGTCCTTACTTTGAAAACAGTTGTTCTATTCCAGAAAATTTGTTTTTGTGGTTGCCACAAACTCTGTGGAATTGGTTGAGACTTGATGAGATAGTCATTGAAAAACTAGAGCAAAAAGTGGTGCAGGACGCCCCACAAAGACAAGGTTTTTGCAGTTTAATAAACTTTTTGCATGTTTTTATGACAGAACCAATTAGGAAATAACATTTATAGCCCAGGAACAAAAACCGTGTTACATACTGTTACCATCTCTCAGGTGGGATACAACACAGAGAAAACATATCGACATCAAATACATACAGCGACTTCCACTGCTTGAAGATACATACACCAAAAGGCCCGGTACCTTCAGCGCTTTGCCCTGCAGCTCGTCGATAATGCCCCGGATCTTGCCCAGCAAGAAGGGCCAGGAGTTGATGAGGTAGATGCGGTCCATCATGATGGTGATGATGCTGTACCAGCGCTGGAAGCCCCGGGCCAAGCTGTCCTTGATGAAGAAAGTGTGGCTGAACACAAAGCCATGCTGTTCGTCGCCAAAGAAGATGGGGCCTTCCCGTCCTGGGCAAACCTTGTATGTGGGGAAAAAGAGAGGGTCAGACTGGGGCTCCATTTCAACACTTTATTCCTATGGATGCTGCCTACAATCGGATTGGCCTTTTTCGCTGCCGCATCACACTCTTGGCTCACATTCCACTTGTGGTCTACTAAAATTCCTAGGTCCTTTTAGCATATATTGTTATCAAGCCACATCCTGTATAGCTTCCCTCAATCTTGACACTGTCATCCTCTTGATGCAGCCGATTATTATTATTATTATTTTATTATGACACAGCAAACAAGATAGACATGCTGGATTTCGTATCACAAAATCACAAGTCGAGCACTTCCCAAGTGTCTAGGACTGTGTGATGTATTTTCGGATGATGCGTGCAGATCCCAGCAGGGTGGCCTTTTGCAGTTGGCAGATTGTAATTTTGTCAATGTCTATTGTTTCCAAATGCTGGCTGAGATCTTTTGGCACGGCACCCAGTGTGCCCATCACCACTGGGACCACCTGCACTGGTTTCTGCCAGAGTCTTTGAAGTTCAATCTTGAGGCCCTGATAGCAGCTGAGTTTTTCCTGTTGTTTTTCGTCAATGCGACTGTCAGCTGGGATGGTGACATAAATGATCCAAACCTTTTTCTTTTCCACAACTGTGATGTCTGGTGTGTTATGTTCCAGAACTTGTTGTTATTATTATTATTATTATTATTATTATTATTATTATTATTATTATTATTATTATTATTATTATTTAGGGCTGCTGCACTTCCCACCCTCGGTTTATACTTGAGTCAATAAGTTTTCCCAGTTTTTTCTGATAAAATTAAGTACCTCGGCTTATATTCGGGTCAGCTTATACTCGAGTATATACGGTAGATTGTTGTACATGAACAAATGAAAACGTGCCCTGAAAATAAGCCAAAATGAACAAGAGACCTGGTCTTATGTTATCCCTCCCAATTTGTTGTCATCTGCAATTTGTCCCATCTGATTCCCCGAGATGGCGGAATGATTTTTAATATTTTTTGGCAACCAAAGAAAATGTGCCTCCCCTTCTCAGCCCAGGCTTTGAGTCTGTTTTCCTTTCCATCCCGTAAGGAAACACTGGCTCACCTCGCAGCTGAGGCTGCGGACGCAGGCCTGTCGCACGATGCTAAAGAGCTGGGGGTGGTTGGGGTGCTGATGGCTGACGTACTTGATGGACGTCTCCTTGTCGTGGCTGACGTATCCCGGGTGTCCCGCCGGAAGAGAACGGCACCCCTAATCGTGGAAACAACATCAAGTCAGTATAGTCCATTCCTTCTAGAAAGGACAAGTCCCATCATTGTGTTTCCTTGCCCCGAACCCTGCCAGTAGTTTAAAGCTGGTCATGATGGGTCTGTGGTCTAGATATTTGGTCCAGATCCATCATCGGTGAGACTCACAGCACTATTTGCATATGAGAGAACTATAACACCCTGTGTAATTTATTTATTTATTTATTTAATACATTTATATCCCGCCCTTCTCACCCCGAAGGGGACTCAGAGCAGCTTACAAATTAAATTTACATACAATATTATATTATTAGAATAGCACAATACTGGCCTTACATTGCTATATTGTACTATATCAATATATTGTAATATTATTAGTAATATTACGTGTAATATATAATTAATACTATTATATTGTATTATTAGTATTATATTGTATTACAATGTAATATTATCTATATTATAATATTACTAGCTGTGCCCGGCCACGCGTTGCTGTGGCGAAGTCTGGTGGTATGGGAAATAAAGTATTGAGGAATTGGTGGTAGTTAAGGTAAAGGGTAAAGGTTTTCTCCTGACATTAAGTCCAGTTGTGTCCGACTGCACACTGAAGTGGATTATATGGCAGTGTGGAGTCAAGATAATCCAGTTCAAAGCAGATAATATAAGATTATAAATGGGTTATATAGCTGTGTGGAAGGGCCTTGACTCTACACTGCCATATAATCTAGTTCAAATCTGATAATCTGTATTTTATAGGCCTAAGTGAGGTCTAACTCTGCCTGTCCCTGGGCTGAGTGGGTTGCTAGGAGACAAAGTGGGTGGAGTTTAGCCTTTTAACTGGCAGCAATTGGATAAAAATAATTATTCCTCTCCCTCTAATTAAGATTTTATTTTTATTTTATTTTTGTTGTATGAACGTAGAGGCATGGATGAGGGGTTGTGCTGCCAAGTTTAGTGTTTCTGGTATGTGTAGTTTTGTTGTTTTGTCCTAGGCCGAAATTTCATTACCCTTTTATATATATAGATAAGGGCCCCTGGTGGTGGCTCAGTATGTTAAAGCGCTGAGCTGCTGAACTTGCAGACCGAAAGGTCCCAGGTTCAAATCCCAGGAGCAGAATGAGCGCCCGCTGTTAGCCCCAGCTCCTGCCAACCTAGCAGTTCGAAAACATGCAAATGTGAGTAGATCAATAGGTACTGCTCCGGCGGGAAGGTAATGGTGCTCCATGCAGTCATGCCAGTGGCCACATGACCTTGGAGGTGTCTACGGACAACGCCGGCTCTTTGGCTTAGAAATGGAGATGAGCACCAACCCCCAGACTCGGACACAACTGGACTTAATGTCAGGGGAAAACCTTTACCTTTACCTATATTGTATTATATTATCATTGCCCCCCTCCAAACCCTGCCAGTCCTTAAAGTTGGTCATGGGGGGACGGGCGGATGCCAAAAGGGAGCTACGGGGAGAGGCCCACTTGCCTCGCACATGTCGGACTTCTTGGGCCCGGGGCTGCTGGAGTCGGCGCTGGCCCCCTCGGCAGGGCTGTGGGAGCGGATCCTGCTGCTCATCTGGATGCCACCTTCCTCCTCTTCCGCCTGTTCGCTTTGCCCAGGGCTGTCTCCACTCCCGGCGCCTTGAGGGAGAGGCGCGTGCAAGACCTCCGTGCAAAAGAGCGTGCGAGGGCCGTGGAGCTCGCAGAAGTGGCAAAGGACCACAATGGCATTCATCATGCAGCTCCCTGCAGGGGAAAAAGACAAAAAGAGAGAAGAGTTTGTGTTATATTTTAATGTGCGCTTGCCAATGGATTTTGTTGCCTTTTAGAAGTTAGCCTCCATCGGATGAACACAGAGGGTGTGTGCCAGGCATGGGCCAACTTCAGCCTTCCCTCCAAGTGTTTTGGACTTCAACTCCCAGAATTCCTAACAGCCGGTGTAAAGATGCTACAAATGTCTAAAGCTCTTTCAAGCAGGGGGGAATCCTTTAAATCCCACCGCTGCCACCAATTGTAAAGTCTTTATAATGCTGCCACCAAATGTAAAGGGGATTATTAACGCTTGACACCACTTTGGAAAGGTATAGCCACCAAATGACTCAGAGAGGAGATCTTTTAAATTTTGTTTTTCTTTCTTATTATTATTTACTTTTGATGGTAACACAACTCAGTTCATAATATATGTGACAGAGGCTTAGGCGTTTGAGGAACAATAACAAGTTTATTCAGGCACAGAGCTTAGTGGTTACAAAATTGTTTCTCCTTAGAGGCACTTTACAATATTAGAATGAGGTGATTCAAACTTCCTAAAATGTCACTTCTTTCTCTACTGCTTTTAAACCGCAGTCGCCCTATGATATACAATCACAGATTCTCTGTTCCTTATCAGGACACAGACTACTTTAAATAAGTCACCAAACTTATTTTAAACTGACTCAAAATTAAGCAATTGAGCCTCCCTGATCCCTTCAACCTAGGATCAGTCTTCCCTGTGCCTCGTTAGAGCACAGACTGCTTTTTTTTAAACCTGCACTTCTCCAACAAAACGGCAGTTGGCTCCGCCTACTTCTCCATGGCAACCAACTCCTGAGTGCAAAGATGCAATAACTGAAATATTGACCTTTTTAAAACTCAAACACACAATTAAACATAACATCTATAAACTAAAAATTTGCACTTCATAACAGCCGGTAAGCTGTTAGGAATTCTGGGAGTTGAAGTCCAAAACACCTGGAGGGAAGGCTGAAGTTTGCCTATGTCTGGTGTATACCATCAGATGGATGGCAAGCTCTTTAACCTTCAGGCTGGAAGCCAAGAGTAAGGTCACAACACCTTCTGTGATAGAACTCCAATATGTTGACGATATCACAATCTGTGCTCATTCAGAGCAAGGCCTTCGAACAATAACAGCAGCATTAATTATTACTAAGTGTGTTGGAACTCAATGACAGACCCAGTTTTTTAGACTCTGAATGCACCAATCTGCATATTTATAAGTGTATTTTTATGAATGTCCAATGTAATTAATTTTAATTGAATTGCAATGTATTGTATTATTTTTATATATGTGCTTCTATTGTAAGCCGCCCTGAGTCCCCTCTTGGGTGAGAAGGGCAAGATACAAATGCTGTAATAATAATAATAATAATAATAATAATAATAATAGGTAAATACTGTGAACCGCTTTCGAGTCCCCCCCCCCCCCCCGGGTGAAAAAAGTGGTATATAAGTGCAATAAATAAATAAATAAATAAATAATATATAAGTGCAATAAATAAATAAATTGTTGCTAGTTCCCAAGGTTTAATGAAGGCGTCAATGCACACCAGGGAAGTATCTCAATAAGCAGCATGAGTATATATATTTTTAATTAACTTACTGTATTCTTACCCTGCTCTATCTCAATCTCGAAAAGGGACTCAGAGTGGCTTCCAAATTGGCAAGAATTCAATGCCGCATGACAACATAAAAAGACATTAATAAAAATATATGATGCATTCAAAGCATAAATGCAATACATATAATCCACTTAAATAAACTGTAACTATAATAATTATAATATAATAAATATAATATGATATAATATAGTATAATATAATATTAATATAATAAAATTAATATACGATGATATAGTATAATATAGTACTAATATAATTAATATAATATGAAGCAGGCACAAGCTTCAGGCATATAATAATCATATAACATAATAATAATATAATATATAAATATACTATTATTGTAATATAACATGATAATATAATCTAATACAATTAATATATGATATAATATAATATAGTACTAATATAATTAATATAATATGAAGCAGGCACAAGCTTCAGGCATATAATAATCATATCATATAATATAATAATAATATATAACAATATACTATTATTGTAATATAACATGATAATCTAATCTAATACAATTAATATATGATATAATATAATATAGTACTAATATAATTAATATAATATGAAGCAGGCACAAGCTTCAGGCATATAATAATCATATCATATAATATAATAATAATATATAACAATATACTATTATTGTAATATAACATGATAATCTAATCTAATACAATTAATATATGATATAATATAATATAGTACTAATATAATTAATATAATATGAAGCAGGCACAAGCTTCAGGCATATAATAATTATATAATATAATAATAATATATAACAATATACTATTATTGTAATATAACATGATAATCTAATCTAATCTAATACAATTAATATATGATATAATATAATATAGTACTAATATAATTAATATAATATGAAGCAGGCACAAGCTTCAGGCATATAACAATAATATTATTTAACAGAAAAATAATATAATATATAACCTAACATAATAATCTAATATAATACACTTCATATACTACATGATATGACATAATAATGTATATTTTAATAAATATAGTGTAATATAATACTATATTTATATATATAAATAAAATAAACAGCACCCCATTCCAAAGAGTGAGGAGAAAAGAGTTCCCAACAGATGGGAAATTTGACTGACACATCTGCCACACCCACCATTCCAATATATACCATTCCCCCCCAAATATTCTCTCTTTTGTGCCCTATCCAACCCCAAGTTGCTAGTCCTCAATGAGGTCGGGCCTTTATGCTTTACTTGCAGGACTACCCCTTACCCGTCGCCTTATTTCCCACGCATGCGCAGACGTCGAAGCTTTTGGTCCTGCCCAAAGAGCGCCTGATACTGACTGGTCTGGAATAAACCATTATCGAAAAGTGGGGGGGGGAGAGGAATTAGCGGCGCAATGTAGATCCTCGAGAAATTCAATAATTAAAAATAGACATAAAGACTCAGCAAATATGACCACATTTATATAACATTTCATTTGATCGCTCTCAGCTCAATCTTTCACTGTCCGACCCCCCCCTTCAAGGGCAAATGGTTTAGTCCAATACCATCCCGGGAAACGTAGACTGGCCTGGTCCATTTGTCAAAGCAGGGGGGTGGACCTTCAAACGGTCGGTTGCAGTATATTATATTACAAAGCCGGTGTATATTCTCATATAAATAAAAAGGGAAGAAAAGATAATATATTTGGCTGAACTGAAGCCCAAAAATGATGGCTTTCAAATTTTTCTCCCCCCCTTCATTCGAAGAATGGTACAACCCTAGAAGTCTTATGACAGTCATGTGATGGAAACAAAACAGACTCCAGTGTTGGTATGGGCTGAGATTTAAAGGGCCAGGCGACTGTATTTATAATATAATATGAAATCTGAATGACACAACTTGGGGATCACAACCAGATACAGTGAAGACATTTGTCCTTGCGCTTTGCTACTTTGCTGCTGAATATGCATGCCCAGGGTGGAACACATTTCACCACGTTAAAACAGTGGATGTGGCTCTTAATGAGACATACTGCATTATCACGGTGAAATAACAGCCAATAACAAAAGGACTAAGGCATTGACTTCTCTGGTCTATCCTCCGTTCAGATACCAGCCAACATCAAGAAACAGCTTTAAATCAAGAAACAGCTTTCTAAGATCTACAGAGATACTTGCAGGAACACGTCAGCAAACAAGAGTCCAAAAGTGGCAGGCTAAAACCCAGAACCTCAATCCATGGCTGATACCAAATGAGAAACTCCCTCCTGGGCATACAGAAGTTTTAACTTTGTTTTTTTTATAAATACAGTAGAGTCTCACTTATCCAACATAAACGGGCCGGCAGAACATTGGATAAGCGAATATGTTGGATAATAAGGAGGGATTAAGGAAAAGCTATTAACATGCTATGCTAGTTTTATATATATGTATATATGTGTGTGTGTATGTATGTGTGTATATATATATATATACACACACACATATATATTTACAATATATAATTTACAATAATATATAATAATTATAACATTGTATATACATATATTCATAATATTATTTTGTAATACGATTATGTATATGTGTATATATATATACATATTTACAATATATAATTTACAATAATATATAATAATTATAACATATTGTATATACATATATTCATAATATTATTTTGTAATACGATTATGTATATGTATATATATATACATATTTACAACATATAATTTACAATAATATATAATAATTATAACATATTGTATATACATATAATATTCATAATATTATTTTGTAATACGATTACAGAACGTTGGATAAGCGAATATGTTGGATAATGAGGAGGGATTAAGGAAAAGCTATTAACATGCTATGCTAGTTTTATATATGTGTGTGTATGTGTGTGTGTGTGTATATATATGTGTGTATATATATATATATATACAAAATATAATTTACAATAATATATAATAATGATAACATTGTATATACATATAATATTCATAATATTATTTTGTAATACAATATAATACTAATAATACAATATAATAATATTAATTATATATTAAATTTTACATGTAATATTATTAATAATATTACAATATATTGATACAGTACAATATAGTAATTTATTACCAGTATTGTACTATGCTAATAATATAATATTGTATGTAAATTTAATTTGTAAGCCGCTCTGGCATATAAATGTAGCAAATAAATAAATAAATAAAAGCCTATTAAACATCAAATTAGGTTATGATTTTACAAATTAAGCACCAAAATATCATGTTAAACAACAAATTTGACAGAAAAAGTAGTTCAATATGCAGTAATGTCTCCTATATCAATTTAATGATATAATAATATATAATAATATTATACTATACTGATATTATAATATATTGGGTTGGCCATGAAAGCCTTCGACAACACATTATAATATATTTTATATACATGTAATATTAATATTATGATGTAATACAATGTAATATTATAATTCATTATTATAATTGTATATTTGTATTACATGCAATATTACTAATAATATTGCTATATAGTCGTATAATATAATATATTGTATGTATATATACTTGTAAACTGCCCTGAGTCCCCTTCGGGGTGAGAAGGGCGGGATATAAATGTCGTTAATAAATAAATAAATAAGTAATGCTATGTAGTAATTACTGTATTTACAAATTTAGCACCAAAATATCCCGATGTATTGAAAACATTGACTACAAAAATGCGTTGGATAATCCAGAACGTTGGATAAGCAAATGTTGGATAAGTGAGACTCTACTGTACATTATAACTGTACCCTCAATTCGCTTCTGACACGATCAATAAATATAATTACAGTAGAGTCTCACTTATCCAACATAAACGGGCCGGCAGAATGTTGGATAAGCAAATATGTTGGATAATAAGGAGGGATTAAGGAAAAGCCTATTAGACATCAAATTAGGTTATGATTTTACAAATTAAACCCAAAACATCATGTTAAACAACAAATTTGACAGAAAAAGTAGTTCAATACGCAGTAATGCTATGTAGTAATTACTGTATTTACGAATTTAGCACCAAAATATCACGATGTATTGAAAACATTGACTACAAAAATGCGTTGGATAATCCAGAATGTTGGATAAGTGAGACTCTACTGTTCATCTGAGAGATTCTGGGGACATAACAAAAAGAGATAAAGCCCAAATCAAAAGCTATGGGGCCTTATTTTATCTGAAAATGGTGAAGAGCAAGGATCTTGGTTGAGAAGACTCGATTTTATAAAGCAGAAATGCTTTTACATCAACTAGCTTTTCATCAAGCCAACAGCCTAAAACATGTTGAATTTGACAGGCGGCATTACAGAAGCAGCCCCGTTCCAGCCACATAAAACAAAAAGTAAATTATTTAATGCATAAACAATGTTAATCCACAACAGAATGAGATTTTTTTCCATTTCTTTGAAGAGCATTTCTTTGTTTAATCCATACAGTACTGAAAAGACATCATTTATATATATTTATATATATATATATTTCCTCCATGTCCAGGTGAAACAGTCAGTCCTCTTGCTTGGTTGGGAGGGACGTTTGTTTTTAAACACTCAGATCCTAAAGGTGGTTCTCCTTCGCTTGTTCGTGGCTCTAGAACAGAGTAGCAAGCGGAACGGGGTTTTCAAGAATAACTGGAGGGTTTGCTGCCTGATTCGTCTTCTTGGGAGCCCATACTCTGCAAAAGGAAAAGAAGAGGGGTTCAGTGAACTTCCAAAAAAAGACACATTTCTGAATAAGTCAAATGGTGTTAAAGTCCGAGTATTAAAATGAGACTCTGGGAGATCCAAGTTCAAATTCATACACACATGCATATATACATATATACAAAATAATTTACAATAATATATAATATTATAATATACTAGCTGTGCCCGGCCACGCGTTGCTGTGGCAAAGTGGTGGTGGTATTGGTTAAAAATTGTTGTGTAATTTTTATTTGACGTTATTTGCAATTTTTTTATTAATTTTATTGTAAGTTATATTTTATTTATTATATTTTATTATTTTATTGTATTATTTTTAGTTATTTTCTGTTATTATAGTATTTTATTGTATTAGTTTTTGGTGTTTTTTATTATTTTTTATTGGGTTGCTAGGAGACCAAGTTGGAGGAGCTTAGCCTTCTAACTGGCATAAAAGCAATTATTCCTCTCTCTCTAATTAGGACTTTATTTTTCTTTTCTTTTTGTTGTATCAACCTATAGGCGTGGATGATGGGTTGTGCTATCAAATTTCAAGGTTGGGGGGCCTGTAGTTTTGTTGTTTTGTGGGTCGCCGTGATGCCTTCACTCTTTTATATATATAGATTGTATATCCATATAATATTAATAATATTATTTTGCAATACAACGTAATACTAATAATGCAATATAATAATATTAATTATATATTATATACAATAGAGTCTTACTTATCCAACATAAACGGGCCGGCAGAACGTTGGATAAGCGAATATGTTGGATAATAAGGAGAGAATAAGGAGAAGCCTATTAAACATCAAATTAGGTTATGATTTTACAAATTAAGCACCAAAACATCATGTTATACAACAAATTTGACAGAAAAAGTAGTTCAATACGCAGTAATGCTACATAATAATTGCTGTATTTACGAATTTAGCACCAAAATATCATGATGTATTGAAAACATTGACTACAAAAATGCGTTGGATAATCCAGAATGTTGGATAAGCAAATGTTGATCTGGTCATGTAAGTGTGATTTATTGTTATAATTGTATTGTTTTACTTTGTTTAATAATGTGTATTATGTTGTTATGTAATGTTTGTGTTTGCTTTTATGACTGTAAACCTCCCTGAGTCCCATCCGGGAGATAGGGCGGTATATAAATAAAGTATTATTATTATTATTATTATTATTATTATTATTATTATTATTATTATTATGTTGGATAAGTGAGACTCTACTGTACAATATGTAATATTATTAATAATATTACAATATATAGATATAGTACAATATGGTAATGTATTGCCAGTATTGTGCTATGTTAATAATATAATATTGTATGTAAATTTAATTTGTAAGCTGCTCTGAGTCCCCATTGGGGTGAGAACGGTGGGATATAAATGTATTAAATAATAAATAAATAAATTCCCACTAACCCCTTAAAGCCTTTTAGAAAGTATGCAGGTAAACAGAAAAAGCTAAGTTCCGGGAAAATAATAATAATAATAATTCTTTATATCCCGCTTTTTTCCCTCATGGGACCCAAAGCGGCTTACAACATATTACAATCATGTAAACAACAATCCAAATACAGCAACAAGTATAAAATATCATAAAATAAAGTGTTTAAAACAACAATAATATACATTCACATTCTTGTTGCATTATTAATATTAGTAATAATAATAATAATACACTTACTTTCTGCACAAACTGAGGGTTCACAGTGATCTCCTGATCCATGGCTTTCAGTCTTTCATCAAGTTCTATACATTTCAGCATCTAGGGAGACCCACATTTATTAGGATTGACAGACATGATGGTTTTTGGGCTCAAGACACCCTGCCAATGTTTGAAAGCTCCCGCTTCCCTTGATTCATTTAAAACCCCTTTGTTTGGCAAGTCAGTCATTGGCTTCAACCCGTTTTACATCACAGTCCCATCCTGTGGTTCAAAACGTTGCACAAGCTCCTGTTTTGCACTTTATTCCAGCCGGGACAGGCTTTTTTCTTCCAGCTTTAATGATAAAAAGTGGCCCCATAAGACTGCCTACCTTCTTGCTATGACACCACTGCTCTGCCACCATTTGTCACACGCCTAATGCACAGAATGGCACAAATAGCATCCTATGGAGATTATTTGGGAGTGTGGGCACCTTACAAGCCTCCTTTTTATTCAGAAGATGGACTAAGGATTGGAGCCTCCTGCTTTTGCCAGCCTGCTCCCTTCCTTGGGTGCCATTCCTTATCACCGATGGTTGCAATCTTATGCAACTAAATTTATTATTTATTTATTTGCGACATTTATATCCCGCCCTTCTCACCCCAAAGGGGACTCAGGGCAGTTTACAAATATATATACATACAATATATTACATTATATGACTATATTGCAATATTATTAGTAATATTGCATGTAATATAAATATACAATTATAATAGTGAATTATAATTAATTAAATCTCAGCGTAAGAACCATTAAATCTAGGGGACTTGCCTTTCTTACTAACTACACACAACACTGAGCTGTTATGTGTTTCTGTGATTTCAACCCAATATATTACTGCTTTCATGCAGCCTTGTAGCAATAAAATCCCTGCCTGGCACTGCACTCTTTAGTAGTTCATGGAAAATAAAGCAGAGAAAACATAAAACATCATTTTACCTCCTGATCAATGTTGTGAAGCATTGCTGGGTTGTTATATTTCTCAGGATTATCATGGAAACAGACCATGCCATCTTTCTGGTTAATACTTGCAAAAATTTCACCATCTTCTATCTGTGAAGGGAAATAGATTTAATATTTAATAGCATCTGACACTAAAACCTTCTCCTGGACAGCAAAAGTCCCATTTCAAGCGCACTCCTGCAACCAAAGTCCCTTTATAATAATGATAATGATAATGATAATAATAATAATAATAATAATAAACTTTATTTATACCCCGCCACCATTTCCCCGTGGGGACTCGGGGCGGCTCACAATGTTACAAAAGTAACAGCACAAATACATTAACATTAACAATATACACAGTTTAAAACACAAGATGATAAAACAGAAGTTAAAACAAAGGTTTATATAACAATAATAATATCAAATATCTTTCCATTTACTCATCCTAATTGACAGCTTTTAAAAGGAAACCAACTCTTCTCTGAGCCAAAAATGTCTATAGACTAACAGTAAACCTTTACTAGAATATACTATAAGCACAATGAGCCAGGATCCATTGTGTCTGGACTGAGGCATTGCTTTTAATATAAAATACTTTAAGTGCAGTATTTATCAGAGGAGTATTCAAGAAAGCCAAGAGCGGTTTGACTTTCCATTTCATTTTGACATTTTAAAAAAGGAGTTCTACAAAAAACAACTGCACTTACCATATGAAGGACGTATTTTTCTGCTTCCTGGGGCCCTGACAACTGCACTCGACTTGCCATGTCTTGCAAAGACAATGTTAAGAAAGTCTGAAACCAAGCAGCAGGGCAAAACCATGAGAATTCGAAAATGCAATTTTAAAATATTTTTTTTGCAAATCCTTCCCTCGAGCCCGAGATGAGCACACCGAACGGAGCTTGCAGGAGAATGGATGGCACATAGGAAAAGGCACATTGTGGGGCAGACAAGGAATTATTTGCATCTGTTTCTCAACAAGGGCCATTTTCATGCCGCAGCTCCGCAATATTCCCAGGGAAATAAAGGAACACCTGGGAATAGCTGCACAACTCAGACCAATATCCAAAGGTGCCAAAACACAAAGAGCCTCACCTTAGTTAGCCTTTGAATGTTCTTCTTGTAGAGAGACGACAAGCACTGCTTGACCAAGCCCATGTTGTTATCCCTGGTGAAGGTCTCACTGTGCTTGTTCACCAAATTCCGCAGCTCCGAGGGCTTATTGGTCGCATACACCTGTGCTAATTCGTGGTAAGCGTTGCTAAGGGGCTGCAATGGGAAGGCAAAGCTGGTGTAATAAACAGCACTACAAGCTAATCTAAGACTGCATGAGGGAACAAATGCTCTCAAGATGCAGATAACATTGTTCGAACCTCACTGAGCCACATGAACCCACTGGGTACGTAATTGGAAAGTCATTATATATTATAAGTCATTATATATTATCATTGGTAAGTAATTATATATTATATATTAAATGTAATACAGTAGAGTCTCACTTATCCAACACTCGCGTATCCAACATTCTGGATTATCCAACGCAACTCTGTAGTCAGTGATTTCAAAATATAATGATATTTTGGTGCTAAATTCATAAATACAGTAATTGCTACATAGCATTACTGCGTATTGAACTACCTTTTCTGTCAAATTTGTTGTATAACATGATGTTTTGGTGCTTAATTTGTAAAGTCATAACCTAATTTGATGTTTAATAGGCTTTTCCTTAATCCTTCCTTATTATCCAACATATTCGCTTATCCAACGTTCTGCCGGCCCGTTTATGTTGGATAAGTGAGACTCTACTGTATTACTAATAATATTACCATATACAGTAGGGCCTCACTTATCCAAGCTAAACGGGCCGGCAGAAGCTTGGATAAGCGAATATCTTGGATAATAAGGCGGGATTAAGGAAAAGCCTATTAAACATCAAATTAGGTTATGATTTTACAAATGTAGTAATTACTGTATTTACGAATTTAGCACCAAAATATCACGATATATTGAAAACATAGACTACAAAAATGGCTTGGATTATCCAGATGCTTGGAAAAGCGAGGATTGGATAAGTGAGACTCTACTGTACTTATAATATTGATAACAATATTATAGTGTAATACAATATTATACTAATAATAATTTATATATAATAATATTAATTATATATTATATATTAAATTTAATATTACTAATAATATTACCATATAATGATATAGTACAATATAGTAATTTAATGCTTACATTGTGCTATGCTAATAAGATATTGTATGTATATTTGATTTGTAAGCCGCTCTCGAGTCCCCTTCGGGGTGAGAAGAGCGGGATATAAATGTAGTAAGTAAATAAATAAATAAAGGGAAAACAGGGTTTGACTTCCACTTCCTTAGAGGAAGGCAATGGCAAACTATCTCTAAAGAAACATGTCAATAAAACTTGTAAAAAAGAGTTGTCATGAGCCCATCTGAAAACATGGGACACCACCGACAAACCACACAGAGTCCTACCTTCACAAACCGACCCACTATCTGGGAAGTGTACTTCGGCAGCTGCTGCACTTTGCCAAGTAGTATCAACGAAACTAGGATATATTTTTTGTAAGATTCCAGCATAATATGGCTGACCGCCATGGCAGGAGTAGTAATAGCCTAAAGCAGAAAAAGAAAAGGGAGGCAGAAGGAGATAAGCGCTACTAGGAGCCACACAAAAGACATGAGCTCCCTGTAGGTCTTTCTTCAAAGTATATAGTTAAGGATGATTTATAGTCTTTCTTTAGTTATTCTGGAGTGACAACAGGGAGTCAATAAAATAGAATGTATAAAAGGATAAGGTAAAGTAACAATTGTACATTTATGCTTTATACATGTTTATGGCTATGTGATGCATCGTTATGTATATGTGTACCACATGAAATGAATTGTAAATAATATAATTAAAAGCTTAAATAAAAATTACTGGAAAATAAGATAGAAAGGGTCTGAATAGCTAAAGTTCTGCAAATATTTTTAAATGACTATTATTATTATTATATAAACATATTATTATACATTAATATATATAATAATCATAATATATTGTTTTTAGACTCATCCTACAGCATTAAAAGAAAAAAGAAGGAACTCTCTTTCAACCCAGGGAGAAGGAAATCCTACCTGTTCATAGAAGTAGAGCGCTCGTTCAAAGTTCTTGAGCCCAGTGTATATCATTCCGCCATAGTAGTAGTAACATAGAAAGTGCTTTGCATCATATGCCCCGTTCTCTTTACAAATATCCATCATGTCCACATCTAGATACGGGAGGGCAGGCTTAAAACATTTGGCTAACAAACAGAGCTAAAAACAAAACAGCCAGGGTTAGGCTTCAAGAGAGCCACCACTATCGCAACCAAAGGGGAAAAAAAGCTTCAATTGCGTATCAGACCAAAACACAACTTGTGATAATTATAACGGCAAAAAGAAAAAGACAGGAACTGTCTACTTTTTGTCCTCCTAATGTGAAATAATTCTAAGATTTCCCTGAAATAGAGTAGCAATTACAGAGTCAGATAGCAGTTGAAAGGCAGATGTCATAATAACAGACTTTGGTATTTATTTATTTATTGATTATTTGCTACATTTATATGCCGCCCTTCTCACCCCGAAGGGGACTCAGAGTGGCTTACAAATTAAATTTACATACAATATTATATTATTAGCATAGTACAATGCTGGTAATAAATTACTATATTGCACTGTATCAATATATTGTAATACTAGCTGTGCCCGGCCACGCGTTGCTGTGGCAAAGTGATGGTGGTATTGGTTAAAAATTGTTGTGTAATTTTTATTTGACGTTATTTACAATTTTTTATTAATTTTATTGTAAGTTATATTTTTATTTATTATATTTTATTATTTTCTTGTATTATTTTTAGTTATTTTCTGTTATTATAGTATTTTATTGTATTAATTTTTAGAGTATTTTATTATTTTTTATTGGGTTGCTAGGAGACCAAGTTGGAGGAGCTTAGCCTTCTAACTGGCAGCAATTGGATAAAAGGAATTATTCCTCTCTCTCTAATTAGGACTTTATTTTTCTTTTCTTTTTGTTGTATCAACCTAGAGGCGTGGATGATGGGTTGTGTTGTCAAATTTCGAGGTTGGGGGGCCTGTAGTTTTGTTGTTTTGTGGGTCGCCGTGATGCCATCACTCTTTTATATATATAGATTATTAGTAATATTACATGTAAAATATAATTTTAAAATATTCTAACTATTGTTCTAAATATTCTTTTACAACTGATTGTTTTGGAAACTTAAATTAATCATGATTTCTGAATCGGCTTAGTCTGACCCTGTCTTCCCGCTGCCTGTTTCCATGTCCAATTACAAATTTGCAAACTGTTAGCTTTTCAGTACAGTTTGTTTCTTTACTGGCACAGGAACACTCTCAACCTTCTAATTACCAGTTATAGCTCTTATCAGATTAAAAAAGTGGCAGATTGATCTTCCTCAAGGCAATGAAGTAATATAATGCCGATTCGCAAAGCTACTGAAAGCCGAGAGTGAGGCAGCTTAGATTACCAGCTAAATGCCACATGCAATGTTTTCCCACTGCATTCTGTGTCAAAGATATGACGCAAAAGCTAGACGGAGGGGACCTAAGACACTGCTTCCAACTGCCAGGATGATTCAGGGAACATCTAATTTTAGAAAACAACACTACAAGTTAAGGGGGAAACTGAGCACCTTCCTAGAGCTGAAAGATCTCGAAAAAGTAGTAAACTCAAGGCTAGACTTCTGCAACGCAGTGTACACCTGGCTATCTCTGGGCCCAGTTCATAAATTGCAATTAATTCAAAACATGGTAATAATAATAATAATAATAATAATAATAATAATAATAATAATAATAATAATAAATAACTTTATAACCCACCATCTCCCAAAGGGACTTGGAACGGCTCACAAAGCACTCAAGGTGCAAATACACAAAATACAAAAAGTGCAAAAACAGTAACATAAAAACAGTAACAACCAGCATAAATGTTACAAACCCCCCCCCCCCTTGATAAGATCATTCAAATACAGCAATAGCTGCAGGTATAAAACAACTATAATCAATAGTAGTCATATTGATTATTGCTACATTTAGAAATCACTACTTTACCTCAATATTTAAATTGTTCCATCGACTGCCAGCTATTCTCCTGGCACAGGACAAAGTGCCGCTAATAATAATAATAATAATAATATTTTTATTTTTATACCCTGACCCATCTCCTCGAAGGGACTCGGGGCGGCTTACATGGGGCCAAGCCCAGACATCAGACAATATAAAAACAGCAATAAAACAAGTCAATTGACAATAAAACAAATCATAAAACAAATAAGGTCACATAAGTAAATATAATGATAAAATCTTGGGTTGGCTCCAAAACCTTTAAAGCTCAACCTGGAACCCAGGGGCCAGCATACAAATTCCTTACCTGGCATAGATCTGCATGTATTGAGGTCAGCTGGTTGGTATTCATCTGCATTTTGTCTATGGCTTGCCTGAGAATGCCAATTCCTCGCAAGGGCTGTGAGAAACGAACAAGGGCCCACTTGGTTAAATTTCTTTTAGGGGGCACACTTAGAAATTTAAAAAGACATCTACTGATCCATCATGCTACACATTAAAGACAAGGCCTAGGACCCCAAGATACCTAGGTGATATCCAAGACCAATGTTGTACACTAACGTTCCCAGCATTCCCCAGACATTGGGGGAATTCTGTAATTATAATCCCACCCAAAGGAACTTCTACGGACTTTGATTATAATGTAACTCTTCTTTGCCCAGAAGGTAAAAAGTTAAGAAGTCCTATAGAACAAGATTTGGGCACAGTATTCCAGGTGAGGTCTGACCAAAGCCAAAGAGAGGGGCACCATGACTTCTATTTATTTATTTATTTATTTATTTATTTATTTATACATTTATATCCCGCCCTTCTCATCCCAAAGGGGACTCAGAGCGCCTTACAAATTAAATTTACATACAATATTATATCATTAGCATAGCACAATGCTGGCAATAAATTACTATATTGTACTATATCTATATACAGTAGAGTCTCACTTATCCAAGCTAAACAGGCCGGCAGAAGCTTGGATATGCGAATAACTTGGATAATAAGGAGAGATTAAGGAAAAGCCTATTAAACATCAAATTAGGTTATGATTTTACAAATTAAGCACCAAAACATCATGTTATACAACACATTTGACAGAAAAAGTAGTTCAATACGCAGTAATGTTATGTTGCAATTACTGTATTTACAAATTTAGCACCAAAATATCACAATATATTGAAAACATTGACTACAAAAATGGCATGGATTATCCAGAGGCTTGGATAAGTGAGGCTTGGATAAGTGAGACTCTACTGTAATGTAATATTAATTATTAATATTATATTATATTATAAGTTAATTATTAATATTATATTATATTATTCTAGACACTAGACTCCTTTTTGATGGAAGCCCAAAATCCCATTGGCTTTTTTAGCGGCTGCATCACATTGTTGTACTCCTGTTCAATGACTACTACAATACCCAGATAGGCTGAATCTACACTACCATAGAATCCAGTTTCTGAATCCATATTATCTGATTTGAACTGAATTATACGAATCTATACAGCCATATAATCCAGAATTCAGAAACTGGATTATATAGCAATGAAGATGGGGTCATAATCTTGTGGAAAGGGCCCAATCTTGCACTTACTGACCTGCTTCCGTTCCACAAGAGCATTTGTCAACTGGTGACACAAGCCAGCAACTAGAGAGAAGGAGAAAAGACATGAGAACCTCCGCAGAAGAAAACTCATTAAAAGTTGAGAACATGCAAGAGGGCAGAATGAACTCACAAGTGTCTGTGGCGTATCGGATGTGCTCCCCGTTACAAGTGCTGAT
This sequence comes from Anolis carolinensis, assembly GCF_035594765.1. Taxonomy (NCBI): domain Eukaryota; kingdom Metazoa; phylum Chordata; class Lepidosauria; order Squamata; family Anolidae; genus Anolis; species Anolis carolinensis. Next base: position 5,174,013 of record NW_026943824.1, read on the forward strand.
AAAAAGCTGGACCTGCGAGAATAATGTTTCAAAGTCCGGGACGCTGGGCATAGAAAACTTCACAAACCTAAAAACAAGGACAGAAACACAGGCTTGATGTGTAAGGCCTCAATCGGGCATTGAGGCATGTGTCAAGCCACAGAGCAAAGGAGGAAATCTTTCGCTTTGGAAAGCAAGCGTGATTTACAGCTTTGAAAAGGCAAGGGGATACAAGAAGAGTTAACAATTCAAAGAGAAAAGTGAGCATTTAAAAAGAGACAGTGAAAAGGATGCAAGGCATCCCCCTAAAGTGTAGCATAATCCAGAGACATTTAGGATGAAAACTTTTGAGAAAACATGACTTACAAAACGGCAAGGACGCCAAGGGAGTGTTCTTGCACATCGAGAGCACCAAGCACGGTATCCAAGTGAGACAGATTCTTCGCTAGCAGTTCTCCACTTTTGTTGATTAGTTCGCAAAGCTGAGTCATTTGCCCTAAAACAGGGGAAATATGCCATTACATTCTGGTTCAGACAGTAATAAAGTAAAGGCAGGGTCAGCTCTAGTTCATACTTGGAAAGGAAACAGACAAGGAATAGCAGTTGCAGTCATCTGTAGATTTCAGAGAAAGGAACCAGCAAAACTTCCTTGCCTAAGCATTCCTTGTCTAAGAGAAAACTTAAATTCATTGAGACATAATAAGTTGACAGGCAACTTAAAGGCATCTCCTGGAATCCCTCCTGACTGAAAATAACATTTCTTCTGTTGTCGAAGGCTTTAATGGAAGGAATCACTGGGTTGCTGTGAATCTTCCCATCTGTATGGCCATGTTCCAGAAGCATTCTCTCCTGACATTTTGCCCACATCTGTGGCAGGCATCGTCAGAGGTTGTGAGGTATATCAGAAACTAGGCTAGTAAGGTTTATTTATCTGTGGAAGGTTTAGGGTGGGAGAAAGAACTCTAGTCTACTGAAGGAAGTGTAAATGTTGCAGTTAATCAGCTGCAAGGCCATTAAATTCTAATTTAATTACAATAGAGTCTCACTTATCCAACATTCACTTATCAAAAGTTCTGGATTATCCAATGCAGTCTGCCTTTTAGTAGTCAATGTTTTTGTAGTAAATGTTTTCAATACACTGTGATGTTTTGGTTCTAAATTTGTAAATATAGTAATTACTGCGTATTGAACTACTTTTTCTGTCAAATTTGTTGTAAAACATGGTATTTTGGTGCTTAATTTGTAAAATCATAATCTAATTTGATGTTTAATAGGTTTTTCCTTAATTCCTTCTTATTATCCAACATATTCCCTTATCCAATGTTCTTCCGATCCGTTTATGTTAGATAACTGAGACTCTACTGTAATTGCAACATTCACTTTTCCTCCAGCAGACTAGAGTTCTTTCTCCCACCCTGGACCTTCCACAGATATGTAGACCTCACTAGCCTAGTTTCTAACAGACCTCACAACCTCCAAGGCTGCCTGCCACAGATGTGGGCGAAACGTCAGGAGAGAATGCTTCTGGAACATGGCCAGACAGTCCAGAAGAATCACAGCAACCCTGTAATGTTTCTGATTGTGAGCCACTTTCGAGTCTCTGTATGGAAAGATAAAGCAGGGTGGGCATAAACATACAATAGAGTCTCACTTATCCAAGACTCGCCTATCCAAGGTTCTGGATTATCCAAGGCATTTTTGTAATCAATGTTTTCAATATATCATGATATTTTGGTGCTAAATTCGTAAATAGAGTAATTACTACATAACATTACTGCGTATTGAGCTACCTTTTCTGTCAAATTTGTTGTATAACATGTTTTTGGTGCTTAATTTGTAAAATCATAACCTAATTTGATGTTTAATAGGCTTTTCCTTAATTCCTCCTTATTATCCAAGATATTCGCTTATCCAAGGTTCTGCCGGCCCGTTTATGTTGGATAAGTGAGACTCTACTGCAGGGGTCACCTAACTAAGGCCCGGGGATCGGATGCGGCCCATCAAAGACATTTATCCGGCCCCCACAGCACAAGGGCAGAAGGGGGTTGGGCTAAATGACCCAAGAGGTCTCTTCTTCTCTTACAACATTATTATTATTATTATTATTATTATTATTATTATTATTATTATTACTATTATTATTATTAACATTGAGGCTGGGTAGCCATCTGTCAGGGGTGCTTTGCTTGTGCTTTTGGTGCACAGAGGCAGAAGGGGATTGGACTAAATAGCCCAAGGGGTCTCTTCCAACCCTCTATTATTATTATTATTATTATTATTATTATTATTATTATTATTAACATTGAAGCTGGGTGGCCATCTGTCAGGGGTGCTTTGCTTGTGCTTTCGGTGCACAAACGCAGAAGGGGATTGGACTAAATGGCCCAAGGGATCTCTTCCAACCCTCTATTATTATTATTATTGTTACTATTAAGGGTCTCTTCCAACCATCTATTATTATTATTATTATTATTATTATTATTAACAATGAGGCTGGGTGGCCATCTGTGAGGGGTGCTTTGCTTGTGCTTTTGTTGCACAAAGGCAGAAGGGGATTGGACTAAATGGCCCAAGGGGTCTCTTCCAACCCTTTATTATCTATATATATAAAAGAGTGATGCCATCACGGCAACCCACAAAACAACAAAACTACAGGCCCCCCAACCTCGAAATTTGACAACACAACCCATCATCCACGCCTCTAGGTTGATACAACAAAAAGAAAAGAAAAATAAAGTCCTAATTAGAGAGAGAGGAATAACTGCTTTTATCCAATTGCTGCCAGTTAGAAGGCTAAGCTCCTCCAACTTGGTCTCCTAGCAACCCAATAAAAAATAATTAAAAACACTAAAAAATTAATACAATAAAATACTATAATAACAGAAAATAACTAAAAATAATACAAGAAAATAATAAAATATAATAAATAAAAATATAACTTACAATAAAATTAATAAAAATGCAAATAAAGTCAAATAAAAATTACACAACAATTTTTAACCAATACCACCACCACTTTGCCACAGCAACGCGTGGCCGGGCACAGCTAGTTATTATTATTATTAAGGGTCTCTTCCAACCCTCTATTATTATTATTATTATTATTATTATTATTGAGTCTGGGTGGCCATCTGTCAGGGGTGCTTTGCTTGTGCTTTCGGTGCACAAAGGCAGAAGGGGATTGGACTCCATTGATTCCATTGCCCAAAGGGGCTCTTCCAACCCTCTTTTTTGTTGTTGTATGACTGCTTTTCATGTTTGATTTTACAATGTGTAATTTGTCACTGTTTTTATTATTGTTGTGAGCCGCCCCGAGTCCCCCCGGGGAGATGGGCCGGGATATAAGAATAAATTTATTGTTATTATTGTTGTTGTTATTATTATTACTATTATTACTATTAAGGCCCTCCAACGGTCCGAAGGATCGTGAACTGGCCCCCTGTTTAAAAAGTTTGGGGACCCCTGCTCTACTGTATAAATAAAAATTCCATTTATTTATTGAACCTATTTATTACAATTGTTAATTAAATTCATTTATTACAATTATTTATCAAAGAGGCTCCCTCTCTGCGATTCTTATCCGGGGCGTGAGGCTCCCCATCTCGCTGTCAAGCCTGGCGCCAGGGATGCGGCCTAGTTCTCCCGCCTGAAGCCCCGGCCTTTCCCAGCCCCGGAGGAGGCGCGGAGGCGGCACTGACCTTGGGCCGAGAGCTGCCGGACGCTGTTGACGAACTGCTCCAGGGCCGACGCCATCTTGGAGGCCGAAGCGGCGGCCGAGCAGCAGGCCGCACAAGCAGCCGCCTCGCTCTCGGGCGGAGGACGCAGCCCCGATGACGCCACAGCCAATCAGGGCCCGCGCTCTCGCGTGGCGACGTCACTTCCCAGGGCCGACGCCTTTTGACAGCGCCGTCGCCGTGGCAACGGCCTCCCTCAAGGCCTTACAGCAGGCCTGGGCCCAGTTGGGCCTTCCCTCCCGGTGTTTTGGACTCCAACTCCCACCATTCCTCACACACAGACTCAGGCCTCTTCCTCTCCCCCGACAGTCAAGATGGAAGAAAATAGTATTTTATTTATTTACTTGCAGTATTTCTATTCCGCCCTTCTTTCTCACAATGAAGGGGACTCAGGGTGGATCAGAATGCACATATGCATGGCAAACATTCAATGCCATTAAGGCAGGGGTCCCCAAACTAAGGCCCGGGGGCCAGATGCGGCCCATTGAAGCTATTTATCCGGCCCCCACGGCACAAGGGCAGAAGGGGGTTGGGCTAAATGATCCAAGGGGTCTCTTTTTCTCTTACAACCCTTATTATTATTATTATTATTATTATTATTATTATTATTATTATTATTATTAAGGCTGGGTGGACATCTGTCAGGGATGCTTTGGTTGTGGTTTTGGTGCACAGAGGCAGAAGGGGGTTGGACTCAATGGCCCAAGGGGTCTCTTCCAACCCTCCTTATTATTATTATCATTATTATTATTATTATTAATAGTAACATTGAGGCTGGATGGACATCTGTCAGGGGTTCTTTGCTTGTGCTTTTGGTGCGCAGAGGCAGAAGGGGGTTGGACTAAATGGCCCAAGGGGTCTCTTCCAACCCTTATTATTATTATTATTATTATTATTATTATTATTAATAGTAACATTGAGGCTGGGTGGCCATCTGTCAGGGGTGCTTTGCTTGTGCTTTTGGTGCACAGAGGCAGAAGGGGGTTGGACTAAATGGCCCAAGGGGTCTCTTCCAACCCTCTTTATTATAATTGTTATTATTATTATTATTAATTATTATTGCTCGGTGGCCAACTATAGTCCGGCCCTCCAATGGTCCGAAGGATTGTGAACTGGCCCCCTGTTTTAAAAGTTTGGGGACCCCTGCATTAAGGTAAAGGTAAAGGTTTCCCCTGACGTTAAGTCCAGTCATGTCTGACTCTGGGGTTGCTGCTCATCTCCATTTCCAAGCCGAAGAGCCGGTGTTGTCCGTAGACTCCTCCAAGGTCATGTGGCCATCGGCATGACTGCATGGAGCGCCCTTACCTTCCCGCCGGAGCAGTACCTATTGATCTACTCACGTTTGCATGTTTTCGAACTGCTAGGTTGGCAGGAGATGGAGCTAACAGCGGGCGCTCATTCCGCTCCCGGGATTTGAACCTGGGACCTTTCGGTTTGGAAGTTCAGCAGCCCAGCGCTTTAACACACTGCGCCACCACCAGACATGCGACATATATAGAGAGACACAGAGGCCATTTAACATTTTTCGGCTTCATGAGAGTAAACTTGATTCCGGCCACGGGGAGCTGCCGCTTCATCGTCCACATTATTATTATTATTATTATCCTTGTGGGATGGTAAAATAAATAAATGGCAGGGTTGTTGTATGTCTTTCGGGCTGTGTGGCCATGTTCCAGAAGGGCCCGGGCTGTGGCGCAGGCTGTTGAGCAACCAGCTGCAGCCAGCTGCAACAAATCACTCTTACCAAGAGGTCATGACTTCAAGGCCAGCTCGGAGCCCCAAGTTTGTCTTTGTCTTTGTTCTATGTTAAGGCATTGAATGTTTGCCTTTTATGTGTAATGTGATCCGCCCTGAGTCCCCTTCGGGGTGAGAAGGGCAGAATATAAATACTATAAATAAATAAATAAATAAAGTATTCTCTCCTGACGTTTCGCCCACATCTATGGCAGGCATTCTCAGAGGTTGTGAGGTATGGAAAAACTAAGCAAGGAATGTGTTGTCGAAGGCTTTCATGGCATGGATCACAGGGTTGTTGTATGTCTTTCGGGCTGTGTGGCCATGTTCCAGAAGTATTCTCTCCTGACGTTTCGCCCATATCTATGGCAGGCATCCTCACAACCTCTGAGGATGCCTGCCATAGATGTGGGCGAAACGTCAGGAGAGAATACTTCTGGAACATGGCCACACAGCCCGAAAGACATACAACAACCCTAAGCAAGGAATGTTTATACATATCTGTGGGAAGTCCAGGGTGAGGAGTTAATCACCCTAATTTGCATTGAATGGCTACATTTACTAGCTACTTTCTGCCTGGGGACATTGGGGGGGGGGGGGGGTAGTTAGTAAATAATAATAATAATAATAATAATAATAATAATAATAACTTTATTTTTATACCCCGCCCCATCTCCCCGAAGGGACTCGGGGCGGATTACATGGGGCCTTGCCCAGCACAACAATCAAATAACAATAACAAAGCAATAACACAATTATCCGAATAAAAACGTCAGCATCAATAAAAACAATCATTAAAATCAACATGCAACATACAGTGTTAAAAACAAGAGACTAATTCATAGATCCCAGGCAAAGTGCAAAATGTTCCGAAATGGGGAAAGGTAATTTCACAGTTGAAATGGACAAAAAAGTGCGGTATAATAGTGGCAACACCTCAACAATGGGGCTATTATAGAATGGGCAGACAGAACAGTCCATCAACAATTAATCATCAAAATGTAGCCACACAGTCCGAAAGACATACAACAACCCTGTGATCCTGGCTATGAAAGCCTTCGACAACACAAAACAAATGGCAGCCATCATAGAAATAATACAATGCCATTAAAAGCATTTAAAATACATCATAGTGGCTATGACTTCAAGGAGGGACTTTAAAAAAACCTTGGGCCCATGGCTTCTGCAGCAAAATATGTTTTCTGCATTGCAGTGTATGGAGAGAGCCCTTGGATTCCCCTTTGGAGCTGGGATGGGGCTTCGTGTGCCCTCTAGCGCCTGTGCCCTGAACGACACCCTCGAGATCCTAGAACGCCACTGCCATTGACCTTGGGGGTGGGAGTGCCAAGCCCCGCCCCGGACTACAAATCCCAGGCTCCTCCAGGAGAGAGAGAGAAAGAGGAAGGGGTCTAGAGTATTTAAGCCGGTCTGCAAGGGGTCTAGCGGTATGGTGCGGATGCCTCCCTCCTGCGGGAAGTCCTTGGAAAAGGAGGAAGGCGGAAGAGTAGTGCCCTGCGGATCTGTCTCATGAAAAGGAAAGCAGGAATGGAGCAGTAAGGCGGGAGAAGGCAGGCCCTTGGGGGTCTTGGCAAAGACCAGGAACTCAGTTCCTTTTGGGGTGCAGTTTGGGGGGGGGGGGATCAGTTCCTTTTGGGGTGTGATCTTAGCAAAACCCAGGAGGTCACTCCCTTTTGGGGTGTAGTTTTTGGAAAGTGAGTCCTTTTTGGGGTGCAGTTATTGCAAACCCCTGGAAGGTCAGTCCCTTTTGGGGTGCAATTACTGGAGTCCCTTTTGGGATGCATTTATTGCAAACCCCCGGAAATCAGTTCCTTTTGGGGCACAATTATTGCAAACATCAGAAAATCAGTCCCCTTCGAGGTGCAATTATTGCAAACCTCAGAAAATCAGTCCTTTTTAAGGTGCAATTATTGCAAACCCCTGGAAATCAGTCTCTTTGGGGGTGCAATTTTTGCAAAGTGAGTCCCTTTAGGAGTGCAATTATTGCAAACCCCTTGAAATCAGTCCCTTTAGGGGTGCAATTTTTGCAAAGTGAGTCCCTTTAGGAGTGCAATTATTGCAAACCCCAGGCAATTGGTCCCTTTGGGGGTGCAATTTTTGCAAAGTGAGTCGCTTTTGGAGTGCAGTTATTGCAAACCCTAGGAAATCAGTCCCTTTAGGGGTGCAATTTTTGCAAACCCTGAGAAGTCAGTCCTTTTAGGAGTGCAATTTTTGCAACGTCAGTCCCTTTTGGAGTGCAATTTTTGCAAACCCCTGGAAATCTCTCTCTTTTAGGGTGCAATTTTTGCAAAGTCAGTCCCTTTTGGAGTGCAATTATTGCAAACCCCTGGAAGTCTCTCTTTTGGGGTGCAATTATTGCAAACCCCAGGAAATCGGTCTCCTTTGAGGTGCAATGTCATATTATCGAATTCCTGCAAACCACGCTCTTTTGGAGTGCAATCTAGGAAGTTAATCCCTTTTTAGGGGGAACAGTTATTACAAACCATGGAAGTGAGTCACTTATGGGGTGCATTGTTTTCAAACCGTAGGAAACCTGGCGTGCAGTACAGGAAGTCCATCCCTTTTGGGGTGCAAACTCCTGGAATTCAGTTCCTTTTGGAGTGCAATTAGTGCACAAACTCTTGGAAGTCAAGTCTCTTTTTGGGGTGCATTTTGAGACATCTCCTTTTTGGGATGCAATAATTGCGCACTCTTGGAAACCAGTCCCTTTTGGGGTGCAATTTGGGAGGAAACATTAGCAACACCCTGGAGGTGAGTCCCTTTTCAGTCCTCTTTGCAAACCACAGCCCTTCTGGGGTCGAGTTTGGTGGGGAAATCTGTCCTTTTAAGGGGTCAATTTGGGTCAACCCCATTGATCCCTGGCTAAGAGCAGGAGGCGTCTTCAGTGTCTGCATGGGGCATTGCAGAGAAGAGACTTCAATGCTGCAAAGGACCAAAAATATTTATTTATTCATTCAGCCCCCCACTGTGGAGGCTGCAATGCAAAGGAAGGACTTAACATGGCCTTCTTATTCCTATGGCATCCTTAGGGCCTGACGGTGCTCTCTCTCTGCCCATTTTTCTTGCTTGTACCCCAAAAAAAACAAGCCATGCTTTTCCTAGGCAGCTCCTTCTTGCACCTGCAGCGGGGCTGCTACGGCCCTTTCTTCACTTTCGGGGGCTTCTTTCGGGGGGCTTCCTCTTCTTCCAGCCCAGGCCTCAGGCGGCTCCGGGTCTTGATTGACATGGACGGCGTCTTAGCTGACTTTGAAGGCGGCTTCTTGAAGAAATTCCAAGCCAGATTCCCGGAGATGCCTTGCATCCCTTTGGAGGACCGGCGTGGGTTCTGGGTCTCCGAACAATATGGGCAAATCGAGCCTGAGCTCAGTGTGAGTCTGAATCTCCCTCCTGCATGAGTGTTAGCTGCAAAAGGAGTTTGCAATAGGGGCATCTCCCTACATTGGAGATGTACCCACAGAGTTGGAACAAGGGACCTCATGGGTCATCTAGTCCAACCCGCTGCTCGATGCAGGATCCATTTATTTGCTCACCCTTGGCTGGTTGATTTTCCTCTTTGCTTTCAATGGATATTTGGTTATGCAAAGTTGCTTTATTGCCTTGCAGGACAAGGCGATTAGCATTTGGGAGTCCAAGGACTTCTTCCTCGAATTGGACCCAATCCCAGGCGCCGTGGAAGCCGTGAAGCAAATGGCAAAGCTGGAAGAGTGAGTGCCGTGCCATTTTCTAAGAAAATCCAATATGAAGTTTGGCTGAACATGGGGGGGGGGGTGCATCCACACTATAGAATTAATACAGTTTGACTTCATTGTTATGTTGTGATTAATATTATTATAATAATTTTTGAGAACATACTACAAGTCACTTCTAGTGTGAGAGAACTGGCTGTCTTCAGAGACGTTGCCCAGGGGACACCCGGATGTGTTACCATTCTGCTGGGAGGCTTCTCTCATGCCCCCACAAGCTAGAGCTAACAGACGGGAGCTCACCCATCTCGCAGATTCGAACTGCCAACCTTCAGGTCATCAGTCCAGCTGGCACAACGGTTTAACCCAATGTGCCACTACAGCTCCTACGATTGTTGTGAAACATCAACAGTTATGATGGTGTCAAACCGCAATCATTTTACAGTGTAGATGCGTTCAAAGTGAAGCCAGCGGTATCTACCATTGCCCATATTTTAATAACACAATATTTGATGATTTTTTTTCTTTCTGTCCACATAGGACTGATGTCTTTATATGCACAAGCCCCATCAAGAAATACCGCTATTGCCCCTATGAAAAGGTAAGCAATATGTGCACAGGAAAGGTTTGTTCCCTTCTGAACACAGAGAAAATAAATGTTTCACGCGGTACAGATTTTCAGGCTAAAACCCCAAACCTGTATCAGAAAAGTCTTCCATTTCTCACCTTGGCTCAGCACTGAAGCATTAATTACCTCTTCCTCTGCTGTTGTCTGTTTTTATGAGTCACTGTGGTTTGGCATTTGTGACTTCATTGGGAAAGAGGAGCCGTCCTTTCCCAATCTTGGCCCATCAGTAGTTACCGTCCCTCTTTCTTCTTCCTCTTTCTGCTTTCCAGTATGCCTGGGTGGAGAAGCATTTGGGCCCAGAGTTTCTGGAGCAGATTGTCCTCACTCGGGACAAGACGGTGGTCTCTGGAGACCTTTTGATCGACGACAGGCCCGATGTTCTAGGTGGGCAGAGCTTTCCAAACTTTTCTTATTGCCAACACACTTTTTATATATGCAGCCTTTGTAATTATTTGATACACTACGAGATGAGTGCACAGTAAACAAGATCACTATGCTGGATGTTGTATTGGATCACTTGTCATTATTATTATCATCATCATCATCGAGTTGGGAGTGGCCACAGGGGCCATCCAGTCTGACCCCACTCTGCCATGTAGGAAGGCATAACCAAAGCACCCCTGACAGAAGGCCATCCAGTCTCTGCTTCAAAAACTCCAGAGAAAGAGACTCCAAGGAAACATATTCCATGGTCAAACAGCTCTTACCATTAGGAAGTCCTTCCTAATGTTTAGGTGGGATCTCTTTTCTTGCAGTTTGAATCTTTTGCTCCATTGTGTCTGGAGCACCCCAAATAAACTGAAGTTGACCAAAAATTGATTTGCAATTTAGAGCCTCTGCTGGAGAACCATCCTCATTTAGAGAATAAGGAGAAACTGCACATCCTTCTACAGGGTTCAGATAAAAACTATTTTGAAACTGACTCTTTTTACGCAAAAAGCGCTTGCCATCCATGAGAAGATGGAAGCGGAGAGCTGTGATATTAATGCCAATAACAAAACCCAAATTTAAAATTTACTATGGACAAGCCACTAGTTTTTCTTACCCTTGCCCCCACTTAAACCTTACTTTAAGGGAATAATTAATTTTAATTTTAATCTTTTTATTCTGTATTTGCACAAATACCTAGGAGTGGGTTGGTAGGCTAGTAGGCCGGGATGCTTTGTATCTATACATGGTTTTACTGTGTGTATGGGTAAGTGTGTACGTTTTGTATGTTTCACATGTTTTGATATGGTCAAAATTGACTAATCAATAAAGAGTTGTTGTTGATTTGTAACCCTTTTGGTACTAATGTTGGAGAGTGGTCCCTGGTCTAGATAGTGGGAAGTCATAGTCGCAGAGGAAAGAGTTCCCAACCTTTTTTTGACCAGGGACCACTCCAACATTAGTACCAAAAGGGTTACAAATCAATTTTTGGTCAACTTCAGTTTTCTGATTCAGAAAATTGCATTGGATAGACCACATTGGCTCTACCCTGTTTCCCCTAAAATAAGACATCCCCAGAAAATAAGACCTAGTAGAGGTTTTGCTGAATTGCTAAATATAAGGCCTCCCCCAAAAGTAAGACCTAGCAAAGTTTTTGTTTGGAAGCATGCCCACCGAACAGGACACCAGAGCATATAGGATCGGTAAATGTACGTATCATAGAGTGTTGTACATGGAAATATTGGTAGTAACAAGAAATTCTTGATAGGATTCACAGTTTGTCTGGTTATGCTGGTTTGTGATGACAACTACTGTACAGTATATAATACATGTTCATTTAATGTTCAACATGAAATGTGAATTCTTCTTCATGGAAAAATAAGACATCCCCTGAAAATAAGACCTAGAGCATCTTTGGGAGCAAAAATTAATATAAGACACTGTCTTATTTTCGGGGAAACATGGTAGTTTCTGATACAGAACATATGCCATTCAGTAGTCGCCGTATGCTCACAAAAAATCATATTCAATAATCTAGAGCTGATTTTCCCCACATGTCTCACAGACTTTAAGTCTCACGGCCCACAGGTTGGGAACCACTGATCTTGATGGAATAAATGTGTTGATACAACCCAGAATCGCATTATCTTGTTGAGCTCCCACATCACAATGTTGTCTCAGGACTCCTCTAAGACTCCTAGACCCCTTTCGCACATATGGTTCTCAGGCTAGGTTGATTTCCTGAGTGTCTTTGCTGCTTCTGCCTTCCAGGAGCCGAGAAGCAGCCGACTTGGGAGCACATCCTCTTCACGGCGTGCCACAACAAGCACTTGGAGCTGCCTTCATCCCGCCGCAGGCTTCACTCCTGGGCCGACGACTGGAAGGCCATCCTGGACAGCAAGCGGCCTTTGTAGTCAAGCCAAGGACCCGAGAGGAGGAGTGGCTCCCAAATGACATCTATGGCACTCGGAGACAGGAACAGAAATGGTCCGAAACAAGCCACGGAGACCCCCAGACATGATCTTGTACCTCCGCCCTGCTGCCAGGGTCACAGAGCTGACCATTGTAGTTGGGAATGGAAACTACAGAGACTGGGGGCCAACTCAGGGCAGATCATGTTTGCCAAATGCTCTTCTTGTGCCCAGATCTGTTCATGTTATCCCATTGGTTGGATTGTTTGGGTGTTGGGTCTTCCAAGCACTGTTGAGATTATCTGTGGCTTCCCGAAAGAGGGCAGCATTGTTACGCTTTCTGCTCCCAACGAACATGCCTCCGTTTATGGAGCTGAATTACTATTTGCCTCAAAATGGGTTTTGAGGAGCCCAGACAGAAATCATCTATTCAGACCTCGTATTCTCAGTTGGAAACCCCAAATGTGTGATTTGTTTGCAAAGGGGAATTTTTTTCTGTGTTGTTCTGTCACTTTTGTTTAAAATGGCACCAAAGGAAGGCCGGAGAGCTCAGGACTGGTCCCAAGTGAAACTGTTGACTGTTTCAAAAGAAAGACCGAAATACCATAGATTTGTTTTGTTTGTGTTGTTGAGAAATAAATGGGAATGAAAAATCCCAATGTTTGGATTGAAAGAATTGGTTGGACAACTGGAAACTTTTTATTGCATTCTCCAAGAATAAGCCCCACCGAGAGCCATGGGAATAATTTCTTGGAATATTTGTGATATGGATGGAAGTTGGGTTGTGCTTCAAAGCAAGCAATTTAAGGGCTATAAACTTGGAATTTGGCATAGGAACAGAATAGGAAAGCTTCAAATTGTGTTCGGAAAGAGTGAGTCAAGTGCTGTCTTGAGTTGGCCACTAGATAGCAGTACAAACAAAGGCATAAATTCCTTTTTTTTAGTTGAAAAGATAGAAAATACAAGTTCTAGAATAAGCCATATTTCTATGGAAGTTCTTGAACTTCCACAGAATACTTGGCCAATACACCAGGTTACTTTTGAGCTTCCATAGAAAATTGAGATGTCAAAGGTGTGGAAACCCACAGGTCACAGAATGTTGGATATGTACTTTGTTGAATATGTTGTCGAAGGTTTTCATGGCCGGGATCACAGGGTTGTTGTATGTTTTCTGAGCTGTATTAACATGTTCCAGAAGTATTCTCTCCTGTTGTTTCACTCCACATCTATGGCACACATCCTCAGAAGTTGTGAGATACAGTAGAGTCTCACTTATCCAACACTCGCTTATCCAACGTTCTGGATTATCCAACACATTTTTGTAGTCAATGTTTTAATACATCATGATATTTTGGTGCTAAATTCGGAAATACAGTAATTACTACATAGCATTACTGTGTATTGAACTACTTTTTCTGTCAAATGTGTTGTATAACATGATGTTTTGGTGCTTAATTTGTAAAATCATAACCTAATTTAATGTTTAATAGGCTTTTCCTTAATCCCTCCTTATTATCCAACATATTCGTTTATAATAAATAATAATAAACTTTATTTATACCCCGCCACCATCTCCCCAACGGGGACTCGGGGCGGCTTACATGGGGCCATGCCCAGAACAATACAATATAACAAAATATAATAGAACAACAAATCATAGCACATTAAACAACACAATAAAAGAAAATATGCACTACATTAAACAAGATCAAAAGAACAATAAAACCAAGGGCGGGCCACATGAACACTAGGTTAAAACTCGGGGTGAGAAAGGAAGTAGGAATAAAAACCACAGAGGACAGGGTCATAAAGTGGCGGTGCTTATCCAACATTTTGCCGGCCCGTTTACGTTGGATAAGTGAGACTCTACTGTACTTTGTTGACTTTGACTCCAGGCAACCCAAAGAATGAGAGGCTTCCAATTTGTTGCCAACTCAAGTCTTGCAACTCAAGACAGTCCTGTTGCAATGTGGTCCTCTGTCTTCCAACCTTTTTCGTATTTTCTAGTCTGAAAGTAGTCAGCCTGGCAACCCTAGTTCCCTTTTTTACACGGCCATTAAAAGCATGGGCAACCTCTTCCAATAGGTCACCATAAAGGATTGCATTGATGGCTGACAAGTGCCTCAATGGCTACACCCAACTGCTTTCCTTTTCGTGTTTACAGCCAATTGAATCTCAAGCAGGGAAACTTTTGGCCCCTTTGACGTCATTGGTCAGCCCTGTTCCTTTTGCTCAGAGAATGAGAGCCAAAAAACTTGGAATTTTGGGGGCTGTTGAATGAACCTGGCAAGGAACTCGGGCCATTTGAAAGGATGAGTTGTTTGTGACCTTCGCTCGGAGCCAAAGAGCTGGGCAGGTATTTAATTGAGTTTGGTTACGTCTCAGTGGAATTCAGTTCCCGCAAAGAGCCGGGCCGTCATCAATACGGGTGCAGGAAATAACATGAAGGGGCAGCGAAGGAGTTCAGGTGTATTGGTTCGCGGCAGATTCCCAAACTCCTTGACCTTTGGTAGATTGCTGTGTGTTTTCTGGGCTGTATGGCCATGTTCCAGAAGCATTCTGTCCTGACACAACGTATTATTTGAGAACACAGAAATGCTGGACCACTCTTAACAACTACCATGTCAATTGGCCAGCTTGATTAGCTTTGAATAGCCTTGCAGCTTCAAAGCCTAGCTGCTTCCTGCCTGGGGGAATATTTTGTTAGCCATAGCAGAGCACTTGGATAAACCAACCTGGACACCGGATATTATTTTGAGTACACAGAAATGCTGGACTACTCGTAACAACCACCATGTCAGTTGGCCAGCTTGATTAGCATTGAATAGCCTTGCAGCTTCAAAGCCCAGCTGCTTCCTGCCTGGGGGAATCTTTTGTTGCTAGCCATAGCAGAGCACTTGATGGACCAACCTGGACACCACATATTATGCTGGACTTCTCGTAACAACCACCATGTCAACTGGCCAGCTTGATTAGCATTGAATAGCCTTGCAGCTTCAAAGCCCAGCTGCTTCCTGCCTGGGGGAATCCTTTGTTGCTAGCCATAGCAGAGCACTTGATGGACCACCTGGACACCACATATTATGCTGGACTTCTCGTAACAACCACCATGTCAATTGGCCAGCTTGATTAGCATTGAATAGCCTTGCAGCTTCAAAGCCCAGCTGCTTCCTGCCTGGGGGAATCCTTTGTTGCTAGCCATAGCAGAGCACTTGATGGACCAACCTGGACACCACATATTATGCTGGACTTCTCGTAACAACCACCATGTCAATTGGCCAGCTTGATTAGCATTGAATAGCCTTGCAGCTTCAAAGCCTGGTCGCTTCCTGCCTGGGGGAATCCTTGGTTGTTAGCCATAGCAGAGCACTTGATGGACCAACCTGGACACCACATATTATGCTGGACTTCTCGTAACAACCACCATGTCAATTGGCCAGCTTGATTAGCATTGAATAGCCTTGCAGCTTCAAAGCCTGGTTGCTTCCTGCCAGGTTGTTCCGCTCAAACAACCACCATGTCAGACTACACAGAGAAGCCATTGAAATCCACAAGCATGTGGGCAATTTCAACAGAAAGGAGGAAACCATGAAAATGAACAAAATCTGGCTACCAGTATTTTAAAAAACTCTAAAATAGGGACAGTAAATATTAACACAAAACAGGAATTTCAGACAGGAAACAATCGGGGCCAGGTAACACCTCCCAACAAAGGATTTCCCCCAGGCAGTAAGCAATTGATATAAGAGCACTAATATTTTCTTTGTAACTGGACAAGATGAACACTTATTAGTATGGTTTATAGCTTTTTATTGTTATTTACGAACCTCCGGTGGCTCAGTGTGTTAAAGCGCTGAGCTGCTGAACTTGCAGACTGAAAGGTCCCAGGTCCAAATACGGGGAGCGGAATGAGCGCCTGCTATTAGCTCCAGCTTCTGCCAACCTAGCAGTTCGAAAACATGCCAATGTGAGTAGATCAATAGGTACCGCTCCGGCGGGAAGGTAACGGCATTCCATGCAGTCATGCCGGCCACATGACCTTGGAGGTGTCTACGGACAACACCGGCTCTTCGGCTTAGAAATGGAGACGAGCACCAACCCCCAGAGTCGGACACGACTGGACTTAACGTCAGGGAAAACCTTTATCTTTTAAATATATATTTTAAAATATATTTTATAATATATTTAAAATCTTTTAAATATAATTTACAATAATATATAATAATTACAACATTGTATATACATATACAGTAGAGTCTCACTTATCCAACATAAATGGGCCAGCAGAACGTTGGATAAGCGAATATGTTGGATAATAAGGAGGGATTAAGGAAAAGCCTATTAAACATCAAATTAGGTTATGGTTTTATACATTAAGCACCAAAACATCATGTTATACAACAAATTTGACAGAAAAAAGTAGTTCAATACACAGTAATACTATGTAGTAATTACCGTATTTACGAATTTAGCACCAAAATATCACGATATATTGAAAACATTGACCAAAAAAATGCGTTGGATAATCCAGAACGTTGGATAAGCGAGTGTTGGATAAGTGAGACTCTACTGTAATATTCATAATATTATATTGTAATATGATGTAATACTAATAATACAATATAAGAATATTATATATTATATTTTACTTGTAATATTACTAATAATATTACATTATATTGATATAGTACAATATAGTAATTTATTGCCAGTATAGTACTATGCTAATAATATAATTTTGTATGTAAATTTAATTTGTAAGCCGCTCATATAAATGTAGCAAATAAATAAAATATTTACCTATTATTATTTACATAATCTAAACCCATTCAAAGAGCCTAAAGCAAGCCTCTTGAACCTGTGGCCTCCCAGGTGCCGCAGCCAACTTGTCCATTGGTTAAGAATTCTGGGAGCTGAAGTCCAAAACAACTTGAAGCAGCTTGGAAAGAATAACACATTATGAAATATCCTGAGATTCCGAGACTTAAGAGTGCATTAAATGGCATATCGATGCTAACTGTACCTGTTTGGATCCTATCTTTGGTTTTCCCTGAGCTCCAAACTCACCCTCATTGCGCAGGGGAAATTACCTGTCGGTTTTCTTGCGTATGGGGTTGTGTAACGTTGTGATGCCCCAATGAGGCCAACGTTGTGCAATTGCCGCATAATGCTGGGAACATCAAATTATAGTCCCTCCCCTTGAACCCGTTTATCAGCCAAGATATCTCCCAAAAGGAAAAAACATGGGCAAACTCAGATACAGGGGTCGAAAATGAAAGAACAACAACAACAGGAACTAGCTGTAGTTAATTGTAACTGTGGGAGTGGATTAGATAGGGGCTCAATTATAATTTAGAGTTTGTCGAGGTGTGTAAATGCGGGTGGAAGGAAATCGTGTCATTGCACCGACGTACTGATAAGAACATGCTTGGAAAAAGCAATTGGGCTTATCATGGCATCCTTGAAGTCCTCAAGGAATGGAGAATTCTCCAGTTACGCCTTGGAATTTCCAACAGCAAACACAAAGAAAGTGCCATATACTAGGAATGAAGCTTCTTTCACTTTGCTACCTACTGTCGGGATTTCAGAGCCATTGGGTTTGAGTTGCGAAGATCCAAGGCACGGTGCCAGGCTGACCTCCTTGGCCCGTAAATTAATATTGTGCCCCTATTGATTAAAAATAAGCCTTATCTCGCCATATCCTCGTCAGAGTATATTTATTTCAGCGTTAAGTTTACTCCCAAGCAATGCAGGCAATTGAGATCAAGCGTGAGATAACCTTTGCAAGAGCTGAGCTGTGAAATCGTCGGCGAGCTCACCGACGTCACTAAGAGTCCGGCTGGCCCAAGCTTGGCTCCGTCGGGTAACCTTTGGCCACCTTTTTTTGTGTGAAAGTAGTCCTCTAGTTAAGGAAAATATTCTGAGTTTATAAGAGTTGAGATGTAGCCTTTCTCCAGAAGGATGAAATAGAGTGGTTCTCAACCTTCCTAATGCCGTGACTCCTTAAGACAGTTCCTCATGTTGTGGTGACTCCCAACCATAAAATTATTTTCATTGCTGCTTCATTATTTATAATAATTTATAAATATATAACATATTGTATACACATATAATATCGATAATAATATTATAATGGAATACAATAATATACCAATAATACAATAGGTAAAGGTAAAGGTTTTCCCCTGACGTTAAGTCCAGTTGTGTCCAACTCAGGCGGTTGATGCTCATCTCCATTTCTAAGCCAAAGAGACGGCGTTGTCCGTAGACACCTCCAAGGTCATGTGGCTGGCATGACTGCATTACAATATAATGATATACAGTAGAGTCTCACTTATCCAAGCTAAACGGGATGGTAGAAGCTTGGATAAGCGAATATGTTGGATAATAAGGAGGGATTAAGGAAAAACCTATTAAACATCAAATTAGGCTATGATTTTACAAATTAAGCACCAAAACATCATGTTTTACAAGAAATTTGACAGAAAAAGCAGTTCAATACGCAGTAATGTTATGTTGTAATTACTGTATTTACGAATTTAGCACCAAAATATCACGATATATTGAAAACATTGACAACAAAAATGGCTTGGATGATCCAGAAACTTAGATAAGGGAGGCTTGGATAAGTGAAACCCTACTATAGTACAATATAGTAATTTAATGTTTGTATTGTGCTATGCTAATAATATATTGTATGTTTATTTGATTTGTAAGCCGCTCTGAGTCCCTTTCGGGGTGAGAAGAGCGGGATATAAATGTAGTAAATAATAAATAAATAAATAACTGTCATTTTGCTACTGTTAGGAATTGTAATGTAAATATCGGATACCAATTATACCAAAATCTGAATACTGGTGGGTTTGAGGGGGGACTGATTTTGACATTTGGGCATTGTAGTTACTGGGATTTATAGTTCATCTACAATCAAAGAGCATTCAGAACTCCACCGGTGATGGAATTGAATTAAACTTGGCATGCAAAACTACTATGACTAACAGGAAATACTGGAAGGGTTTGGTGGGCACTGACCTTGAGTCTGGGAGTTATAGTTCACCTATAGTTTACCCTCCAGTAACATGCTATGCTAGTTATATATGTGTATATATACATATATGTGTGTGTGTGTATGTATAATTGGCATAGCATGTTATATACAGTAGAGTCTCACTTATCCAACATAAACGGGCCGGCAGAATGTTGGATAAGCGAATATGTTGGATAATAAGGAGAGATTAAGAAAAAGCCTATCAAACATCAAAATAGGTTATGATTTTACAAATTAAGCACCAAAACATCATGTTATACAACAAATTTGACAGAAAAAGTAGTTCATTACACATTAATGTTATGTAGTAATTACTGTATTTACGAATTTAGCACCAAAATATCATGATGTATTGAAAACATTGACAACAAAAATGTGTTGGATAATCCAGAACATTGGATAAGTGAGTGTTGGATAAGTGAGACTCTACTGTATATATATAGTATATAATATACAACTTAATTTAGAATAATATATGATAATATAATACATTGTATATGCATATAATATTGATAATTTTATAATGTATTACGATATAATACTGATAATAATACAATTTAATAATATTAATTATATATTATAAATTAAATGTAATATTACTAATAATATTACAATGTAATGATATTGTACAATATAGTAATTAAATGCTAGTATTGTACTATGCTAATAATATAATGTATTGTATGTGAATGTAATTTGTAAGCCGCTCTGAGTCCCCTTTGGGGTGAGAAGGGTGGCATATAAATGTAGTAAGTAAATGAATAAATAAATAATATATCCAGAGAGCCAAGGGTCAGAGATTCTGGGAGATGAAATCTAAACCACCTGTAAGACTATAGTTTGGGAATCGCTGGACTAAGGGAAATGACAGCCTCCCCATCGTAACCATTGTCAACCTGGCACAGAGTTAGTTAGAGAAGTTTGGGAAATTGTTATATCATTTCCAGGGTGGATTCTGGGCTTTACAGTCCAACACATGTAAAGGGCAGCAGGTCTTTGTGTTCCTTTCCAGTTCAATGATTCAATATCTGGACCTGGATATTGGAAACGGATCCACCTTTGTGCCACAAAGGACCAGAGGCTAGAGCCGGACACCTTAGCAACTACACACAAAAGCTGGATTTAATGGACCAGAACCATAAATTCCTCTTTTCCGTCCCGGTTGCTGGTTGAGTGGAATATTTACACTGCAGCCTCCAGGTTTGCGCTCACCTTTCCCCCAACAATGCCTCAGGTCTCAGGGAAATGTGGGTTGTTTTGGTGTGGGTTTTCTTTTTTTAGAGTCAACAACTTCCCGGTCTCACCCATCAGGGTTGAAAATTTGTGAATGTTTTACCCCCATTACGTTATTTTCCTTTTTCAGAAGGCATGCAGGTAAATTGAAAGGAATGATTCCTCTTCTCTCGGCAATGCAAACAATGGGAAGTATCAATTCCTAGCTATTCAAGGACAGGTACAGAGTTTCTATGGCCAATACTCCACATTATATATCTATATATATAAAAGGGTAATGAAATTTCGGCGCAGGACAAAACAACAAAACCACACATCCCAGAAACACTAAACTTGGCAGCACAACCCCTCATCCATGCCTCTACGTTCATACAACAAAAAGAAAAGAAAAATGAAGTCCTAATTAGAGGGAAAGGAATAATTGTTTTTATCCAATTGCTGCCAGTTAGAAGGCTAAGCTCCACCCACTTGGTCTCCTAGCAACCCACTCAGCCCAGGGGACAGGCAGAGTTAGGCCTCACTTAGGCCTCTTCCACACTGCCTATAAAATACAGATTATCAGATTTGAACTGTATTATATGGCAGTGTAGACTCAAGGCCCTTCCACACAGCTATATAACCCATTTATAATCTTAGATCTGCTTTGAACTGGATTATCTTGACTCCACACTGCCATATAATCCACTTCAGTGTGCAGTCAGACACAACTGGACTTAATGTCAGGAGAAAACCTTTACCCTTGGCCTTAACTACCACCAATTCCTCAATACTTTATTTCCCATACCACCAGACTTCGCCACAGCAACGCGTGGCTGGGCACAGCTAGTATCTTTATATGATGCCAAAAGATCCTTAAAATTACGAATAGCAAACCCACAAACAGTGAATGTCCCTACGAAGTTCACCTTGGTCACCATTTCTCCTTCTGATGAATATTTGGAAAAATAAAGTGGTTAAGAGCAAGTCCGGAGGGTGCCGTATAGTATTTCAAGTGTTCAAAGTGGTTATTCGTACATCAAACCTTTCATATTTGTATGCTGGAGATTGTTTTTTTGAATTCTTGTGAACCACTTTCCATTTCAACCACAGAGATAAGAGTAGGGTGGAAATAAATATCGTCATCATCATTGGTCAAATTTGCAGGAATTTTGGGGCTGTAGAGAAAATCGGTTTCTGCTGCAACAATGACCCAGTTTTACAGTCCTTAAGGAAAACAAATTGCAACCTGTCAACGGTCAGCAAGAGGCTTTTTTTCGGTCACCGGGTTCATAGATCGACTCCTCCTCTGACTCAGCACAACATCCCAAGCCGAGCGTGCAAAGCATACATTGGAGGCTGGCAGCAGAAAGGGAGATAAGAACTCACCTGGAGACAATGATAAGGCCCGGCGTTTGCTCTCTGCACAGACACAAACTCCCAGGACAGGTATTTTTACAGTCCAAAGGGGGAAGCTGCTGTGTTGAAAAAGGAGGAAAGGTGAAAGTCATCCATTGCTCCGGCTCCCGGGGAGAAAAAAAAACAACATTGTGGAAAGTTACAACAGGTGGGAACTCACCTGCCAGAGATGGACTATTTCCTAGGCTTAAGGGGGGCGGAGAGGAAATCCCACTTAACTCATCTACACTGTAAAGTTAATTCAGTTTAACATGACTCGAACTGCGATGGTTCAGTGTGATGGAAACCTGAGAGTTGTGGTTTGGTGAGACCAGCGGGACTCTTTATAGTGAAGTCTCAAGATCTTGTAAAACTACATTTTCCAGTGTCGGACTGTTATGGAACCAGTCTTCCTACGGTCACCTCAGGAGCCCCGGTGACGAAGTGTGTTAAAGCGCTGAGCTGCTGAACTTGCAGACCGAAAGGTCACAGGTTCAAATCCCCGGGGGCGGAGTGAGCACCCGCTGTTAGCTCCAGCTTCTGCCAACCTAGCAGTTCAAAAACATGCCAATATGAGTAGATCAATAGGTACTGCTCCGGCAGGAAGGTAACGGCGTTCCATGCAGTCATGCCTATGGCCACATGACCTTGGAGGTGTCTACGGACAACACCGGCTCTTCGGCTTAGAAATGGAGATGAGCACCAACCCTCAGAGTCAGACATGGGAAACCTTTACCTTTATCTTTTACGGTCACCTTAAAATCCAGTATTGATCCAGGGAGCCGGGTTCGCATCCCTGTTCGGCCCGTTCGGCCACCTTGGGAACTTGGGAACTGTGATTGTGCATTACTGTGCAGACAAGGGGAAACTACAAATCCCAGGATGCTATTGAGCCATGGAAGTTAAAGTGGTGGCAAACTGCATTAACTGAATCTCGAACTTCGTTTAGGAAGGAGCGAGGAAAGCTCAAACTTAGTCCAGTAGAGTCTCACTTATCCAACATAAACAGGCCGGCAGAATGTTGGATAAGCGAAAACGTTGGGTAATAAGGAGGGATTAAGGAAAAGCCTATTAAATGTCAAATCACATTATGATTTTACAAATTAAGCACCAAATCATCATGTTTTACAACGAATTGACAGAAAAAAACAGTTCAATACATGGTAACGTTATTTAATAATTACTGTATTTATGAATTTAGCACCAAAACATCTCAATATACAGTAGAGTCTCACTTATCCAAGCTAAACGGGCTGGCAGAAGCTTGGATAAGCGAATATCTTGGATAATAAGGAGGAATTAAGGAAAAGCCTATTAAACATCAAATTAGGTTATGATTTTACAAATTAAGCACCAAAACATCATGTTTAACAACAAATTTGACAGAAAAAGCAGTTCAATACACAGTAATGTTATGTTGTAATTACTGTATTTACAAATTTAGCACCAAAATATCACGATATATTGAAAACATTGACTACAAAAATGGCTTGGATAATCCAGAAACTTGGATAAGTGAGGCTTGGATAAGTGAGACTCTACTGTATTGAAAACATTGACTAAAAAAACATTGGCTACTAACAAATTGACTACAAATAAAGATAGAATTGCATAAAATGAACTTGCAGCAGCAACACTGTCGGAAATTAAATCCATAAAAAGTTCAATCCTTGCTGCCCAGAGAAACAGCTGTGGATCGGGGTGGGAGGCAAAATGTGTTGGATAATCCAGAATGTTGGATAAGCGGATGTTGGGTAAGTCTACTGTACATCTACATGGAGAATGTTGGGGTCACTCAATATGAGCAAAGCGTCATCTACGAAAAAGTTTATTGGGGGATTTCAAGTCCTGTTGCTTTGGCGTCAAAGAACTCTTTCTTGGGCAAATGAGGTTTCACAACTTGTAGAAAGACAACACAATAATCCCAAAGCAAAGCTCAGGGCCGAAGGGAAGCCCTCGAGCACGGACTTCAACCTTTGTAGACCTGGCTGTCGTCACCTGAGATTGAGAGCCCGTTTTCCCGGCTCTTGGGAAAACCCAAAGTGGAGAACTTTGTCTTGACCTTTATAGACCAAGGGACATCTTTGGCTTATCGTCCCTCCCAAAAAGTAGGCTATTTTCCTCATTTTGGAGCATAGATTTAACATTAGTTTTTATCCAACGTTCACCAATGAGGAAATGACAGGAATGTGCAAATTACGGGACGGAGACTAGAATGACAGAAAAGAGATTCCTCCAACACATTAGGAATAATGTTTTGACTATAAGAATGGTCTGACCATCTTAGGAGGGTTGCTGTGAGTCTTTTGGGATGTATGGCCATGTTCCGGAATCTTTCTCTCCTGGCGTTTTGCCCACATCTGTGGCAGGTACATCACAACCTCTGAGGATGCCTGCCACAGATGTGGGCGAAACATCAGGAGAGAATACTTCTGGAACATGGCCATATAGTCCCAAAGACTCACAGCAACCCAGTGTTTCGCTATGAAAGCCTTTGACAACCTCTGAGGATGCCTGCCATAGATGTGGGTGAAACGTCAGGAGAGAATACTTCTGGGACATGGCCATATAGTCCCAAAGACTCACAGCAACCCAGTGTTTCGCCATGAAAGCCTTTGACAACCTCTGAGGATGCCTGCCACAGATGTGGGTGAATTGTCAGGAGAGAAAGCTTCTGGAACATGGCCATACAGTCCCAAAGACTCACAGCAACCCAGTGTTTTGCCATGAAAGCCTTTGACAACCTTTGAGGATGCCTGACACAGATGTGGGCAAAACGTCAGGAGAAAATACTTCCGGAACATGGCCATATAGTCCCAAAGACTCACAGCAACCCAGTGTTTCGCCATGAAAGCCTTTGACAACCTCTGAGGATGCCTGACACAGATGTGGGCAAAACGTCAGGAGAGAATGCTTCTGGAACATGGCCATATAGTCCCAAAGACTCACAGCAACCCAGTGTTTCGCCATGAAAGCCTTTGACAACCTCTGAGGATGCCTGCCATAGATGTGGGTGAAACGTCAGGAGAGAATACTTCTGGAACATGGCCATATAGTCCCAAAGACTCACAGCAACCCAGTGTTTCGCCATGAAAGCCTTTGACAACCTCTGAGGATGCCTGCCATAGATGTGGGCGAAACGTCAGGAGAAAATACTTCTGGAACATGGCCATATAGTCCCAAAGACTCACAGCAACCCAGTGTTTCGCCATGAAAGCCTTTGACAACCTCTGAGGATGCCTGCCATAGATGTGGGTGAAACGTCAGGAGAGAATACTTCTGGGACATGGCCATATAGTCCCAAAGACTCACAGCAACCCAGTGTTTCGCCATGAAAGCCTTTGACAACCTCTGAGGATGCCTGACACAGATGTGGGCAAAACGTCAGGAGAGAATGCTTCTGGAACATGGCCAGACAGCCCGGAAAACATACAACAACCCTGTGATCTCGGCCATGAAAGCCTTCGACAACACCTTTGACAATACATCTTAGGTGTCACAGTTTGAGAATTGGCTTACAACTCCGGAGACCAGGATTCGAATCCCTTCTCAGCTATGGAAACTTAAGGATATCCCAGAGCAAGCCACACTCTCTCAGCCTGAAGAGGAATAAAATACAACCACATTGAACAAATCTTGCCAAGAAAACCCTAACATGGGTCAGAAATGACTCGAATGAACACAACAACACAACAAAGATCCAATAGTCATCTCTTTGCATTAACCGGTACAGTAGAGTCTCACTTATCCAAGCTAGACGGGCCGGCAGAAGCTTGGATAAGCGAATATCTTGGATAATAAGGAGGGATTAAGGAAAAGCCTATTAAACATCAAATTACTATATATACTCGAGTATAAGCCTAGTTTTTCAGCCCCTTTTTTAAGACTGAAAAAGCCCCCCTCGGCTTATACTCGGGTGAGGGTCCCGGTTGGCTTATATTTGGGTCAGCTTACACTCGAGAATATATGGTACATTTATTATTTTTCTCTATTATTATTGGTATTATTACATTTATTATTTTTCTCTATTATTGTTGCTACTATTACATTTATTTTACTCTATTATTATTATTATTATTATTGTTGTTGTTAATACATTTATTATTTCACTCTGATCTTAATAATAATAATAATAATAATAATAATAATAATAATAATAATAATAATAATAAGTTTATTTGTATCCCGCCACCATCTCCCCGGAGGGGATTCGGGGCGGCTCACAGAAATATCAGATACAAAACAATAACAATGTATAATCCATCAATAAATAAAAACATGCACTAGTTATAATATTTAAACAGAAAAATGAAACACACTTACTAAATACATAGAATTAAAAACATTGAGGTTGTAATGATAGATTAGCAAAGAGCACATTATAAGTTGTGAATTATTATTATTATTATTATTATTATTATTATTATTATTATTATGGCATTTATTATTTTACTCTATTTATTATTACTTGTATTATTTTCCTTATTTAGTATTATTATTATTACATGTATTATTTTACTCTGTTATTATTAAAAGGATACATAAGCACATTTACATTGAAGAAGATGAGAATAATGATTTGATCAGAGTTGGACCGTCTTATCTTAAATTAGAGCTTGATGTAAATATTCAAAAACATTTAACCCACTGATGCCTCAATTAATGTCATTTTATTGGTATCTATTTTTATTTCTGAAATTTCCCACGCTTGGCTTATACTTGAGTCAATGTTTTCCCAGTTTTTTTGTGGTAAAATTAAGTGCCTCGGCTTATATTCGGGTCGGCTTATACTCGAGTATATACGGTAGGTTATGATTTTGCAAATTAAGCACCAAAACATCATGTTATACAACAAATTTGACAGACAAAGCAGTTCAATACGCAGTAATGTTATGTTGTAATTACTGTGTTTACAAATTTAGCACCAAAATATCACGATATATTGTAAACATTACTGCACAAGCAGTAATAGTATTAGGGTGGAAAGATAAATCAAAATGGACAGTAAAAAAATGGTACCAATATATGGTGGAGCAAATAGAATTTGAAATTATGAATGTGAAACTAAATGTTGTAAAAACTAATGAAAATAGAACAAGAGAAATGGAAGAAAGATGGACAATGGTAAAGAAGTATATCATGAATCATTCTGGAGATCAAGCCATAAGAAATAAGATACAAATCTATATATATAAAAGAGTGATGGCATCACGGCAGTGGACAAAACAACAAAAGTAAACACCCCACAACCTCGAAAATTGACAGCACAACCCCTCATCCATGCCTCTAGGTTGATACAACAAAAAGAAAAGAAAAATAAAGTCCTAATTAGAGGGAGAGGAATAATTGTTTTTATCCGATTGCTGCCAGTGAGAAGGCTAAGCTCCGCTCACTTGGTCTCCTAGCAACCCACTCAGCCCAGGGGACCCTTTACCTTAACTACCACCAATTCCTCAATACAGTAGAGTCTCACTTATCCAACATAAATGGGCCAGCAGTAGTCATGCTAGGTTTTCTGGCGAATTTTGACACACCAAGCGCAAAAGCTTGCCCATCATTGCCCTAGGTAGCAAGCAGCCAGGCTTTGAAGCAGCAAAGATATTCATTGCAAAACAGCCAGGCTTTGAGGCTGCAAGGCTATTCACTGCTATTCCACCTGGCCAATAAATGATTCCCATAAGCCACAGCAATGCGTGGCCGGGCACAGCTAGTGTTATATAGTATATAGGTTGGAAATGGATTAAGATAAAGATATAAAAATTGTCTCATAAAGAAACGAATATGTAAAAAGAAAACAATCCTCGTGTTGGTGGTGGGAATTGTAAATGTTTTGTATGTCTACGGTATGTATTTTTTGTGTTTTAAAAAATAAAAATTTATTAAAAAAAAAAAGATATATTGTAAACATTGACTACAAAAATGCCTTGGATAAGCCTTTCACCTGGACTATTGGTTCTCCCTCACCAGGATAATCCCGAAAGCCCCATGGCTTCTTGTGAATTGCATACCGGATCCGATAAAGAGGGAATGTTCACACTATGTCCCCGGCCACTCGATTGGGGTTATCAGTCAGGACGCTTGGGAACAGCAAACCCATTAAGCCAATATATTCATCAGCGCTATCGACCGAGAGATTCTGAGAGAGAGAAAACTCCTGTCGGGATTAAAGTCCACACAAAGATTGTCCCAGCCAATGCATTTATTATGCTTTATGTGCAAGTCATTACAAGGTGCAGCTGGGACACCAAATATGCTGTTCAGAGGCCATTGGGAACATTCAGTTACACAATCCTTTGGGGGAATCCTTTGTCGAGAGGTGTTAGCTGGCCCTGATTGTTTCATGTCTGGAGTTCCCCAGTTTTCTGAGTGTTGCTCTTTATTTACTGTCCTGATTTTAGAGTTTTTTAAAATACTGGTAGCCAGATTTTATTCATTTTCATGGTTCCCTCCTTTCTGTTGAAATGGTCCACATGCTTGTAGGCAAATTCACAAACCTGTGGACAAGGCAGGAAGCAGCCAGGCTTTGACTCTGATAGGCCATTCAATGCAATTGCAATATCCACATTGCCTCAAACAGACAAGAGTTCTTTTTTCCCACCCTGGACATTATTCCACACATACCGTATATACTCGAGTATAAGCCGACCCGAATATAAGCCGAGGCACCTAATTTTATGACCAAAAAACTGGGAAAATATTGACTCAAGTATAAGCCAAGAGTGGTAAATTTCAGAAATAAAAATATCGACTCAAGTATAAGCCGAGAGTGGTAAATTTCAGAAATAAAAATATCGACTCAAGTATAAGCCGAGAGTGGTAAATTTCAGAAATAAAAATATCGACTCAAGTATAAGCCGAGAGTGGTAAATTTCAGAAATAAAAATATCGACTCAAGTATAAGCCGAGAGTGGTAAATTTCAGAAATAAAAATATCGACTCAAGTATAAGCCGAGAGTGGTAAATTTCAGAAATAAAAATATCGACTCAAGTATAAGCCAAGAGTGGTAAATTTCAGAAATAAAAATATCGACTCAAGTATAAGCCGAGAGTGGTAAATTTCAGAAATAAAAATATCGACTCAAGTATAAGCCAAGAGTGGTAAATTTCAGAA
This sequence comes from Anolis carolinensis, assembly GCF_035594765.1. NCBI lineage: Eukaryota > Metazoa > Chordata > Lepidosauria > Squamata > Anolidae > Anolis > Anolis carolinensis. Next base: position 5,202,894 of record NW_026943824.1, read on the forward strand.
ATAAAAATATCGACTCAAGTATAAGCCGAGAGTGGTAAATTTCAGAAATAAAAATATCGACTCAAGTATAAGCCAAGAGTGGTAAATTTCAGAAATAAAAATATCGACTCAAGTATAAGCCGAGAGTGGTAAATTTCAGAAATAAAAATATCGACTCAAGTATAAGCCAAGAGTGGTAAATTTCAGAAATAAAAATATCGACTCAAGTATAAGCCGAGAGTGGTAAATAGATACCAGTAAAATGACATTACTTGAGGCATCAGTAGGTTAAATGCTTTTGAATATTTACATCAAGCTCAAATTTAAGATAAGACTGTCCAACTCTGATCAAATCATTCTTCTCATCTTCTTCAATGTAAATGTGCTATGTATCCTTTTAATAATAATATAGTAAAATAATACATGTAATAATAAATAGAGTAAAATAATAAATGCAATAATAATAATAATATCAGAGTGAAATAATAAATGTATTATTATTATTGTTATTATTATTAATAATAATAATAGAGTAAAATAAATGTAAAAGTAGCAACAATAATAGAGAAAAATAATAAATGCAATAATAATAATAATATCAGAGTGAAATAATAAATGTATTATTATTATTGTTATTATTATTAATAATAATAATAGAGTAAAATAAATGTAAAAGTAGCAACAATAATAGAGAAAAATAATAAATGTAATAATACCAATAATAATAGAGAAAAATAATACATGTACCATATATTCTCGAGTATAAGCTGACTCAAATATAAGCCAACCAGGACCCTCACCCGAGTATAAGCCGAGGGGGGCTTTTTCAGTCTTAAAAAAGGGGCTGAAAAACTAGGCTTATACTCAAGTATATACAGTATATATAAACCCCACTTGCCTAGTTTCCAACAGACCTCACAACCTCTGAGGATACTTGCCAGAGATGTGGGTGAAACGTCAGAAGAGAATGCTTCTGGAACAGGTCCAGCTCCTTCAACCTTCTCCATAATTTGCACCCTCTTGTCCTTCTCTGAACCCAATCCATCAGATAAACTATAGAGAAGTGAATGGGTTTGGAATGGGCACCAGCCCAACAGGGCCAGGGATCAATATTGGGTCAGTTCTTGTTTCTGACAAGAGGCTGTAAAAGGGCCATAAAAAAAGATGAGAGACTGTCATAACCGGCACAGAACAATCCTTTAAAAAATATATAGAGGAAACATCCTGTACAGCCCTTCTGTCGGCATAATATACAACCGTAATCACTGCCTCCCATTCGTTTTGTGCCCATTCATCCAACCTCTTCGCTGTCGGATCAAAACATTGAGGCATCTCTATATTGAGTTAATGCAGATTGACAAGACTTTAACGGCCATGGCTTAATGTCATGGGATCCTGGGAGTTACAGTGTGGTGAGGCAACAGCACTTTGGAAGTGCAAGCTAAAAACCTCATCAAACTACAACTCCCAGGATCTCATCGTATTTTTTTATTGTATCAGACGTGACTTGGGAACACACTGAGAGAATTGGCTGTCTACAGAGATGTTGCTCAGGGGATACCCGGATGTGTTACCATCCTGCTGGGAGGCTTCTTGCATGTCCCCGCAAGCTAGAGCTGACAGACAGGAGCTCACTCCGTCTTGCATATTCAAACTGCCAACCTTCAGGTCAGCAGTTCAGCCGGTGCAAGGGTTTAAGCATCCTGCTGGGGGGCTTTTCTCATGTCCCCGCAAGCTAGAGCTGACAGACGGGAGCTCACTCCGTCTCGCACATTCAAATCGCCAACCTTCAGGTCAGCAGTTCAGCCGGCACAAGGGTTTAACCATCCTGCTGAGAGGCTTTTCTCATGTCCCTGCAAGCTAGAGCTGACAGACAGGAGCTCACTCCGTCTCGCGGATTCAAATCGCCAACCTTCAGGTCAGCAGTTCTGCCAGCACAAGGGTTTAATCATTCCGCTGGGAGGCTTCTCTCATGTCCCTGCAAGCTAGGGCTGACAGACGGGAGCTCACCCCGTCTTGCAGATTCAAACCAGCAACATTCAGGTCAGCAATCCAACCTTCAGGTCAGCAGTTCAGCCGCACAAGGGTTTAATCATTCTGCTGGGAGGCTTCTCTCATGTCCCTGCAAGCTAGGGCTAACAGACGGAAGCTCACTCCGTCCCGCGGATTCAAATCACCAACCTTCAGGACAGCAGTTCAGCCGGCACAAGGTTTTAACCATCCTGCTGGGAGGCTTTGCTCATGTCCCCACAAGCTGGAGCTGATAGACAGGAGCTCACCCCATCTCGCAGATTCAAACCACCAATCTTCAGGTCAGCAACCCAACCTTCAGGTCAGCAGTTCAGCCCGCACAAGTTTTAATCATTCCGCTGGGAGGCTTGTCTCATGTCCCCGCAAGCTAGAGCTGACAGACGGGTGCTCACCCTATCTCACGGATTCAAACCGCCAATCTTTAGGTCAGCAACCCAACCTTTAGGTCAGCAGTTCAGCCATTGCAAGGGTTTAACCATCCTGCTGGGAGGCTTTTCTCATGTCCCCGCAAGCTAGAGCTGACAGACGGGAGCTCACCCCATCTTGCAGATTCAAACCCGCAACATTCAGGTCAGCAATCCAACCTTCAGGTCAGCAGTTCAGCCAGTGCAAGGGTTTAAACATCCTGCTGGGAGGCTTTTCTTATGTCGCCGCAAGCTAGGGCTGACAGACGGGAGCTCACCCTATCTTGTGGATTCGAACCACCACCCTGTGATTCCTGCTGTGAAAGCCTTCGACAAAATATTCTTATATTAATCCCTTTCATTTTGGACGGAAATGGGAAGCAGTGCAACGGAGAGAGGAAGACAAAAGCACCGCTCCAATCGATTAAAAGATGGAAAGTCCTGGTCGGTGGTAGTTCTTCTCAGCCTGAAAGCACCAGAATTGTAGAGTTTGATGGAGCGATGTGTCATTGCTAGCCTTTTCGAAGATCTGGGTCATGAGATGAAAGTGAGAAATAATGCCTGATGCATCACTGCCCTTTCCAGCAAAATAAAAATTTGGCCTTAATTGGACTTTTTGGAGAGCGGGCTATAGTTCACTAGGTGAACACCTTCTCCATCCAACCATCCACCAGGCATGGGCAAACTTCGGCCCTACAGGTGTTTTGGACATCAACTCCCACTATTCCTAACAGCCGGTAAGAAAATCCGATAGGCATGACAACTTGCAAAATGTCAACAGCGTCATGCCAATTGAGGATTCCAGTCCAAACGAGAACTTTCCCACTCTGCGGGTTTCTCCCTTCCAGCTGGTTTAGTCTTGATCTGTCTTTAATTCGCTAAAAATATTAGACGCAGCCATGGAAAAAACAGCCCAAAGAGCCCCCCGAGGGTGGAAGACACTTAGTTGAGGAAGAAGCCACAAATCCATTTTGTACAACAGTTTGAAGGCAAGGATTGGAGGAAGATATTTAATACCAATCTGGGCAAAACCAGGGAGAACCAGGATGGATCAATGCTACCATTTGAAACGGCATTATGTCATAGACTCCTATGGCATTAAAAGAGGGCCATTCAGTCCAACCCTTGACCCATAGAATGCAGTTCCGTCCTGTGTTCTATGGGTCTCTACACTGACCATATAATGCAGTTACAATTGACAGTGCAGAAATAATTGACCCCATATTAACACGACGATTCCAATTGAGTCACGGCAATTAAAGCAAGTGCCACACCATATTCATTGTACAGTATGTTGTATCTGTTAACACATTTATGTTTTTATCTATGTGTTTCAATTATATTTGTAAAAAATAAATATTATTTTACGGATTTTACTAAAATATCATCATCATCATCATCATCATCAACAACAACATCCCTATTATTACATCCGTGTTCCTCTGTGCAAACTGGAAGGTATGTCCTCGTCAGAATAGATACTAAACATTTAGTGGCATCATATCTTGGTGACATAAGCTGCATCTACACTGGAGAACGAATGCAGTTTGATACGGCCAGGGCTCAATGTTATGGAGTGATGGGACTTATAGATTATTTAATGCTTAAAGCAGGGGTCCTCAAACTTTTGAAGTGGTGGGCCAGTTCATGGTCCCTCAGACTCTTGAAGGGCCGAATTATCATTTGAAAAACAATACAAACAAATTCCTATGCACACTGCACGTCTTATTTGTAGTGCAAAAAAACCCCCAACAACAATTATTTATTTCTTTATTTACTACATTTATATCCTACCCTCTCACACCCCAAAGGGGACTCAGAGCGGCTTACAAGTTGTATGTACATACAATATATTATATTATTAGCATAGCACAATATTAACATTATATATTACTATATTGTACTATACCACTATACGGTAATATTATTAGTAATATTAAATTTAATATATATAATATATATAATATATAGATTTTTTGAACTCAATCCATGATTTTAACACTTTATCTTGTATGTGGTTTTTTATGACTTGCTTTTATTGTCTGATTGATTGGTTTTATTGTTTTGTTTTTATATTGTTCTGTTCGGGCTTGGCCCCATGTAAGCCGCCCCGAGTCCCTTCGGGGAGATGGGGTGGGGTATAAGAATAAAATTATTATAATATTATTATTATAATGTATAATTAATATTATATTGTATTATTATTAATATTATTATATTGTATGACATTATAATATTATTAATAATATAATATGTACACACAATATATTATATTACTAGCTGTGCCCGGCCACGTGTTGCTGTGTCTGAGTCTGGTGGTGTTGGTCAGTCTACATTAGGTTGTATTTATGCTGTGACCTCCACCTTCTTTATACTCACATTAGTAGTAGTATTTGAAGTCTGTTACCTTCTTCAATTTTTGTGTTGATTGATAATTGCTTGAGATCCCTGTTGTCTTTGGTTTGTTGTTAGTTGTAATGTCTGATTCTGCTGAGTGCGGTTTATATTTTTATTGTGGTACAATAGTCCTTTTTTAGTTTTGCCTGTGTAGGTGTTTATTATTATTGTTGTTGTTGTGGTCATGAAGGTTGGATAAGTTAGATGCTACTGTATTGTTTTTTGGAGGCCCAGTGTAGCACTGACTGGCCTCTCAGCCTCAGTGCCTGGCTGTTTCTTGCCTGTGATGGTGTTGATTCTTATTGTTGTTGTTGTTGTCATTGTTATTATTGTAATTTTTTTTTGGAGGCCAAGTGTGAATGTAGGGATTGGGGAGGTGGATGAGTTGTGTTGTCAAATTTTGTATTTGTTATAGTCACAATGCGTTGTTGTGAGTTTTGTGGGTCCGGATTGTGCTTTTGTGGTGTGGTTGTGTTGCTACAATCGGGAGGGAATGCTTTTATGTTGTGTTGCCAAGTTTCATATTTCTGGGGCATTTAGTTGTGTTGTTATAGTCATGATGCGTTGTTGTGAGTTTTGTGGGTCCGGATTGTGGTTTTGTGGTGTGGTTGTGTTCTTACAACTGGGAGGCAAGGCTTTTGCGTTGTGTTGTCAAATTTTGTATATCTGGGGCGTTTAGTTGTGTTATAGTCACGATGCACTGTTGTGAGTTTTGTGGGTCCGGATTGTGGTTTTGTGGTGTAGTTGTGTTGTTACAACCGGGAGGCAAGGCTTTTGTGTTGTGTTGTCAAGTTTCGTATTTCTGGGGCGTTTAGTTGTGTTGTTATAGTCACGACGCATTGTTGTGAGTTTTATGGGTCCAGATTGTGGTTTTGTGGTGTGGTTGTGTTGTTACAACCTGGAGGGAAGGCTTTTGCGTGGTGTTGCCAAGTTTCGTATTTCTGGGGCATTTAGTTGTGTTGTTATAGTCACAATGCGTTGTTGTGAGTTTTGTGGGTCCTGTGTGGTTTTGTGGTGTGGTTGTGTTGTCACAACTGGGAGGCAAGGCTTTTGCATTGTGTTGCCAAGTTTTGTATTTCTGGGGCGTTTAGTTGTGTTGTTATCGCATGATGCGTTGTTGTGAGTTTTGTGGGTCCGGATTGTGGTTTTGTGGTGTGGTTGTGTTGTTGTAACCTGGAGGCAAGCCTTTTGCATTGTGTTGCCAAATTTCGTATTTCTGGGATGTTTAGTTTTGTTGTTATAGTCACTGCGCAAACAACTTTATCATTTTATATATATAGATTACTATAGCACAATATTGGTAAATGAAAGAACAATACAATATTTAAAAATAAAAACAATTTTAACCAACATAAACCTATCAGGATTTCAATGGGAAGTGTGGGCCTGCTTCTGGCCAATGAGACAGTCAAGTTAAGTAGGATTGTTGGTATTGTATACCTTCAAGTCATTTCAGACTTTGGGTGAGCCTAAGTCTAAAACTGAGGGTGGGGGGCAGGTCAATGACATCTGGCCCCCGGGCCTTAGTTTGGGGACCCCTGGCTTAGAGCTTTATAGGTCTTTCACGTACAGTTTCGTGAGACACTCGCTCTCTTTTGACAGAGCAGTCCTTCTAGAACTGCAACTCCCATCAATCCATAGCATTGAGCCGTGGCAATTAAAGTGGCATCGATCTGCATTCGTTACACAGTGTAGAGCAGTGGTTCCCAACCTTTTTTTTGACCAGAGATCACTTTCCAACATTAGTACCGAACGGGTTACGAATCAGTTTTTGGTCAACTTTAGATTCAGCTTGATTATTTGGGCTGCTGATTCAGAAAAATGCATCGGATAGACCACATCAGCTCTAGTTTCTGATACAGAACATATACCATCCATTAGTTGCCATCTGCTCGCCTACACAAAATCATCTATATATATAAACTAGCTGTGCCCAGCCACGCGTTGCTGTGGCGTTGTCTGGTGGTGAGAAATTGTTGAGGTAGTGGTGGTATTGAGTGTCTGTTGTATGGTTGTCTTTATGTTTAGTATGCATTTGGTTGTTTGTGTACTGTGAAAGTGGTGAGGGTTGAGTGGGTCTATGTCCCTGAGTAGTATTGTATAGTATTTATACGTTGTCCATGTGTTGTGAATGCTTGGATTGTGTCCTGCTGCATAGTAGAAAGGGTTGGGCTGGATGGCCCTTAGGGGTCTCTCCAAACTCTTGTGCCTGTCCCCTGGGCTGAGTAGGTTGCTAGGAGACCAAGTGGGTGGAACTTACCCTTGTAACTGGCAGCAATTGGATAAAAACAATTATTCCTCTCCCTCTAATTAGGACTTTATTTTTCTTTTCTTTTTGTTGTATCAACCTAGAGGCGTGGATGATGGGTTGTGTTGTGAAATTTCGAGGTTGGGGGGCCTGTAGTTTTGTTGTTTTGTCCACTGCCCTGATGCCATCACTCTTTTATATATATAGAAGAGTGATGGAATCCTGGCACCGAGCAAAACAACAAAACTAAACACTCCCCAACCTCGAAATTTCACAACACAATCCATCATCCACGCCTCGAGGTTGAAACCACAAAATATCACGTCACGAACCTCCACAGGGCCTAAAAAACCCCAAAAACCGGAGCTATTCAGTGCAATTCCAATGGGCCACAGCAACGCGTGGCAGGGCACAGCTAGTATTTAATAAACCTCAGCACTATAAGAGGGTTCGAGAGACCAATCGCTCTCGTTGCAACGGTGTAGTAACTGTGAGGTTGCGGACCATATTTTAATTCTTGCAGACCACTGGTGATCCACGGACCACGGGTTGGGAACCACTGGTGTAGAGGCACCCATGGTTTGATTCCCAGCTTGGAGCAATTCAGAGCCAGCTTAAACTGGATTTCTCGTTTTTCAGGTATGTAATGTTATCCGTCTTGTTCTAGAAATAGTTTGTTTTGGGACTTAGTGCTTTGTGCAAGGCCTCGGGGCAGCATTGAATCCTAGCAGCAGAAACTTTTTCTCTCTGGTCAAACTGTTCGGGACATGAATCTGCACCAAGAGTTACACCTGAACAATGCAAGCCCGGCTCCCGAATGTTCAGCAAATTTGAACACCGGCGTTATCTGTCCAAATATTTAGCCTCCTTTTTTTCTCTCTAAAAACTGGGCCAAACTTCACGTTCTGTACTTCGTCTTCTATTATGTCTTCGGCAATCTTCCCACAAGGCTGGGTCGTCGATGTTTGGTCTCCTTTCAGGGTTGCAAAAGGCAGCATTGATTAAAAAAATAAAGGAAAGCAAGCACTGCTTTCCATGCTCAGCAGGTGGAAGGCGGTGTTTTGTATCAGCTTTGATAGGGAGGGCATAATGTGCGACCCAAATGGAGAATAAACAAAAGTACAAAACGAAAACGCAATAATGGAGATGCAGTGGCACAGTGGGTTAAACCAGGGGTCCCCAAACTTTTAAAACAGGGGGCCAGTTCACAATCCTTCGGACCATTGGAGGGCCGGACTATAGTTGGCCACCGAGCAATAATAATAATTAATAATAATAATAATAATAATAATAATAATAACAATTATAATAAAGAGGGTTGGAAGAGACCCCTTGGGCCATTTAGTCCAACCCGCTTCTGCCTCTGTGCACCAAAAGCACAAGCAAAGCACCCCTGACAGATGGCCATCCAGCCTCAATGTTACTATTAATAATAATAATAATAATAATAATAATAATAATAATAATAATAAGGGTTGGAAGAGACCCCTTGGGCCATTTAGTCCAACCCCCTTCTGCCTCTGTGCACCAAAAGCACAAGCAAAGCACCCCTGACAGATGGCCATCCAGCCTCAATGTTACTAATAATAATAATAATAATAATAATAATAATAATAATAAGGGTTGGAAGAGACCCCTTGGGCCATTGAGTCCAACCCCCTTCTGCCTCTGCGCACCAAAAGCACAAGCAAAGAACCCCTGACAGATGTCCATCCAGCCTCAATGTTACTATTAATAATAATAATAATAATAATAATAATAATAATGATGATGATGATAATAAGGAGGGTTGGAAGAGACCCCTTGGGCCATTGAGTCCAACCCCCTTCTGCCTCTGTGCACCAAAACCACAACCAAAGCATCCCTGACAGATGTCCACCCAGCCTTAATAATAATAATAATAATAATAATAAGGGTTGTAAGAGAAGAAGAGACCCCTTGGATCATTTAGCCCAAACCCCTTCTGCCCTTGTGCCGTGGGGGCCGGATAAATAGCTTCAATGGGCCGCATCTGGCCCCCGGGCCTTAGTTTGGGGACCCCTGGGTTAAACCCTTGAAGGTTGCCAGTTCAAATCTAAAAGATGGGGTGAGCTCCCATCTGTCAGCTCCAGCTTGCGGGGACATGAGAGAAGCCTCCCAGTAGAATGGTAACACATCTGGGCATCCCTTGGGCAATGCCTCTGTAGACAGCCAATTCTCTCACACCAAATTCTCAGGTCGCTTCCGACACGATATAAAAAGTGCTATGAAATGCTGGGATTTGTAGTTTGCCCTTTTTGGTGGAGGCATTGCAAGGCCTTGGGAAACTACAACTCCCAGGATTATATGGCACTGAGCTCTGGTCTCTCAACTCCATTCTTTCTACTGTGTAGATGCAACCATAAGAACTTCCTCCGTCTGTATAACGGTGATGCCCTTTCCGTATGGATTTGGTGCTGGAAATTTACTGCATCTCACACATTTCCTTTGTTTCTTCAGGGACTTCCTGGATCACGCGATAAAACTAGACCCGGAGACCTTATTCGTGGCCTTGCAAAGGCGAAAATGTGAGTTAAGCGTTAATTATTATGTGATTAATCAATTGCATCATATACGAACCGATAAAGAGTTCACAAATATTTGGGTAACTGAAAGCTGAGCAAGAGGAAGTGTTACATAACCCTAACTGGAAACAATCTATTATTATTATTATTATTATTATTATTATTATTATTATTATTATTATTATTATTATTTTATGACACAGCAAACAAGATAGACATGCTGGATTTCATATCACAAAATCACTATTATTATTATTATTATTATTATTATTATTATTATTTTATGACACAGCAAACAAGATAGACATGCTGGATTTCGTATCACAAAATCACTATTATTATTATTATTATTATTATTATTATTATTATTATTATTATTTTATGACACAGCAAACAAGATAGACATGCTGGATTTCGTATCACAAAATCACTATTATTATTATTATTATTATTATTATTATTATTATTATTATTTTATTATGACACAGCAAACAAGATAGACATGCTGGATTTCATATCACAAAACCACAAGTCGAACACTTCCCAAGTGTGATGTATTTTCGGATGATGCGCGCAGATCCCAGCAGGGTGGCCTTTTGCAGTTGGCAGATCGTGATTTTGTCAATGTCTATTGTTTCCAAATGCCGGCTGAGATCTTTTGGCACGGCACCCAATGTGCCCATCACCACCGGGACCACCTGCACTGGTTTCTGCCAGAGTCTTTGAAGTTCAATCTTGAGGTCCTGATAGCGGCTGAGTTTTTCCTGTTGTTTTTCGTTAATGCGACTGTCACCTGGGATGGCAACATCAATGATCCAAACCTTTTTCTTTTCCACAACTGTGATGTCTGGTGTGTTGTGTTCCAGAACTTTGTCAGTCTGGATTCGGAAGTCCCACAGTATCTTTGCATGCTCATTTTCCAATACTTTTGCAGGTTTGTGATCCCACCAGTTCTTTACTGCTGGAAGGTGGTACTTGAGGCATAAGTTCCAATGAATCATTTGGGCCACATAGTTGTGCCTCTGTTTGTAGTTTGTCTGTGCGATTTTCTTACAGCAGCTGAGGATATGATTGATGGTTTCATCGGTTTTCTTGCACAGTCTGCATTTTGGGTCATCAGCTGATTTTTCGATCTTGGCCCTGATTGCCTTTGTCCTGATGTCTTGCTCCTGGGCTGCAAGGATCAGGCCTTCTGTCTCCTTCTTCAGGGTCCCATTCGTGAGCCACAGCCAGGTCTTCTATTATTATTATTATTATTATTATTATTATTATTATTATTATTATTATTAATTGCCTTTGTTCTGATGTCTTGCTCCTGGGCTGCAAGGATCAGGCCTTCTGTCTCCTTCTTCAGGGTCCCATTCGTGAGCCAGAGCCAGGTCTTCTCCTTATCAGCTTTTCCTTCAATTTTGTCAAGGAACTTTCCATGCAATGTTTTGTTGTGCCAGCTGTCAGCTCTAGTTTGTAGTGCGGTTATCTTGTACTGATTTTTTGTCTGCTGTGCTTTGAGGAGTTTCTGATTTTGATTATTATTATTATTATTATTATTATTATTAGGTGGTGATTAAGCTCAATGTAAACATATCTGGATAAGAATAAATCCCATTTATTTTGTTATTCTAGCAACGCCAAGAGAGATACATTTTTGTAAGATCTAGGGTAAGCTTTTGTTTAGTTTTGTGCTTTGTTTTATTATGACTCGCTTGTTACTGTATATCACTGTGTTCCCATTAAAATGTTTTCCAATGGCTAACTGTAATTAAATCCAGAATAGAAAGTAGCTACAGAACATATTCATTTAATCCGCAAATACAGTAGAGTCTCACTTATCCAACATAAATGGGCCGGCAGAACGTTGGATAAGTGAATATGTTGGATAATAAGGAGAGATTAAGGAGAAGCCTATCAAACATCAAATTAGGTTATGATTTTACAAATTAAGCACCAAAACATCATGTTATACAACAAATTTGACAGAAAAGGTAGTTCAATATGCAGTAATGCTATGTAGCACTTACTGTATTTACGAATTTAGCACCAAAATATCACGATGTATTGAAAACATTGACTACAAAAATGCATTGGATAATCCAGAATGTTGGATAAGTGAATGTTGGATAAGTGAGTACTGTAATTACATCTTCAAAAGTAAAAGCTGGAAATGTGGAAGGTAGATTGGGCTTCCAGGCCCCATCTGCACTGCCATATAATGTGGTGTAGTTAAACTGCATTATATGAGTCTACACTGACCAAACTGTATTACATAGCAGTGTTGATAGGACCCCAAGAAGCCATTTCGACATCTGTTCAATTTTCCTAATCAGAATTGTTTGTTCCCAGCCCAGCCTTTCCATGTTTGGCACCCAGACTAGTCTCATTTCTCGCCTTGTATCATTTTTCTAGAGCATCACAACCTCCAATTCCTGATATGAGTTGTGAAGGCCAATTTGGGGAAGGCTGAAGTGTGTTGTGGGATTGAGCTTGATGGAATAGATCCAGTCTTTGTGGCCCAGCGAGGGATTGTTTGGTCGGAGCTTATCTGTCCGACGGACTCCATGTTCTTCTCCTTTCATCGGAAGCTGATACGGAGAGGGAGAAGAACGGCTGTTTGCAGGTTAAAGTGACTTCTTGGGGAGATTAAGGACTGTTGCGAAACCCGACGTGGTCAGATGTGTTTTTGTGATGCAAAGAAAGCACATGCGAAATGAAAACAGAGGAGTGGATAAACAAGACTAGAAGAGAGCAAAGGATTTCGGCTCTGCAAAGAGCCAAAGCAATGGGTATTGGAGACCAAGGATATGTCTACACTGTAGAATTAACACAGTTTGACTCCATTTTAACTGCCACGGCTCAATGCTATGAGATCCTGGGAGTTCTAGTTTGGTGAGGTTGCAGAACTCTTTGTCTTTGACTATAGTAACTATTAGTTGTTAAAAGGTGTACCAATGCTACCATTTTTGCCATCGTAAGTCACCAACAGGATGTTAGTAATTGTTAGAATATTTTAAGAGGGGAAATAAGCTCCAAAGCAACTAATTCCACAGTCTCCCATAATGTTTGTCCTATCTGGAGATGCCCATTGTCACCAAAATATGTGAGTCAGAAGTCTGATCTAGACAGTTGTAAGTCACCAACAGGATGCTAATAATAAATAATAATAAACTTTATTTTTATATCCCGCCCCATCTCCCTGAAGGGACTCGGGGCGGCTCACAACAGGGACAAGCCCGAAACAACAACAACATATTTGACATAAACTTAAAACATTCCAACAATACACAAAATAAAATAATGGACAAATACATTAAAATCCAAGCAGATAAAATCAGAGTAATTAAAAGCAAACCAGTGGGGACAGGTTTCATAAAGTGCTGTATCATGGAAATAAGTAACAGTGATAAAGTGCCATATGCTTTTAAAACAGAAAGAAGTATTCTAATGATAGCTCTATTGCTAGTCATTGTTGGGATACTTTGGGGGGAAAGCAGACAATACACAATTTCCTAACACTTTTGTCTTATTTGGAGATGCTCATTGTCACCAAATAATGTGAGCCAGAAGTCTTTACAAGTCACCAAAAGGATGTTGGGCTATTTTAAGAGGGAAAATAACCCTCAAAATATCCAATGCCACATTTTCACAACATACGTATTTCTTCTATCTGGAGATGCCCATTGAGATAAAAAAAAGTGAGCTGGAAGCCTGACATACATCATTGTAACTCACCAACAGGATGCTAGTTATTGTTGGGATAGTTTAAAGGAGGAAATAATATCCAAAGCAGCCAATACCACAACCTCCCAATATGTTTGTCCCAGATGAAGATGTCCATTGTCACAAAAAAAACCTGAATCAAAAGTCCGACTTACATTGTTGCCAGTCACCAACAGGATGCTAGTCATTGTTGTGATATTTTAAGAGGGGGAAATAACTCCTAAAGTAACCAATGTCACATATTTCCAACACATCTGTCCCATCTGGAGATGCCCATTGTCACCAAAACATGAGCTGGAAGTCTGTATGCCATCATAAGTTACCAACAGGGTTCTAGTCATTGTTGGGATATTTCAAGGGGGAAAATAATCCACAAAACAATCAATACCACACTTTCCAAACACATTCGTCCCATCTGGAGATGTAAGTTGTCACCAAAAATGTGAATCAGAAGTCTGATCCTAAACTATTGGAAGTCACCAACAGGATGCTAGTCATCATTGCGATGTTTTAAGAGGGAAAATAACCCTCAAAGTATCCAATGCCACATTTTCACAACATATTTCTTCTATCTGGAGATGCCCATTGAGATAAAAAAAGTGAGCTGGAAGCCTGACATACATCATTGTAACTCACTGTGATGACCCATGGGCCTTGTAGTCCTGCTCAGGACATTGTAATTCCTGATGAAGATGAAAACTTGGGTTTTTTACCTTCCCAGTCTGAACTGGATTCCTCTCAGCCAGATCTTTCCCAGGCAGATCTGGGAACCTTGCACCTGCAAGAAAGTTGTCTCCCAGAAGTATGTCAAACAAGCCCAGAGCCTACTTCTCCCGTATTCTTGCGCCGGGAGTTTTGTAAACAACAGAGAAGTTTGGATTCAGCTTCGCGCAGGAGTGCGAGGATTGCAGCTAAGAATGTGGCCAATTAAGACTGCTTCTCGTGAGAATCTTTGGGGAGTCTCACATCTGGTCTCAGAGTTAGCTTTCGGTTCTGATTCCCAGAGAACTGCTTCGGCGGGAAAGCTAGACTCTATTTAGGTGTTTTACCCGCGTAGTAACTTCGCGGAGTCAATTCGTCAGCCTACGGAGCGAGTTGTGTCTGGACAGCGCGCTCCGAATCAAGCCTCGCTCCTGCTCAAGCCTTGCCTTGCCATCCAGCCTTCGCCTTGCTTCCCAGCCTTTGTTTATCTACGGACTTTGCCTTGTTTCCCAGGATCAATCCTTGCCTTGTTCCACGGATTTATCAAGTTATTCCACGGACCTTGTTCTTGTTCTTAGTTACCTTGTTCCACGTTCAAGCCTTGTTTCAAGTATCAAGTTATTTCCTAGCCTCGCTCAAGTTTCATGGACTAAAGGACCTTGTCATCTCCCCTCACTTTGCCTGGCAAAGTGAGTGTTTCGGTTATTGGATTACAACTTTGGACCTTAATATTTCTTATTGGACATTGCTTTTTTGGACTAATTCTGACCTTTCCTGAAAGGTCTAATTCTGAACTATTTTCTACACTTGTTTTTATTAACTTTATATATTCCTTCAATAAAGATATTAGATAGATTCTGGCCTCTGTGTATGGTTATTGGTGCTCTGCAGCCTGGGTCGTGACAGTTTGACTCCGCCACCCTAAGCACCAATTAACCTCGGCCAGAATGTCTACCGGAGTCGTACCTGGGCCGAGCGGCCAGCCGATTACCTACACCATCGACAAGGAAGAGGTGGACCGAATCCGTGATAAGCTCAATGCACAGGATGGAGAAATAAGGGGTTTGAAGGAACGCGGAGTTCGTCTTCCGGCCATGGCGTTGCCAACCAAGTTTACTGGAGAAGCTTCTAAGGTTCATGTCTTCCGTCGCCAATGTCAAGCTTATCTGGAGGCCCGTGCTGCCGAGTTTCCCCAAGAAGACATCAAAGTGGCATGGGTTTACAGTCTTCTAGACGGGCCAGCGGCCAGCTGGGCGACGGCACTGTTCGACCAAGCCTCTCCACACCTAAGATCAGCGCAACACTTCTTGGACCACCTCAAGGAGACTTGGGGAATCGAGGACAATTTGGAGGCAGCCGGTCACAAACTCCGTCGCCTTTTCCAAGGAGACAGACCTATGTCTCAGTATATAGCCGAGTTCCGAGTGCTGGCCCACAACACCGGCTGGAACGATGTAGCCCTCAGGGGACAATTCCGGGAGGGTCTCAACATTGAAATGCTGGAAGAAATCTCCAAGGTGGATCCTCCCCAGACCCTCGAGGCACTCATTGATCAATGTTTACGGGCTGAAGTCATGATTGCCAACAGGAAACAGTGGGTTCGAGGCCAGGGCAGTAGAGCCGGGGCAAAACCCCCCGCTCCCGCCAGCGTTCAGCCACGTCCGGTGTGGAGACCCCCACCGCCAACCCCATACCCCAGAGGAGGCGAGGAGGTGCCGATGCAGTTGGGCAATGTGCGTCCCAGACTAGATGCCGCCGAGAAGGCCCGTCGTCAACGCTTAAACCTCTGCTGGTACTGCGGGAACGGGGGCCACTTCGCCAGAGAGTGCCCAGCCAAAGGGAAGCCTGCCGCCCGTCTTGCGGCGGCGTCCTCCACGGAGACGAAGGCGTCTGAGCCGACTGGCACACAGCCGGCGGGGGAAGCCAACGACCGGGTGTAGAGAGGCTCGCCAACCCGGTCAAAAAATCCATCCAAGAGCCGCCAACCGGGGTCCTGTTCCTTCTCGTGGTCACATTATGGTCAGCAAAAAGGGGACCCGTCATGATCCACGCCATGATAGACTCTGGAGCTACCAACAATTTCATCGATAGAGAGTATGCCGACTCTCTGGGATTACAATATCATGATTTCAAGAATGCCCGTGTGGTGCAAGCCATAGACGGCCGTCCCCTCAAGACGGGCCCCGTAAGTCAGTGGTCGGAACCCACCAGGATGTGGATAAGGGAACATATGGAAGAGATTTCCTTCTTTGTTACCGAGGTCCCCCATTTCCCTGTGATTTTGGGAATTCCATGGCTGACTCTCCACGACCCTAACATCTCCTGGTCCAACAGAGAACTGCAGTTTGCTTCACCGTATTGCCAAAACCATTGCCTCGTAGCCAAGGTATGCCATGCCACAGACACCGAGCCCATCATCACCTTGCCAAAGAAGTACTCCGAGTATTGGGATGTATTCAATGAGAAAGAAGCCGAAAAATTACCCCCACATAGACCTTATGACTGTGCCATTGACTTGGTGGAGGGGGCCCCGATCCCGCGAGGGCATCTCTACTCCCTGACTGAACCAGAGCAAGAAGCTCTCAGGGAATTCCTAGAGACAAACCTTCGCAAGGGATTCATCAGACCCTCTCAATCCCCAGCCGCCTCCCCAGTGATGTTTGTGAAGAAGAAGTCAGGGGAACTACGCTTGGTGGTGGACTACAGAGCATTGAACAATATCACCAAGCGGAACAGCTATCCCCTGCCCTTAATCTCGGATCTACTGGATCGGCTTCGAGGAGCCAAGGTTTACACCAAGCTGGATCTTCGGGGGGCTTACAACTTAGTTCGCATCAGGGAAGGGGACGAGTGGAAGACCGCCTTCCAGACCAAATTCGGATTATTTGAGTCCCGAGTTATGAATTTCGGTTTATGCGGAGCCCCCGCAACGTTCCAGCATTTTGTCAATGACATTTTTCAGGACTATCTAGACAGGTTCTTGATAATCTACCTGGACGATTTTTTGGTGTTTTCCAGATCACAATCAGAACATGAGAACCACGTCAAAATGGTGTTACAACGATTGCGGGATCATGGACTTTATGCCAAGCTGGAAAAATGCGCTTTTGATCTACAAGAGGTAGATTTCCTTGGTTACCGCATCTCGCCTCTAGGGCTTTCCATGGATCCAGCCAAAGTTTCAGCAGTATTGGAATGGCGGGCGCCAACTAACAAGAAAGAGGTGCAGCGTTTCTTGGGGTTCGCGAACTACTACCGCAAGTTCATTCCAGATTTTGCCCGCTGGTCCGACCCCATCACTAGCTGCATCCGTGGAAAGCAGCCTTTCCGCTGGACTGATCAAGCAGAGAAAGGGTTCCAGCAACTAAAGAAACTATTCACCTCCCAGCCAATTCTACAGCACCCAAATCCTGGAACCCCTTTTGTGGTGCAAGCGGACGCCTCTGATGTGGCAATTGGGGCTGTACTCTTACAACCGGTGGGAGATCACCTCCACCCCTGTGCCTTTTATTCTCGTCAACTAACCACACCAGAGAGGAATTACACCATTTGGGAAAAAGAACTACTGGCCATAAAGGCAGCCTTTGAAACTTGGAGACATTGGCTAGAAGGGGCCAAATTTCCCATTGAAGTCCACACTGATCATCGTAATCTAGAACATCTAAGAACTGCCCGCAAACTAAATCAGAGGCAGCAACGTTGGGCTTTATTCTTTGAACGTTTCAACTTCCAGATCCATTATGTGACCCCAGCCCAAACCAAGCAAGCAGACGCCCTGTCACGTAAACCGGAATACGCTGCAGGACGCAAGGAGACCTTTGAATCCCAACTGCTACAACCTGAGAACTTTGCCACGCTCACGGTGGGGAACACCAAATCCATTCCCATTGGTTCAACTTCCCCTACTCCAGGACCCATCTGTGCTCAAGAAATCAGGGCTAGTCAGCAAGCAGATGCCTGGGCGCAGGACCAACTTCGCCAAGGTCTGCATTTCCCCTTTTCGCTTAAAGATGGGCTGCTCTGCTATAGAAATCATGTTTATATCCCACCCGGACCGGGCAGGGAAAAAGCGCTTCGTCTGTGTCATGACTGCAAACCAGCAGGACACTTCGGACTATTTAAAACTATGCATTTGATCCTAAGGGATTTTTGGTGGCCCAAGATCCGCAAGGATGTGGAAAAATATGTCAACACCTGCCCAGTATGCCAGCGCTCCAAGATACGAAGGGAGAAGCCCTCAGGGCTTTTACACCCCCTTCCTACCCCATCTCGCCCATGGGAAATAATTTCCGCGGATTTCATCACTGACCTACCACCTTCCTGTGGATTCACCACGATCTTAGTGGTGGTGGACCTATTCACCAAGTTAGCCCATTTCATTCCCTGCGAAGGCCTCCCCACGGCCAAGGAAACTGCGGATCTATTTCTTCAACATGTTTTCAGACTACATGGATTGCCCAAGAGTTTAGTCACAGACCGTGGATCTCAATTCACCTCTCGTTTTTGGAAGGCACTACAAAAACTATTGGGCATAGACTCTCGCTTATCTTCAGCTCATCATCCCCAAACAGATGGGCAAACGGAGCGCACCAATGCCACTTTGGAGCAGTATCTTCGCTGTTATGTAAACTATCAACAGGACAATTGGGCTTCTCTGTTACCACTGTCTGAGTTTGCCTACAACAATGGAGTTCAAGCTTCTACAAAAGAAACGCCGTTCTTTGCAAACTACGGCTTCCATCCACGTTTCTTCCCCCCTGTCATTGAAACTTCAGAGGTTCCCGCAGCAGAGGATTGGCTGCAGGAACTCACAGCGGTGCAACAACTTTTGCTCCAGCAACTGGATCAAGCCAAGGAGGACTATAAACGCCACGCTGACAAACATCGCCAGCCGGGCCCCGAAATCAAGGTAGGAGATCGGGTTTTCCTGTCCACTCGCTTTCTGCCCTCCCACCGCCCTTGCCGGAAGTTAGATGCCCGTTTCATTGGTCCCTATCCAGTGGTGGCGCAATTAAACCCCGTGACTTTCAAACTCCAACTTCCGCGTTCAATGCGCATTCACCCAGTGTTTCACCGTTCCCTGCTCCTTCCGGCGGATGGTGTGCGACCTGATACAGACCAACCGGCCCCCCCTCCTGTTTTGATGAATGGGGAGGAGGAGTTCGAGGTTGAGGACATTTTGGATTCTCGCTTTCACCGCCGCCGCCTACAATATCTCATTGACTGGGTGGGTTTTGGCCCTGAGGAACGCTCTTGGGAAGACGCCTCCACAGTCCATGCTCCTGATCTAACCCGTCGCTTTCATCAGACCTATCCCACCAAACCACGACCTCGCGCCTCGGGGAGAGGGCCCCAGTTTGGGAGGGGCCTTGAGGAGGGGGATAGTGTGATGACCCATGGGCCTTGTAGTCCTGCTCAGGACATTGTAATTCCTGATGAAGATGAAAACTTGGGTTTTTTACCTTCCCAGTCTGAACTGGATTCCTCTCAGCCAGATCTTTCCCAGGCAGATCTGGGAACCTTGCACCTGCAAGAAAGTTGTCTCCCAGAAGTATGTCAAACAAGCCCAGAGCCTACTTCTCCCGTATTCTTGCGCCGGGAGTTTTGTAAACAACAGAGAAGTTTGGATTCAGCTTCGCGCAGGAGTGCGAGGATTGCAGCTAAGAATGTGGCCAATTAAGACTGCTTCTCGTGAGAATCTTTGGGGAGTCTCACATCTGGTCTCAGAGTTAGCTTTCGGTTCTGATTCCCAGAGAACTGCTTCGGCGGGAAAGCTAGACTCTATTTAGGTGTTTTACCCGCGTAGTAACTTCGCGGAGTCAATTCGTCAGCCTACGGAGCGAGTTGTGTCTGGACAGCGCGCTCCGGTTCAAGCCTCGCTCCTGCTCAAGCCTTGCCTTGCTATCCAGCCTTCGCCTTGCTTCCCAGCCTTGTTTATCTACGGACTTTGCCTTGTTTCCCAGGATCAATCCTTGCCTTGTTCCACGGATTTATCAAGTTATTCCACGGACCTTGTTCTTGTTCTTAGTTACCTTGTTCCACGTTCAAGCCTTGTTTCAAGTATCAAGTTATTTCCTAGCCTCGCTCAAGTTTCATGGACTAAAGGACCTTGTCATCTCCCCTCACTTTGCCTGGCAAAGTGAGTGTTTCGGTTATTGGATTACAACTTTGGACCTTAATATTTCTTATTGGACATTGCTTTTTTGGACTAATTCTGACCTTTCCTGAAAGGTCTAATTCTGAACTATTTTCTACACTTGTTTTTATTAACTTTATATATTCCTTCAATAAAGATATTAGATAGATTCTGGCCTCTGTGTATGGTTATTGGTGCTCTGCAGCCTGGGTCGTGACACTCACCAACAGGATGCTAGTTATTGTTGGTATATTTTAAAGGAGGAAATAATATCCAAAGCAGCCAATACCACAATCTCCCAATATGTTTGTCCCAGCTGAAGATGTCCATTGCCACAAACAAAAAAATCGAGTCAGAAGTCCGAGCTACATTGTTGTAAGTCACCAACAGGATGCTAGTTATTGTTATGATATTTTAAGGAAGAAAATAATTCCTAAAGTAACCAGTACCACATTTTTCCAACCCATTTGTCCCATCTGGAGATGCCCATTGTCACTAAAACATGTATGTATGCCATCTTAAGTTACCAACAGGATTCTAGTCATTGTTGGGATATTTCAAGGGGGAAAATAATCCACAAAACAATCAATACCACACTTTCCAAACGAATTCATCCCATCTGGAGATGTAAGTTGTCACCAAAAATGTGAATCAGAAGTCTGATCCTAAACTATTGGAAGTCACCAACAGGATGCTAGTCATCGTTGAGATGTTTTAAGGGGGGAAATAACCCCCAAAGTATCCAATACTGCAACTTTCCAACATGTTTGTTTCATCTGGAGATGCCCATTGTCACCCTCGACCAGTTGTGTGTTCAGTTTCTACACATGACAGAGTCACACACGTGTTAAGCAACTTCCCTGCGAATCAGTAGCGCAAAATCAATTTCCAAAATAGCTCAAGGAGTCTCTCTGCACAATACGTCTTACATTTCTATGATTTTCACGTTCCCCGCTTGGGTTCTAATTTCATTTCATTTTTTCCCCTCTCCATCCCACACTAATAAGCCTTTCCCGGGCCTGTGAATAGCTCCAGGTGGGTCACAGCAAGGGACCTGCACATTGCTTGCTATATTTTATTTCAGAAAAGAAATCAAATCAATACAATCTCTCGTTCTTTTTGTCGAAGGCTCGCCTCTTCTCGCTCCTTGCGGAGGCTTTTCACGTGGCAACTCTTTTCTGCCCCCGGCTAATTCTTTCTTATCAATTTGGACTGTTTGGTAAATATGGAGAATATCTCGATTATTCCCGTATTAGAGATTATGAAATGCAAGGATGATGGGAAATTACAGTGGCAGCAAAAAAGGAAGTCAACATCTAAGTAAATGTTTTTTTCCTGGACGTTTGCAGGTAAATATTCACATCCGAGGGTGAACTGATAATAGATGTGGCTTTGTTCATTTTTGGGAAATCCCTTTTGGGTTTGTTGGTCATTTTCTGGCATGAGGTAGGCAGAGTTTTATCTGGAGCAAAAGCTTTTCAACAACAACAACAACAATAACAACAACAACAGGACCAGAGGTGTCCTCTGTATTATATAGGAAGATAACGTGGATTATACTACAGCATTGACATAAGAGATTGCAGTACCTGTAGAATATTATGGAAATGCAACTTAATTTTAATACAGTAGAGTCTCACTTATCCAACATTCTGGATTATCCAATGCATTTTGTAGTCAATGTTTTCAAAACATCGTGATATTTTGGTGCTAGATTTGTAAATACAGTAATTACTATGCAGCATTACTGCCTATTGAACTACTTTTTCTGCCAAATTTGTTGTATAACATGATGCTTTGGTGCTTAATTTGTAAAATCATAACCTAAGGCTTCTCCTTAATCTCTCCTTATTATCCAACATATTTGCTTATCCAACGTTCTGCCGGCCCGTTTATGTTGGATAAGCGAGACTCTACTGTACAAGGAAAAAAACCTACTTGATAGTAATTATGTGACCCTCTGGATGGCAACTCCCAGCATTTCTCATTGATGGCTATGCTGATAGAGGATGATGAGAGTTGTAGTACAACTGGAAAACTGCCTGAAAAGTAAAAGTAAAAAGTGTCTTAGCGCACATCCAAACTAATTGAAAAGTCCCAGATTTTGTTCCCGTTCTTTCCTTCTGGTGTGTATCTATACTATAGAATTAACCTAGTTTGACACCACCATGGTGTAATGTTATTGAATCTTGGGAGTTGTAGTTTTGCAAGGTCTTGAGCCTTCCTTGCCAATGATCGCTGGTGTCTTGCCAAATTACAGATCCCAGGACTCCATGGCTTGAGTGATGGAAGTTCAAGTGGTGTCAAGCTGTATTAATTCTACAGTGTAGATGAACCTTTGCACACTCAGCAACACTTGTGTTCCTGGGTTCATTGAGTTGAGCCAAAAGTGAAAGCCAAGAATCACTGAGATCTAGCTGTATGGTGATCTACGCCTCCCGTTGCCCTTTGTGCCGCCTTTTGTGGTCCATTGCACTGTGTTATGGGCCCATGCGCCGAACCCGTTCACCCCATCTACAGTAAACAGCCATTGAAGCATGTGAATAATGAATGTTTAAGCACAACAAAGTCCATGTTATGGGGAAACCGTAGCAGAAGCACCGGGCAGAAACGTTCCGATATTTCACAAATAAGAACTGTGACAAATGAAGCCATGATGTGTGGACATCTTGGTGTAGGAATACACAACTATAGAAAGATGTCTATCCAATCACTGTTCAAAGACCACCAAAGATGGAGAGTTGATCATCCTCCAAAACCATTTATTTCACTCCGAAGCAGTTCTTTGTTTAGGTGGTCTCGTATAAATTCCCTTTAAGACCCGGAGAGTTCCCAACTGCAGGAATTATTCCCTTTTTGACTCAGTAGGTTAAATCCCTCCTTGGTCGGAACGGCCCAACGTCTTAATGCCAGGCAGCTTTCATATCATGGGGTTGCAAAAGCCAAATTTGGAAGCGACCCCCAGGATTGATCAATACTATTTTGAGAACTAAAGGGATAATCTGTGCTCTTTTGGGCACTTATGTAACCCCCCTTTCCAAAAAGAGTAGGAATAAGTCTCATTAAGAAATCCGCCCCAACGTCCAACTGACTCTCCTGTCGGAAGCGGTTTGCTAATGGCGCCGATGATGCCCCTTTCGCCCAGCAAATCTCTCCTTTGAAGGGTGCCAGATCTATTTCTTTGGCTGCCAGGTTGGAAAATAGCATGAGGGTCAGGCATTAAGGCTTAGTGTTGAACTTAACCTGGCTTGGAGGTATTCTGTTTCCCTTTGGAGACTTACGGAAAGTTATATCATCAGATTTTCCCACACGTTCAGACCTAGTCTGGTAAACTTCCACGGACCATGTTTTGCTCGATTATCCTCCCAATTTCTCCAGCCAGACCTTGAGGCCACCTTGTTTAGAGAGGGCCACTCTCCAATTTTTAAGAGATGGGTGTTTGGCATTGAAATGCCCTCAATGTATTACTACGAATGCCCCAGTTCTCAAACACTCTGATTCGTTCGAAAAAATGCTGCACTCAGAGCTCAGACAGTGATGTATTTTGGTGTCGATGTTGGCTTTTGTGGAGAGTTAATATATAATACTCCTGCCAACCAATAATAATAATAATAATAATAATAATAATAATAATAATAATAATAACAACAACAACAACTTTATTTTTATACCCCGTCTCTATCTCCCCAAAGGGAACTCAGGGCGGCTTACATGGGGCCAAGCCCAAATAAAAACAATAGCAATATAAAACACAACAATAGACACAAAACATGCACAATTATAAAATTTAAACATTAGCCAATAAAAACAATGACAAGAACTAATAAAAACATGGATTAAAATGGAGAGGTTGTAAAAGTAGACTGGGTAAGGTGCATCATATAAATATTGTAAACACGAGGTGACTGATAAAGTGCTGCAAATTCTTGAAAGTGCAAATTGGGATGGGAATAGACCCTGTGTCTATATTAAGTTGACAAAGGTAGAAAGTACAAACCGGTACAAGAATGGTCACCTAGCAGTTCGAAAACATGCAAATGTGACTAGATCAATAGGTACCGCTCCGGCGGGAAGGTAATGGCGCTCGATGCAGTCATGCCAGCCACATGACCTGGAGATGTCTTTGGACAACGCCGGCTCTTTGGCTTAGAAATGAAGATGAGCACCAACCCCCAGAGTCGGACACGACTGGACTTAATGTCAGGGGAAACTTTTACCTTTACCTTTTTAATATATAATAATAACTAAACACAGCTGTCTATTCTAAACAATATCTGAAAAATATGCACCACGATAAAGGTTCAAAGCATAGAACACAATATGTATATTAGAGCATCATATACATAATAATGTTAACAATAATAATACAAATAATAATACAACTGATGACCAAATTCAGTCAGCTGTAGAGGCACACAGTCGTAACTTACAGAGTATAAAGATTTATAGACTCCAATCATCCAGATTTAAATGCTACACAGAGCAGTTTTCAGTATAGAACATATATCAAACATATATCAACAAGACTCCAACTAAAATTTGTTAGTGACACAGTATGTGTACATTCAGTCTCTCCAAAATGGTATGTGATAATATGCTGAGAAACTAAATATATCAGTATACAAATCAATTGACTCAAACCTGGCTTGGAGTCAAAACAAATCAAAGTCTCTGTAGTCTTGGAGCAGTTCTATAGGACTCCTCAGGTTGTAAATAAATTCAATTAGCCGTAGCTTCAGTTTGTTGACAATAAATTTTTTCAGAGATAAGCTTCCAAATAGGGGGACAGATGTTGCAGTCGTGTATTTCGGTGTCGATGTTGGCTTTTGTGGAGAGGTGGCTGCCCAGAAGATGGAAATGTTCAACATTTTCTAGTGTTGCACCATTAAGCTGTATTTCTGACATTGCAGAGGGATTGGTTGGTGCCTTTTGCTGGTAGAGGAGCACTTTTGTTTTCTCGATATTCAGTGAGAGGGCAAGCTTTTCATATTCTTCTCCAAAAGGGTTCTTGGTGTTGATTCCATGTTTTTAGGTTAACTTTAAGCCCCTTTTGCTGTCCACTGACATTCTGTTTTCCATTTTTGAAAACTTGTAACTTTTCTTCTGAATGAGCACAGGCAACGCTATCGTCAGCATATTGTGTGGCTCCTGATGGTGCAGCGGATTATACCACTGAGCTGCTGAAATTGCTGTCCGAAAGGTCAGCGGTTCGAATCCTGGGAACGGGGTGAGCTCCCGCCATTAACCCCAGCTTCTGCCAACCTAGCAGTTCGAAAACATGCAAATGTGAATAGAGCAATAGGTACCGCTCCGGCGTGAAGGTAATGGCACTCCATGCAGTCATGCCAGTGGCCACATGATATTGGAGGTTTCTATGGACAACGCAGGCTCTTCAGCTTAGAAATGGAGATGATAATGATAATAGTAATAAGATAATAATAATGATTTCAGCGTTCAAAAGAACAGGTACAAAATGGGTCCAGTCAGCTCAAATTATGGCCTGATGAACTTCTTCATCGACGTCTGAGAGTTTTAATTTTAACGGTAACAAAAAGAGATGGACCATGAAAACAGGATTATCTGCCACTCTTATGTGATTGCTTTTGCCTAGAAAAAAGTAAGGCAAAAGTGGACAAAGGTGGTACGGTATGTTACAGGATCACTGTGGAATAAGGCCGGTTGTGTTCGATGTCCATCCAGGAAGATATTTTGGATTGAGCCCTTTCACCCCAGGGTAGCTGAATTCATAGCGAGTAAGTATCAGCATCTCCTTCAGCATTTCAGAAATGGAGACCAAGAGATGTGCTTTGACCAAGTAGCAGCAGAATGTGGTCAGGATGGCAACGCTGCTATTGATTCCACCTAGAATCGCATTGGCTTTTTTTGCTGCAGCATCACACTCTTGACTCATGTTGTTAGCAATTTAATAAGCTCCCTTTCACGTGTTTCCAAGTCAAGTGTGCCCCATCCTAGGCAATTAGTTTGTATTGTCTATATGTAGTACCTTACGTTTCTCCCTGTTGAAATCCATTTTGTGAGTTTGTTAGTGCAAACGTAAACAGCCTCGCCATGACCTCCTTCCCAAGATTGAAAAAGGAACTGGCTTTATTGTACAGGAGCCCTGCCTTCCTCCCATCTCATTTGGGCAGATAAACAATCCTATTTATGAACAGACGTGTTCACAAAGGAAAGAGCAACATGGCTCTCCGGTCTCCGTATCAGCCAAGCCATGGCCCGTTTCCTCTCCGCTGAACCACATTCGAAGCAATTAGCAGCCTTATTTCCTCCCCTCTGCTATTTCACAGTGGTTACGCTTCAATTAAAAGCCAAGGAGTGGAAACAAAGTGAAAGGAAAGGAAAATTGATGTGCTACAAACGCTTCGGTAAAACAAGACCAAATAGGCTGCAAACTCATTCCGTCTCCAGCAAGAACACACAGCGTCAACAAAGGATGGGGACAAGGTGTTTCAGCGCCAAGCCACACAGCCTTGAAAGCTTTATTTCCATTTTATGTCTCATATTATTTTCATGGCTTGCATGCCCTTCACCTGTCCAGGATTGAATTCTCCCATTCTGCTTTTCCGGCTGCATTTAAATTGCCTCGGTTTCTCTCTCTGCCTCCCGCTTTGCCTTCAGCTAAGTTCAGTCGCTGCAAAAGAAGTCAATGCTTTAGGCAAAAGCAAACTGCTGCAAAGTCTCCGAGCTTGGCTTTTGTTTCCTATCAATAACCCTGACCATGTTTTGACATTGCTTGGCTATAAGCATCCTGGCTTGCTGTGAGTTTTTCAGGATGTATGGCCATATTCTAAGAGCATTCTCTTCTGACGTTTTGCCTGCATCTATGGCAGGCATCCTCAGAGGTTGTGAGGAATAAGCATCTTGTTTACTCATCTGTGAAATGATGGGAGAGTATGGGTATCTGTTCTATGTGCTGTTGAAGGCTTTCATGGCCGGGATCACAGGGTTGTTGTATGTCTTTCGGGCTGTGTGGCCATGTTCCAGATGTATTCTCTCCTGACGTTTCGCCCACATCTATGGCAGGCATCCTCAGAGGTTGTGAGGAATAAGCATCCTGTTTACTCATCTGTGAAATGATGGGAGAGTATGGATATCTGTTCTATGTGCTGTTGAAGGCTTTCATGGCCGGGAACACAGGGTTGTTGTATGTCTTTCGGGCTGTGTGGCCATGTTCCCCACTTGAACATCAGGAAGAACTTCCTCACTGTGAGAAGGGCTGTTCGACAGTGGAACTCTCTCCCCGGGGCCGTGGTGGAGGCTCCTTCTTTGGAGGCTTTTAAGCAGAGGCTGGATGGCCATCTGTCGGGGGTGCTTTGAATGCGATTTCCTGCTTCTTAGCAGGGGGTTGGACTAGATGGCCCATGTGGTCTCTTCCAACTCTACTATTCTATGATTCTATGATTCTATGTTCCAGAAGTATTCTCTCCTGACGTTTCGCCCACATCTATGGCAGGCATCCTCAGAGGTTGTGAGGCATGGTATCTGTTCTTCCCACCTACCCATGGTTCATTTAGGGACATCTTTACAGAAGATGATGCCCAACTTTTTTAGGCTACAGATGGAGACGGGATGACAATCCTCCTTAGGGCACGCTTGCATTTCCATTCTTGGCACTCGGATTCGAATTCAGCCTTTCCGGAGGGGAGACTGCAGGTTGGCAACGTCCCCAGCATCTGGGATGCAAATTGGGAGGATGAGTTCAACCAAGAAGATGGAGAGATACCGTATATACTCGAGTATAAGCCGACCCGAATATAAACCGAAGCACCTAATTTTACCACAAAGAAACTGGGAAAATATTGACTCCAGTATAAGCCAAGCGTGGGAAATTTCAGAAATAAAAATACATTAATTGAGGCATCAGTAGGTTAAATGTTTTTGAATATTTACATCAAGCTCAAATTTAAGAGAAGACTGTCCAACTCTGATCAAATCATTATTCTCATCTTCTTCAATGTAAATGTGCTTATGTATCCTTTTAATAATAATGTAAAATAATACATGTAATAATAATAATAATAATAATAATACAGTAGAGTCTCACTTATCCAATATAAACGTTGGATAAGCGAATATGTTGGATAATAAGGAGGGATTAAGGAAAAGCCTATTGAACATCAAATTAGGTTATGATTTTACAAATTAAACACCAAAACATCATGTTGTACAACAAATTTGACAGAAAAAGTAGTTCAATACGCAGTAATGTTATGTTGCAGTAATGCTATGTAGTAATTACTGTATTTACGAATTTAGCACCAAAATATCACGATGTATTGAAAACACTGACTGCAAAAATGCGTTGGATAATCCAGAACATTGGATAAGCGAGTGTTGGATAAGTGAGACTCGACTATACCGTCCTTTGGAGTTTTGCAGGTAAAAAGGTAAAGGTTTTCCCCTGACGTTAAGCCCAGTTGTGACCAACTCTGGGGGTTGGTGCTCATCTCCATTTCTAAGCCAAAGAGCCGGCGTTGTCCGTAGACACCTCCAAGGTCATGTGGCCACTGGCATGACTGCATGGAGCGCTCTTACCTTCCTGCCGGAGCAGTACCTATTGATCTACTCACATTGGCATGTTTTCGAACTGCTAGTTTGGCAGGAGCTGGGGCTAACAGTGGGCGCTCAAGCCGCTCCCGGGATTTGAACCTGGGACCTTTTGGTCTGCAAGTTCAGCAGCTCAGTGCTTTAACACACTGTGAGTTTTGCAGACTCACAGAGGGGAAAAAGCTGTGTTTGCATATAATGTATATACATTGCAAACCGATTCCTCGGGGAACATGGAGCTGGTTTCCAACACAGAACGTCCCTTGTTTTGCTAAAGGTCAAACGCTCATGTCAGCCGTTGTGCCTTTAACGTGATTCGGTGGGAAGAGAGAAAAACCTTCTCCGCAAGGACTTGGGTGGGGGACATGGGATTCCAGGCAGGCAAAATAAACCAAGGGGCTATATGTTCCTGGGCTGGAGAGAAAACCCACGTACGCACATTGGAAAGGTACACAGAGTACATGGGAACCAGAGAAGGGCAGAGTGCGGCGGAACTAAATCCACTTGATGGTGATATGGGGAGACAGAGGGGGCGAGGAAGACCTTGGAGGGGAAATGGAAATGCATCTACACTGTACAATTAATGCACTTTGTTATCACTTGAACTGCCATGGCTCAAGGCTATGGGATCCTGGGAGTTTGCACTCTTGGACCAAGAAGGCTCAAGATCTGTAAAACAGCAGCTCCCGTGATTCCACAGCATTCAGCCATGGCAATGTTCAAGTGGCACCAAACTGCATTAATTCTTCAGTATAGATGCACCCGCAGAGAAGAACATAAACGGGGTCTTTTTATATACTCATTAATCTAAATTTTTGCAGCCTTTTGGGGTCGGTAATATTAAAGATGAACCCGCTCCACTAAAAACCAAAAGTGCATTTAATAATAATAATAATAATAATAATAATTATTATTATTATTATTATTATTATTATTATTATTATTATTATTATTATTATTATGCCTCAAGTACCACCTGCCAGCAGCAAAGAACTGGTGGGATCACAAACCTGCAAAAGTATTGGAAAATGAGCACGCAAAGATACTGTGGGACTTCCGAATCCAGACTGTCAAAGTTCTGGAACACAACACACCAGACATCACAGTTGTGGAAAAGAAAAAGGTTTGGATCATTGATGTTGCCATCCCAGGTGACAGTCGCATTGAGGAAAAACAACAGGAAAAACTCAGCCGCTATCGGGACCTCAAGATTGAACTTCAAAGACTCTGGCAGAAACCAGTGCAGGTGGTCCCGGTGGTGATGGGCACATTGGGTGCCGTGCCAAAAGATCTCAGCCGGCATTTGGAAACAATAGACATTGACAAAATCACGATCTGCCAACTGCAAAAGGCCACCCTACTGGGATCTGCACGGATCATCCGAAAATACATCACACAGTCCTAGACACTTGGGAAGTGTTCGACTTGTGATTTTGTGAAACGAAATCCAGCATGTCTATCTTGTTTGCTGTGTAATAATAATAATAATAATAATAATAATAATAATAATAATAATAATAATAATAATCATCTTTATTTTTATATCCCGCCCCATTTCCCCGAAGGGACTTGGGGCGGCTCACAACAGGGACAAGCCCGAACGACACAACATTTTTGACAAAACTTAAAACATTTCAACGATACACAAAATAATATAATGGACAATACATTAAAATCCAAGCAGATAAAATCAGAGTAATTAAAAGCAAACCAGCAGGGACAGGTTTCATAAAGGGCTAGATCATGGAAATGAGTAACAGTGATAAAGTGCCGTACGGTTTTATAAACATAAAGAAGTATTCTGATGACAACTCTATTTGGTTGCAACTCCCATCAGCCTTAGCCAGCCCTAACAATGGTGCTGGGAGTTATCGTCCAGCAGTTTCAGAATATAGTTTCATGCCCTTTCAAATATCCCAATTTGGCAAAGAGTCCCAATTAATCCTCTGCCAGCCCACTGTTTCAGGCTGCTTTTAAAATGTCCTGGCTTCTCTCTCCTCTCCCTTTGTGCTCTGCTTAATCCCACTGCTGCAAACCGAGTTCAAAGTGCAAACATTGTCCATTAATTCAGTGGAAGAATAGACAAAAAGGTGCCTTCCCAGTCACTTCAAGCAAAAGCAAAGTTGCATTCTCTCCAAGCTTTTGCTCATATATAACTTTGGCCACAGTCTCCAGTCGCTCGGCTATATTTGCCCTGATTTTCCTCCACAAAAGGCCAGTGTAAATGGGATCGAATCGAGCTCTCTAATAGGGAAATATCGCTTATTTCCAGGCTCTCTTCCTGCAATGCCATCTCCATGGCAGCGGTCCCAAATCTGTGCTTTTCTTCTGTACAGACTCATTACCGAACCTCTCTTTTTGAGGGTACATCAAGAACTCCAATTACGGAGTAATCGAGCCAAACCGAATCCCAAGCGGTTGCAAAGGGGATTCACCATCTGTCCCCAAAGTGTTCCCAATCCGAGTCCCGGAGAGGAAGAATCCCTTCTTGCAAATGCCAAGTGATTTGATATTAATGGCCAAGAAATACATGCAAATGCCCCCGAGGGTTTTAATCGCGGTTGCCAAGAGAACATTGGCTAATGGCACTTTAATTGGGCTGTAAACGGTTGTATCTGGAGGCACACATGCTGGCGGCGCATCAAGGAGCCCTCGGTGGGATTCATAGTGTTCTCTGTGTATCTCTGCCTTCTATTCCAGACTGCATCTACACTTGTTGAATTCATCTAGCTTGACACCACTTTGAAACCGCCGCGACTCAATGCGATGGGATCCTGGGAGTTAATAATAATAATAATAATAATTTTAAAAATCAGCTGATGACCCAAAATGCAGACTGTGCAAGGAAACCGACGAAACCATTGATCATATCCTCAGCTGCTGTAAGAAAATCGCACAGACAAACTACAAACAGGGGCACAACTATGTGGCCCAAATGATTCATTGGAACTTATGCCTCAAGTACCACCTCCCAGCAGCAAAGAACTGGAGGGATCACAAACCTGCAAAAGTATTGGAAAATGAGCACGCAAAGATACTGTGGGACTTCCGAATCCAGACTGACAAAGTTCCAGAACACAACACACCAGACATCACAGTTGTGGAAAAGAACAAGGTTTGGATCATTGATGTCGCCATCCCAGGTGACAGTCGCATTGACGAAAAACAACAGGAAAAACTCAGCCGCTATCAGGACCTCAAGATTGAACTTCAAAGACTCTGGCAGAAACCAGTGCAGGTGGTCCCGGTGGTGATGGGCACATTGGGTGCCGTGCCAAAAGATCTCAGCCGGCATTTGGAAACAATAGACATTGACAAAATTATGATCTGCCAGCTGCAAAAAGCCACCCGACTGGGATCTGCGCGCATCATCCGAAAATACATCACACAGTCCTAGACACTTGGGAAGTGTTCGACTTGTGATTTTGTGATATGAAATCCAGCACATCTATCTTGTTTGCTGTGTCATAATAAAACAACAACAACAACAACAACAATAATAATAATAATAATAATAATAACAACTTTATTTTCATATCCCGCCCCATCTCCCCGGAGGGACTCGGAGCGGCTTACATGGGGCCATGCCCGACAACAATACAATAACAGCAATAAAACAATAAAACAAGATCAGCAATAAAACAATGTCCTATCAATAAAAACATAACATCAATGAACAGTTATAAAAGTCAGCGCACGGCATAAAATGGTTAAAAACAGGGCTAAAAACACGGAGTTGGGCCCAGAGGAAAAACTTCAGTGTGGTAGAGGTAGTTACACAATTTAAAATCAATAAAGTGCTAAAATCAATAAAGTTGTAGTTTAGCAAGAGCAATCCATGGCAGAGAACTTTATTAAAATCAATAAAGTTGTAGTTTAGCAAGAGCAATCCATGGCAGAGAAGGCTTAAGACAGTGGTTTTTAACCTATGGGTCCATAGGTGTTTTGGCCTACAACTCCCAAAAACAATTGGCAATCCCAGCCAGTTTACAACTCCCAGGACCCCATAGCATTCAGCCATGACATTTAAACTGATACCAAATTTCATTCATGTTACAATGCAGCTTTCGAAATCCATCTTTCTCCATTTAGCACAACAAATATGGGCAAATGTGTGGGCATGTTGTAATATTTATTACTGTAGTAATTGGATTTTTTTTAAAGTATTCCGGTGACGTTTCTGTTGTCCTGAACTATTTATTCCCTGTTTAAAAAAACACAACTATTTACTCCCTGATTTTTTAAAGTATTACAGCTACTCAAGATGGTACAAATGTATCACGGAAGTGGCAGTATTTGTAGCGATAGTTCTTCTTCCTCCCCAAATATTTATCCACATGACGTGTTCGTTGTCCCCAACTGTGTTCTGGCAATTACTCAGCCAAAGCACTTGATGCTCACTTTGAGATTTCTTTTAAATTCCAGCATACAGCGGAACAATACGTTTTCTTCTCTTGGCTTCTTTTACATAATAAAAAAGGGAATTATAGTGCGAAATCTTTCCTGCCACATATTGGGTGTATCTACACTGTAGAATATAGCTTGACACCACTTTCACTGCAATCAAATGTTGTAGTTTGCACTCTTTGGTAACAAAGGTTATAGATATTATTATTATTATTTATCATGTCAGAAGTGACTTGAGAACATGCTGCAAGTCACTTCTGGTGTGAGAGAATTGGCCATCCACAGAGACGTTGCCCAAGAGACTGCGGGATGTGTTAGCTGGAAGGCTTCTCCCATGTCCCCACAAGCTAGAGCTGACAGACGGGAGCTCACCCCATCTTGTGGATTCTAATTGCCAACCTTCAGGTCAGCAGTTTGGCCGGCGCAAGGATTTAACCTTGAGTCCCCTATGGGTGAGAAGGGTGGGATATAAGTATTGTAATAAATAAATTAATTATTTATAATAAATTATAAATTATTTATAATAAATGATAAATTAATTATTTATAATAAATTAATGCGCCACCACGGCTCTGAGATCTTATGAAACTACAGGATTCTACAGCAAGGAGCCATGGCAGTGAAAGTGGTATCAAACTGCATTAATTCTACGACATAGATGCATCCAATGTTCCATCGAAATGAAACCAACTGGTAACAGCGGCCCCATCTACATTGCCACATAATGCAGTTTCAGAATGCTGTTTAATGCCATAAAATGCAGCACAACTGCATTACTCAGCAGTGTAGACTGGGCCTTAGAAGACCAATTTAATACCTAGTTTTAAATTGATTTTCAGACTCGGTTTGGGTTTTATCGGATTGGCATCATGTGCCCTCTTTCTGCATTTATGTCCATTCCCCCCTCGAGCCCAGTTTGTTGGGCAGCAACCCAAGAAATGAGTAAATAAATAAATCAACACAGTACAACACCCCTTTGGCTTGGTTCCCATCTGGTTTCTGCAGCGAGCTTTGTTCCGGCCGTGAGCTGGCAGCACAAAATGATGTCCAGCGCTACAGACTCACAGAGGCCCCTCTTTCTGGCCTAAAACGGAAATCAAAAGCCGCGGGCGCTGAAAGACGTCATCCCAGTTCTTTGGCCCCAAATGCCAAGCCTGACCTGACGTACCCAAGTTGTCTTGTTGTCCGCATTCTTCCAGCCCCAGGAGAGTTAAAGGGGAGGACAACAAAAACCTTCTTTCCGAACCAAGACTCTTGGCAAAGCCATCTTTTCCAGCTCCTTATATGGACCACTTCCTTGGAGTTTTCCTTTCCTCCCCTCCAAAAAAGCAAAAGCCAGGACTCTGGGATCATAAAAGGAGCCGTTCAAAGCCAGGAAATGCAAAATAGACATCGTGTGCCGGGACAAACTGGACTCAATGGAACAAGACTGGACCTATGCTGGTATATAATGCATTGGAGACCCATATGTGGCAGTACAATGGAGTTAAATGGCATCATATGGGTCTGCACTGACCATATAACACATTATATGGCAATGTATTATCGAAGGTTTTCATGGCCAGAATCACTAGGTTGCTGTGAGTTTTCCAGGATGTATGGCCATGTTCCAGAAGCATTCTCATTAGGGCCCGGGCTGTGGCGCAGGCTGGTGAGCAGCCAACCAGCTGCAACAAATCACTCTGACCAAGAAGTCATGAGTTCGAGGCCAGCTTGGAGCCTATGTTTGTCTTGTCTTTGTTCTATGTTAAAGGCATTGAATGTTTGCCTGATACGTGTAATGTGATCCGCCCTGAGTCCCCTTCGGGGTGAGAAGGGCAGAATATAAATACTGTAAATAAATAAATAAAATAATTAATTCTCTCCTGACGTTTCGCCCACAT
Source organism: Anolis carolinensis (assembly GCF_035594765.1). Classification (NCBI taxonomy): domain Eukaryota; kingdom Metazoa; phylum Chordata; class Lepidosauria; order Squamata; family Anolidae; genus Anolis; species Anolis carolinensis. The sequence continues at coordinate 5,237,903 of NW_026943824.1, forward strand.
CTATGGCAGTGCAGATCCAGCCTAAGAGGAGGAAGTGGAGAGGCTCAAATTGCCATTCCTATGGACTTATGGTGACCACATACATTTACAAGGTTTTCTTCAGCAACGTTTTGAAAGATCCTTCCTCGTAAATAGAGCCATGGACTGCCACTCCCAGCATCCTGGCTGGGAGATGCTAGGAGTGACAGTCCAAATAAGTCTCCTTTCCCCATCCTCTGAAAGTTCTAGCTGCCATCATTTGGGGAAAGCAGACTGAGGTCAGATCTTGTGCATTTATGTGCCTTCAAATCCCCTATTGACTTATGGAGACCCTGCAAGTTTATGGGTTCTCTTTGGCAAGACAGACCCAGTGCTTGCTTTGTCAGATCCTTATTCCAAAATCGAAACTTAAAACACTTGCTATTCGTGGGTAGTCTCCCATCTAAGTGCTAACCAGGGTTGATCCTGCTTAGCTTCCAAGATCATTTCTGGGAGTTGAAGTCCAAAACACCTGATGGACCAAAGTTTGCCCATACCTAATGTAGATGTCCCCTGTGGCACCTTTGGAAAAAAGTTGAGGAAGGAGACATAGTTCATATAAAGTCCATATGAAATCCCAGAGGGAATTCTAGGCCCAGATAGTTTGGTTCTTGATCTGCCTCTTGTCCATCTTCTTTTAAAACAAAGTAAATGAGAATTAATTTTTTTCTGAGTTTTTTGGTTTTGTTTTTTTTGTGCTCCTCATCAAATGACTGTTTTGATGGCTTCGTTTCTCCTTGAGGAGCACCAGTTCGGGCCACTTTTGCCTAACCTGGAGCCGGAGGACTGAAAATAGCAACTTAGCAATGCTTCTGTCAAGCCAAAGAGGCTCATTATCCAGAAGGAACAATTAGACAGAAGCAATTACCTTGCAGAGAGAGACAGCGCCGGAACGGACCAGCTAGTGCCTAGGCATAATCCGGCCGAGCGCAATGTTCCCGGCTTTGCCATGATCTGTGTTTATCATTTAAAAAGTACCTTTTGACCATGATGAAGCCTTTATTTGTCCCAGCAATGCTGAATTTGGAGATGGAAAAAATGTGTTTTCATCCTTCCATTTGCATGTTCCATTATCCTTCCTTATATGTAACCCAAAACTAGGCTTATTCATTGCTTACGGATTGTATAATATTATGATGTAATGGTTTGAGTGTTGAATACTTTTTGGCACCACTTTTGCTCAATGTCATAGGATCCTGGGTGTTGTAGTTTAACGAGGTCTTTCGCCTTTCCGGTGCTTCACTAAACTACAAGTCCTGGGATTCCATAACACTGAGCCATGGCGGTTAAAGTTGTATCAAACTGAATTAATTCAATGGTACGGATGATCCCTAGGACTCAAGGAGATCAGGGTTCGAATCCCTGATCAACCATGGCAATAAAAGTGATCTACATTGTACATTCTACAATGTAGATGCACCTTGAAAAGCATCCCAAAACAAAATCACGTTAATTATTATATCCATAGTCACAAGATAGTATTGTTACTCCATTCAAGAAGGAAAGAAACAATTGGAAAGCGTCATTCTGAGAGCTGAAGGAATTCCAAGAAAAGCCTGACTCAGGAATGCATCGCAAGTCAGCCCCAGGGGTCGAAGCACAGCCGAGTTTTCCCTCTCCAAAGCATGTTTTCTTGGTAGGCTGCTAATTATTAATCTCCTTTAAGAAAAAAACATGATCATATGTGGCTTATGGGGGCATTTTATGGTTTCTCAACGGCTCAAGTGCACGAGACTTTGTGTTTCTTGTGCATTGTTGGCAAAAATGCCATGTGTGAATTCTGCAGAGAGCGGACCCCAAATGGCAGAAGGTCTTCAAAACCTTGCAAAAACTTTTCATCAGTGGGAAAAATGGCTGAAAATGGGTTCTTGTGAGAATGAAATTAGCCAAGAATCCCATCTGTAGTACTTGCTGAGTCTGAGTTGAGCAACTGCATTCCATATATCTTATTTATTGGGTTCTGCTAACCATAGATACAGTAGAGTCTCACTTATCCAACACTTGCTTATCCAACGTTCTGGATTATCCAATACATTTTTGAAGTCAATGTTTTCAATATATTGTAATATTATGGTGCTACATTCGTAAATACAGTAATTACTACATAGCATTACTGCATATTGAACTACTTTTTCTGTCAAATTTGTTGTATAACATGATGTTTTGGTGCTTAATTTGTAAAATCATAACCTATTTTGATGTTTAATATGCTTTTTCTTAATCTCTCCTTATTATCCAACATGTTCGCTTATCCAACGTTCAGCCGGCCCATTTATGATGGATAAGTGAGACTCTACTGTACCTATATTCACCTATTGACTATTTCCCTTAATTGGGTCAATAAGAGATATGGAACAGTTTGCACATAAAAATACATAAGGAAGGGAGAAATAAAAAATGCAATGCCTTCCTCTGAGACTGCGAGAGTGACTTCTCCAATGTTATCCAGTGTGTTTTTTGGCCAAGGAAGGATTCGAATCCTGGGCTTCAGAGTGAAAGAGATAGACTCGGATCAAAGAAGCCACAGATCTGAGATGACATGCTCAGAGCATCTACATTGTAAAATTAATGCAGTTTGGCGCAACTTGAACAGCTATGGGGCAATGATATGGGATCCTGGGAGTTGTAGTTTGACAAGGTATTGAGCTTTCTTTGCTAGAAAGGTTTCTTTACCAAGCCTAGAATAAAAACTATGTCTGCACTTTGAACTCAGTTTACAGCAATGGAAACAAGATTGAAGACAAGAGAAAGTGGGGCAAGCAGGAAGAAATTAGGACATTTCCAAAACAACTAAAAGAAGGGACAGATTATGATTTATTGGGACGTTCTTTGTCAAACTGGGACACTTGGAAGGTATTCCATTGCCCTCGTTTTTGCTGCAGACAGCAAACAAGTGGCCCAAACTAGATCCTTGACCCTCTGCTCTCCCTGTGTTTGGACGTCATGGCTCTCCATCAGTTTGAGTGTTTTCTTGAGGTAGTTTGCCTGCCGCGCTTGCAAAGAAAAAGAGAGCTAATGCATGCATGGTCACGCTCCCATTCCTATATTTCTGTCCCACTTTCAAAAATACACACAAGAGCATCTCTTGAAAATAAAGAACTGCTTCTTTCTCCTTTTCCACTTTTCCCAAATGCCATGGTTTAACATTTGTACATTGGATATATAATGAGAGAGCCATCTTTACTTCTAGGTCAGTTGTGTAGATGTTTATTGGGTCAAAATGCCTCTTTTTATGTGTCTTTGGGAATCACAAACTGCCCAAAGTTGGCACCAAGAACTGGCAAATTGGAGATTTCCTAGTTGAATAATAATAATAATAATAATAATAATAATAATAATAATTATTATTATTATTATTATTATTATTTACCTGCAAAAGTTTTGGAAAATGAGCACGCAAAGATACTGTGGGACTTCCGAATCCAGACTGACAAAGTTCTGGAACACAACACACCAGACATCACAGTTGTGGAAAAGAAAAAGGTTTGGATCATTGACGTCGCCATCCCAGGTGACAGTCGCATTGACGAAAAACAACAGTAAAAACTCAGCCGCTCTCAGGACCTCAAGATTGAACTTCAAAGACTCTGACCAGTGCAGGTGGTCCCGGTGGTGATCGGCACATTGGGTGCCATGCCAAAAGATCTCAGCCGGCATTTAGAAACAATAGACATTGACAAAATCACGATCTGCCAACTGCAAAAGGCCACCCTACTGGGATCTGCACGCATCATCCGAAAATACATCACACAGTCCTAGACACTTGGGAAGTGTTCGACTTGTGATTTTGTGATATGAAATACAGCATATTTATCTTGTTTGCCATGTCATAATAAAATAAAATAATAATAATAATAATAATAATAATAATAATAATAATAATAATAATAAAACTTTATTTATACCCCGCCACCATCTCCCCAACGGGGACTCAGGGCGGCTTACATGGGGCCATGCCCAGAACAATACAATATAACAAAATATAAAAACAACACATCATAACACAATTAAACAATACAATAGATAATAATATACATTACAACACAAAATCAGAAAAGCAATAAAAACCAGGGCGGGCCACATGAACACTAAGTTAAAACTCGGGGTGAGAAAGAAATAAGAATAAAAACCATGGGGAACAGGGACATAAGATAGTGGTACAGTCTCGAGGATAGATATTGGAGGGGAGCAACAAAAAGAAGTATATGACAGTTACTCTCCAAAAGCACAACGAAAGAGCCATGTTTTAAAGTCTAACTTCCTAAACCACAACTCTATACAATCAGTATTCTTTCCAATATTTTGCAGAAGAAAACTGGGATACATGTGGCCAAGCAACATCAGGGTTCAATAAATAAAACCAAAGTTGTTAATGTGGGAAGAAAACACAAATTGGGAGCGGATGCAGCAGTTTGCTTTCGCCTGAGCCGATTTGGAAATACAGCACTTCCAAGCATAACAAGATCTTTGCGGACTGAAATTCACAAACGCTCGTGCCATAATAAACTATTGAATCTCAAAAGTTCTGCTAGGCACAGTATAACTGAGTAAGAGAAAGTCAACCCTCTTGTTTCGTCTCAGACAAGGCAAAAACCTTTGGCTATCGGGACTCTGTGTGCCTCTGAATGGTGTATATTCAGATTGGAGGTTGCATGACAAGGCTCTTTGCTTTGAGAGCCAAGGAGAGGAATAAATAAGAGGGTTCTTAATCTTTCCTAGGCTGTTCGGATGTGCTGAAGCCTCACTAAATATTGAAAGAGGAAGCTGGAACACTATTATCTCTTCTCAAGGTCCACAGGAAGACCAGAAAAGGTTATCTGACCAGAGAGGTGTCTGGGGCAAGAGGTGTCAAGGATTCCTCGCAGTGTTTAGTCTCAACATCACAACATGCAAAGGGCAATTTCTCTTGTTAGAGATGGATGGCTCCTTGAAATGTGTCAAATTTGTCAGTCCCAATTAATCGTCTGAATTTTGCCCAATAGGCTAAGGCAAAAGCACACCACTGCAGCATCTCCCATCTTATGTCTACTCCTTCTTCGTTAATCACCATACGCTGATGTTGTTTGGCCACATGTTGCAATATTATTATTATTATTATTATTATTATTTTATTATGACACAGCAAACAAGGTAGGTATGCTGGATTTCGTATCACAAAATCACAAGTCAAACACTTCCCAAGTGTCTAGGACTGTGTGATGTATTTCCGGATGATGCGTGCAGATTTTGTCAATTTTGTCAATGCCTATTGTTTCCAAATGCCGGCTGAGATCTTTTGGCACGGCACCCAATGTGCCCATCACCACCGGGACCACCTGCACTGGTTTCTGCCAGTCTTTGAAGTTCAATCTTGAGGTCCTGATAGCGGTTGAGTTTTTCCTGTTGTTTTTCGTCAATGCGACTGTCACCTGGGATGGCAACATCAATGATCCAAACCTTTTTCTTTTCCACAACTGTGATGTCTGGTGTGTTGTGTTCCAGAACTTTGTCAGTCTGGATTCGGAAGTCCCACAGTATCTTTGCGTGCTCATTTTCCAATACTTTTGCAGGTTTGTGATCCCACCAGTTCTTTGCTGCTGGGAGGTGGGACTTGAGGCATAAGTTCCAATGAATCATTTGGGCCACATAGTTGTGCCTCTATTTGTAGTCTGTCTGTGCAGCAGCTGAGGATGTGATCAATGGTTTCATCGGTTTCCTTGCACAGTCTGCATTTTGGGTCATCAGCTGATTTTTCGATCTTGGCCTTAATTGCATTTCTTCTGATGTCTTACTCCTGGGCTGCAAGGATCAGACCTTCTGTCTCCTTCTTCAGGGTCCCATTCGTGAGCCAGAGCCAGGTCTTCTCCTTATCAGCTTTTCCTTCAATTTTGTCAAGGAACAACTTCTTCTTCTTCTTCTTCTTCTTCTTCTTATTATTATTATTATTATTATTATTTACTACATTTATATCCCGCTCTTCTCACCCCGAAGGGGACTCAGAGCGACTTACAAATCAAATGTATATACAATATATTATTAGCATAGCACAATATAAGCATTAAATTACTATATTGCACTATATCATTATATGGTAATATTATTAGTAATACAGTAGAGTCTCACTTATCCAAGCTAAACGGGCCAGCAGAACCTTGGATAAGCGAATATCTGGATAATGAGAGATCAAGGAAAAGCCTATTAAACATCAAATTATGTTATGATTTTACAAATTAAGCACCAAAACATCATGTTATACAACAAATTTGACAGAAAAAGTAGTTCAATACGCAGTCATGTTATGTTGTAATTACTGTATTTACGAATTTAGCACCAAAATATCATGATATATTGAAAACATTGACTGCAAAAATGGCTTCGATAATCTAGAAACTTGGATAAGCAAGGCTTGGATAAGTGAGACTCTACAGTATTACATTTAATATATAATATATAATTAATATTATTATATTGTATTATTAGTATAGTATTGTATAACATTATATTATTATCAATATTATATGTATATACAATATATTAGATATTGATAAATTATATATACACACACACACACACACACACACATATATATATATGTGTGTGTGTGTGTGTGTATAAAATTAGCATAGCATATTGCTATGGCACAGGAGACAAGATGGAACTATCTTCCTGGCTCACCTATGAGAAAGTGTTGCCACTCAGGTTTTGGCCTCTCTGATCCTGCTAGAATTGAATATGATTTTCAAAAAGTTTTTAAAGAGGTTTCACAAGGACTACCAATGCAGTGTATAATTCCAAAGTATGGGGAGGAGATTTTTCAATTTTTGTGGCACTTTAAAAGACTCACAGCTTTATTGTAGCTGAGTTTATTTTCTAAAAAACACTCAAGAACTGGGCCCAAATAGCTTTAGCATCCTGTTTCCCACAGCGATTAGTCATCAAGACCGCTGGGAATTGTGCAAATAGAACACAACAGGACAGCGACTGGCCTCTTTCAAGCTCACTCCACAGCCGGCAGGATTCATATTCTCTTAAATTTGGATCCTCTTGCACAGGGTTTCCTGTACATTTAAAGATTGTGCAGAAGAGCAAAGGCCAGCAAGTATTCTTCTCTCTTGATCTGTGTGGTTTTGTACCTTTGGTTTCAGACCTCAATTCCTGCATGAATAACCATTTGTTAATCTGAGCCTCAGTTGGCATCATTTCCCACTAATTGGAGGCAGCAGTTGATTATCTTTGTTATTTTTAGCCTGTTGATACACTAAATGCAGCCGATTTTCATAACAGAGTTTTTCGTTTGGGGTATAAATAGCACCCTGGGCTTGTTAAGACTGATTTAATACACAAACACACATATGTGAATAGGAGGGAGGGAGGGAGAAGGAAGAGCAGAAGGGAAGGGTAGGGAAGGATGAAAGAGGATGAAAGAGGATGGATGGATGGATGGATGGATGGATGGATAGATGGAAGGAAGAAGAGGAAAGGGAACAAAAGGAAACTAGAGGAAAGGATGGAAGGAAGGTAGAAAGGAAAAAGAAGGGAGGGATGAAAGAGAAAGGAAAGAGAAAGAAGGAAGGATTGAGTTGTTGAAAGCTTTCATGGCTGGAATCACTGGGTTGCTGTGAGTTTTCCAGGCTGTATGGCCATGTTCCAGAAGCATTCTCTCCTGACATTTCACCCACATTGATGTCAGGCATGCTCAGAGGTTGGAAGGTCTGTTGGAAACTAGGCAAGTGGGGTTTATATATCTGTAGAAGATCCAGGGTGGGAGAAAGAACTCTTGTCTGTTGGAGGCAAGTGTGAATGTTTCAATTAATCACATTGATTAGCATCGAAAAGCCTTGCAGTTTCAAAGCCTGGCTGAACCACAACAAATCTTCTCAGCTAGGAAAATAGGTGCTTGCTAAAATTTCAAAGCTTAATTAATTTGTTGGTAAAAATTCTTTGAGAGAGAAATCTGAGTATTTGTTTCTTCCGTTCCTTGCAGCCATTGTGGCACCAGGGCTCACCCTCCACTCTATTTAGTCTAGATTTCTTTGGCTAGAAGCAAGAAAGGCTGGACTGAGATGTTCCTTATCTCCTTAAGTGATCAGGGGGGAAAAACCCTCATTTCACTCTGATGTGGGGAGGTTTCTGCCTTTATTTCCTATGTGTTCTATGTGTATACAAGTCTGGATGACAAACCGTGAGCCACTGTGGTTGGTATTCAAACCACAGCACTTAGTAACATCACCAGAGCTTGCCTCTAAAACTTCCACATCTGCGGCGATCCTGAAATGGCAACCTCAATTTAGTTTTAACTCACCACCTTTGGGACTGAATTTGAGATGAAATCATTTTGAAGAGAATAAAAAAGAATAGAGGAACCCAGCTGTGGTTGATCTGAAATGCATCCCCCCCAACCTTTCTACTGCTGGAAATAAATCCAATTTACTTTGTTTCATTAAACATGAGTCTGACAAATGCTGAGATCAGCCGCAGTGTCATTTCTCCTCGGAGCAAAGTTATTTTTCCTTTGCTCATTTCCATCTTGCTGGTGGCAAAGAAGTCGTGAGGCTCATAATGGAGTTAAGAGAACTATTATTCATACACTGCCAGCCACACACTGTTTTGCGGAAGAGGAGAAAGCAATGAGCCATTGGCAGGATCCAATCTTGAGTCTCAGGCGTGGAAACCCATTAAGATCAATGGGATTTCCAGAAAGGGTGACTAACCACTCCTGTTCCTTTCAACCTGGGGATCACAACCAGACACAGCGAATACATCTGCCCTTGCGCTTTGCTTTGCGTTCTGCTGCTGAATGTACATGCCCAGTGTGGAAAACATCTCACCATGTTAAAACAGTGGATGTAGCTCTTAATGACACATGCCGCATTATCACAGGATGTCTATGCCCAACATCACTGGAGAAATTGTACTGCTTAGCCAGTATTGCACCACCTGACATCCGTCGGGATGTATTTTTTATTTATTTATCTTATTTATTTCCTGCCATTCTCTACCTGAGGGGGACTCAAGGTGGCTTGCAAACGGCACTTATACACTGCCTTGAACATTAAAAAAAACCTTAAGATAAAATTAGGTTAAAATTGATACATATATAAAAGCATAGTTAAAACACATTCAATGATAAGACATGTCATCCAAAAACAAGGTCTAAGCCGTTCCATAGCAATTTCACAATTTCTGGTAAAAATTATTGCACTGTGCTATTTTTCAAAGGCCTGCTCCCAAAGCCAGGTCTTCACACTTCTTCTAAAGGCTAGAAAGGAGGGGGTCGATCTAATATCGCTAATATCCTTCCAACAGACTGTCCTCTGGCACCACGAGATGTAGACTGGACAGCTTCACTGGAATACTTACGTGAAGTGTTGTCAAATTATACATCTTTATGTTAGGAGCTATATAAATCCATTTGAATAACAACAATATATCTATATGATACCAACACTAGAATATATGTTGTTTTTTTGAACAATTACTGCAAATAGATTACTATTATTTGTTGGTTATACAACAGGAATGGGGCTATGGTCTAACACCGACTTTAGTTAAATCCGGTTCAGACCTAAGTAGGTGCGACACCACAATTCCTTTACTATACAGTCTGGAAAATATTTGTTGTTACATTTTGTATATATTTAAGACTATATATTATAATAATATATAATAATATTATATTAGTATAGTATAATATTATTATAGTAGAGTCTCACTTATCCATTATAAACGGGCCTGCAGAATGTTGGATAAGGGAATATGTTGGATAATAAGGAGGCATTAAGGAAAAGCCTATTAAACATCTAATTAGGTTATGATTTTACAAATTAAGCACCCAAACATCAGGTTATACAACAAATTTGGCAGAAAAAGTAGTTCAATACGAAGTAATGTTATGTTGTAATTACTGTATTTACGAGTTTAGCACCAAAACATCACGATGTTTTGAAAACATTGACTACAAAAATGCGTTGGATAATCCAGAACGCTGGATAAGCGAGTGTTGGATAAGTGAGACTCTACTGTATATATTATTATATCATTAAATTTATACAGTAGACATGGTGGAAAGACCTTATTATATTATACCATATTATATACCATACTTTTTCCTTTTTTACGTTCTACCATGAGATGTAGAGCCAACCTGAATAAATGGGGCCTCAAAGTGGAGTCCAGGCCCTGTGGAGAAGAGCAGGCCCCTCACACAGGGCAGCCTGGGCCTTGCCACATGCACAAGTGACAGCAGAGGCGCTCCAAGTGGCCAGCTTCTAGTCAAATGGACACTTAGTATAATGCCAAGTATTTTTTAACTTTGTGTTTTTAAATTTATTACAACTTTACCCTCGGTTTCGCTTCCAGCAGAGCAGGCCCATCCTCCTGACGCCTAAACCCCGCGACAGCTCCTACGGTAGAGGAGAGCGAGATGCCGCGGCGTGACGTCATGTCCCCGCGACTCCTGAGAGACAGAGAGAGAAAGAGAGGCCTCCCTGCCTAGCAACGCGAAGAAAGGGGTCCTTAGCAACCAAACGCGGCCTAGTCAGGGAGGCTTCAGAGAGAGAGGAAGGAAGGAAGGGGCGGTGAATGGCGGCGCCGGGCCCGGCCCCGAGGCCCGAGGAGCCTGCCCAGGCCTCGCTGCCTCCGCAGGGGCCTTCTCAAGGCGAGCCGGCGGGGCCTCCTCCGCTCCCGGCGCCTCCACAGCAACAGCAGGCCCAGCAGCCGACTTCCCAGCCTCCGCAGCAGCAGCAGCAGCCTTCCCCGGCCGAGGCCAAGTTCCAGGCGCCGGCCCAGCCTCCGGCCCAGTCCTCGGCCCCGCAGGCCTCGCCCACCGCGGCGCCCCCGAGCCACGAGCAGGCCTCCTTCCTGCCCCTCGTCCACGACGTCATCAAATGGTAAGCAATCATTTCTATATTTCTATATTTTTGTACAGGTCTTAATAATAATAACTTTATTTTTATACCCCGCCTCTATCTCCCCAAAGGGGACTCAGGGCGGCTTACAATGAGCCAAGCCCGAATAAAAACAATCTCTATATATAAAAGAGTGATGGCATCACGGCGACCCACAAAACAACAAAACTACAGGCCCCCCAACCTCGAAATTTGACGACACAACCCATCATCCACAGCTCTAGGTTGATACAACAAAAAGAAAAGAAAAATAAAGTCCTAATTAGAGAGGGAGGAATAATTGCTTTTATCCAATTGCTGCCAGTTAGAAGGCTAAGCTTGGTCTCCTAGCAACCCAATAAAAAATAATAAAAAAACACTAAAAAATAATAATAAAAACACTAAAAAATTAATACAATAAAATACCATAATAACAAAAAATAACTAAAAATTATACAAGAAAATAATAAAATATAATAAATAAAAAGATAACTTACAATAAAATTAATTTAAAAATACAAATAACGTCAAATAAAATTTACACAACAATTTTTAACCAATACCATCACCACTTTGCCACAGCAATGCGTGGCCGGGCACAGCTAGTAGCAATATAAAACACAACAATAGACAAAAGACATGAACTATTATAAAAATTTAAACATTAGCCAATAAAAACAAATGACAAGAACTAATAAAAACATGGATTAAAACGGAGAGGTTGTAAAAGTAGACTAGGTAAGGTGCACCATATAAATACAGTAGAGTCTCACTTATCCAGCACTCGCTTATCCAACGTTCTGGATTATCCAATGCATTTTTGTAGTCAATGTTTTCAATACATTGTGATATTTTGGTGGTAATTCATAAATACAGTAATTACTACATAGCATTATTTCTTATTGAACTACTTTTTCTGTCAAATTTGTTGTATAACATGATGTTTTCGTGCTTAATTTGTAAAATCATAACCTACTGTGATGTTTAATAGGCTTTTCCTTAATCCCTCCTTATTATCCAACATATTCGCTTATCCAACATTCTGCCGGCCCGTTTATGTTGTATAAGTGAGACTCTACTGTACCAATACACAATAAACATACTTTGATAAAATCCTGAGATGGCTCCTAAAAGGGGAAGTGGGCCAGAAAAGTGCGAATAGTTTTGTACGATGCAATTAGGAGAGAGGGACTATTATCCCATTAAACTGCTGGAGAAGGCATACACCAAAAGACTATGTATGGCTGAGGAGTAAAAATACTATAAAAGTAGAATAAACAACAGGGCGATCCCAAACTAAGGGGATCAGTCGCCAAAAGCCTGTTGGAAGAGCCAAGTTTTCAGGCCACCTGGAGGGCCGAAGTTGGCCCATTTTTCTTCTAGAAGCATTCCCTCCTGACGTTTCGCCCACAACTATGGCAGGCATCCATATGGTGGCGCAGTGTGTTAAAGCGCTTAGCTGCTGAACTTGCAGGCCGAAAGGTCCCAGGTTCAAATCCCGAGAGCGGAATGAGCGCCCAATGTTAGCCCCAGCTCCTGCCAACCTAGCAGTTCAAAAACATGCAAATGTGAGTAAATCAATAGGTACCGCTCTGGCGGGAAGGTAACGGCGCTCCATGCAGTCATGCCGGCCACATGACCTTGGAGGTGTCTACGGACAACGCCGGCTCCTCGGCTTAGAAATGGAGATGAGCACCAACCCCCAGAGTTGGTCACGACTGGACTTAACGTCAGGGGAAACCTTTACCTTAGACTTAATTTCAGGGGAAATCCTAAGGATTCCAGGCAATCCTAAGGTAACGGCGATTCCACTTGAACTGCCATGGCTCCATGCAATGGGATCGTGGAAATTGTGCCAGACTGCATTCATTCTACAGTGTAGGTGTACTATGGGACTTATATTGTTTTTTTCAATGTTATGAGCTGCTTTGCATCTTAGTCAAGAGGCTTTTTTATCATGTCAGAAGCGACTTGAGAACATACTTCAAGTTGCTTCTGGTGTGAGAGAATTGGCCCTTTACAGAGATGTTGCCTGGATGTGTTATCATCCTGCTGGGTGGCTTCTCTCATGTCCCTGCAAGAGTCAAGAGGTAAAGGCAGGATATAAATATAACAACAACAATAATAGTCACTATCAGAGATTTGTTAACCAAGGAATTTGGTTTCTTACACTCCGTACAAGTGCTGAGTTTTTCAGAAAGGAGCTAGGCTACCAAAATGTTAGCTGGAAAAACAGACAAGGAACGATAAGCCAAAAAATGAGAGGCAGCTGTTTAAGAAATCATCCTATAAACACCACAAGGAATTTAAAAGTCCCCAGGGTATTGTGCTTTCCCAGGGAAACTGTCCTATGGAGCAGCTTCCTCTTAAGTCTCAGTCCAGTTCCCACTGAGAACCTTTTAGGCATTTTGCCAGCGTTTGTGGTCAATAAGTGCAACGATGGCTTCTTTCTCTTTCCTCCTTTTGTGTTCCCAGTATGGACAAAGACAGCCAGGATGTCCACCAGATGCTGAACGAACTGAGGACCAAATTTGTGGAGATGCGGAAGCTGATCAAGTCCATGCAGGGCATTGGCATGAGCCCCGAACAGCAGCAGGTGCAGCTCCAAAACCTCCGGGAGCAAGTGAAAACCAAGAGCGAGTTGCTGCAGAAGTACAAGAGCCTTTGCATGTTTGAGATCCCCAAGGAATAAGAAAGGAAGTGAATCTGCCCCTTCTTTTCTAGGGCACAGAATGAGGATGTGTCTACGCTGTAATGTAGTTCGACACCACTTTAATTGCCGTGGCTAATGCTATGGGATCATGGGAGATGTAGTTTGACAAAATGTTGGTGCCTCACCAAATTATGACTCTCTAAGATTCCATTGCACTGAATCATGGCAATTCAAGTGGCATCAAGCTGCATCAGTTCTGCACTCTGGGCCATGTACAGTTCTTAATAGGGTCTTTGCCTGGTATATCACTTATTCCTGGGACTCTTGTGTTTTGATGGACTCTCATCGGTGGAACCCACGGTTGGTTTTATATTTTGCAATGTTCTTCAGGACCATTTTTTGGGTACTCTTCCTATATAATGTGTAATTTATACGTGAAAAGTCAGTGCTGCAAACATGTTCATAAACAAATAGAAATGGATGGGGGAACTACATGTTAGAACACAACCAAATTCAGGAAAATAATATGCACTCCTTGCCTGACCTTTCTCTTGAGATACTATATTTTAGATGCATTTTTTGCAATGCTCCTCAGGGTCAGTTTTTGGGGGGTTCCGCCTATGATTTCATATTAAATGCTGGTGTGGGATAGAGTTCCATACTTGAAAAACTACCTATACTTTTTTTAAATCCTTGCTCCTAAAAAGCGATAGTGTCAGGGAGCCTGACTTTCCTCTTGAGAGGTTATATCGCTAGCTGCAAAGAGTGCAGTATTTTTCAGAAGGTGTTTTTGTTCTGACTGCCACCTTTTTCATTTGTAGTGTGAACATCTGATTGTAGCAATGATTTTTCCTGTAGAAAAATCAATGAGAAGCAGAAAGGAGGGCGGGAAACATTTTTTCTAATACATCCCACTCTCAGCTCCATTAGAAAACAATTATCCTGTTCCTTCTGTGAAGGACACCAGCGGGAGGAAGCAGCAGGGATGCCGAGGTTATGTTTATTCGAAATCTGCAGAACTAGAACAGAGAGTGATTCATGGAAGCTTATGGGATAGTTGGGATCGGGTCAATGTTGTGTCCTGATTTTTATGGGATTCTGTCAAAATTTGTAACCAGGGCCTCAGCATACACATATGTTGTCTGTGTGTACATATCTTTTTCAAATATTATTTTTTGTGTTGTTTATTTTGAATAAATGCTTGTTTCTTTAATTGCTTCTTTAAGAGTTTTGTTCAAGGGGAGGGAAATCTGGAAAGATTAGGGCTGCAAAATATATAACTGCTGTTCCACCAAGTCAGATTATGGAATAGTGTCTTATCTAAGTATTACTGCTTTTTTTCTTTTTATTCATTCTATAAGATTTATTTCCTTCTTCTTTTTTCTTCTTCTTTCCCCCCCCGAAATATCCCCCTTTACCTATTTTTGGATTTGTTTGGTTACCACATTTATTGATTTTAGTCACCATTATTATTATTATTAGATTTTTTCTCTTTTATCATCTTTTTTTTCTTTATCTTGCATATACACACATACATATTACTACTTTTTATTTTTACTATCTTCATTTACCTATTTTTGGAAGGAAATACCCTCGTTTCACTCTCTCTATATATATATTCTGTTCATATGTATGTATGCATGTATGCATGTATGGATACAGAAACAAATTCAAACATTTATAGCAATAAGTGTATATTTAGAAATACAGTAGTTTCACTTATCCAACATAAACGGGCCGGCAGAATGTTGGATAAGCGAATATGCTGGATAATAAGGAGGGATTAATGAAAAGCCTATTAAACATCAAATTAGGTTATGATTTTACAAATTAAGCACCAAAACATCACGTTATACAACAAATTTGACAGAAAAAGTAGTTCAATATGCAGTAATGCTATGTAGTAATTACTGTATTTACGAATTTAGCACCAAAATATCACGATGTATTGAAAACATTTTTTTTACAATTTTTTTTTAAAACACAAAAAATACATACCGTAGACATACAAAACATTTACAGTTCCCACCACCAACACGAGGATTGTTTTCTTTTTACATATTCGTTTCTTTGTGAGACAATCTTTATATCTTTATCCATTTTACGATGTATTGAAAACATTGACTACAAAAATGTGTTGCATAATCCAGAACGTTGGATAAGCGGGTGTTGGATAAGTGAGACTCTACTGTAGTATGAAATAGACCATTTAAAACCTTTGACTGAAAGATTTAAATAATCTGGACTAGTTTGAAGGGAATTGAAACCACGTTCAAGGGAGGGTTCTGGCAAAAACATGTTGGCCTTAAAAATGGCCATATACAGTAGAGTCTCACTTATCCAACATAAACGGGCCAGCAGAACGTTGGATAAGTGAATATGTTGGATAATGAGAGATTATGGAGAAGCCTATTAAACATCAAATTAGGTTATGATTTTACAAATTAAGCACCAAAACATCATGTTATACAACAAATTTGACAGAAAAAGTAGTTCAATATGCAGTAATGCTATGTAGTAACTACTGTATTTACTAATTTAGCACCAAAATAGCATGATGTATTGAAAACATTGACTACAAAAATGCGTTGGATAATCCAGAACGTTGGATAAGCGAATGTTGGATAAGTGAGACTCTACTGTATCACTATATCTTTACTTAGTGGCCAAACAGCAGTAACGTTGGTGCCAATCAAGCCTCCACGAAAGAGGGATGGCCATCTATTGGGAAGGCTTGAATGGTGTCCAGCATGGTAGAACGGAGGCTGGATGGCCATCTGTCGGGGGTGCTTTGAATGCGATTTCCTGCTTCTTGGCAGGGGGTTGGACTTGATGGCCCATGAGGTCTCTTCCAACTCTATTCTATGATTATGTGGTTGGGCTGGATGATTATGTGGTTTGGGGTCTCTTGCAGCTCAATGATTCTAAGTGGTGTGGCAGAACAAAGGGGTGACTCGGATCCGTTCCCGCCTTCCCGTCAATGATGCAAACGGCATTGTTGCCTCGCAAGGGCTACGTCGGTTGCCCTGCTCTCTGTACGGTTCCAGGTGCCTGAGTACAACGCTTTGGCCCCCGTCCCAAAGTCACAAGGGAAGGGCCCATTGTTGTTTTGTACTCAAACCCGGAGAGTACAATGTGGTGGATTGTCGGAGCGTGGAGGGAAGGTATGTACCTGGATGAGACAAGTAAGGAAGGCGTGGGGTCAGCGAGGTCTGAATTCCCTGCAGTTCACCCTTGGTACATTTCATGAGTGCTGTCAGGCTGCCAAGGCACACCAATGTTTACCTTTTGGGTACCTGCAAATTTTCCAGCGGTAAATGAAAGACACCTGGCCGATTGCAGCAGAAGGTGCGGAAGTGACTAAGGGCAAGAGAAACCAAACACATAACCGTTTATGTACTAAACCAACACCATTTGCAGGTACAGTAGAGCAGAGGTCCCCAAACTAAGGCCCGGGGGCCGGATGCGGCCCATCGAAGCTATTTATCCAGCCCCCACGGCACAAAGGCAGAAGGAGGTTGGGCTAAATGACTCAAATGGTCTCTTCTTCTCTTACAACCCTTATTATTATTATTATTATTATTATTATTATTATTATTATTATTATTAATAACATTGAGGCTGGGTGGCCATCTGTCAGGGGTGCTTTGCTTGTGCTTTTGGTGCATAAAGGCAGAAGGAGTTGGACTCTATGGCCCAAGGGGTCTCTTCCAACCCTCATTATTATTATTATTATTATTATTATTATTATTATTATTATTATTATTATTAACATTGATGCTGGGTGGCCATCTGTCAGGGGTGCTTTGCTTGTGCTTTTGGTGCATAAAGGCAGAAGGAGTTGGACTCTATGGCCCAAGGGGTCTCTTCCAACCCTCGTTATTATTATTATTATTATTATTATTATTATTATTATTATTATTATTATTATTAACATTGATGCTGGGTGGCCATCTGTCAGGGGTGCTTTGCTTGTGCTTTTGGTGCATAAAGGCAGAAGGAGTTGGACTCTATGGCCCAAGGGGTCTCTTCCAACCCTCGTTGAGGCTGGGTCTCTTTCAACCCACTTTTTTATTGTTGTTGTTGTTATTATTATTATTAATTATTATTGCTCAGTGGCCAACTATAGTCCGGCCCTCCAACGGTCCGAAGGATCGTGAACTGGCCCCCTGTTTAAAAAGTTTGAGGACCCCTGCAGTAGAGTCTCACTTATCCAAGCCTCGTTTATCCAAGCTTCTGGATTATCCAAGCCATTTTTGTAGTCAATGTTTTCAATATATCGTGATATTTTGGTGCTAAACCCGTAATTACAGTAATTACAACATAACATTACTGCATATTGAACTACTTTTTCTGTCAAATTTGTTGTATAACATGATGTTTTGGTGCTTAATTTGTAAAATCATAACCTAATTTGATGTTTAATAGGCTTTTCCTTAATCCCTCCTTATTATCCAAGATATTCGCTTATCCAAGCTTCTGCCGGCCCATTTAGCTTGGATAAGTGAGACTCTACTGTATCTGTGAGACCGGTGCCGATGTATTGATGTATCCCACAAAACATACCTACTCTTAAGTATTTTCTTCATCCTCTAAACACCTCTTGGCCCAGAGGTTTTTCATCTCAATATCATCCTCTGTTTTGCATATCCAGATGAAATTTAGGAATGTATCTCATGTATATCTGGAGATTCTGGAGCAGGAAGGTATCTGGAACATAAAGGGTTGAAGGAAAAAACTTCCCAAGAGAGGCAAAACATTGGTCACCTGGAGTTAAATTGCTGATCAGATTTACACACCAGATCCCAGTGGGACTATTCATATGAAAAGACATAGAAGGGAAGGGAAAATTCCCGAATGAAAAAAAAAAATAATTTCAGGGGGAAAGAAGACATATGGCATACAAAGAGCTTTTCACTAAATTTGGCCCTGGCATCCTATAAATGCCAGGAAGTTACTGTCAACAGAGAAAAGGCGATTGAATAGTTCCTTTCTGTATTACTTTCTATCTTTTTCTCAGACGAGGAACTTCAATACTTCCTTGTGCCTGTTTTTCATTTTGAACCATTTATTTGGACTAGGACCAGAGTCCAAATAAATGGCCTTCTCTGGAGATTTTATAACAGAAGCTATACTTGATTGTTTTATCAGGCTAGGCCCCATGTAAGCCGCCCCGAGTCCCTTCGGGGAGATGGGGCGGGGTATAAAAATAAAATAATAATAATAATTATTATTATTATTGACACAACGATGTTGTATGACACAGCAAACAAGATAGACATGCTGGATTTCGTTTCACAAAACCACAAGTCGAACACTTCCCAAGTGTCTAGGACTGTGTGATGTATTTTCAGATGATGCATGCAGATCCCAGCAGGGTGGCCTTTTGCAGTTGGCAGATCGTAATTTTGTCATTGCCTATTGTTTCCAAATGCCGGCTGAGATCTTTTGGCACGGCACCCAGTGTGCCCATCACCACCGGGACCACCTGCACTGGTTTCTGCCAGAGTCTTTGAAGTTCAATCTTGAGGTCCTGATAACGGCTGAGTTTTTCCTGTTGTTTTTCGTCAATGCGACTGTCACCTGGGATGGCAACATCAATGATCCAAACCTTGTTCTTTTCCACAACTGTGATGTCTGGTGTGTTGTGTTCCAGAACTTTGTCAGTCTGGATTCGGAAGTCCCACAGTATCTTTGCGTGTTCATTTTCCACGACCTTTGCTGGTTTGTGATCCCACCAGTTCTTTGCTGCTGGCAGGTGGTACTTGAGGCATAAATTCCAGTGGATCATTTGGGCCACACAGTTGTACCTCTGTTTGTAGTCTGTCTGTACAATTTTCTTACAGCAGCTGAGGATATGATCAATTATTATTATTATTATTATTATTATTATTATTATTATTATTAGAAGCTGGATGGCCATCCATTGGGAGGGCTTGGTTGGTGTTTTGCTGATTGGCAGAAGGAAATTGGACTGGGTGGCCTTTGGGGATATCTCTCAATTTTATGATTCTGTGATATTCAGGAAAGAACTTAGAAATGGTAGTAGTCTTGGATTGCACTTTCCAGAACCTCCGATTGGGATTCTGGAAACCATCCCCACCTGAGCTTTACTTTGGTGCGGCTTTAAGGAGCTTATGCCCACCTTTCCCAACTATTTTTCCAGTTGACATCAAAAGCTTGAAACTACATAAGTTCACTAGGCAGCCACTTTGGATAGATTAATAAAATTTATCAAGAACCAGAGACAGTGCAGCTTTTTGGCTGATGGGAGTCGGGAGTCCAGCTTTCCTCTCGGCGGGAGAAAAGATGCTTTGTTTACCGATGAGGTGTGGTCACTGTTTGGACCTCAGAGATTCGACTTTTCATGATTTGCTCTGGTCAAACAAACATGGGCACAGGGCCAGGGAGGAGAAAACAGAATTACATAACTTAGAAGGAAACTTGTGGGTGTGAGTCGGATGCCAAAACCTCTTTACGATGTTTAATCTTGACAAACTTGTGCAACAGAGACAACTTTCAACTCCCCTTGGATAGATTTCCTCTTTATATGGGGGATATGTGAGGTTGAGGGGCAATGTAACCCCTAAAATGTTAAGTAACGAAGGCAAAGGTAGTCAATATGATGTAGTAGTTTGAGCATTGGACTATGACTCTGAAGACTCTGATTTGAATTCCTGCTTGGCTATGGAAACCCATTGGGTGAGCCACACTCTCTCAGACTCAAGGGCAAACTTCTTTTGGAGAAATATTCCCAAGAAATACTAGTGATGGGATCTCAATAAGTTGGAAATGACTTGTACTGGAGATTCTGGAGGGGGGAATTCTGGACATTGGAGTACACAAACTTTTAAAGTTTTCTCCAACTTTTGATTTTGGAGTGTGGGTGAGTTTTCCATTGACAATCCCACATATTCCCACCATTTTTCATTTGCATGTGTGTGTGTGTGTGTATGTGTGTGTGTGTGTGTGTATATATATATTAGCTGTGCCCGGCCACGCGTTGCTGTGGCGTAGTATGGTGCTATGGGAAATAAAGTACAGTAAAGTCTCACTTATCCAACGTTCTGGATTATCCAACGCATTTTTGTAGTCAGTGTTTTCAATACATCGTGATATTTTGGTGCTAAATTCGTAAATATAGTAATTACTACATAGCATTACTGCGTATTGAACTACTTTTTCTGTCAAATTTGTTGTATAACATGATGTTTTGGATCGTAATTTGTAAAATCATAACCTAATTTGATGTTTAATAGGCTTTTCCTTAATCCCTCCTTATTATCCAACATATTCGCTTATCCAACGTTCTGCCGGCCCGTTTATGTTGGATAAGTGAGACTCTACTGTATTGAGGAATTGGTGGTAGTTAAGGTAAAGGGTCCACCTGGCCGATTGCAGCAGAAGGTGCAGCAGAAGGTTTTCTTCTGACATTAAGTCCATTATAAATGGGTTATATAGCTGTGTGGAAGAGCCTTGAGTCTACACTGCCATATAATCCAGTTAAAATCAGACAATCTGTATTTTATAGGCAGTGTGGAAGAGGCCTAAGTGAGGCCTAACTCTGCCTGTCCCCTGGGCTGAGTGGGTTGCTAGGAGACCAAGTGGGCAGAGTTTAGCCTTCTAACTGGCAGCAATTGGATAAAAACAATTATTCCTCTCCCTCTAATTAGTACTATTTTTCTTTTCTTTTTGTTGTATGAACGTAGAGGCATGGATGAGGGGTTGTGCTACCAAGTTTAGTGTTTCTGGGGTGTGTAGTTTTGTTGTTTTGTCCTAGGTCGAAATTTCATTACCCTTTTATATATATAGATTGCACTCCATGACTTTTGGAGCAGGAAGGTTCTCTGTCTTGATCCCATCCGCTTCCCATAGCCATTCTCCTTTTAACCCTTCCCTCTAAAATATTATTGAGGAACACATCAAGAGCCGGAAACATTCAACTTTCTTTTCAATGTTTTATTTTCTATAAAAAATATAACAAAACGACAGAACCAGTGTGTCACATGTCGTAAAACACTGAGCCAAGACTTTGTTCATCTCGTCTATCTGGACTGAGTAGTTTGACATATAAAGTGCCTGTTTGCTTGAATGCAATATTGTTTTCCCCTTCTTCTTTTTTACAAGAAAAGACACAGAAGGAGATCATGTAAACAGGAAAACATTTTCCCCAAACACACACATGTGCAACATGTGCACATAAACATACACCAGTCACTTGTGTTCCCTGAAGTGGGTCAAGCGGAGGATCGTTTCCTCGCATTATCAGCAGCCAATGTCCGTTTATCTTCTTGGTTTGCGACATTGCAACAGGCACAAACATCACAAGTAGGCACAGCTGAAAAGTTCGTTGAATGCTGTTTTCTTCAACCCGCAACCCTATCCAACACTTGTCCACACACACACAATTATTTTAAGACAACGCACAATGGCGAAAGACTGGCCGGAGATACCTCTCCGTCACAAAGTTCGTTTTCTAAAACTGTCCCTTCTCCGCTCCAAAGTCCTCCCTTTTTGGCTCTTCTCCACGGAGCTCCCCATGGCAATCTCACTCCTCCAAGTATGTATAAAATAACCAAGGGGAGTTTGGTTGGTAAAAAAAAAGTCTCCCCCAATGACTAGGAGGCCATGAGCGATGCCACTTTGGGCATGTGGGCACCGTGCCACCGCAAAAGGCAGAGTTTTGGTAGAAACAATCGCCTCTTCCCCATCTTTGGCTGGGCAAGTGAGAAGGCCATCTTTTAGCTGATCACGCAGCGCTCTTTGTCTTTGGCCTGACCACCTCGGATGGTCTTCTCTCGGATGTACATGAGGTCACTGTGGACGCTGGGCCGGCGGGCAAAGGGCGCCACGATGCCATACGCCTCTCCGCCGCCACCGTCGGCATCCTTCATCAGCTTCTTGTTCTTCAGAGTCTTTTTGTGCAAGAGGTCGCAGTACTGGATGGAGACCTTGCGGTGGAGGTCGGGGCTCATTTCGCTGGGCAGTTTGGCCATGACGAAGAGGGCTTGGAACATCTGGTCCAGGCTGCTGTTCTTCTTGGCAGAGATCTCAAAGTAGGCGCACTTCTTGGGGTCCGGCCCCACCAGCTGCTCGATCTCCCTGGGCTCCACCTCGCGGTAGAAGTCGCGGTCACCCTTGTTGCCACAGATGACCAAAGGGACATCAGTGTTCTCCTTGGTCTTGTTTTTCAGGCAGGACTTGGTCTCCAAGATCTGCTGCTTCAGGCGCTGGACTTCCTCAAAGGAGTCCCGGTTGTCAAGGCTAAATACCAGAATGAACACATCGCCTGCAGGAGAGGGAGAGAAGAGAGAAGGAACACGGTTAGGTATTGCTTGGTGTTAGGCTGCTTGGTGTAGAAGCAAAAACAAGGCATTGACATTTTGTGTAAGACCCTTCTGCCTAAGCTCCATGTTCTAAGCTACATTTTTCCTCAATGTATATATACTTATTTTGGCGGAATGCGAATCTGACAACTATAATTTACTACTAGGAGTATGAGAAGTGGAAATGAAACATAGTACACAAAAAATATTAGGGGAGATTTAGGAAATCTCTCCTGTCATGGAATTCATCTCCTTGCAGTAAAATTCCTTCTGCTTTCTCAAAAATTGCAATCTTTTTGTCTTCTCATTTTTACGGCTTCAGAATCATTATACTGAACAGCCAGCAAGGCAATCCGTGCCAAGAGTTAAAGCAATCAGTGCCAATGCCACTGTTAGAAAAGGGTCATAAAAATCCAGAAAGATTTACAGCCCCGAGTTATATGGCTCCGTTTTCAAGGAAGCCGAAAGCACCGTTTGCCAAAGGAATTTGGAGTCGGTGGCTGGAACAGCCGTAAACTTTGTTGTTGTGTGCCTTCAAATCCTTTCCGACTTATGCGCCCCATAAAATAAATTATGGCAGGTCATTTGAGTGGCTGGTATCTGATAGACCTTCACCCGGAGATAAGTCCTACACTGACAACAGCGGGGCTCTAGATCCTGACATTCAAGCATAACACTTGGGCTCAATCAGTTTCAATTGGGAAAAGAGAGTTTGCTCAGTGCATGCCAAGAAAAAAAATTGGGAATGGGGAAGACAATCAGCAGCCGAGGGGGAAAAGGAAGGGGCCTGAGGCTGTTAGGAATGGTGGGATTTGGAGTCCAAAACACCTAGAGACCCCAAGTTTCCCCAAGTTTGTCCAATGAATACATTTTGTCACCACTTGAGCACAATACTGTGAAATCATAGGAGTTGCAGTTTTGCCAGCTTTTGGCAGGTTTGGAGACTTTTGCTGCCTCTCTCCTGCTTTGGAGTCTTGTAGTTTTACAAGTTCCTTAACCTGCTGCTGCTTCACCACTGCAACTCCCAGGATTTCCTAGCAATAGGGTCAAACTGCATCAGTGAGATTACTCAAGTTTAGCCATGGTTTTTAAAGCTAGCCCCCAAAAGCTACAGGTTGTCATCATAATCGTTTATTTTTTTCCTTTTTATTATTTAAGAATTATATAAACATATTCTATACATTTCCCCCTCTTTTATTTACATTCACCCTGTGCTCCCCTTCCTCTTCTTCTGAAGTCCCACCAAAAGTTCAATTCTTCATTTGGAGGTAAATTCCCATCTTCTTTTTCCAATAATTTTTCTATACATTTTCTCCAAATACTTTCATTTTTTCCATATTCCCTTCTTTACTTTTAAGTTTGACGTTAGCTTGTCATTCGGTGCCATTCGCCAAACTTCTTTATACCATTCATTAATTTGTATTTTCATTTCTCCTTTCCAATATTTTGCAATTAGTAATCTAGCCGCAGTTAATGGCATGTCTATTAAATTTTTTCTCCTCTTATCTTTCTCATTTTCTTTTTTTAATTAAAAGTAATATTTCCACTGGATTCCTTTTCTAATTTTTATATTCATAATGTTTTCTATTTCCCTTATGACCAATTCCCAAAAACCTTTGACATGTTTACAGTCCCACCACATATGCAAGTAGGTCCCAATTTCCTGGCACCCCCGCCAGCATTTTTCATTATTATTCTTATTTATCATATTTAACCTGTCATCATAAGAGTTTATTATTAGGAATCTCACCGGTGAGGATGGAGAGGCGCCTCATGGCTGGGAAAGGGTGGTTGCCCGAGGTGTCGAGGATGTCCAGCCGGTAGACCTCGCCTCGGATGCTGTAAAACTTGCGGTGGAAGTCCTCGATGGTGGGCGTGTATTGGTCCTCGAAGCGGCCGGTGAGGAAGCGGGAGACGATGGCCGTCTTGCCCACCTTGGAGGAGCCCAGGATCACCATCCGGTAGCAGTTCTTGGCCGGGATGTTGAGCTCCGACTCGGAGGGACCCATCTTCTTGATCATCTCCGCCAGGCGCATTTGGAGGAGGAGGAGGAGGAGGCGAGGACTCGGAGAGGCGGCTTGAAACTCGACACGAAGCTCTCTCGGCTTGAGCTGGAAAGATGAGCCTCTGCTGGGGTTTATATAGAGCCTGAGCCCTGCCAGGTCCGCCCCTTCGGGAGGAGGATCGGGAAAAAATGCAAAGAGAGCGGGCGCGCTTTCTTGGCCGGCCGCTTGGTGCGTAAAAGCGCACGGCTTTGGAGACTGGGTTCGCCTTGACTAGTTTCTCCCTTCTCTTGGCTACCTCTCTCGGGCTTATTTTCATGTTTTGTGTTCATTTTTGTGTGTTGTGACCCAGCTCTCTCTAAAGTCAAGAGTGGGCTGCTTACAGATTGAGGTGTAGTGTCAATACGAGCGCGCTTTCTTGGCCAGCCACTTGGTGCGTAAAAGCGCACGGCTTTGGAGAGGCTGGCTGCGTCCTTCTCTTGGTGCGCCTTGGCTAATTTCTTCCTTCTTTTGGTTACCTCTCTCCGGTTTACTTTCACGTTTTGTGTTCATTTTCGTGTGTTGTGACCCAGCTCTCTCTAAAGACAAGAGTGGGCTGCTTACAGATTGAGATGTAGTGTCAATACAAGCGCGCTTTCCTGGCCGGCCGCTTGGTGCGTAAAAGCGCACAGCTTTGGCTGCGCCTTGGCTAGTTTCTCCCTTCTCTTGGCTACCTCTCTCGGGTTTATTTTCATGTTTTGTGTTCATTTTTGTGTGTTGTGACCCAGCTCTTTCTAAAGACAAGAGTGGGCTGCTTACAGATTGAGATGTAGTGTCATTACAAGAGCGCTTTCTTGGCCAGCCGCTTGGTGCGTAAAAGCGCACGGCTTTGGCTGCGCCTTGGCTAGTTTCTCCCTTCTCTTGGCTACCTCTCTCGGGCTTATTTTCATGTTTTGTGTTCATTTTTGTGTGTTGTGACCCAGCTCTTTCTAAAGACAAGAGTGGGCTGCTTACAGATTGAGATGTAGTGTCATTACAAGAGCGCTTTCTTGACCAGCCGCTTGGTGCGTAAAAGCGCACGGCTTTGGCTGCGCCTTGGCTAGTTTCTCCCTTCTCTTGGCTACCTCTCTCGGGCTTATTTTCATGTTTTGTGTTCATTTTTGTGTGTTGTGACCCAGCTCTTTCTAAAGACAAGAGTGGGCTGCTTACAGATTGAGATGTAGTGTCATTACAAGAGCGCTTTCTTGGCCAGCCGCTTGGTGCGTAAAAGCGCACGGCTTTGGCTGCGCCTTGGCTAGTTTCTCCCTTCTCTTGGCTACCTCTCTCGGGCTTATTTTCATGTTTTGTGTTCATTTTTGTGTGTTGTGACCCAGCTCTTTCTAAAGACAAGAGTGGGCTGCTTACAGATTGAGATGTAGTGTCATTACAAGAGCGCTTTCTTGACCAGCCGCTTGGTGCGTAAAAGCGCACGGCTTTGGAGGCTGGGTTCGCCTTGGCTAGTTTCTCCCTTCTCTTGGCTACTTCTCTCGGGTTTATTTTCATGTTTTGTGTTCATTTTCGTGTGTTGTGACCCAGCTCTCTCTAAAGACAAGAGTGGGCTGCTTACAAATTGAAGTGTGGTGTCAATACGAGCGCGCTTTCTTGGCCAGCCGCTTGGTGCGTAAAAGCGCACAGCTTTGGCTGCGCCTTGGCTAGTTTCTCCCTTCTCTTGGCTACATCTCTCCGGTTTATTTTCATGTTTTGTGTTCAGTTTCGTGTGTTGTGACCCAGCTCTCTCTAAAATCAAGAGTGGGCTGCTTACAGATTGAGGTGTAGTGTCAATACGAGCGCGCTTTCTTGGTCAGCCGCTTGGTGCGTAAAAGCGCACAGCTTTGGCTGCGCCTTGGCTAACCTCTTCCTTCTCTTGGCTACTTCTCTCGGGTTTATTTTCATGCTTTGTGTTCATTTTTGTGTGTTGTGACCCAGCTCTTTCTAAAGACAAGAGTGGGCTGCTTACAGATTGAGATGTAGTGTCAATACAAGCGCGCTTTCCTGGCCGGCCGCTTGGTGCGTAAAAGCGCACAGCTTTGGCTGCGCCTTGGCTAGCTTCTCCCTTCTCTTGGCTACTTCTCTCGAGTTTATTTTCATGTTTTGTGTTCATTTTCGTGTGTTGTGACCCAGCTCTCTCTAAAGCCAAGAATGGGCTCCTTAAGGATTGAGGTGTAGTGTCAATAGAGAGAAGACAAGACACAGACCCACTCTCTTCTTGTTTTGGCCAGACCTCAACTGGAATCACTCTGTGTCCAGTTCTGGGCAAAGCAGTCCAAGAAGATGGACCATTTTGGACCTCATCACACTAGAGCTTGGATCCACTTTAAATCCACTTTATGGAGGAGGTTTTAAAGAGCTCAGACAGAAGGGTCCTGAGCCTCACCAAACTGCAAACCCCAGAATTCTGCAGGAGAAAGATGACTGAGAGAAGGAGCCATGAGAGCCA
This sequence comes from Anolis carolinensis, assembly GCF_035594765.1. Lineage (NCBI taxonomy): Eukaryota > Metazoa > Chordata > Lepidosauria > Squamata > Anolidae > Anolis > Anolis carolinensis. Next base: position 5,265,223 of record NW_026943824.1, read on the forward strand.
TGTTTAAATATTGGAAAAGATGTCACATTGAGGAAGGAGCAAACTTGTTTCCTGCAGCTCCAGAGACAAGGGAATGAAGCCATGGATTCAGAGGACAGGGAAAGAGATTCCACCCAACATTAGGTATAATTAGGTTGTTGTGAGTTTTCTGGGCTGTGTGGCCACGTCCCAGAAGCATTCTCTCCTGACATTTCGCCCACTTCTATGGCAGGCATCCTCAGGGGTTGTGAGGTTTGTTGGAAACTAGGCAAGTGGGGTTTATTTATTTATTTACAGTATTTATATTCCGCCCTTCTCACCCCGAAGGGGACTCAGGGCGGATCACATTATATACATATAGGCAAACATTCAATGCCTTTTAACATAGAACAAAGACAAGACAAACATAGGCTCCGAGCGGGCCTCGAACTCATGACCTCCTGGTCAGAGTGATTCATTGCAGCTGATTGCAGCTGGTTTACTCCTGCCTGCGCCACATGGAATGTCTAGAGTGGGAAACAGAACTCTTGGCTATTTGAGGCAAGTGTGAATGTTGCCATTGGCCACCTTGATTGACACTGAATGGCCTTGCAGCTTCAAAGCCTGGCTGCTTCCTGCCTGGGGGAATCCTTTGTTGGGAGGTGTTAGCTGGCTCTGTCTAGAATTTTCCTGCAGGAAAAGAGATTCCACCTAATTACAACATTCACACTGGCCTCCAACAGACAAAGAGTTCTTTCTCCCACCATGGACCTTCCACAGATATATAAACCCGAGGCATATATCTCTATATATAAAAGAGTGATGGCATCAGGGCAGCGGACAAAACAACAAAACTACAGGCCCCCCAACCTCGAAATTTGACAACACAACCCATCATTCGCGGCTCTAGGTTGATACAACAAAAAGAAAAGAAAAATAAAGTCCTAATTACAGGAAGAGGAATAATAGTTTTTATCCAATTGCTGCCGGTTTGAAGGCTAAGCTCTGCCCACTTGGTCTCCTAGCAACCTACTCAGCCCAGGGGACAGGCACAGTTAGGCCTCACTTAGGCCTCTTCCACAGATTATCAGATTTTAACTGGATTATATGGCAGTGTAGACCCAAGGCCCTTCCATACAGCTATATAACCCATTTAGAATCTTATATTATCTGCTTTGAACTGGATTATCTTGACTCCACACTGCCATATAATCCACTTCAGTGTGCATACTAAACATAAAGACAACCATACAACAGACATTCAATACCACCACTACCTCAACAATTTCTCACCAACACCACCAGAAAATGCCACAGCAACGCCGGGCACAGCTAGTATATATATATATCTGTAGGGGCCTGAGGCTGTTAGGAATGGTGGGAGTTGAAGTCCAAAGCACCCGGAAGGCCGAAGTTTGTCCATGCCTGCCATAGAGGCTTCTCATCACATTTTGCTGCCTAAAATAGAGCAGCCAACGTTACTACCCAGTCGGGCCATTCGTATACATTTTCCCACCCGAGACAATAATTGACTTTATTTCTCCATCGTCCAATACGCTTGATGTGCTTTTATGTTCCTTTTGTGTTTGGATCCCAGCAATAAATCACATGCAGGTAAAGCTCTTAAAAGAGGCTTTTGTACGGCCAGGAAAATTCTAAGAAACCGTCGTTCCTTTTAAAAGGGGAAACTAAATGACCTAGAGAAGCTTTCCATAACCAAGCAATGCTAAACATTGCTCTGGAACCCAGAGCATCATCCTAGCCCAGCCGGCCCTATTATATATATTTATTCTTTGCTGACGCCATGCCCTATTTTTCTGCAGCTGGCCGGCTTAGTCTTCTTCTGGGCAACACAATAACATTTCCTTTGACTTCTATTCTTTGTATTGTGCCTTTGCTTCAATGCTGGAGGGAAACAGGGCTCTTGAACCTGGAACCCAAGGAAAGTGACCAAACTTAGGAGGAAGAAACTATTTTTGGAGTTTGGGATCTGGAAGCTGCATTCCAAAAAAAGCTTTCTTCTACTGTACTAATTCATCAGAAGGGTTAGTCAGAAGATGAGAGGCAGAAGGCATAAGCAAATGCTGGAATACTTTCTGGGAACCTATTTTAACTATCCTTCTGGGAAACCCAAACTGGTTTTGGACACAAATTATCCCAAAAGACACCAGAATCACACCAAATCAAAGTCATAACAAGACACAAAGTCATGGCACCCAGAACTGGACTTCTGATATTTGATCCCAAAACATGACAAGATTCCCTTTTTGGATCACAATATCCCTACATCTACAGACCTGAGGATACTGGGAGTTGTAGTTTCCAAGGTCTGGAGCTCATTGGTAGCCATTGCCGACCATTATCCAAGATATTTCCAACCTAGAGTAAACAACTAGCTATGCATCCTTGTGAATTTCCATTGTTTAGTCCAATTGGATATCAATATTCTAATGCTTCTGGTGCCACAGCGTATTAAAGCGCTGAGCTGCTGAACTTGCAGACCAAAGAGGTCACCGGTTCGAATCCTGGGGATACTGGGAGTTGTAGTTTCCAAGGTCTGGAGCTCATTGGTAACCATTGAAAACCATTAGCCAAGATATTTCCCATCTAGAATAAACAACTAGCTATGCATCCTTGTGAATTTCCATTGTTTAGTCCTATTGGATATCAATATTCTAATGCTTCCGGTGCCGCAGCATGTTAAAGCGCTGAGCTGTTGAACTTGCAGACCAAAGAGGTCACAGGTTCGAATCCGGGGAGTGGAGTGAGCTCCCGCTGTTAGCCCCAGCTTCTGCTAACCAGTTCGAAACATGCCAATGTGAGTAGATGAATAGGTACTGCTCTGGCAGGAAGGTAACGGGGCTCCATGCAGTTATGCCGGCCACACGGCCTTGGAGGTGTCTATGGACAACACCTGCTCCAGAGTCAGACCCAACTTAATGTCAGAGGACATTATCCTTTGCCTTTATCCTAAGATATTTCCCATCTAGAGTAAACAACTAGCCACGCAGCCTTGTGAATTTCCATTGTTTGGATGTAAATATTCTAATATTATGACTGTTAATGTCACAGGGTTATAATATTATGCAAAAGGGGAAAAGGAAAATTTATCTGTTGACAACTTGAGTATTATATGACTCCAATATCTGCATTTTAATTTATATCTTCTAGGCCTTTTCTAGGTATTCTCGAACTGCAAATCCTTCATTTCAATGAAGAAAGAAATGCCCCAAACCTTGGAGACTTCATGGAGTCGTATCAGACCTTTGCTCATTTCGGTTGCCCTTTCCTGCAGATTTAATATATCTGTTTTCCTGCCAAGACATGCAGCTCGGTACACAATATTCCATTTTGAGGCTGCGTTGTACATTTGTGCACGGCAGTGTAATAGAAGAACAATAAGGCGATGCCAGAACGGTGTTTCTTTGCCGGCTGATTGATATATATATATATAAATGCCATAAATTTATCCCTGGCATCTGGTGTGTGCTTTCAAGAGATAATGACTCTTGTTCAGAATAAATAAAGGTCAGCCAGATAGAAATAAAGGACAATTCTGATGTTAATTGAATCAAAGATAGTTGTTGCAATGCATCGCTCCACCACTACGGAGCACTAAAGGGCACATGTCTGAATTTTCCAAGTGTTTTTCTTGCAAAATGTGTATTTGTTTATTTATGGGTATATATTGAGAAGGCAAAACCAAATCTCAAAAGGCCAGAAGTGCAGCAAAGGAAATATTAGGAAGAGCCGCTTTGAATCTCCTTGTGGAGAGAACAAGCAGAATATGTAAAGCAAAGTGAAGAACCTGCTTTGATTGAAGTCAAAAATCAGAAAAACCAGTACAAGAAAACCGCACTACAAACTAGAGCTGACAGCTGGCACAACAAAACATTGCATGGGAAGTTCCTTGACAAAATTGAAGGAAAAGCTGATAAGGAGAAGACCTGGCTCTGGCTCACGAATGGGACCCTGAAGAAGGAGACAGAAGGCCTGATCCTTGCAGCCCAGGAGCAAGACATCAGGACAAAGGCAATTAAGGCCAAGATTGAAAAATCAGCTGATGACCCAAATTGCAGACTGTGCAAGGAAACCAACGAAACCATGGATCATATCCTCAGCTGCTGTAAGAAAATCGCACAGACAGACTACAAACAGAGGCACAACCATGTGGCCCAAATGATTCATTGGAACTTATGCCTCAAGTACCACCTCCCAGCAGCAAAGAACTGGTGGGATCACAAACCTGCAAAAGTATTGGAAAATGAGCACGCAAAGATATTGTGGGACTTCCGAATCCAGACTGACAAAGTTCTGGAACACAACACACCAGACATCACAGTTGCGGAAAAGAAAAAGGTTTGGATCATTGATGTCGCCATCCCAGGTGACAGTCGCATTGACGAAAAACAACAGGAAAAACTCAGCCGCTATCAGGACCTCAAGACTGAACTTCAAAGACTCTGGCAGAAACCAGTACAGGTGGTCCCAGTGGTGATGGGCACATTAGGTCCATGCCAAAAGATCTCAGCCGGCATTTGGAAACAATAGACATTGACAAAATCACGACCTGCCAACTGCAAAAGGCCACTTTGCTGGGATCTCAATCCAAAAATACATCACACAGTCCTAGACACTTGGGAAGTGTTCGACTTGTGATTTTGTGAAACGAAATCCAGCATATCTATCTTGTTTGCTGTGTCATACAACGTCCTTGTGTCAATAATAATAATAATAATAATAATAATAATAATAATAATAATAATACATCACACAGTCCTAAACAAAATCCAGTATGTCTATCTTGTTTGCTGTGTAATAAAATAAAATAATAATAATAATAATAATAATAATAATAATAATAAAAAAATATATTTCTAACCAAGATCAGGAAAAAAGGGAACCAATGTTATCACACGACTCGATAATGCACAGTAATGGTTTGTGAGGAAGGCAGAAGGAAGCCAAATGGGGATCCGAACCCAAGACTCACTCTGACATCGGTTCTTAAGGTAGATAGAAGGAGGCCAAAGGGAAATTCGAACCCATGTTCCAGTCTGATACTGCTATAGAATCATGGGAGAGGTAGTTTTCAAAGGTCTTGAGCCTTCACTGCCACAAGAGTAATGCTGCTTTTCCAAACTGCAACTTCCATTAGTCCATAGTTTTGAGAAATCACAGTTAAAGTGGTGCCAAACTGCATTCATTCTGCAGTGTAGATGCTTGGTGCTTTGGAGCAAGGAAACAACATCCAATTACCAGAATGCTTTGCCATTATTATTATTATTATTATTATTATTATTATTATTATTATTATTATTATTATTGGAGCCCCCAATGGTATAGCGGGTTAAACCACTGAGCTGCTGAACTTGCTGACCGAAAAGTTGGAGGTTCGAATCCTGGGAGACGGTGAGCTCCCGCAGTTAGCCCTAGCTTCTGCCAACCTAACAGTTTGAAAACATGCAAATATGAGTAAATCAATAGGGGGGGTAATGGGACTGACTATTAATTTCTCTCCCAGGCTTAACTAGTATTGAAGGGTGCATCTACACTGTCAAACTAATGCAGTTTGGCACCATTTGTACTGCGCTGGCTCAGTGTTATGGCATCTCAGGAGTTGTAGTATGGCAATGTTTGGAGCCTGCTTTGCCAAACAACAACTCCCAGGAATCAAGGCAGTGTAGATGTTTTCAATCTGCATTAATTCGACAGTGTAGTCTCTTTGGTTATATATCTGGATCAATTCATCTCTTGTTGTTTCAAATGGGAACGATCATCATATGAATTTGGGAACGCCTTGTCTCTTTCATTTACGGCTCCGGGCCTTTATGAAAAACCGTTTGGAGGCGGCAAACATTTTTCATCCAGAGAGAGAGCGAAATTGGCTCAGGAATTCATCACGCCGCCGATCATAAACTTGTCAGAAAGCAATTATCATCTTGTGATTTGAGAGTGTCAGCAGGGAAGCAGGCAGACCGAGCCGCGATGTAATATTATATTATATGATGCATTATTGATCTAGACCAAGTTGGTCTCCAAACACCACTATTTCAGCGCTCCTAATATAAACCGGAATGCATTGCTCACTCTGTGCAGGATCCAAAGGAAATGAAAATAGTAGTGCGTGAAGTGACTCAGGATCGGTCTTTTATGCGGGGGAGATTTGGCCCAAAGTGGAGCCATTTGGCATGCTGGCACCCGAACAGATGTCCATGGCCAACCCACAGATGTGTGCGTGTGATTCATTGTTATCGACCTGCAAGAAGAACCCAAAGGCCTTGAGGGAAAGCCCAGCGGTCAGGGCACCCACTAGGAATGCGGCCCGGTCAAAAGGCTTTCGTGTTTGGTTTGGTGCAACGGCACACGTAATCCGCCCCGATGGCGTCACTCCACGGCTTCCTTTGTGATGGGATTCCAGGGATGGCTCTCGGAAAAGGGAGAGCGTGACCTTTGGGATCCTCTCTTTCAGAGTGGGAGAGCATTTGGCATCACAGCCCCAACCTTGGAAGAAGCACTCCGTGTTTGCAAGCGAGGTCACCGAGGCTTTGGAGCCACAGGTTTAGTTTCACTACCAGGTCTCAGTGTGCGATGGCACAAGGGACAGGGATCATCAGATGTGCCATTTAATAATAATAATAATAATAATAAAACTTTATTTATACCCCGCCACCATCTCCCCAACGGGGACTCGGGGCGGCTTACATGGGGCCATGCCCAGACACCATACAATATAACAAAATAAAACAACATATCATAACACAATATAACAGTGCAAAAATAATCAGATACATTACAGCACAAATCAGAGAAAACAGTAAAAAACAGGGCGGGCCACATGAACACTTAATTAAAAACTCGGGGGAGAGAGGTATACGAATAAAGGGAACAGGGATATAAAATGGTGGAGCAGTCTAAAGGATAGAATCCAAGGGGAATAACCAAAGAGGTATATAACATTTACTCCCCAAAGGCACATCGGAAAAGCCATGTTTTTAGATCCTTCTTAAAGGCTAACAAGGTGGGGGCTTGCCTGATCTCAGTGGGTAGTGAGTTCCACAGTCGGGGGGCCACAGCAGAAAAGGCCCTCTCCCTCGTTCCCACAAGACGGGCCTGGGACAAAGGCAGTGGCGAAAGGAGGGCCTCCCCGGATGAACGAAGGGATCGGGCAGGTTTATGGTAGGAGATACGGTCACGAAGGTAGGCGGGTCCCAAACCGTTTAGGGCTTTATAGATGATGGTCTGCACCTTGAATTGGGACCGGAAAGTGAACGGCAGCCAGTGGAGCTCCTTAAACAGGGGAGTAGATCGTTCCCTGTAGCTCGCCCCTGTTATTAATCTGGCCGCCGAACGCTGAACCAATTGTAGTTTCCGGGCCGTCTTCAAGGGAAGCCCCACGTAGAGCGCATTACAGTAGTCCAGTCTAGAGCATTTGGGAGCATGGAGGGAGGAAGGAAGGAAGGAATAGAAGGAAGATGGAAAGAAGGAAGGAAGGAAAGAAGGGGAGACAGAGGGAAGGAAGGAGGAAAGGAAAGAAGGAAGGAAAGATGGAAGGGAGGGAAGAAAGGAAGGAAGGAAGATGGAAAGAAGGAATAGAAGGAAGGAAGGAAGAATGGAAGGAGAGAATCATAGAATCATAGAATACTAGAGTTGGAAGAGACCTCATGGGCCATCCAGTCCAACCCCCCGCTAAGAAGCAGGAAAAGAAGAAAGGAAAGAAGGGAAGACAGAGAGAAGGAAGGAGGAAAGGAAAGAAGGAAGGAAAGAAGGGAGGAAAGAAGGAAGGAAATAAGGGAGGAAAGAAGGAAGGAAGATGGAAAGAAGGCATAGAAGGAAGGAAGAATGGAAGGAGAGAAGAAAGGAAAGAAGGGGAGACAGAGAGAAGGAAGGAGGAAAAGAAGGAAGGAAGGAAAGATGGAAAGAAGGAATAGAAGGAAGAATGGAAGGAGAGAATAAAGGAAAGAAGGGAGAGACAGAGAGAAGGAAGGAGGAAAGGAAAGAAGAAAAGATGGAAGAGAGAAAAGGAAGGTGAGATTGAGGGAAAGAAGGAAGGAAAGAAAGGAAGACAGAGGGAAGGAAGGAGGAAAGAAAAGGAAGGAAAAATGGAAAGAAGGAATAGAAGGAAGGAAGGAAGAATGGAAGGAGAGAAGGAAGGAAAGAAGGGAGAGACAGATGGAAGGAAGGAAGAAAAGAAAGAAGGAAGGAAATATGGAAGGGGGGAAGAGAGGAAGGTGAGATTGAGGGGAGGAAGTAAGTAAGGAGAAATTGTGTTGTCGAAAGCTTTCATGGCCAGAATCACTGGGTTGCTGTGAGTCTTCTGGGCTGTCTGGCCATGTTCCAGAAGCATTCTCTTCTGACGTTTTGCCTGCATCTATGGCAGTCATCCTCAAAGGTTGTGAGGTCTGCTGGAAAATAGTCAAGTGAGGTTGATATATCTGTGGAGTGATGTCCAGGCTAGGAGAAAGAACTCTTGTCTGCTTGAGGCGAGTGTGAATGTTGCCACTGGCCACCTTGATTGGCACTGAATGGCCTTGCAGCTTCAAGGCCTGGCTGCTTTCTGCATGAGGGAAGCCTTTGTTGCGAGACTACATGTCAGACTACTGAGAGAGGCCAATGAAATCTACAAGCATGTGGACCATTTCGAAAGGGAAAAAAACCCATGGAAATGAACAAAATCTGGCTATAAGTACAGTAGAGTCTCACGTATCCAACACTCGCTTATCCAACATTCTGGATTATCCAACGCATTTTTGTAGTCAATGTTTTCAATACATCGTGATGTTTTGGTGCTAAATTCATAAATACAGAAATTACTATGTAGCATTGCTGTGTATTGAACTACTTTTTCTGTCAAATTTGTTGAATAACCTGATGTTTGGGTGCTTAATTTGTAAAATCATAACCTAATTTGGTGTTTAATAGGCTTCTCCTTAATCTCTCCTTATTATCCAACATATTCATTTATCCAACGTTCTGCCGGCGAGTTTATGTTGGATAAGTGAGATTCTACTGTATTTAAAAACTCTAAAATCAGTACAGTAAATAAAGAACAAACTCTGAAAACAGGGGAAATCCAGACAATCCATGGGAATGATGCACGTTACATTTATATATATATAATATCATTCTGTTATTATTCTATTATTATTGTAGTATACAGTAGAGTCTCACTTATCCAACACTCGCTTATCCAACGTTCTGGATTATCCAACGCATTTTTGTAGTCAATGTTTTCAATACATCATGATATTTTTGTGCTAAATTCATAAATATAGTAATTACTACGTAGCATTACTGTATATTGAACTACTTTTTCTATCAAATTTGTTGTATAACATGATGTTTTGGTGCTTAATTTGTAAAAACATAACCTATTTTGAGGTTTAATAGGCTTTTTCTTAATCTCTTCTTATTATCCAACATATTCGCTTATCCAACATTCTGCCGGCCCGTTTATGTTGGATAAGTGAGACTCTACTGTATTATTATATTATTACTATTATATTATTATTATATTATTCATTATTCATGACTACATTGAAACTAGAATAGAGAGAAATCAGCGTGGAAACTGCAAGAGGTTCCATAGATCGTTGTGCATGGAAATAATGGTAGTAAATAGTTTTTGATTTATTGAATACAGTTATATATTACAATTATATATTTTTGTTATTTAAACTATATATATTGTGAAATTATGGTGACACACCACCCAAGTCATGCTAGGTTTTTTGGTGAATTTTGACACACCAAGCGCAAAAGGTTGCCCATCATTGTTCTAAGAAAAGCTATTTCCAAGTGCCAAAAGGGAACCGGGCTGAAGGAAAGGACATCCGTGTTGATGTTTTGGGCGCTGGGCCTTGTGGTCCTCACGGCACGTGGCTCTGTCTCGGGGCGCACATGTTCTCCGGCTCTTTGTTTTGTAACTCCAGGGTCGTCTGTGGCGCTCCTGGGCCCGGCTGCCGAAGAGATGCACTGGATGTTCTGAGCCCATCCGCGGTTCACATTCTTGTCACCTAGCGAGACGGCGGCTGGGACGCCCGTCGGTTGGGAACATCGTGTGTAGAAACAGGACCCCGGTGGGTTGGGAGACGAGAGGGAAAATGAAAGAGGACGGTTTGGTGTTTGTCCGCTGATGAGGAGAAAGCATTAACATGTCCTGGTGCTGTACCTGGAGAGGCGGCACCTTACTAACACCTTTAAAAGAAGCCGGGATTAGAGGGAAAATGTCAGCGGTAACCAGAGACAGCTTCTGCTTCTGCACATATCGCTGTGAAATGTAGGCCAGAGGTGACCATTGAGACCCAGACACTGTCCTTTGGTGGCCCATTGGCTTCTATGGACCACCAAGGTCTAGGTCAATGATGGGCAACCTTTTGCACTTGGTGTGTCAAAATTCACCAAAAAACCTAGCATGACTCGGGTGGTGTGTCACTTCAAGAGAGAGAAAACCATAATTTCACAATATATATAGTTTAAATAACAAAAATATATAATTGTAATATATAACTTTATTTAATAAATCAAAAACTATTTACTACCCTTATTTCCATGTACAACAATCTATGGCACCTCTTGCAGTTTCCACGCTGATTTCTCTCTATTGTAGTTTCAATGTACAGTAGAGTCTCACTTATCCAACGTTCTGGATTATCCAACGCATTTTTGTAGTCAATGTTTTCAATACATCATGATATTTTTGTGCTAAATTCATAAATATAGTAATTACTACGTAGCATTACTGTATATTGAACTACTTTTTCTATCAAATTTGTTGTATAACATGATGTTTTGGTGCTTAATTTGTAAAAAACATAACCTATTTTGATGTTTAATAGGCTTTTTCTTAATCTCTTCTTATTATCCAACATATTCGCTTATCCAACATTCTGCCGGCCCGTTTATGTTGGATAAGTGAGACTCTACTGTAGTTATGAATCATAGAATCATAGAATAGTAGAGTTGGATGAGACCTCATGGGCCATCCAGTCCAACCCCCTGCTAAGAAGCAGGAAATCGCATTCAAAGCACCCCCGACAGATGGCCATACAACCTCTGCTTAAAAGCCTCTGCTTAAAAAATACAATGTACTCAGGCTGTGGCGCAGGCTGGAGAGCAGCTGCAATGAATCACTGCAATGAATCACTCTGACCAGGAGGTCATGAGTTCGAGGCCTGCTAGGAGCCTATGTTTGTCTGTCTTTGTTCTATGTTAAAAGGCACTGAATGTTTGTCTATATGTGTAATGTGATCCGCCCTGAGTCCCCTTCGGGGTGAGAAGAGCGGAATATAAATGCTGTAAATAAATAAATAAAGAAATAAATAATAGTAATAATATAATAATATACTACAATAATAATAGAATAATAATAGAATGATTATATATATATGTGTGTGTGTGTGTGTGTAATGTGCATAATTCCCATGGACCCACTGGACCAAATCACACTAAATTTGGCCACAAAAGGCATTAGTCATCCAATCAATCTGCATGCGGCAGCGTGTCAGCAAAAATGGCTAGGCGTGTCAGTGCTGACACGCGTGTCATAGGTTGGCCATCACTGCTCTAGATTTTCCAACTAGTGACATCTTTGCGGTTCTAAGCAAACCTCAGTCCCAAGGATGGCTGGATTGTCCTTTGTGATTGGGATTTCTGTCAAGGTAGTGCTTCTTAACCTGGGATCCCCAGATGTTTTGGCCTTCAACTCCCAGAAATCCTAATACAGGGACCATAAGCCAGAAAAATAGTAAACTATTGCCTATGTAGCTTTGCCTGTGCTGTCCTGTGAGCTGGTGCCTTTCTCCAGGAAGTTCCAAAGTGAGAAGAAAGCTCAGAATAAACAAGTTAGGTCATTGGCATCACTTGTGCCAAGTAGGTGTGGAAGGTGAGGAAGACCCTCAGCCATTGGTCAATTGTAGATAAGTCGAGATATAAATTCTTTGTTTGCTATGCACATGTTGTGATGGCCATTTGCATGGTACGGACCCACTGTTTTGCCTTATCATCAACTGTGATAACAATAAAAGGCTTGCTTTATTGCTTTCCTGGAATTCTCTCCTTGACTTCACCTCCGGGCTAGTCTCCAACACTAACATCTGGTAAACTGGCTGGGATTTCTGGGAGTTGTAGGCCAAAACACCTGGGGACCCACAGGTTGAGAACCACTGTGTTAAGGGATGGAGTGCCACCACCAAGAAAGTCATGATACAGACACATCCTGCTGTCCTTCATCTGCTCCTCTTCGTCTTACATGGTCATCATCATCTTCATATTCTTCTCTTCCATCTTCATCATCACCAACTTCATTATCAGCTTCCTCTTCCTCCTCTTCCCTCATAATCATCACTTTCATCGTCATCATCTTCCTCCTTCTTCTCCCCTTCCATCATCATCTTCTTCTTCGTACTCCTTCTCTTCCATGATCATCATCATCACATTCATTATCATCATCATCATCATCAACAACATCACTTTCATGGTCGTCTTCCTCCTTTTCCTCCTCTTTCATCGGTTCTTCTGTTCCATCATAATCACTTTCATGATCAGCTTCTTCCTCCTTTTCTTCTACGACCATCATCATCATCATGTTCATTATCACCATCATGGTCATCATCATCATCATCATCACTTTCATTGTCGCCTTCCTCCTTTTCCTCCTCTTTCATCGGTCCTCCTGTTCCATCATTATCACTTTCATGATCAGCTTCTTCTTCCAAGATCATCATCATCATGTTCATTATCACCATCATGGTGGTCATCATCATCATCAACATCATCATAATTATCAGCTTCTTCTTCCTCTTCCATGATCATTATCATCATGTTCATTGTCACCATTTTCACTGTCTTCCTGTGCCAGCTGAACTGCTGCCAGTTCGAAGCTGCAAGACGGGGTGAGCTCCCATCTGTCAGCCCTAGCTTCCCATGCGGGGACATGAGAGAAACTTGCAGTGGAGGAGAATTTGAACTCGGTTTCCCACTTCCATTGGAGCAATCTTTCCACTCAACTCTCTCTTTTCTCCTCTGTCAACTCAGCTTTGTTTTCACACGTGGTTTTAGTCTATTTGCAGTGTTGGGGGAGGTGGGTTCCTTTCGTTATGGCAGCTCTTGGTTTACATGGAAAAGCAAACACATTTGAGGCCCAAATGCCAATTAGAAGAAAGAGAGAGAAAGGCCAGGAGCAGGTAAACACAAACTATCTGCAGAATATGAACTGCATATTGAATGGTGCGTTCAAAATTCGGACTAAAAAACGGAGCGGATGCATTGGCTTACATTAGAGAAGCCTTAAATATCCGAATGACCATGATTGGTGTCTCCTTTTGCTCACCTTTGCTTTGCACACAAATTATTCCTCAAAGCTGGACTTTATTGCCCAGGAGGCAATAAAATATTTATATCCAAATCTCCAAAAGTGAAATCTCTGGGTGACTCATAACCTTTCTTTATAAACACGCCGAGGAAATAAAGCAGCATTTTAAAGTTCCAGGAAAGGAATACCGGGAATATTGTGGCAGCAATAAATACGACATTGGGTAAACAAAGGCACGGGGCAGAACCATCCTCACGTGCTGCTTGATGCTAACTAACCAAGGCCTGTTTCCAATGGCATGGCCACAAGAAATATTATTATTATTATTATTATTATTATTATTATTATTATTATTATTATTATTATTGGACAATTTGGACAGAAAAACAAGAAAACTTATGACCATTCATCATTCCCTGCACCCTGGCAGTGATGTTGACTGGCTATATCTGCCTAGAAGATCAGGGGGCAGAGGACTCTTGCAAGTCAAACAAGCAGTCAGAGAAGAAGAACATGCCCTGGCAGAATATGTAAAGCAAAGTGAAGAACCTGCTTTGATTGAAGTGAAAAATCAGAAACTCCTCAAAGCACAGCAGACAAAAAACCAGTACAAGAAAACCGCACTACAAACTAGAGCTGACAGCTGGCACAACAAAACATTGCATGGAAAGTTCCTTGACAAAATTGAAGGAAAAGCTGATAAGGAGAAGACTTGGCTATGGTTCACTGAAGAATGGGACACTGAAGAAGGAGACAGAAGGCCTGATGCTTGCAGCCCAGGAGCAAGACATCAGGACAAAGGCCATTCAGGCCAAGATCGAAAAATCAGCTCATGACCCAAAATGCAGACTCTGCAAGGAAACCGACGAAACTATTGATCATATCCCCAGCTGCTGTAAGAAAATTGCACAGACAGACTACAAACAGAAGCACAACTATGTGGCCCAAATGATTCATTGGAACTTATGCCTCAAGTACCACCTCCCAGCAGCAAAGAACTGGTGGGATCACAAACCTGCAAAAGTACTGGAAAACGAGCACGCAAAGATACTGTGGGACTTCCGAATCCAGACTGACAAAGTTCTGGAACACAACACACCAGATATCACAGTTGTGGAAAAGAAAAAGGTTTGGATCATTGATGTCGCCATCCCAGGTGACAGTCGCATTGACGAAAAACAACAGGAAAAACTCAGCCGCTCTCAGGACCTCAAGACTGAACGTCAAAGACTCTGGTCCTGGTGGTGATGGGCACACTGGGTGCCGTGCCAAAAGATCTCAGCCGGCATTTGGAAACAATAGACATTGACAAAATTACGATCTGCCAACTGCAAAAGGCCACCCGACTGGGATCTGCACACATCATCCGAAAATACATCACAGTCCTAGACACTTGGGAAGTGTTCGACTTGTGATTTTGTGATACGAAATCCAGCATATCTGTCTTGTTTGCTGTGTCATACAATGTCATTGTGTCAATAATAATAATAATAATAATAATAATAATAATAATAATAATAATAAACATAACAGTCCTAAATGCTTGGGAAGTGTTCGACTTACGATTTTGTGATACGAAATCCAGCATATCTATCTTGTTTGCTGTGTCATACAATGTCGTTATGTCAATAATAATAATAATAATAATATACATCACACAATCCTAGACACTTGGGAAGTGTTCGACTTGTGGTTTTGTGAAACGAAATCAAGCATGTCTATCCTGTTTGCTGGGTCAATAATAATAATAATAATAATAATAATAATAATAATAATAATAATAATAATAATAATAAATACATCACACAGTCCTAGATACTTGGGAAATGTTCAACTTGTGATTTTGTGATACGAAATCCAGCATATCTATCTTGTTTGCTGTGTCAATAATAATAATAATAATAATAATAATAATAATAATAATAATAATAATACATCACACAGCACTACACTTGGGAAGTGTTCGACTTGTGATTTTGTGATACGAAATCCAGCATGTCTATCTTGTTTGCTGTGTCATACAATGTTGTCGTGTCAATATTGTCCTTTATAGTTTCCATATTTGAAAGATACATTGTGCTTTTTCCTGATGCTCCAGCTCTTGGACATTTTCAAAGCATCCTCCGTTGCTGCCTTCTCCATCTCTCTCGCAGCCGTGAGCTTGTGTTTACTTTTCCTTTTGCTGTTTTCATTCCACAGAACCCTTGGGATGCCCTCTGATATTTGCCAAAGATGGCACTAGATAGCCTTTCCTTTCTGCCCAATTGGGCACCTCCCTAAATAAGGACTCGATGCCCGTTTGGGACGGAGCCACGGATGTGACTTGGGGTTCTTTTGGAGCAAAACAAACGCCAAACACGTGGCCCACGCAAGACACACAGGTGGAAACGTTTCTGAGCACAGGTGAGGGAGGAGCCACCTGGGGATGTTTACGGTCTGGGCTCTCCATGGGAAATATATAAGGGTTGATTCCCTCGAATTTGTACCACGGTCCGAGCCATGTGGCTCTTTCTCGAGAAACTACAGAAAAGCCAATGTGAACAGAAACTGAGCGTAAAGCTAAAGTAGGAGAAAAAAATGAAATGCCTAGATGTGGAAAAAGTGACACTTAGCTTGAAAACAGAGATGTGGGCCGTTTAGTGGAGCATGAGCCAACAGTGTGATGCAGCAGCGAAAAAGGCCAATGTGATTCTAGGTTGCATCGAAACAATATGAGTTTGGTTGGTTCTGGTGAAGGTGGCACAAAATAAGGGGAAGGGAAGAGGGGGAAAAGATATAACAATAATAACGATAACGATAATAATAATAATAATAATAACAATAATAATAATAATAACAAATGCAATTAAGGCCAAGATCGAAAAATCAGCTGTTGACCCAAAATGCAGACTGTGCAAGGAAACCGACGAAACCATTGATCATATCCTCAGCTGCTGTAAGAAAATTGCACAGACAGACTACAAACAGAGGCACAACTATGTGGCCCAAATGATTCATTGGAACTTATGCCTCAAGTACCACCTCCCAGCAGCAAAGCACTGGTGGGATCACAAACCTGCAAAAGTCTTGGAAAATGAGCATGCAAAGATACTGTGGGACTTCCGAATCCAGACTGACAAAGTTCTGGAACACAACACACCAGACATCACAGTCATGGAAAAGAAAAAGGTTTGGATCATTGATGTTGCCATCCCAGGTGACAGTCGCATTGACGAAAAACAACAGGAAAAACTCAGCCGCTATCAGGACCTCAAGATTGAACTTCAAAGACTCTGGCAGAAACCAGTGCAGGTGGTCCCGGTGGTGATGGGCACACTGGGTGCCGTGCCAAAAGATCTCAGCCAGCATTTGGAAACAATAGACATTGACAAAATTACGATCTGCCAACTGCAAAAGGCCACCCTGCTGGGATCTGCACACATCATCCGAAAATACATCACACAGTCCTAGACACTTGGGAAGTGTTCGACTTGTGATTTTGTGATATGAAATCCAGCATATCTATCTTGTTTGCTGTGTCATAATAAAATAATAATAATAATAATAATAATAAATAAAACATGTATAAGTAGATAAAAGGGTGTAGTAGAGAGATATGTAGTAAAGTTGTAATGGATAACTCTAAAACTAATAAGAAATATGCATAAAGATGTTTTGATTCTGATTTTTCTTTTTTGTTGGGTTGCATACAATGTGATATGTCTGGGATACTGTAAAATGAGGAAAGAATGTATTCTTATACATTTTGAATTATAAATTAATAATAGTAATATTGATAATAATAAAACATGTATAGGTAGATGAAGGGTGTGTAGTGGAGAGATGTATAGTGAAGTTGTAATGGAAAAGTTAAAAGACTGATGGGAAATATGCTTGGGGATGTTCTTGATTTTATTTTATTTTATTGCTGTTGGATTGTATGCAACGTGATATGTTTGAGATATTGTAGAATGAGGAAAATGTGAGCTTGTACATTTAGATTGATAAATTAATAAAAACATTTTTTTTAAAAAAAGGAATGGTGGGAGTTGGAGTCCAAAACACCCGGAGAGACCCAACTTTGCCCATACCTGGTTTAACTCATAGCATGGCTCTTCCTTGTGTTTCTCTCTCGCATGATCTCATTGTTTAGCTGGTTGCTCAATCCTTTTTGTTTCCCACTCCTTGCATAATCCATCCATCGGCTAAATTGTGTAAGGAGATGAACAGCAGCGCTGTCAATCATCCAGAGATGCCAAGGTAGAGCCGGGCCGGTCTTGTTCTGGGCAGTTTGCCGCTCGCTCGGCCGCCTCGCGGGCATCTTTCTTCTCTCCGGATTGAAGCCTTTTCCCGGACCTGTGGCTGCCCGAGATTAAATTGCCATCGACCCTTCGCTGTAAAGAAGTCGTCATTAATTACCTGGCCAATTTCTAAGAACACAAACAGGCTCACTCCGCTGCTTTTGCAAGCCATTGCCCGGCTAGAACTGGCGAGAGGCGGTTCGGATCTTGACTTGCCTTCATTCAAAAACAAATTGGGCAAAAGGGAGTTTTTAGGAAGCTCAAAACAACAATTAGAATCTCATTAATAGAGGAAAAATCATAATAATAGAAAAATGGGTAAATAATAATAATAATAATAATAATAATAATACTTTTGGGTGCCGTGCCAAAAGATCTCAGCTGGCATTTGGAAACAATAGACATTGACAAAATCACGATCTGCCAACTGCAAAAGGCCACCCTACTGGGATCTGCAAGCATCATCCAAAAATACATCACACAGTCCTAGACACTTGGGAAGGGTTCGACTTGTGATTTTGTGAAATGAAATCCAGCATATCTATCTTGTTTGCTGTGTCATACAATAATAATAATAATAATAATAATAATAATAATAATAATAATAATATACATCACAGAGTCCTAGACACTTGGGAAGTGTTCAACTTGTGATTTTGTGATACAAAATCCAGCATATCTATCTTGTTTGCTGTGTCATACAATAAAATAATAATAATATCACAAAATCACAAGTCGAACACTTCCCAAGTGTATAGGACTGTGTGATGTATATTATTATTATTATTATTATTATTATTGACACAATGACATTGTATGACACAGCAAACAAGATAGATATGCTGGATTTCGTATCACAAAATCACAAGTCGAACACTTTCCAGGTGTTGAGGACTATGTGATGTATATTATTATTATTATTATTAATTATTATTATTATTTTATGACACAGCAAACAAGATGGATATGCTGGATTTCGTATCACAAAATCACAAGTCGAACAGTTCCCAAGTGTCTAGGACTGTGAGATATATATATATATATATATATATATATATATATATATATATATATATAATATTATTATTATTATTTTTGACACAATGACATTGTATGACACAGCGAACAAGATAGACATGCTGGATTTCGTATCACAAAATCACAAGTCGAACACTTCCCAAGTGTCTAGGACTGTGTGATGTATATTATTATTATTATTATTATTATTATTGATACAATGACATTGTATGACACAGCAAACAAGATAGATATGTTGGATTTCGTTTCACAAAATCACAAGTCGAACACTTCCCAAGTGTTGAGGACTATGTGATGTATATTATTATTACTATTAATTATTATTATTATTATTATTATTATTTTATGACACAGCAAACAAGATGGATATGCTGGATTTCGTATCACAAAATCACAAGTCAAACACTTCCCAAGTTTTCTTGCCACCTGGTACTTTTGTTGAGCCAACGCTGGGTTAATTTGGAAATTTAACTTCTGTCAAGCGAGGCAGTGGAAGGAATTTGGGTCAATTGGGATGAGTTTGGAAACAATGAGCCTGGGGAGGAATTTAAAATATTTTCACGACAGCGGTGTAACCAAACTATTGTTTGCAAAAAGTAAACATAGGAAAGAATTTATAGCACCGCCAGACACAGAAGCAAAAAGGCCTTGGCTTTCTGATAATGGTTCTTCCGTTCTTCCATCATCAAAATGTGTCCACCTTTCGCCCAAAAAACAACGCTATACGAAAAATGCAAGGGCACCTTGCAATGAAACTACATTATTATTATTATTATGTGCCAGTTGTCAGCTCTAGTTTGTAGTGCGGTTTTCTTGTACTGATTATTTGTCTGTTGTACATTATTATTATTGACACGACTACGTTGTATGACACAGCAAACAAGATAGATATGCTTGATTTCGTATCACAAAATCACAAGTCGAACACTTCCCAAGTGTCTAGGACTGTATTATTATTATTATTATTAATTATTATTATTATGTTCATATATACACATTGGTGCAAGAGATCATTCGCATACAAATCATGGATTATTCTTACCCCATTCTCCTTTTTCTTGAGATGCTCAACTATTAGGTTGCTGTGAGTTTTCCGGGCTGTGCGGCCATGTTCCAGAAGCATTCTCTCCTGAAGTTCTGCCCACATCTATCTTCAGAGGTTGTGAGGTCTGTTGGAAACTAGGCAAGTGGGGTTTATATATACAGTAGAGTTTCGCTTATCCAACATAAACGTTGGATAAGCGAATATGTTGGATAATAAGGAGAGATTAAGGAAAAGCCTATGAAACATTAAATTAGGTTATGATTTTACAAATTAAGCACCAAAACATCATGTTATACAACAAATTTGACAGAAAAAGTAGGTCACTACACAGTAATGCTATGTAGTAATTACTGTATTTACGAATTTAGCACCAAAATATCAAGATGTATTGAAAACATTGACTACAAAAATACCTTGGATAATCCAGAACCTTGGATAAGCGATGCTTGGATAAGTGAGACTCTACTGTACATTATTTGTCCATATCTTGGTGCAAGAGATCATTCGCATACAAATCATGTATTATTCTTGCCCCATTCTCCTTTTTCTTGAGACGCTCATGTATTGGGTTGCTGTGAGTTTTCCGGGCTGTATGGCTATGTTCCAGAAGCATTCTCTCCTGACGTTTCGCCCACATCTATCTTCAGAGGTTGTGAGGTCTGTTGGAAACTAGGCAAGTGGGGTTTATATATCTCTGTGGAGTAATATCCAGGGTGGGAGAAAGAACTCTTGTCTGTGAATGTTGCAATTGATCACCTTGGTTAGCATGGAATGGCCTTGCAGATTCAAAGCCTGGCTGCTTCCTGCATGGGGGAATCCTTTTTTGGCAGATGTTAGCTCGCCCTAGGAGCCTCCGGTGGCGCAGTGGGTTAAACCACTGATTTAAGGATGAAGCATGAGGATCTCGGACGAATGGAATTAATTATATATATATATGTTTTTAAGGTTTTTATAATGTATTTTAACCATGTTATTAATGGATTTGTATGTATTGTTTTGCTTTTATGATTGCATTTTTGGGCATGAAATTTTCGACAATTTTTGTAGGCCGCCCTGAGTCCCCTCGGGTGAGAAGGGCGGAGTATAAATGTTGTAAATAACATGCACTTTTAATCTTGTACCCATTACTCTGGCCCGGCCCAGTTCTATTGTGTTTTAGCGTATTGTTATTGCTTGTTGTTTATACTGTTTTAATTGTTTTTAATTTGCTTTTTGTTTTGTATTGTTATATTGTGTGTTGAGGCCTTGGCCTTTGTAAGCCGCATCGAGTCCTTTGGGAGATGCTAACGGGGTACAAATAAAGTTTAATAATAATAATAATAATAATAATAATAATAATAATAATAAACCCTTGTGCCGGCAGGACTGCTGACCTGAAAGCTGGGTTGCTGACCTGAAGGTTGACGGTCTGAATCCAACGCGGGGAGAGGGCGGATGAGCTCCCTCTATCAGCTCCAGCTCCATGCGGGGACATGAGAGAAGCCTTCCACAAGGATGGTAACTTTACAACCTCTGCCATAGATGTGGGTGAAATGTCAGGAGAGAATGCTTCTGGAACAGAATGCTTCGACAACACAAGCTCAAGTATGTTTTCCACCCATTCAGGCTCATGAGGATATAATGGGAGCTGCTGGAAACTGCTGGAAACTGCTGGAAAGAAACTTTGGAAGAGTTTTGGGGAAGCCTAATGAAAGAGTCCGGCTGGATTTTGTTTCTTTCCCCGTTCATTTTGCAGCACGGTTTGCAAAGGCAGGCTGGACGTTTGCTTAGAGTCTCCTCCGCAGAAGAGTTTGATGCTATTTGCTCTTCCTTGCCTTTTGGCGATAGATTTCTTCCGTAAAAGGCCTGGGAAAGAGAAGGAAGGAAAGAATATATTTCTTTTTTCTTACAGCATTTCTACCCCGCCCTTCTCACCCCAGAGCAGGCAAATGGAGAGAAAGACGGTCGGGAGAATCAAGGCACAATGAGTGGATAGATAGGTTGGGTTTCTTCTGTAGACTGCACGAGTCTGTGCATCATGAAGTTTCTAGTCCTCAGTGAGGAGCTAGGCTAGAGACAGGGCTTTCCCCAGATTCTGTCAAACAAAACAGGAACAAATACAGCCTCAATGTTAATAATAATCATCATCATTATCATAATAAAAAATAATAAAGGTTGGAAGAGACCTCTTGGGCCATTTAGACCAACCCCCCCTCTGACTTTGTGCACTGAAAGCACAAGCAAAGCACCCCTGACAGATGGCCACCCGGCCTCAATGTTGATCATATCCTCAGCTGCTGTAAGAAAATTGCACAGACAGAGGCACAACCGTGTGGCCCAAATAATTCATTGGAACTTATGCCTCAAGTACCACCTCCCTGCAGTAAAGAACTGGTGGGATCACAAACCTACAAACGTTGTGGAAAATGAACACGCAAAGATACTGTGGGACTTCCGAATCCAGACTGACAAAGTTCTGGAACACAACACACCAGACATCACAGTTGTAGAAAAGAACAAGGTTTGGATCATTGATGTTGCCATCCCAGGTGACAGTCGCATTGACGAAAAACAACAGGAAAAACTCAGCCGCTATCAGGACCTCAAGATTGAACTGCAAAGACTCTGGCAGAAACCAGTGCAGGTGGTCCCGGTGGTGATGGGCATACTGGGTGCCGTGCCAAAAGATCTCAGCCGGCATTTGGAAACAATAGACATTGACAAAATCACGATCTGCCAACTGCAAAAGGCCACCCAACTGGGATCTGCACGCATCATCCGAAAATACATCACACAGTCCTAGACACTTGGGAAGTGTTCGACTTGTGATTTTGTGAAACGAAATCCAGCATATCTATCTTGTTTGCTGTGTCATACAACGTCATTGTGTCAATAATAATAATAATAATAATAATAATAATAATAATAATAATAATACATCACACAGTCCTAAACATTTTGGAAGTGTTTGACTTGTCATTTTATTATATGAAATCCAGCATATATCTCGTTTGCTGTGTTATACTGTGTCTTTGTATCAGTAATAATAATAATAATAATTATTATTATTATCAGGACCTCAAGATTGAACTTCAAAGACTCTGGCAGAAACCAGTGCAGGTGGTCCCGGTGGTGATCGGCACATGGGTTGCCATGCCAAAAGATCTCAGCCGGCATTTGGAAACAATAGACATTGACAAAATCACGACTACCAACTGCAAAAGGCCACCCAACTGGGATCTGCAGCATCATCCGAAAATACATCACACAGTCCTAGACACTTGGGAACTATTCGACTTGTGATTTTGTGATACGAAATCCAGCATATCTATCTTTTTTGCTGTGTCATACAATATAATAATAATAATAATAATAATAATAATAATAATACATCACACAGTCCTAGCCACTAGCTACTTAGAGAGGAGACCTTTTAAATTTTGTTTTTCTTCTTTCTTCTTGTTTGTTTTTGATGGTAATATATATATGACAGAAGCTGAGATGTTTAAAAGAACAATAACACGTTTATTCTGGCACAAAGCTTAATGGTTACAGTAACTTTCTCTTTAGTTTTCTCTTTAGTTAACTTTGGTTAACAGTTGCAAGGCTAGAATGAGGTGTTTCAAACTTCTTAAAATGTCACTTCTTTCTTTACTGCTCTAAACTGCAGTCACTCTGTGAATTACAATCACAGATGATCTGTTCCTCATCAGGAGACAGACTACCTTAAAATAAGTCACCAAACTTATTTTAACTTGACTCAAAATTAAGCACTTGAGCCTCCCTGATCCCTTCAACTGAGGGTCAGTCTTCACCGTACCTCATCAGGGCACAGACTACCTTAAAATAAGTCACCAAACTTATTTTAAATTGACTCAAAATTAAGCATTTGAGTCTCCCTGATCCCTTCAACTGAAGATCAGTCTTCACTGTACCTCATCAGGGCACAGACTACCTTAAAATAAGTCACCAAACTTATTTTAAATTGACTCAGAAATAATCAGTTGAGTCTTCCTGATCCCTTCAACTGAGGGTCAGTCTTCATTGTACTTCATCAGGGCACAGACTACCTTAAAATAAGTCACCAAACTTATTTTAAATTGACTCAAAAATAATCATTTGACTCTCCCTGATCCCTTCAACTGAGGGTCAGTCTTCACTGTACCTCATCAGGGCACAGACTACCTTAAAATAAGTCACCAAACTTATTTTAAATTGACTCAAAAATAATCATTTGTGTCTCCCTGATCCCTTCAACTGAGGGTCAGTCTTCACTGTACCTCATCAGGGCACAGACTCCCTTAAAATAAGTCACCAAACTTATTTTAAATTGACTCAAAAATAATCATTTGAGTCTCCCTGATCCCTTCAACTGAGGGTCAGTCTTCACTGTACCTCATCAGGGCACAGACTCACTGCTTCTTTTTCAAACCTGCACTTCTCCACCAAAATGGCCACTTCTCCATGGCAACCAACTCATGAGTGCAGAGTAACTGAAATATTGACCCTTTTAAAACGCAATTAAACATCTGTAAACTAAAAAAATCACACTTTGTTACAGGCCCCAACTAAAATGTGCCCTATAGACACACACTTAAAACAGACAGGAAAGAACTTTGCTGACCCTTGTGGCAATACAGCGGGTGGCAGAAGACAGAGGAGTGGGCGCAATCACGGTGGCACAACGTCTCCGCTCTGCAGCCTCCCAGTGGGGTCTTTGCCCGATCTGTGGGTCTCATTTCTCGTTCCCACTTCTTAGAGTGACAGGTCCTTTTAAATCAAAGCCATCAAACCCGAACCGCCCCGGGCTCGGATGAAAAACTCCCCTTTTCCCATTGAACATTGTGCCGAAACGGGGACGATGTGGCGTTGCCAACCTGCCATTAACCCAGTTTGAAGCCGATGTGTGGGCACCGGAGAGCAACACGTACTTTGCAAAAGTAGAACATGTTTCTTTCTTGGAATGAGAGATGGCATTGGGCCTTAGTTGAGTTGCTTCTAAACATTTGGTCTGTGGGTTTAATGTTTCTTTCCTCTAATTCTTTGACACTAAGGAATGATTTCTAATTACTTCCTTGCCCAAGAGACTCACCCTTCATAGAGCAAAGCAATGGCATAGCACAAGGCCACCACCGCCGTCAGGACCAGGCCAGCCGGACTTGCATGTCTAGTTGGGGAAAAAACAAGAAAAATATCATCATCATCATCATCATCATCATCATCATCATCAGAAGCTGAATGTCTATCTGTCGGGCGGGCTTGGGTGGCGTCTTCCTGCTATTATTATTATTATTATTATTATTATTATTATTATTATTATTAGCAGAAGCTGAATGTGTATCTGTCGGGAGGGCTTGGGTGGTGTCTTCCTGCGATGATGATGATGATTATGATTATTATTTTAAGCAGAGGCTGGAATCTATCTGTCAGGAGGGCTTGGATGGTGTTTTCTATTCTTCTTCTTCTTCTTCTTCTTCTTATTATTATTATTATTATTATTATTATTATATTATGACACAGCAAACAAGATAGATATGCTGGTGTCCTCCTGCCATTATTATTATTATTATTATTATTATTATTATTATTATTATTATTATTATTATTTTAAGCAGAGGCTGGATGTCCATCTGACGGGAGGGCTTGGGTGGTGTCTTCCTGCTATTATTATTATTACTATTATTATTATTATTATTATTATTATTATTATTATTATTAGAAGCTGAATGTCTATCTGTCGGGAGGGCTTGGGTGGTGTCTTCTATTCTTCTTCTTCTTCTTCTTCTTCTTCTTATTATTATTATTATATTATGACATAGCAAACAAGATAGATATGCTGGTGTCCTCCTGCTATTATTCTTATTATTCTTATTATTCTTATTATTTTAAGCAGAGACTGGATGTCCATCTGACGGGAGGGCTTGGGTGGTGTCTTTCTGCTATTATTATTATTCTTATTATTCTTATTATTCTTATTATTTTAAGCAGAGACTGGATGTCCATCTGACGGGAGGGTTTGGGTGGTGTCTTTCTGCTATTATTATTATTATTATTATTATTATTATTATTCTTATTAGCAGAAGCTGAATGTCTATCTGTCGGGAGGGCTTGGGTGGTGTCTTCCTGAGATGATGATGATGATTATGATTATTATTTTAAGCAGTGGCTGGAATCTATCTGTCAGGAGGGCTTGGATGGTGTTTTCTATTCTTCTTCTTCTTCTTCTTCTTATTATTATTATTATTATTATTATTATTATTATTATATTATGACACAGCAAACAAGATAGATATGCTGGTGTCCTCCTGCTATTATTATTATTATTATTATTATTATTATTATTATTATTATTATTATTATTATTATTTTAAGCAGAGGCTAGATGTCCATCTGACGGGAGGGCTTGGGTGGTGTCTTTCTGCTATTATTATTATTATTATTAGCAGAAGCTGAATGTCTATCTGTTGGGAGGGCTTGGGTGGTGTCTTCCTGCGATGATGATATTATTATGATTATTATTTTAAGCAGAGGCTGGAATCTATCTGTCAGGAGGGCTTGGATGGTGTTTTCTATTCTTCTTCTTCTTCTTCTTCTTCTTATTATTATTATTATTATTATTATTATTATTATATTATGACACAGCAAACAAGATAGATATGCTGGTGTCCTCCTGCTATTATTATTATTATTATTATTATTATTATTATTATTATTATTATTATTATTAGAGGCTGGATGTCTATCTGTTGGGAGGGCTTGGGTGGTGTCTTCCTGCTATTATTATTATTATTATTATTATTATTATTATTATTATTATTATTATTATTATTATTAGCAGAGGCTGGATGTCTATCTGTCGGGAGGGCTTGGGTGGTATCTTCCTGCTATTATTATTATTATTATTATTATTATTATTATTATTATTATTATTTTAAGCAGAGGCTGGATGTCTATCTGTCGGGAGGGCTTGGATGGTGTCTTCCTGCTGCTATTATTATTATTATTATTATTATTATTATTATTATTATTATTATTATTATTCTCTTAAGGGCCATAGTTATGCAATAAATGCATAAGTTTCATATGAAAATGGCACACTCCAGTTTTATAATAATAATAGCAATAATAATAATAATAATAATAATAATATCGTATTGATTATAGGATAGGAATTTTTGCTTTTTGGGGTGGGCACAAGGGGCCACCCCCGAGAAGACCCCATCTCATGCGTTCCTGCAAGATAAGGGACCCAATCACTTTGGGATGTATAGTTTTCCAGATGGTCAACCTCCAAGCTCTGCATGACGGTAACATCCGTGAGCCTCTGGACCTAACTGGGTCACCGGCCTTTTTCTTTCTTTCCTGAACAATGAGATTTCCCTGCCGAAGAGGGAGATTATGTAGGTGACTTAGGAGCTGAAAAGATGGTTATATAAGACCGGGATGAGAGCGGTGATGAAGCTGCAGAAATGTAGGCCAGGCTGCAAGACGGAGAGGGGATTTGTAGCGTCACCAAGGCTGCCCTGGTTCTCTGGGTCCATCTCTATACAACAGCCATGGGCAAACTTCAGCCCTCCGGGTGTTTTGGACTTCAGCTCCCACCGGCTGTTAGGAATTGTGGGACTTGGAGTCCAAAACACCTGGAGGTTAGCCCATGGCTGCTATAGAGTCTTCCCAGTGTGAACCCCTTCCGATGAAATTATCCAAAGGTACTCCTAATAATTAAGATTATTTAATTATTATACAACCAAGTCTTACCTAGAAATGGCTAATTTATGGACACCAAATAGCCACTTCACCTAGCAACAACCAACCCTCACCTAGAAACGGCCAATTTATTGACACCAGAAGGCAACTTTACCTAGCGACAACCAAGCCTCACCTAGCAATGGCTAATTTACTAACAACGGGGGCCACTTCACCTAGCAACAACCAAGCATCACTTAGAAATGGCTAATATACTAATTCCAGAGGCCACTTCACCTAGCAACAAGCCTCACCTAGAAATGGCTAATATACTAACTCCAGAGGCCACTTCACCTAGCAACAACCAAGTCTCACCTAGTAATAGCTAATTTATTAACATCAGGGGGCACTTCACCTAGCAACAACCAAGTCTCATCTAAAAATGGCTAATTTACTGACACTAGTGGGCCACTTCACCTAGCAACAACCAAGTCTCATCTAGCAATGGCTAATTTACTGATACCAGAGGGCTATTTCACCTAGCAACAAACAAGCCTCACCTAGAAATGACTAATTTACTAACACCAGGGGGCCACTTCACCTAGCAACAACCAAGTCTCACCTAGAAACTACTAATTTATTAACACCAGGGGGCCACTTCACCTAGCAACAACCAAGCTTAATTTAGAAACGGCTTATTTACTGACACCAGGGGCCACTTCACCTAGCAACAACCAATCCTAATCTAGAAACGGCTAATTTACTGACACCAGTGGGCCACTTCACCTAGCAACAGTCCTTGTGGTACAAACAGACAAACAGACATACTTCAACTTGATAGAGATAGATAGATAGATAGATAGATAGATAGATAGATAGATAGATAGATAGATATGGTCAAAAGTGACTAATCAATAAAGAATTGTATTGTATTGATAGATAGAAAGATGATAGATACCCTGTTTCCCCTAAAATAAGACATCCCCAGAAAATAAGACCTAGTAGAGGTTTTGCTGAATTGCTAAATATAAGGCCTCCCCTGAAAGTAAGACCCAGCAAAGTTTTTGTTTGGAAGCATGTCCACCGAACAGAACACCAGAGCATGCAGGATCGGCAAATGTACGTACCATAAAGTGTTGTACATGGAAATATTGGTAGTAACAAGAAATCCTTGATAGGATTCACACTTTGTCTGATTATGCTGGTTTGTGATGACAACTACTGTACAGTATATAATAAATGTTCATTTTTTGTTCAACAATAAATATGAATTCTTCTTCATGGAAAAATAAGACATCCCCTAAAAATAAGACCTAGAGCATCTTTGGGAGCAAAAATTAATATAAGACACTGTCTTATTTTATAGATGGATGGAAGTTAGGAATTGTGGGAGTTGGAGTCCAAAACACCTGGAGGGCTGAAGTTTGTCGGTGCCTGTCATACAAACTGGCAAAAATCAAGGTTTATGCTGTCAATCCCCATTGAAGAATAGGGTGTGTCATATTTAAAAGGTTGTATCTAATAGAGCTTGATTGTTGCCCTTTTACATAAAGGATGCCATTTGATTACGCCATATATGACGAGACCTGGATGTCATATATAATGGGACCCGGTGTAATCTTTCTGGCGAAACCGGCCAATTTGGAGAGGTGACACAACCGTGGAACGAACCGTTCTCCCCATCTGTCTTGTAATATTATTATTATTTTCATTTCGATGCGATCTTGCTCGGATCGAAGGCTGGCCGAGTATTGTTCCGATCGGACAAAAAAGCACTTTGGGAAAGTGGGTCACAAATGGAAACGAGGGCGACTCGGAAGAGGCCGGGGGACCGTCTATATGACTCAAGTGCCGGCATCATGCCAGGCGTGTGTGACAAAACATGTAAACACCGGAGACGAATAATAAGGCCAAGCTGCAGAAGTAAACACTTCAGGCTGGAATTGAGTGCGGACTCCGTGGCGTTACGATGACAAGAGAATCACCCTGCGGACTATTGTGCCAAGGCAAACAAAAGGCAAAAGTAGGCTAAAGACAAATCACTAAAGGCAAATCACAGGGTCACAGCATTGGAAAGGGACCCCAAAAGGCCACCCAGCCCAACCCCTTCCAGCCAGGCCTTTTGAGGTCCAGATGGATTGTGTGTGTGATTGACACCTTCGAATGCATGCCATTTGATAACATTTTCTCATGTAAGGGATGGAAGTTGGGTAATAATAATCATAATACATCATTTTTTCATTTAAGAGATGAAAGTTGTGTAATATTAAGAAAAAGAATAATAATACACAATTTTTTCATTTAAGAGATGGAAGTTGTGTAATAATAATAATAATAAGAAGAAGAAGAATACACATTTTTTTTCATTTAAGAGATGGAAGTTGTGTAATAATAATAGTAGTTGGGCAATAATAATAATAATACACATTTTTTCATTTAAGGGATGGAAGTTGTGTAATAATAATAATAATACACCATTTTTTCATTTGAGATATGGAAGTTGTGTAATCATAGTAGTAGTAGTAGTAGTAGTAGTTGGGCAATATTAATAATAATACAGCATTTTTTCATTTAAGAGTTGGAAGTTGTGTAATAATAATAGTAGTAGTTGAGCAATAATAATAATAATAATAATAATACACCATTTTTTCATTTAAGAGATGGAAGTTGTGTAATAATAATAGTAGTAGTCGGGCAATATTAATAATAATACACATTTTTTCATTTAAGGGATGGAAGTTGTATAATAATAATAGCAATGGTTGGGCAATATTAATAATAATACAGCATTTTTTCATTTAAGAGATGGAAGTTGTGTAATAATAATAATAATAATACACCATTTTTTCATTTAAGTGATGGAAGTTGTGTAATAATAATAATAATACACATTTTTTCATTTAAGATATGGAAGTTGTGTAATAATAGTAGTAGTAGTCAGGCAATAATAATAATAATAATACACCATTTTTTCATTTGAGAGATGGAAGTTGTGTAATAATAAGAATAAGAATGATAATACACATTTTTCATTTAAGAGATGGAAGTTGTGTAATAATAATAGTAGGGCAATAGTAATAATAATAATATTAAGAAGAAGAAGACATCATTTCCTCATTTAAGAGATGAAAGTTGGGTGATAATAATAATAATTTGGTAAGGTGGATAACTATGATAATAATAGTAATAATAATAATAATAATAATAATAATAATAATAATAATAATAATAATAGGAATACAGCTTCACTATTATTATGGACTGCTAAGAGTTTTCCTGGCTGCATAGCATTGTTCCAGAAGCATTCTCTTCTGCTGTTTCACCCACATCTATGGCAGGCACCCTCAGAGGTTGTGAGGTCTGTTGGAAACTAGGCAAGTGGTGTCCAAAACACCTGGAGGGCCGAAGTTTACCCATGCCTGGTGTAGATAGATGCACCCTTGGAGACTTAAAAAAAATATTATTTCCCCGCAAAAATGGACATTATGGTACCCAAAACGGCAGGATGCATTAGAGTCTATAGGTTGTCATTCCGGCTCGTCTTTTCCCCATTTATCCTGCCTTTTCCCTTGCATTTAAAAAGGAAATCGGATACGTTCCCCGAGTGCCTTTGGTGAGGTCACCCAGAACATGTTCTTGTCGGGATGGAAGGAAACAGCCTTGATTTGCGGGCGTCATGGAGACCGTGATGGAGCCGGGTCGCTACGGAGACCGGCCAGAGATGCATTAATTGTCCGGAATGGCACCGACAATTAGGAGAAATGTGCAGAAAATAATGGAGAAAATATGCATTCAATGCAAAAAAATTAAATGCACATCAAGGGTAAAATTTTTTGCACATTATTTTCTTTGTTCGTTGTGCCGAACATAGGATCGCCGGGAAGAATATTTGGAAATAATTTCCAAAATTTGAGAAATTATATAATACTATTTAGAATATATACTGTATATACTCGAGTATAAGCCTAGTTTTTCAGCCCTTTTTTGAAGACCGAAAAAGCCCCCTCGGCTTATACTCGGGTGAGGGTCCTGGTTGGCTTATTTTTGGGTCAGCTTATACTCGAGAATATATGGTACATTTATTATTTTTCTCTATTATTATTGGTATTATTACATTTATTATTTTTCTCTATTATTGTTGCTACTATTACATTTATTTTACTCTATTGTCATTATTATTATTATTAATAATAATAATAATACATTTATTATTTCACTCTGATCTTATTATTATTATTAATAATACATTTATTATTTCACTCTGATCTTATTATTAAAGTAGAGTCTCACTTATGCAAACTAAATGGGCCGGCAGAACGTTGGATAAGCGAATATGTTGGATAATAAGGAGGGATTAAGGAAAAGCCTATTAAACATCAAATTAGGTTATGATTTTACAAATTAAGCACCAAAACATCATGTTAGACAACAAATTTGGCAGAAAAGGTAGTTCAATACGCAGTAATGCTATGTAGTAATTACTGTATTTATGAATTTAGCACCAAAATATCACGATATATTGAAAGCATTGACTACAAAAATGGCTTGGATAATCCAGAAGCTTGGATAAGCGAGGCTTGGATAAGTGGGACTCTACTGTATTATTATTATTATTATTGCATTTATTATTTCATGCTACTATTATTATTGGTATTATTACATTTATTATTTTTCTCTATTGTTGCTACTATTACATTTATTTTACTCTATTTTTATTATTAATAAATTTATTATTTCACTTTGATCTTATTATTATTATTGCATTTATTATTTTACTCTATTTATTATTGCATGTATGATTTTCCTGTATTTATTATTATTATTATTACATGTATTATTTTACTCTATTATTATTAAAAGGATACATAAGCACATTTACATGGAAGAAGATGAGAATAATGTTTTGATCGGAGTTGGACAGTCTTATCTTAAATTTGAGCTTGATGTAAATATTCAAAAATATTTCACCTACGGATGCCTCAATTAATGTAATTTTATTGGTATCTCTTTTTATTTCTGAAATTTCCCACCCTCGGCTTATACTGGAGTCAATGTTTTCCCAGTTTTTTTGTGGTAAAATTAGGTGCCTTGGCTTATATTTGGGTCGGCTTATACTCAAGTATATACAGTATATATATATATATATATATATCCTTGTCCCACACCTGCATCTGCAGAAAAACCACGTCCTCAATCCCGTCTTGGAAACGCGGCGAACGCGACAGAAAGTCCTGTTCCGAACTCAAGTCCGAGAGGATTAAGCGGCTTTCCTTTTCCCCCCCATTATTACATAAGATCCTTCTTCGAAAAGATCAAAGGCAAATCAGTATTAACCAGCTGCCCAAGTAAACTGGAGAAGAGAAGCATCGGGAGGGGAAGAAAGGGCTCACGAGGTCAATGGAAGAAAGAAGGGGATGATGGTGGTGGCATTTATGTTTTGCTCCATTTCCAGGAACTTGGGGTGCATCGACACTGTAGAAATTATGTAGTTTTGATACCACTGAACTCTCCTTAGCAGAGAAGATGACTGAACTAAAGAGATAGATAGATAGATGGATGGATAGGTAGGTAGGTATGTAGGGAAGTGGATGATTGGATGGATGGATAGATGGGTGGATGGATGGATAGATAGATTATTGGATGGATGGGTAGGTAGGTAGATAGGTAGATGGATGCTTGGATGGACTGATGGTTGGATGGATTGATTATTATTGAATGGATGGATGGATGGATGGATGGATAGATAGGTAGATAGGTAGATGGATGATTGGATAGATGGATAGATGGATGGATTATTGGAAAGATAGATAGGTAAGTAGGTAGATGGATGCTTGGATGGATGGATGGATAGTTAGATTATTGGATGGATGGATGAATAGGTAGGTAGGTAGGTGGATTCTTGGATGGATAGGTAGATTATTGGAAGGATGGATGGATGGATTATTATTATTATTATTATTATTATTATTATTATTATTATTGGATGGATGGATAGATGGGTAGATAGATAGGTAGATGGATGACTGGATGGATGGATGGATTATTGGAAGGATAGATAGGTAGGTAGGTAGATGGATGTTTGGATGGATGGATGGATGGATAGGTAGATTATTGGATGGATGGATGGATGGATGGATGGATGGATGAGTAGATAGGTAGGCGGATGGATAGATGGATGGACGGACAGACAGACAGACAGATTATTGGATGGATGGATGGATGAATAGGCAGTTAGGTAGGTAGGTAGGTGGATGCTTGGATGGATTGATAGGTAGATTATTGGATGGATGGATGGATGGATGAGTAGGTAGGTAGGCAGATGGATGGATGGATGGACAGACAGATTAGACAGATTATTGGATGGATGGATGGATAGGTAGGTAGGTAAGTAGCTAGCTAGCTAGCTAGCTAGCTAGATGACTGGATGGATGAATGGATGGATGGATGGACAGACAGACAGATCGATCATTGGATAGATTTTTTTTTCCGTGTCAGGAGCAACTTGAGTCGCTTCTGGAGTGATTGAATTGGCCGTCTGCAAGGACGTTGCCCAGGGGATATTGCCTGGATGTTTTTATGTTTTTACCATCCTTGTGGGAGGCTTCTCTCATGTCTCTGCATGGAGCTGGAGCTGATAGAGGGAGCTCATCCGCACTCTCCCCGGGTGGGATTCGAACCTGGCAACTTTCAGGTCAGCAACCCAACCTTCAAGTCACGAGGCTTTAGTCCACTACGCCATTGGGGGCTCCATTGGATAGATGAATGGATAGACAGATAAATAGAGGATAAGAGGACCAAATATTTAGCTTCCCAAAGCACAGGACAAAATGGTACCCAAGTCCTGGCCTATTATTATTATTATTATTATCATTCCCCATTTTCATCTTAAACAAGACTTGGCAACGCGGAGCTGCTCCCGTATTATAAAGGACACAAGAATGCAATGGACGTGGCACCTTCTGCAATTCTCCTGCATTATTTAGAAGCCCTTGGCGATGGCAAAGAGTCTGAGACGGTTACTCATTCATCCTCAGCAGCTAGGATTTCGATTGGGTCACCTTGGAAATAATGATCCTGCCAGATCTACCAGGATTTGGGATATGTTGTGGTGACATTAACTAATGACATCAGAGAGACAGAGGACGCAAAGTATAACCAAGACTCACATCAGTGACCATCCAAGGTAGACGGTGGTGCTTCCCCAGTACATGGGATTGTCCAAGACGCTGAAGGGGAAGCCGGTCACCTTTGCTTCCATCAGGATGCCAAAATAGTCCCCTAGAAGCCAGAAAGACAAATATTTTAGATAAGGAATTGAAACATCAAATGCCAGAGAAGACCAAAGATCCATCCAGTTGCACTTGAGATTCAACCCCCCAATTTTGTATTTGTAGTTGAACCCCACAATTGAATGCTACCGAACCCCACAACTGAATGAATTGCATATTGACCAAAACAAGAATTTTGCACTTGCACATCCATTTGCAATCTTGGGGTTCAATTTCATGCAACTGTATGAATTGCACATTGGTAAAAACAAGAATTTTGCACTTGCACATCCATTTGCAATCTTGGGGTTGAAATTCATGCAATGAAACCCTGCAATTGAACGAACCCCCCAGTTTTGCCCTTCTAATTGAACCCCAAGATTTTCATTCTCAAATCCCTAATATGTTTCTGCATACTGGAGGAAAAAAAACAAGCCTTGTCATTGTGCGGCAATCTCAAGCCAATGTTCAAACTCCGACATTTGTAAGGCTGACTCAGCAGGTTGTCAACGCCGTCGCCAAGCAACCGGCGAAGAACGATTCCCAAAGTTTTCTGCTGTGTCATTATCCCACTTGGCCGGTTTTCGGGGACAGAAAAACAATGGGATGAGGGCCATTCATTCCGAGAGCTTCATGCTGGGTGGCCTTTTTCTGCCGCCGCGTGGGTCCAAAGCGATTGCCGATCTGGCCCTGGGTAGTAATGCGCGTAAATTATAGCCTGCTGCACTTTGTGCAAATGTCAATCCCGAATCATGTCAACTTCATGCCGATCGAGGCGGGGGTGGCGGAACGTTAAAACAATGGGGGCCGTGCCATAAGCGCCCATTGTAATTTCAGCACAAAGCGCTTCTCCGAATCTAAGGCACTTTGGAACACATTCATTCATTTCGGTCTGAATAGCGCACCGCCTCTTTAATTTGACTTAAAAGGGTTTGATAAGCCGCCCTTTCCCCTCAAAGCAAAGCAGGGAGAAAAAACGAGAAAAACAAGAAGTGGAAACTGATATTTCTAAGCTATGCAACGGAATTTAGGAAGCTCGGAAAAGGTAAGGCCATTGACTGTGCCGAATAAAGGACGCCAATCCAAAACAAGCAAATATAATTGTATTCTATCAATTGACTTCTTAATTGGATATAGAAAGTACTGGGTTAAGGGAATTAATGGATCACTGTCAGAAAACAGAATCGGTTGAAAAGTGGAAGTTAATATTTATATCTTGTAATTACAAGACTCAGCTCTGGATGGCGCTGGGTTGACCGGAGGTAGAATGAATGTACTGTGAGTTTTCCGGGCTGTCTGGCCATGTTCCAGAAGCATTCTCTCCTGATGTTTCGCCCACATCTATGGCAAATGTTGGAGTTTGAACATTGGCTTGAGATTGCTGCACAATGACAAGGCTTGTTTTTTTTTTCTTTCCAGTATGCAGAAACATATTAGGGATTTGAGGTTCTGAGGTCTGTTGGAAACTAAGCAATCCAAAACAAGCAAATACAACTGTATTCTATCCCAATTGACTTTTTAATTGGATATAGGAAGCACCGTGTTAAGAGAATGAATGGATCACTGTCAGAAAACAGAATCGGTTGAAAAGTGGAAGTTAATATTCATATCTTGTAATTACAAGACTGAGCTCTAGATGGTGCTGGGTTGACCAGAGGTAGAATGAATGTACTGTGAGTTTTCCGGGCTGTCTGGCCATTTTCCAGAAGCATTATCTCCTCACGTTTCGCCCACATCTATGGCAAGCATCCTCGGAGGTCAGTTGGAAGCTAAGCAAGCAGGGTTTATGTATCTGTGGAAGGTTCAGGGTGGGAGAAAGAACTCTTGTCTGTTGGAGGCAAGCGTGAATGTTGCCATTGGCCACCTTGATTAGCATTGAATAGCCTTGCAAAATAGCTTCTGGACCATGTATATTGCCCGGAAAAATCACAGCAACCCAATGATAATAATGGTTCTCCAACTTGTTGTCGAAGGCTTTCATGGCCGGGATCACAGGGTTGTTGTATGTTTTCTGGGCTGTATGGCCATGTTCTAGAAGCATTCTCTCCTGACGCTTTGCCCACATCTATGGCAGGCATCCTCAGAAGTTCTGAGGTATGGAGAAACTAAGTAATGAAGGTTTATACATATCTGTGGAAAGTCCAGGGTGAGAGAACTCTTTGTCAGTTGGAGGACTGTGTGAATGTTGTAGTTAATCACCTCAATTAGCATTGAATAGCATCATCTCCTGGCTTCTTCCTGCCTGGGGGAATCCTTTGTTCAGAGTCGTTAGCTGCCCTTAGTTCCCATAGTCTGGAACTGCTCTGTTTTCACACTGTTTTCACATTCACACTAGCCTCCAACTAACAAAGAGTTCTTCTCTCACCCTGGACTTTCCAAAGATATATATAAACCTTCCTTGCTTAGTTTCTCCATACCTCACAACCTCTGAGAATGCCTGCCATAGATGTGGGCGAAACGTCAGGAGAGAATGCTTCTGGAACATGGCCATACAGCCCGGAAAACATACAACAACCCTGTTCTCCAACTTGATGGTAACTTCCAAGGGAAACATTTGGAGGACCTAGAAAATTGCTATCGAGACTATAAGCCGCCCCGAGTCCCCACGGGGAGATGGTGGCGGGGTATAAATAAAGTTTTTAAATTATTATTATTATAAGAAAGTATGGATATGGGTTACATGGTTGTGGGAGTCTTATTGTACTTTCAAGTTGCCTCTTGACTTATGACAATCCCATCATATGGTCTTCAGATCCTCCCAATAATTCATTTCCTTGAATTGGAACTGGGATGGGAGCTTGCATGGTTTAGCATTCCCGTTAAGGAAAAACAGCCGCAAAGAAGGCCCGGGCATCCTTCTTTTCTCCAAAACCCTTCTGACGCCAAACCAGCCCATCATTCGAGGCAACCTTTGCAGTCCAAGACCTTTCGTTCTCGGCGGAGGTATCATTATTCCATCTCTCGGCAAGAAAATTGCCTGTCTCTCTCTGAAATATTACCTTCCTCCTCCTGCTTTTTCTGCAAAATTGTGTATCAGGCGCCTCTTACGAATTCCTATACCCTCGCTTGGATGTCAGATGGGGGAGATAACGGGGCAAATGCATCTGGCCTTGGGAAGTTTTGTCATTTCCAAAAATGGCAGAAAACGGTGAGGATTTGGAGCCCAAATTGGGAGCAAGAACAGAAAGACCCAAGCAAGCTTTCGGACTGCTCTAATTCTCCAGCCCAACAAACATAAAAACCGACAGGGAGAGAGAAACAAGATGTTTTTACAATACCTGGAAAAGCATAAGTCGGGCATTTGTGCTAATCTTCCTTAAGAGCACATTAAACAAAGCTCTGTGAATGGTTCGGTTTCTAAATCCGAATAAACCGCAGCTCGAGGAGGAGTTGTTTCTCTCAATGAAAATCATTCCTATCTATCTCTAGTGTCGGTATCTTCTTACAATCAATCTATAATAGCAAATCTTATCCTTAAATTAACACCTTCAGTTGCTCTTCTTAAAAATAGTTTTTAAAAAAATCAAATCCCAGTTTGTTTGTTTTTTCGGTCTGCCATCATTATTTTTTAAATAAACACGTCAACTTATCCATATTCACTATTTCCAACACCTTATTTATCCAACAATTTATCTCAGGAGTTTCTTTCTTTTTCCAATATTTGGCATATGTCATTCTTGCTAGTTAGATAGTTAAATAACATTTCTTTATTTTTTTTCTTTATCAATATTAGGCATCCCTAAAAGAAAGTATTTTGGGATATAGATATAGAAAGATAAGAAAAGGTAATGAAAAACTTTCTAAAGTAACCATGTAGATTCTTGCCCCAAACTCTCTCCAAAAGGCAACCATTTGCTCCCCAGAATCTTGGCTCTCAACACCTTTGGAATCCCAAAAATCAGCCAGGCTTTGAAGCTGAAAGGCCATTCGATGCTAATCAAGCTGGCCAACGGCAACATTAACACTTGCTTCCAAGAGACAAGAGTTCTTTCTCCCACCCTGGATATATAAATCTCACTTGCCTAGTTTCCAACAGACCTCACAATCCCCTTGGGGAGATGGGGCGGTATACAATAATATAGTTGTTATTGTTGTTGTTGTTGTTTTGAAGCTCACCCAAGAATGTCCCGAAGAAACCTAAGGCGAGGAAGCTGGAGATGACAAAGAGGGAGCCCACGGCCACGAAGGCCATGCCGACGTAGTAGCCAAGGAGACCATCCAGAACCTCCAGCTTGGGCTGGCTCTTCATGGCTTCTGTGAAACTGCGGAGGAAAGGGAAGACGGAAGGAATTCAGAATTCAAAAAGTGTGGCGGAGTGGTAGTGGCAGTGAACCCGCTGGGTGACTTCAGGCATGTCACACTCTCTCAGCCCTGAGCCTGAAACAACTTGAAGGCACGCAACAGGAACAAACTGTTGTCTGTCCCACCAACAGTCTGGGAAGGTCCCTGTATTTAAAAAGTGTGAGGACCGGATATAATGCCTTATATGGAGCCCCGGTGGCACAGTGTGCTAAAGCGCTGACCTGCTGAACTTGCAGACCGAAAGGTCACAGGTTCGAATCCGGGAAGCGGAGTGAGCGCCCGCTGTCAGCTCCAGCTTCCGCCAACCTAGCAGTTTGAAAATGTATTTATTTATTTACAGTATTTATATTCTGCCTTTCTTTCTCACCCCTTAGGGGACTCAGGGCGGATTACAATGAACATATGTGGCAAACATTCAATGCCATCAGACAAACAACATACAGACACACACAGAGGAATTTAACATTTCCAGCTTCACGATTCCGGCCACAGGGGGAGCTGTTGCTTCACCCTCCACTAGTGACTGTACTTCCTCATTCCTTTCTGGCATGTTGCTGGCGGATCTGATTTATATATTGTAATTTTATATTGTATTTAATAGTTTAAAGCACTGAGCTGGAGACCGAAAGGTCCCAGGTTCAAATCCCGGGAGCGGCGTGAGCGGCCACTGTTAGCTCCAGCTCCTGCCAACCTAGCAGTTCGAAAACATGCCAATGTGAGTAGATCAATAGGTACCGCTCCGGCGGGAAGGTAACGGCGCTCCAGGCAGTTATGCCAGTGGCCACATGACCTTGGAGGTGTCTACGGACAACGCCGGCTCTTCGGCTTAGAAATGGAGATGAGCACCAACCCCCAGAGTCAGACACGACTGGACTTAACGTCAGGGGAAACCTTTACTTTACCTTTATTTAATAGTTTTAATGGATTTTATGTATTGTTTGATATTGTTTTTGTATGGGCATCAAATTGTTGCCATTGTTGTAAGTCGCCCCGAGTCCCTTCAGGTGAGAAGGGCGGGATATAAATGTTGGAATTAAATAATTTTATGGTGGTGTAAATTAGTTAAATTAGCCTCCCGCATAAAGCGTACCTAAATTTTCTACTTGACAGATGCAACTGTCTTTCGGGCTGCATAGGTCAACAGCAAGCTGGGTTATTTAATGGTCGGGTGCTAACCCGATCCGGGCTTCGAACTCATGACCTCTCGGTCAGTAGTGATTTATTGCAGCTGGTTACTAGCCAGCTGCACCACATCCTGCCACAAACATGCAAATGTGAGTAGATCAATAGGTACCGCTCTGGCGGGAAGGTAACGGCGCTCCATGCCGTCATGCCGGTCACATGACCTTGGAGGTGTCTATGGACAATGCCGGCTCTTCAGCTTAGAAATGGAGATGGGCACCAACCCCCAGAGTCGTGCACGACTGGACTTACCTTTTCCATTGACCTATGGCAGTGTAGATGTGATGTTAGGGTGCCTCTGCACTGTAGAATGAATGCAGTTTGACAACACTTGGACCATTATGGCTCAATGTTATGAAGCCATAAGAGTTGTAATTTTATAAAACTTTCAAAGCGTACAAACTACAACTTCCAGGATTCCACCGCACCGAGCCGTGGCAGTTCAAATGGTGTCAAACTGCACTAATTTAACAGTGCAGATGCACCCATGGTTGATTAAATGGAGATCTGAAATGAGTTTGCAACTTTGCTGTTGGCACCTTCTCGCTCACTCTTATTTTCTTTGCGCCTCGACACTTGTGCAAATAAGGCATTCAATCCCTTTGCCGCCCGAATTTCAGTTACTCGGAAGAATAAAATTGTTTGCTGATGGTAATGGACCATGGAAATGGGCCTTTTTCTCCCTGGAGAGAGTGGCAACGCTTATGTTGCAGACACCATAGTTTCCAACATAGCATTTCTATTTGTATAATGCACGAACTCAAGTCACCTTTGCTAGCGTTTGCAGCTCTGGGACATAACAAAGAGGATTGATTTCTTTGGATGACATAACTCCAATATCTGTATTTTTTTTAAAAAAAAGGTTCGCCATCATTTATCACACCCATCAACACCCATCTTGTCTTGTTCCAAGTATTTTCTATTTACAGTAAATTGGGTCCTTTGGATGGATTTTAGGAATTGCAAAGAGTTTTGCAACAGGCTAAAGAAACTCAAGGCCACACATTCAGTTGCATGTCCTTTATTTCTAACACAAAAGTAATATCTGTGACACAAAGCACTGTGCCCGGATAAAATTCAGGATAGCAATGTGTTGTATGCATTGGGTGGCCCTTGAAGACTGTACAGGAATTCGAATAGAAATGGCCGGGATGCATCTACAACGCAGAATTAAAGACTATATTTTGTATTTTATTTTATTTTTACCTACTTTATGTTTTAATGGGCTTTTATGCTTAATGTAATGTATTGTTTGCATAATGTGATTTTACTGTGTTTTATTCTTTGTAATATGTTTTAATTGTTGTACTTGTTTACTGTTTTCGGGCCGTTGTCCCGTGTTAGCCGCCCCGAGTGCCTGCAGGGAGATGGTGGCGGGGTAGAAAAATAAAGGTACTTACTGTAACGAAGTGTGAATTTTTTAGTTTACAGATGTCATGTTTAATTGCGTTTTAAAAGGGTCAATATTTCGGTTACTCTGCACTCATGAGTTGGTTGCCATGAAGAAGTGGGCGGAGCCAACTGCCGTTTTGGTGGAGAAGTGCAGGTTTGAGAAAGAAGCAGTGAGTCTGTGCCCAGCTGAGGTACAGTGAAGACTGACTCTCAGTTGAAGGGATCAAGAAGACTCAAATGATTATTTTTGAGTCAATTTAAAGTAAGTTTGGTGACTTATTTTAAGGTGTCTGTGCCCTGATGAGGTACAGTGAAGACTGACCCTCAGTTGAAGAGATCAGGGAGGCTCAAATGCTTAATTTTGAGTCAATTTAAAATAAGTTTGGTGACTTATTTTAAGGTAGTCTGTCTCCTGATGAGGAACAGATCATCTGTGATTGTAATTCATAGGGTGACTGCAGTTTAGAGCAGTAAAGAAAGAAGTGACATTTTAAAAAGTTTGAAACACCTCATTCTAGCTTTGCAACTGTTAACCAAAGTCCCTCTAAAGAGAAAGTTACTATAACCATTAAGCTTTGTGCCAGAATAAACGTGTTATTGTTCTTTTAAACATCTCAGTTTCTGTCATATATATATTACCATCAAAAACAAACAAGAAGAAAGAAGAAAAAGCAAAAAATTAAAAGGTCTCCTCTCTAAGTAGTTAGTGGCTATATCTTCCCATAGTGGTGGCAAGTGTGGATAATCCCCTTTACATCTGGTGGCCGCATTATAAACATCTTTACATAGTGGTGGCAGTGGTTATAATATAATAATATAAATTTAAATAAACATTCCGACATCTCTTCTCTGCACTTACTTACTTACTATTGAAAAGTTATAACTGCCAGAAATGTCACAGCATCGAGACATGGTAATTAAAGAGGTATAGATCTGCATTAATTCTATAGTGCAGATACGCTCCTTGTGATCCCAAGGAAAGCAGAGTCCAACATCTTCTGAATCAAAAAGACCCACAAACTCTGGAAACTTTCAACTCTGGAACCACTAGTTACATCATTCACCGAAAACCGAGGTTTGCCAGGGCGGTCTGGTCTCCTAGCCATAAATTGGACCAAGAAAAAGGATCGGAAGGACCCCAGATTTGGGTAGATTTGGTGTTGATTTTCCCTTGACCATTCTCTGCTGGGAAGCATCCTGCCAGTCCTTTTGTAAGCCTGGAACAGATTGCTCCATTTAGCAAAACCAATCTCTCTCCTGCCAGGCCCCCTTGCCATGCTGTTCTTTCCCTTCGCAGCATCTTCTGACTGATTATAACCTTCTTTACCTCCTCCCAAGGCAATTTGGTGTGTTATGCCTGCTATTTGGGTCAGTATGTAAGTGTTATCTCAAGCAGCCTCTTTTTTTTCCCCGGGCCCTGGATCCTCCTTTTGACCCGATTTGTTCTGCCCGACTGTGGTTACACCCAAATGGCATTATATGATTTGATTTTTTTGCTCCCAGAGTTGAGCTGGAGGACTCAGAGATTCCTAGAGAGGTACCCTCTGTAAAGCTGCATTGGAAGACCTAGAGCAATGATGGGCAACCTTTTGCACTTGGTGTGTCAAAATTCACCAAAAAACCTAGCATGACTTGGGTGGTATGTCACTTCGAGAGAAAAAACCATTAATTTCACAATATA
This sequence comes from Anolis carolinensis, assembly GCF_035594765.1. Classification (NCBI taxonomy): domain Eukaryota; kingdom Metazoa; phylum Chordata; class Lepidosauria; order Squamata; family Anolidae; genus Anolis; species Anolis carolinensis. The sequence continues at coordinate 5,308,346 of NW_026943824.1, forward strand.
TATATATAGTTTAAATAACAAAAATATATAATTGTAATATATAACTGTATTTAATAAATCAAAAACTATTTACTACCATTATTTCCATGTACAACAATCTATGGTACCTCTTGCAGTTTCCACACTGATTTCTCTCCATTGTAGTTTCAATGTAGTCATGAAAAATGATTAATATAATAATAATATAATAGTAATAATATAATAATATACTACAATAATAATAGAAGAATAATAGAATGAATATATATATATAAATATATAAATGTAACGTGCATAATTCCCATGGAGTAAACAACAAAACCACTGGACCAAATCACACCGAATTTGGCCACAAAAGACTTTAGTCATCCAATCAATCTGCATGCGGCAGCGTGTCAGCAAAAATGGCTAGGCGTGTCAGTGCTGACACACGTGTCATAGGTTGGCCATCACTGACCTAGAGATTCCAAAATACGTGGCTACTCTAGAATTGCGCTCGAGGACCTAGAGACTTGGTAGCACTGCACTGGAGGACCTAGAGTTTCCTAAAGACCTTCCTTCTCCTGAATTATGTTGGAGGACCTAGAGACTTGATAGCATTGCACTGGAGGACCTAGAGATTCCAAAATACGTGCCTTCTCTATAATTGCATTGGAGGATCTAAAGACTTGGTAGTATTGCACTGGAGGACATAGAGATTCCTAAAGACGTGCCTTCTCTAGAATTGCATTGGAGGATCTAAAGACTTGGTGGTATTGCACTGGAGGACCTAGAGATTCCAAAATACGTGCCTTCGCTAGAATTGCATTGGAGGATCTAAAGACTTGGTGGTATTACACTGGAGGACCTAGAGATTCCTAAAGACGTGCTTCTCTAGAATTGCATTGGAAGACCAAGAGACTTGGTAGCATTGCACTGGAGGACCTAGAGATTCCAAAATACGTGCCTTCTCTAGAATTGCATTGGAGGACCTAGAGACTTGGTAGCATTGCACTGGAGGATCTAGAGATTCCTAAAGACGTGCTTCTCTAGAACTGCATTGGAAGACCAAGAGACTTGGTAGTATTGCACTGGAGGACCTAGAGATTCCAAAAGACGTGACTTCTCTAGAATTGCATTGGAGGATCTAAAGACTTGGTGGTATTGCATTAAGGACCTAGAGATTCCTAAAGAGATATCTTCTCTGGAGTTGCATTGGAAGACTCCAAGATCCCTAGGATTCCAAAATACGTGCCTTCTCTAGAATTGCACTGGAGGACCTAGAGACTTGGTAGCATTGCACTGGAGGACCTAGAGATTCCAAAAGACGTGCATTGTCTAGAATTGCACTGGAGGACCTAGAGACTTGGTAGCATTGCACTGGAGGACCTAGAGATTCCAAAAGACGTGCATTGTCTAGAATTGCACTGGAGGACCTAGAGACTTGGTAGCATTGCACTGGAGGACCTAGAGATTCCAAAAGACGTGCATTCTCTAGAATTGCACTGGAGGATCTAGAGACTTGGTAGTATTGCACTGGAGGATCTAGAGATTCCTAAAGATGTGCCTTCTCTAGAATTGCATTGGAGGACCTAGAGACTTGGTAGTATTGCATTAAGGACCTAGAGATTCCTAAAGAGATATCTTCTCTGGAGTTGCATTGGAAGACTCCAAGATCCCTAGGGAAGCATCCTCTCTAAGTTGTGTCAGAGGATCTTAGATTTCTAAATAAGTATTCTCTTTAAGATTTTGCTTGGTCAGACCATGGCCCGAGCCTCCTTCCACATTACGGATAAAAATGCAGCTGTATCCACCAAAACAACTTGGAGATCCCTACTGAATGAGGCAGAAAGCATCAGAAGAAAGACAAGATAGCACCATTCTGCAATTTGGGATGCCTTGGCACAGCCAACTTGGCTTCTTTTTGCCTTGTGGAACTATCAGACTGAATCTGAGTCTCCTTCCAGGCTTGAAAACCCTAGTCTTGAGTCCTAGGTATTGAAAACCCTAGTCTTATCCATTGTTTTTTGACAAGAGATCTCTCATGGGCAAAGACAGACAAGGTTGTCCTTTTCCCTCGGTCACTCAAAGCTAGAGTTTGGAAAGAGCAGCCAGTGACGTAAATTCGCTATAGAGCTTAATGCACGGCCGGCTTTTTCTTTGGATGGAGTGATGAGGAGGGCGAAGAGTGATTGTATTTCAATTGGGAAAGCATTTGGTGAGTCAGAAAAAAATAAAATGGGAAAGAGACGGGCAAAGGGAGAGAAAAGGCAGGCTGGGCTGCTCTGACGTAACCTGAACCTCCGACGATGAGCCATTTGAGACTCCCACCTTTCTTTCGTCTGTGCAAAAGGGCACCCAAAGATGTGTCACGGAACCTCTCCGAAGCATACAAAGATGATCACAGAAAAAGGCTTGCTCACTCCATCGATGCCGGATCCCTAGGGGTGCATCTACACTGCAGTTTGACACCACTTTAACTACCATGGCTCCATGCGATAGGAATCTGGAACTTGGCTACTATTCTGGCTGTATATATTTCTTTTCCGCCCTGGTTTGGTTCCGGAAACAGTCTGGAGATGGAGAAACCAGAGTCTGCCAAAGGCGGTGAAAACTCAAACACACTTATCTCGCTCTTACATAAGTCAAGCAAAGGCTGAGCTGGCAATTACCTTGGGAATCAATTCCGATCCATTTGCAACCTTTTACTACACAAGTTCCTGGAAAAAGGCATCACGACCACTTTGAATAATCGTCGCCATAATAATAAAAAGGAAGCAGCGGTGGCTGTAGTTGCTCCTGCTGTTTTGGAGGAAATCTGACCCATCCAGGAATCAGTGTTATTAGGTTGCTGTGAGTCTTCCAGGATGTATGGCCATGTTCCAGAAGCATTCTCTCCTGGCGTTTTGCCCACATCTGTGGCAGGCATCCTCAGAGGTTGTGAGGTCTATTGGAAACTAGGCAAGTGGAGTTTATATATGTACAGTAGAGTCTCACTTATCCAACATAAACGGGCCGGCAGAATGTTGGATAAGTGAATATGTTGGATAATAAGGAGGCAGTAAACATTAAATTAGGTTATGATTTTACAAATTAAGCACCAAAACATCCATGTTATACAACAAATCTGGCAGAAAAAGTAGTTCAATACGCAGTAATGCTATGTAGTAATTACTGTATTTACGAATTTAGCACCAAAATATGTATTGAAAACGTTGACTACAAAAATGTGTTGGATAATCCATTACGTTGGATAAGTGAGACTCTATTGTATATAAAAACATGGGCTTGGCCCCATGTTAGCCATCCTGAGACTGGGGAGATGGAGGTGGGATACAAAAATAAAGTTATTAAAGAATATTAATATCAATATTAATAATAATAATAATTCTCTCACACCAGAAGCGACTTGCAGTTTCTCAAGTCGCTCCTGACATGAATTTATTATTATTATTATTGACACAATGACATTGTATGACAAGGTAAACAAGATAGATATGCTGGATTATAATAATAATAATAATAATAATAATAATAATAATAATAATAATAATAATAATAATATATCTGTGGATATATAGAACTCTTGTCTGTGTGAGGCAAGTGTGAATGTTGCCATGGCCACCCTGATTAGCATTGAATAGCCTTGCAGCTTCAAAGCTTGGCTGCTTCCTGCCTGGAGGAATCTTTTGTTGTGAGATGATTAGCTGGCCCTGATCTTTTCTTGCCTGGAATCCACAATCATGTGGACAATTTCAACCATGAAATTGAACAAAATCTGGCTACCAGTATTTTTTTTAAAAAAACCTCTAATATCAGGAGAGTAAATAAAGAACAACACTCATAAAACAGGGGAATTCCAGACAGGAAACAATCAGGGCCAGCTAATCACCTGCATGCATTTAGCCATGGAAGTCAAACCGCATTCGTTCTCCAGTATAGATTGTTATAGCCACTACGAATCTCCTTTGGCAGAGATAATAATAATAATAATAATAATAATAATAATAATAATAATAATAATAATTGATCATATCCTCAGCTGCTGTAAGAAAATCGCACAGACAGACTACAAACAGAGGCACAACTATGTGGCCCAAATGATTCATTGGAACTTATGCCTCAAGTCCCACCTGCCAGCAGTAAATAACTGGTGGGATCACAAACCTGCAAAAGTCTTGGAAAATGAGCACGCAAAGATACTGTGGGACTTCCGAATCCAGACTGACAAAGTTCTAGAACACAACACACCAGACATCACAGTTGTGGGGGGGAAAAAAGGATTTGGATCATTGATGTCGCCATCCCAGGTGACAGTCGCATTGACGAAAAACAACAGGAAAAACTCAGCCGCTATCAGGACCTCAAGATGGAACTTCAAAGACTCTGGCAGAAACCAGTGCAGGTGGTCCTGGTGGTGATCGGCACACTGGGTGCCGTGCCAAAAGATCTCAGCCGGCATTTGGAAACAATAGACATTGACAAAATTACGATCTGCCAACTGCAAAAGGCCACCCTACTGGGATCTCAATCCAAAAATACATCACACAGTCCTAGACACTTGGGAAGTGTTCGACTTGTGATTTTGTGATACGAAATCCAGCATGTCTATCTTGTTTGCTGTGTCATACTTAATAATAATAATAATAATAATAATAATAATAGTAATACCCTTGGATATGGGACAAGGTTTGGAAAGGGTGATCAAAGACCTTAAAGCGATCCTCCTGAATGAATGCACTAATGGAAATATATATATATATATAGGATGAAAGGGGTTCTCAATTTCTCTATTTTTTCCCCTTCCAGGATTAGCTCTGTGTGTTTTTCTTGCTGGCAGGTTGCTTTGACTCTCTTATCTTTGATATGACATAAAGGTTTCGCTTCCCTCCTCCTCCTCCTCTTCCATGCGCTCGTAATCCCTTGGGAGTGATGTACTGTACATTATGGTAATGTGTCCTTAGATGTTCCCGGCGCAGCGAAGGTAATCCAAGGCAGGGGAGGTGAGCTTGCAGGGGCCTCTGCAAGGCATTTCGCTCTCTTCTGTATTTTACATTGCTCTCAAGGGCATGTCTACACTGTCAAATTGATGCAGATTGCAACCACTTTAAGAGCTCTCAAAGGCATGTCTACACTGTCAAACTGATGCAGATTGGGACCATTTTAACTATGATGTCTCAATGTGGATGTACTTTCATTCACGGGACCAAATTTGGCACAAAGACCTAATACGCCCAAATTTGAATATTGGTGGGGTCGGACGGGGACTTATTTATTTATTTAGTGTCAAAAGCATTGCATAACAAATATATTTTAAAAATGATGAAAAAAAAATAGAGGAAATCACAAAACAACTAAATAGTTTTAGACCAATCCCAGAAACGACAACTCCCAAATGGCAAAAATCAGTCCCCATCCATTCATTGGATGAATGGACGGGGACTGATTTTTGCCATTTGGGAGTTGTCGTTTCTGGGACTTATAGTTCACTTACAGTCAAACAACATTTTGAAAGCCAGCAAGGATGGAACTGAATCAAACTTGGCACACAGAACTTACCAGTGACTCCGTAGGAAATTGAGGAATAGGATGGTGGCTCCCAAGCAGTAGCAAGCCACATACGGAGACCGGAAGAGGCGGGTGAGCGACTGAGTCCTGTGCTCCCATCTGGCCATCTAAAAAGGGATGATGACAATGATGATGATAATAATAATAATAATAATAATAATAATAATAGTAATACTGTGTAGTGCAGTTTTTTTTCTTGGAGCAGACAAAAAAACAGTACAAGAAAACCGCACTACAAACTAGAGCTGACAGCTGGCACAACAAAACACTGCATGGAAAGTTCCTTGACAAAATTGAAGGAAAAGCTGATAAGGAGAAGACCTGGGACCCTGAAGAAGGAGACAGAAGGCCTGATCCTTGCAGCCCATGAGCAAGCCATCAGAACAAAGGCAATTCAGGCCAAGATTGAAAAATCAGCTGATGACCCAAATTGCAGACTGTGCAAGGAAACCTATGAAACCATTGATCATATCCTCAGCTGCTAATAATAATAATAAATACAGGAAAATAATACAGGTAATAATAAATAGAGTAAAATAATAAATATAATAATAATAAGATCAGAGTGAAATAATAAATGTATTAATAATAATAATAAAAAATAGAGTAAATGTAATAGTAGCAACAATAATAGAGAAAATAATAAATGTAATAATACCAATAATAATAGAGAAAAATAATAAATGCACCATGTATTCTCGAGTATAAGCTGACCCAAATATAAGCCAACCAGGACCCTCACCCGAGTATAAGCGGAGGAGGGCTTTTTCAGTCTTAAAAAGAGGGCAGAAAAACTAGGCTTATACTCGAGTATATATAGTATATGTTGGATTATTATTATTATTATTATTATTATTATTATTATTATTATTACAGCTGCTGTAAGAAAATCGCACAGACAGACTACAAACAGAGGCACAACTATGTGGCCCAAATGATTCATTGGAACTTATGCCTCAAGTACCACCTCCCAGTAGTAAAGATTTTATTTTATTAAAAAGGGCTGAAAAACTAGGCTTATACTCAAGTATATACAATATATGTTGGATTATTAATATTATTATTATTATTACAGCCCCCACCTTTCCGTCCATCGTGGAAGTTTCTGATTGGCTGGGGAGCGGCAGCCATGTTAGGCTGCGCTAAGCTCCCATTCTAGGTAGGTTGCAGAAACAAAATTTTTTAAAAAAATATTATAAAAAATATATTTAAAAAAAGTTTTGGGGAAAAAAATTAACGAAACATTAAGAAACAATTAGAGAATGGGCCAACAATGGTTCGAATTACATTGCTGGTTGCGCTGTGAGACAATGTCTCGGAATGCGTATCAAAAAGCGAGAACAATCCGAAATAATTCCGATATACGATTCAAAACGATTTTTTGGACATGTCTAGTAAATATGCATCCTGAGACGTAGGATTACAAACAATGTTTTCTCTCCCGACAGCTATGTAAAAAAGAGACAACTTAGAAGACAAAGCATCATTTCCAGAGTGCGTGAAAATACTCTTGTGTTTGATACAGGGCATCCGAAAATTGCAATTTCAATACACGTCAACGAAAGCCGCGACGGAGCGGCAATAACTGGAAATGGATCGTACTCCACGGAGAACGCAACCCAGAAAGCGTTCCGCCGTGATTTCTTCTTTTATTTCCTGCCAGCCCACCGATGCCTCTCCCTGTCTATTTCTCCTTTGATATAAATAGCTTGCGGTAGAGTAAATTCAATTTGGGAGCAAGGCAAACGCTCAAAACAACCTTCTGCGGCAAATGCGTCAGCCGGCTGCTATAATGGGAGCCGTGGCAAAAAATAAAAAATAAAGGGGTCTGGGGGTGAAGGCATGAGTCGCAGCCGCTTTATTGAATGACGCCAGGATTCGAACCTGAGTCATGGAGAAAATGGGAAGTGGATGGCGCTCGCATGCTGATCACAGGCAGAGTCCGCCTGCAAACCTGGACACAACTACTCTGGATAAGTCCACATATTGTGTCTTCAAGGGTGCAATTATAATGCAGTTTACACTGCTTTCACCACCGTGGATCAAGGCTATGAGATCCTGGGAGTTGTAGTTTGTAGTTAGCACTCTTGCTTTGGCACAGCAGTATATTAATGCACTGTCTCAAAGCTATGGGATCTTGGGAGTGGTAGTTTGCACAGTTTTGTCAGAGAAGGCGCCAAGCCTTGTCAAACTACAACTCCCAGAGCTCCATAGCCTTGAGCCATAGCAGTCCAAGGAGAGGCACAGCAGTACATTAATACACTGGCTCAAGGTTATGGGATCCTGGAAGTTGTAGTTTGCACTCTTTTTTGCCAGAGAAACTACCAAGCCTTGTCAAACTACAACTCCCGGAGCTCCATAGCCTTGAATCATAGCAGCCCAAGGAGTGTCACAGCACTATATTAATGCACTGGCTCAAGGCTATGGGATCCTGGGAGTTGTAGTTTGTAGTCTGCACTCTTGTTTTGTTAGAGAAGGTGCCAGGCCTTGTCAAACTACAATTCTCAGGGTTCCATAGTCTTCAATCGTAGCAGCCCAAGGAGTGGGCTTGAGCCATAGAGTATTACAGCTGTATATTAATGCACTGTCTCAAAGTTTGCACAGTTTTGTCAGAGAAGGTGCAAGGCCTTGTCAAACTACATCTCCCAGGGTTTCATAGCCTTGAGCCATAGCAGTCCAAGGAGTGGCACAGCAGTACATTAATGCACTAGATGAAAGCTAAGGGATCCTGGCCAGGCCTTGTCAAACTACAACTCCCAGGGTTTTGTAGCCTTGAGCCATAGAGTGTCACAGCAGTACATTAATGCACTGGCGCACGGCTATGGGATCCTGGGAGTTGTAGTTTGTCGTCTGCACTCTTGCTTTGTCAGAGAAGCCGCCAGGCCTTGTCAAACTACAACTCCCAGGGTTTCATAGCCTTGAGCCATAGCATGTCACAGCAGTACATTAATACACTGGCTCACGGCTATGGGATCCCGGGAGTTGTAGTTTGTAGTTAGCACTCTTGCTTTGGCCAAGAAGGCGCCAGGCCTTGTCAAACTACAACTCCCAGGGTTTCGTAGCCTTGAGCCATAGAGTGTTACAGCAGGACATTAATGCACTGGTGCACGGCTATGGGATCCCGGGAGTTGTAGTTTGTAGTCTGCACTCAGCCTTGAGCCATAGAGTGCCACAGCAGTATATTAATGCACTTTGACTTCTATGGCTCAAGAGTAAACTACAAATCCCAGGACTCCACAGCTTTGAGCCATGGTAGCTAAAGTGGTGTCAAACTGTATTAATTCCACAGTGGAGACACACTGTTTGTTGACCCAAGTATGCCCTGATGACTGTGAGCTTTCTGCAAGGGGCAAGGTTGGCGATAGAGACCCCAAAAGCTCACGGTTTTGAACGGCGTGTGCGTTTTGCATTCGAAACGTGCCACGGCTTACCCATGTATGACATGCATGGCCCTGTCTCCCACCTTTTCTTCCCTTTCTTTTTTTGTGCAAAAGCCTCTTCAGTTTAATCAGCTGCAAAGGCCACGGGGCACGCTCGATGCCGACTCTCCGCTCCATTCATATTAAGTGTTTGTTCCAGGGAGACGGGGATACGGTTTCGCCCGCATCCAAGACCGTCCTGTTGCATTTTCATTAACTTCGGCTTCTATTTTGCGCCGTTCCATTTTTATCTCCGGCTTACCGCAAACAGAAGGCGCTGTGCCAAATACGGAGCCACCTGTCGAGGTCCTGATATGGCCCCGTGGCATTTGGGACCCTTCACGGAGGATTATGACTTCCCTCCCTAGAATCGTATTGGGCTTTTGAGCCGCTGCATCACACCCTTCACTCAGGTCTAAACTGCAGTTTACTTAGACTCCGAGATCTCTTTCACGTAGTCTGTTTTCAAGCCAGATGTCACTCATCAATGTATTATTTCCTTCCATCTAGACTAGATTTTTACTGATGTAGTCTATAATCGCATTGGCCTTTTCTGCTGCTGCATCACACTCTTGACTCATGATTTGATTACGGTTTAATAAGACCCCTAGATCCCTTTTCACGTGGTCCGTTTTCAAGCCAGTGGTCGTTCATTGATGTATTATTTACTTTCATCTAGACTAGACTTTTACTGATGTAGTCTATAATCACATTGACCTTTTCTGCTGCTGCATCACACTCTTGACTCAGGTTCAGATTGCTGTTTGCTAAGACCCCCTAGATCTCTTTCACATGGTCACGCATCGATGTATTATTTCCATCGACGTAGACTACACTATTACTGATGTAGTCTATAATTGTATTGGGCTTTTCTGCTGCTGCATCACACTCTTGACTCAGGTTCAGATGGTGGTTTACTAAGACCCCTAGATCCCTTTTCACGTGGTCTGTTTTCAAGCCAGTGGTCACTCATAGATGTATTATTTCCATCGACGCAGACTAGGCTATTACTGATGTAGTCTATAATCGTATTGGGCTTTTCTGCTGCTGCATCACACTCTTGACTCGGATTCAGATTGCTGTTTGCTAAGACCCCCTAGATCTCTTTCACAGGGGCACTCATCGATGTATTATTTCCTTCCATGTAGACTAGACTTTTCTGATATAGCCTATAATCGTATTAGCCTTTTTAGCTGCTGCATCACCCTCTTGACTCATGCTCAGCTTGTGGTCTACCAAGACACCCTGGGATCCCTTTTTGCATGGGCTAATTTCAAATTTATAGCAAAGCATTTCATTTTCCATGGCGCCATTTCTCCCCATTGGTATTCTCATAGCTCGGTGACACATGATACTGTCCCACACAACCAGACTGATGCACATTGATTTCCTTTGCACAAGGACTATGTCGAAGTGGAATTGATTCTCCGCGCCTCCTGGAGTCCTAAGCATTTGCCAACCTGACATGTGGCTCTCTCATGTGCCTTCGAGGCATCCGTTGCAAAATTGCCCACATGTCCTTGGGTTGCAAAACATTCCCCAGCAATAACTCTCTATTCAAGGGAACCCACCCATCGAACATGGCAAGAAAACCATAATAATGGAAGAAGAGCCATAGAATCCTAGAGTTGGAAGAGACCCCCAAAGATCATCCAGTCCACCCCCTTTCTGCCAAGAAGGAAGACACTATCCAAGCTGTGGACTGTTTTCCGTTGAGTTTGATGTATGCTTTACTTTATATGTTACTCAATAAGGTTGTATAATTGTATATATACCATAATTGTGGACTGTTTTCAGTTGGAGGTTTATGTGTGTTTTGCTTTATATGTTTCACAATAAGTTAGTACCCGGTTGGGACTGTAAAGAAAATACTCTATATAGTAGCATACCACAATACACACGCAAAAACCTACACGAGAGTATATACATTTAAGTTGTTGTTTTTCTAATATATATATATATATATATATATACCATTCTTATAGCATTTTATATAGATATCTGTGCCCTATCGACTATCCAAGCCCTCCCAAGCCCTCCCAGCCAGTGCATAATAATAATAATAATAATAATAATAATAATAATAATAATAATAATTACAAGCAGTCAAAGAACATGCCCTGGCAGAATATGTAAAGCAAAGTGAAGAACCTGCTTTGATTCAAGTCAAAAATCAGAAACTCCTCAAAGCACAGCAGACAAAAAACCAGTACAAGAAAACCGCACTACAAACTAGAGCTGACAGCTGGCACAACAAAACATTGCATGGAAAGTTCCTTGACAAAATTGAAGGAAAAGCTGATAAGGAGAAGGCCTGGCTCTGGCTCACGAATGGGACCCTGAAGAAGGAGACAGAAGGCCTGATCCTTGCAGCCCAGGAGCAAGACATCAGGACAAAGGCAATCCAGGCCAAGATCGAAAAATCAGCTGATGACCCAAAATGCAGACTGTGCAAGGAAACCGACGAAACCATTGATCATATCCTCAGCTGCTGTAAGAAAATCACCAGACAGACTACAAACAGAGGCACAACTACGTGGCCCAAATGATCCATTGGAACTTATGCCTCAAGTACCACCTCCCAGCAGTAAAGAACTGGTGGGATCACAAACCTGCAAAAGTATTGGAAAATGAGCACGCAAAGATACTGTGGGACTTCCGAATCCAGACTGACAAAGTTCTGGAACACAACACACCAGACATCACAGTTGTGGAAAAGAAAAAGGTTTGGATCATTGATGTTGCCATCCCAGGTGACAGTCGCATTGACGAAAAACAACAGGAAAAACTCAGCTGCTATCAGGACCTCAAGATTGAACTTCAAAGACTCTGGCAGAAACCAGTGCAGGTGGTCCATGTTGGGTGCCGTGCCAAAAGATCTCAGCCGGCATTTGGAAACAATAGACATTGACAAAATTACGATCTGCCAACTGCAAAAGGCCACCCGACTGGGATCTGCGCACATCATCCGAAAATACATCACACAGTCCTAGACACTTGGGAAGTGTTCAGCTTGTGATTTTGTGAAATGAAATCCAGCATATCTATCTTGTTTGCTGTGTCATACTTATAATAATAATAATAATAATAATAATAATAATAATAATAATAATAATAATAATTATTATTATTATTATTATTATTATTATTATTATTATTATTATTATTTGTCCATCTTCTCCATGAATTGCATTACCAAGAAGCGTACACAGAGTAATTCTAGGCAACTTCTTTGCAAAAAGGAGCTTCTTTTTCAGAGGTTTTGTTACAATGGGGCAAAAGGACACAGACCTGGCGTTTATTTGCAGAACCAAATTAAATGGAACATGAGCACAAAGTCCCTGGTACCTTCTTTGGCCCAACGATTCTTAGAAAGACTTTCATCTCCAAAGCTGGAGGGAACACATTGCGCAATTGGATAACAAGGTTATGTTACATCTTGACAACATTGTGATTTGTAGAGCGACAAGGCCGCAGTGAGGATGGATGGACTCTGGCTAACCCCCCATCATGACCAAGGGTGCATCTGCACCGTGGAATTAATGCAGTTTAACCGCCATGGCTTAAGGCTATGGACTCTTGAGACCAGTAGTTTTGCAAAGTCTTAAAATAATAGTAATAATAATAGTAATAATAGAGTTGGAAGAGACTCCAAGGGCCATCCAGTCCAACCCTTTTTTGCCAGGTAGGAAGACACTATCCAAGCCCTTCGGCTCAATAATATCAATAATAGTAAGACTATAGAACAATTAGTAAATATACTAATTATTATTATTATTATTATTATTATTAATAATAATAATAATAATAATAATAATACCCATATATATTCGAGTATAAGCTGACCCGAATATAATCCGAAGCACCTAGTTTTAGCATCTACACCAGGCATGGGCAAACTGTGGCCGTCCAGGTGTTTTGGACTTCGACTCCCAGAATTCCTAACAGTCTCAGAGCCTTCCTTGATCTACACTGTAAAATGAATTCAGTTTGATGCCACCTTGAACGGCTCAATGCAACAAAATCCTGGGAGTTGTAGTTCGACAAGGCCTTGCACCTTTGGGCCTCAATGGCTTTGTCTGTATCACCACCTGAAATAAGGAACAGCGAGACGGCAAACTTAACTGCTGGTGGAACAGAACACCCCTCCCCTCCGCCGCTAATTAATTTGTACAAGCAGGCAATTAAGAGGAGACGCTATTTGCATGCAAACCCGCTAATGAGCGCCTCCGAAGAGATGTTCCTACGTGAAGACCGGATCAGAGGAACGTTCAAGGTGTCTCTCCCAAGGAGGGAACGCCGAGACGCCTCCAACGAGCCCAGGGCCAATTAGGCGACGCTAATGAGGCCGCTTATCGAGTACGCAACCCGTCGCGAAACAATTATGGGCAACCGCGCCGCAATCGTATTCTTCCCCATCCGCGTGCAATTGGGGATGTTGTTGCACTCCGAAAACATGTGTCTGTTTGGGGAGAGAAAGTGCAGAGTCCTAGTGGTTCGAGGTTCCGGAGACTCGAACTCATATCCCGACTTGGCCTTGGAAACGCACTGGGTGAGTCACACTCTCTCAGCCTCTCAACTCTGGAGATCTGGGTTCGAATTCCCATTCAGTCATGGAAACCCATTGGATCACCTTGAGGAAGTCACACTCTCTCGGTCTCGTAGGAAGGTAGTTGGACTCTAGAGACCCGCGTTCGAATTCCCAACGGTCATGGAAACCCATTGGATTTCCTTGAGGAAGTCACACTCTCTCAGCCTCGGAGGAAGGAAATCGGACTCTGCAGACTTGGGTTTCAATCCCCGCTCAGCCATAAAAAGCCACATTCTTTCAGCCTCGGAAAAAGCCAGTTCGACTCTGGAGACCCAGGTTCGAATCCCAATTCAGTCATGAAAACCCACTGGATTATGGACCGGGCTCATGATAGTTAAAGGCGAAATCCAACGTTGAGCGAGGAGACCTTGCTTTCACCCCAAACCCGTAAACACTATTAAAGAGATGAAATCCTTATCAGGTTGTCATATCATGCGAGGCTTTGATGGAGACGTAATCCCCGCAAACGGGTGCAGAAGCAAAACAGCCCCTCCGACCTCATGAAACCTGCAGCTCTTTCTCGGTGTTTTTCTGCCCGTCTTCCTTGAAGATAAGGAAGTCAATCCAGTTGAATGGATTCCCTGCCTGGATAAGCCAAAGCCCTTGCGTATTCATGGACACCAAATCCAAACAAACCGCCACACCGAAAAGCAAACAAACAAAGGCCGGTGTTTTGCCGGAAAGGGAATGAAGCCACCCAAAGTGACCCTTGGGCTCCCTTGGGTCGCTCCTGTTTTTGTTCCATATTCGTGGAGTCATGGCTACTAGCCAATGGCAGGTTGTGGCCCTAACTCTCTACGGATCCATCCAATCCATCTTCGAAAGCAGATGCAAAAATGAGCACGTTGTTTGGGGTTGAACCCGCTCTTTGAGGGTTCAGTGCCAATCCATTCAGATCATCCATTTGGTCACCAGTTGCGGTTTTCTAGAAGAGCTTGGAAACGTGGCCCTTTTGGGGAATGCTCCTCCCAGTATCCACTGGATGAGGATACTGGGAAGGATGGGCACTGGGACTCCACTTCTCAGTCGAAGTTTGGGAGGCAGTTTCTTAGAAGAGCTCAGAAAAATAGACACTTTTGCGGGACTATGAGTCTATTTTCAAGATGAAGAATGGGAGGTAGTTTCTTTGAAATGGGATTGTTTATGGACTATCTCTCCCAGTATCCACTGGCCACATTGGCTGGAGAAGGATGCTCACTATGCAACACCATTTCCCAGTTGAAGTTTGAGAGCCAATTTCTTGGGAAAGCTTGGAAATGGGACTGGCTTAATAATAATAATGATAATGATAATAATAATAATAGTCAATAATAATAGTCAATAATAATAATAATCATAATTGCGTGGCTATATCTGCCTAGAAGATCAGGGGGCAGAGGACTCTTACGAGTAAAACAAGCAGTCAAAGAAGAAGAACATGCCCTGGCAGAATATGTAAAGCAAAGTGAAGAACCTGCTTTGATTGAAGTCAAAAATCAGAAACTCCTCAAAGCACAGCAGACAAAAAAACTAGTACAAGAAAACCGCACTACAAACTAGAGCTGACAGCTGGCACAACAAAACAAAGTAAAGTCCAAATAAAGTCCCAAGTCTACAGGGGTTCCCGGGTATTTTTGTACCGTTTCGGGTAGAAAATCCTCTTCTTCCCTTGCAGTTGAAATCACCACAAGCAGAGCGACTCCTTATATAAGTTCTTTGTTGCTGAGTATACCAACTCCTAAAGAAGGGGATTTTCTCCCCGAAATGGTACAAAATACCCCGGAACCCCCATAGACTTGGGACTTTATTTGGACTTTACTTGCGAAGAGTTTCTTGAGAGCGGTGCTCCATCATTATTTTCTTCATTCCAGTATACAGCAACATGACCAACCATCTGTTTACTTTGTTTGGAAGATATTTTCATTGACTTTGTATCCCTGAAGCCTATATACATTGGAACCAATATCAGACTTGGATAACTTTTGTGTTAGAGCTGTTGCTCCTTTGTCTGGTACTACCAAATTGAGCTTTGTACGGGGAATTTTAATAATACTATATGTTATTTGGACATATTTTCTTTGTACATAATACCATTTTTGGCCAACTAGATGCTACGTCTTTCCCAACCAGAAGCGAAGAAGCTGAGACACGTCTAGAGGTGCATCTACAGTGTAGAATTAATCCACTTTGATTACACTTTCACCACCATGGCTTAATGCTATTGAATCCTGGGAGCTGTATTTTTGTATCTTCAGCCTTCTCTGCCAAAGAGGGCAAGCTAAATGGTCTCACACTTTGAGTATAGACTCAAAGTCAAAGCAGACTTAACGACAGCTTCGTAAACCCAGCCACCATTTCTCGACGACCAAAACGTTCTCCCTTTTTAGTCCTGCTTAATTGGGCAGCTTAGATTCTGGCACGGCTGTTGTCATTAAGGCCAGAGGCTAAATCAGGACCATCCACTAATGCAAAACAAAGTCACGCTGGGATTGTTTTCCTCCTTGGCCCATCTCTACAAGTGGCGATTAATGAACTCTTGTATAAAGATCCAGCTGCATCTTGAACGGATCGGAGAAGTGTCAATACAACGGGTGGCTCTATATGCGCCAGTCCATAGAGCCTTGGGCACTATGGAGCCAACATGGGGTGCCTGCCACCCACCTTCTAAAGTCTCCAGTTGCTTTGAGTCTGTTTGGGGAGAGATCTCTATACTCAAGGCAGCATCTGCTAAGATTGGAAAGGGATACGTGGTGTGTTGTCGTGGTGCTCCTACAGTGCTCCCTATTGGCCACTTTTCAAACTGGCACGAAGATCAATCCCAATTAGGAGAAACCGAGGCTGGAAAATTAGGACTTTCTTTATTTGGGACGATCGGATGATTTGGTGTTTGAAAGCACCGGATTTCTGATTATAGAGGTGCTATTTACTTTGCCTTGACTTCACAACTTTTCAGACTACAACTCTCATCAGCTCCAGCAGGTCAAAACATGCCATCATAAACTCCTCGAATGGTCAACCGAAACAGAACAAATTAATAATTCAATGATAAAATGGGCAAGAAACATAGGAAGGCCAATACGAATTGAAGAATGGGAAGTAATTTTGTTAAGGAAATTAAAGTACACATATGCCACTGATTTAAAAGAAAACTACAGTAGAGTCTCACTTATCCAACACTCGCTTATCCAACGTTCTGGATTATCCAATGCATTTTTGTAGTCAATGTTTTCAATATATTGTGATTTTTGGGTGCTAAATTCATAAATACAGTAATTACTAGGTAGCATTACTGCATATTGAACTACCTTTTCTGTCAAATTTGTTGTATAACATGATGTTTTGGTGCTTGATTTGTAAAATCATAACCTAATTTGATGTTTAATAGGCTTCTCCTTAATCTCTCCTTATTATCCAACATATTTGCTTATCCAACGTTTTGCCGGCCCGTTTATCTTGGATAAGTGAGACTCTACTGTATCTAAAAATGATGCATCGCTGGTACATGACTCCAGCAAAACTTGGAAGAATGTACAAGAATATGGACAATAGATGTTAGAAGTGTAAGGTAAATGAAGGTACAGTAGAGTCTCACTTATCCAAGCTAAACGGGCCTGCAGAAGCTTGGCTAAGTGAATATCTTGGATAATAAGGAGGGATTAAGGAAAAGCCTATTAAACATCAAGTTAGGTTATGATTTTACAAATTAAGCACCAAAACTTCATGTTATACAACAAATTTGACAGAAAAAGTAGTTCAATACGCGGTAATGTTATGTTGTAATTACTGTAATTACGAATTTAGCATCAAAATATCACGATATATTGAAAACATTGACTACAAAAATGGCTTGGATTATCCAGAGGCTTGGATAAGTGAGGCTTGGATAAATGAGACTCTACTGTACATTCTTCCATCTATGGTGGACATACAAAGAGTCATCAAATTATTGGAAATCTATCCATGCCAAATGCCAAAAAAACACATTTAAAAACTTTTCCAATGAAACTGGAATATTACCTTCTCGGTATGTTCGATTTGGACCTATATCCATGCCGAATGCCAAAAAATATTTTTAAAAACTTTTCCAATGAAACCGGAATATTACCTTCTCGGTATGTTCGATTTGGACCTATATCCATGCCGAATGCCAAAAAATATTTTTAAAAACTTTTCCAATGAAACCGGAATATTACCTTCTCGGTATGTTCGATTTGGACCTATTTGCAGATCAAAATGTGGACAAACTGTTTACTTTCTTTACAACAGCGGCGAGGATAGTCTTCGCCAAAAAATGGAAACAGGATACTACTCCTGATACAAAAGACTGGATTATTAAAATTATGGAAATAAAAGATATGGACAAATTAACATTTCTATTAAAAGAGAATAATGGTAGTGGATTGAAGAAGACGGACTGGTCACTTTTAGAAAAATATCTTACGAAAAATTAAAACTTGATTGGGAAAGAATTTTTATTTCTATGGACAGTTTTAAGTCATTACAAAATTAAACTTAGAGGAGGAGGAAGAATGGAAGCAACCAAACACCTTTTTTTCCTTCTTTCCCTCTCTCTTCTTTTTTTCCTACTTTCCTATACTTATATTGTTCCCCTACTTTTATGTATACAAAATACTCTTTTCTTTCAGTAAAATTTATTATTAAAAAACATGGCATCCCGACTGACGCTCATTTTCCAAAGGTCCTGAAAACAGGTTCCAAATTCGCACTCGGAGACTGCAAAGCGGGCAGCAAACCTGGGGCATGTCTACACTGCAGAACGGATGCGGTACGGCACCTCTTTCACTGCCATGGCTCAGTGTTATGGAATGCTGGGATATGTAGTCCTGTGAGGCCACAGAAAAGGGCGAAGATGTTGTGAAGTGGCAACTCCACAGCACTGAGCCGTGGCAGTTTCAAGTGGCGCCGAACTGTATTCGTTCCACAATGTGGATGCACCCCGCTACAAATGACGCAAGACGCGCTCCCACACTTTGCAGAGCCATCGATGCTCTCCTGACCCAGTTTTGTTGCCGCCTTTGTTCCCGGCGGGCTAAATTTAGCCGTTCACACTGTTTTCCCTCTGTCATCGCCTCTCCCCAGGTGTTGGGAGTTATATGTTAGCCCACTTAAGCCTTTTGTCGCTTCACCGTCAGACGGATGAGAAACTCGGGAGCAGGGATCGATGCTCGCTCACTTGGGTTGACAACAACCATCCCTTTGGTTCCGATGCCCTCCCTTCCAGTCAATCCTCTTTCCAACATCTCAATTCACTAAATGGGACCATGCAAGAGAAAAAGCCATTGTCACCAGAGATTAGGGCAGTCGGTCACCAGAAATATCCATTTTTTCCTCCTCACCCATATCCAAAACAAGGTCAAAAGACACCCACAATTGCAAAGAATTAGAACTCTCTGATCAAGGCATCTTAGTTCCACCTTGAAATATCTCAATCCAGAGTAGGAAGCACGACTCTATAGAGATGCTGTTTTTTAAAATATATATACTGTACTAGCTGTGCCCGGCCACGCGTTGCTGTGGCTAGGACTTTATTTTTCTTTTCTTTTTGTTGTATGAACATAGAGGCATGGATGAGTGGTTGTGCTGTCAATTTTCGAGGTTGTGGGCCATTTAGTTTAGTTGTTTTGTCCGATGCCGTGATTCCATTACCCTTTTATATATATAGATATACTCGAGTATAAGCCTAATTTTTCAGCCGTTTTTTTAATACTGAAAAAGCCCCCCTTGGCTTATACTCGGGTGAGGGTCCTGGTTGGTTTATATTTGGGTCAGCTTATACTTGAGAATATATAGTACATTTATTATTTTTCTCTATTATTATTGGTATTACTACATTTATTATTTTTCTCTATTATTATTGGTATTACTACATTTATTATTTTTCTCTATTATTATTGGTATTACTACATTTATTATTTTTCTCTATTATTATTGGTATTACTACATTTATTATTTTTCTCTATTATTATTGGTATTACTACATTTATTATTTTTCTCTATTATTATTGGTATTACTACATTTATTATTTTTCTCTATTATTATTGGTATTACTACATTTATTATTTTTCTCTATTATTATTGGTATTATTACATTTATTATTTTTCTCTATTATTGTTGCTGCCATTAAAGTAGAGTCTCACTTATCCAACACTCACTTATCCAACATTGTGGATTATCCAATGCATTTTTGTAGTCAATGTTTTCAATATATCATGATATTTTGGTGCTAAATTCGTAAATACAGTAATTACTACATAGCATTACTGCATAATGAACTACTTTTTCTTTCAAATGTGTTGTATAACATGATGTTTTGGTTCATAATTTGTAAAACCATAACCTAATTTGATGTTTAATAGGCTTTCCCTTAATGCCTCCTTATTATCCAACATATTCGCTTATCCAACGTTCTGCTGGCCCGTTTATGTTGGATAAGTGAGACTCTATTGTATTTGGGTTAGCTTATACTTGAGAATATATAGTACATTTATTATTTTTCTCTATTATTATTGGTATTATTACATTTATTATTTTTGTCTATTATTGTTACTGCTCTTACATTTATTTTACTCTATTTTTATTATTATTAATTCATTTATTATTTCACTCTGATCTTATTGTTATTATTACATGTATTATTTTCCTGTATTTATTATTACATGTACTATTTTCCTGTATTTATTATTACAGTAGAGTCTCACTTAATGCAAAAATAAACATAAGGGGAGAAAGGGGACAGCCTTGTCTGGTCCCTTTACTTATTGTGAAATTTCCTGTTGTTTGTCCATTAACCCTGATTTTAATACCATTTTGAAACTGCCACCCCACATCTAGTTCCTGCAAGAATACTTTGAAAAAATCCCAATTTAATTTATCAAAAGCCTTCTCGGCATCTAATGTTAGTAGTCCCAATTCTTTTTGGTGATTGGCTTTATAATATTCTATTGTGATTCCGGCTATGAAAGCCTTCAACAATACACAGATAGGTTTGTTTTAGGGTCACCAAAAGTTAGACATGATTTGAAAGCACACAACAAGAACAAAAAAATACTGCTGAATGATGGTCCAGCACATCTGAAGGACATTCTCATCGCCTGCTTGAGCACAGTCTCGCTTTTGCAAGTCAGACCAGCTCCATTCTGTGTTGTTTTGCCCTTGGAAGCTAATCTGATATAGAGGGTTGTGTTGATGTATGGCTGTTTTGCTAATGAGTGAATTATTTGCGGTTGAAGGCTATGTCTGGTGGCTTTTTCTCCTCCTAGAGCCTCCTTCAAGCCTACAAAAAACATGGTGGAGTTGCATGGAGGACAACGGCAGACGAACACTGGGGAGAAAACTGACCTGGTTACCTCTACCATTTAGAGGTAGAAATAAACCACTGGAAATTGTTATGTGTCTGTATGTACACATATACAAATATATAATCATATGGAGCCCCCGGTGGCACAGTGTGTTAAAGCACTGAGCTTCTGAATTTGCGGACCGAAAGGTTCCAGGTTCGAATCCGAGGAGCGGAGTGAGCGCCCACTGTTAGCTCCAGCTCCTGCCAACCTAGCAGTTCAAAAACCTATATTTTAAACATTTGTATGTTGCAGATTATAAATCACATTATTTCTTAATGTTGGCAGTGGCAGTGGATTTCAACCACAAGATAAAAGTGGGATTGTTGTTGTTGATTTCAGAGTTTATTGATACTGGCAGCCAGATTTTGTTCATTTCATGATATCCTTTTTTCTGTTGAAATTGTCTACATGATTGTGGATTTCAATGGCTTCTCTGCGTAGTCTGATACGGTGGTTGTTAAAGAACAACACTCAGAAAAAAAAGGGAAATCCAGACAGGAAACCATCAGGGTCAGCTAACACCTCCCAACAAAAGATTTCCCCCAGGCAGGAAGCAGCCAGGCTTTGAAGCTGCAAGGCTATTCAATGCTAACGAATGTGCAGCACTTTATCTGTGATCTTGAGTTTACAACTTTTATAATGTGCACTTTACCTAGTCTATTATCATAACCTCGCTGTTTTTAATTCCATATTTTATTAAGGGTGTTTTTTAGTTCTATAGGTTAACGTTTAAAATTTTATAATGGGTGTATGTTTTTGTTTATTGATGTATTGTATATTGTATGTTATTGCTTTTATCAGGTATTATCTGTAAGCCGCCGCAGGTCCCCTTCGGAGGAGATGGAGGTGGGGTATAAATAAACACTATTATTATTATTATTATTATTATTATTATTATTAATAATAATAATAATCAAGGTGGCCAACTGCAACATTCACACTTGCCTCCAACAGACAAGAGTTCTTTCTTTCTCCCATCCTGGACATCATTCCATATATATATATATAAACCCCACTTGCCTAGTTTCCAACAGACCTCACAACCTCGGAGGATGCCTGCCACAGATGTGGGCAAAACGTCAGGAGAGAATGCTTCTGGAACATGGTCATACAGCCTGGAAAGCTCACAGCAACCTATTTATTTATTATTAGTATTATTAGTATTATCATTATTATTATGAGAGATCTATATAAACCCCACTTGCCTCGTTTCCAACAGACCTCACAACCTCTGAGGATGGCTGCCATAGATGTGGGCGAAACGTCAGGAGAGAATGCTTCTGGACCAGACTCATACAGCCTGGAAAACTCACAGCAACTCTTTGTTGTTGTTGTTGGCTCACTCCTTGTCATAGCACCCATTCATGCTTCCCAAAGCCATAAAATTGGTGCCTTTGGTGTCAGAAACGGAAGTCGAAATTGCTGCCACAATGAAATTGCTAAGGAACGAGAAACACTCATAAGAAACTAGGCCATGCTGGGCAGCTTTTGTCATAAAACCGAGAAATAAAACAGAAGTCGATAAGAGGCACACATACACAAAAACAACAAAAACAGAGGATATGGTACATTACCAGATTCCAAAAAAGTGGGTTAAAGGCGATGCAAAGGACAGCGGACACAAAACTGGAGTCAGTCAGATCCACGGAATCGAAGAGGAGAGTCATGACTGAGAAGTCCACCTATTAAAAACATTATTATTATGATTATTATTATTATTATTATTTTATGACACAGCAAACAGGATAGATATGCTGGATTTTGTATCACAAAATCACAAGTTATTATTATTATTATTATTATTATTATTATTATTATTATTATTTTATTATGACACAGCAAACAAGATAGATATGCTGGATTTCGCATCACAAAATCACAAGTCAAACACTTCCCAAGTGTCTAGGACTGTGTGATGTATTTTCGGATGATGCGTTCAGATCCCAGTAGGGTGGCCTTTTGCAGTTGGCAGATCATGATTTTGTCAATGTCTATTGTTTCCAAATGTCGGCTGAGATCTTTTGGCATGACACCCAATTATTATTATTATTATTATTATTATTATTATTATTGTTGTTGTTACACAGCAAACAAGATAGATATGCTGGATTTCGCATCACAAAATCACAAGTCGAACACTTCCCAAGTGTCTAGGACTGTGTGATATTATTATTATTATTATTATTATTATTATTATTATTATTACAGTAGTCTCACTTATCCAACGTTCTCGATTATCCAATGCATTTTTGTAGTCAATGTTTTCAATACATCATGATATTTTGGTGCTAAATTCGTAAATACAGTAATTACAACATAGCATTAATGCTTAATGAACTACTTTTTCTGTCCAATTTGTTGTATAACATGATGTTTTGGTGCTTAATTTGTAAATCATAACCTATTTTGATGTTTAATAGGCTTTTCATTAATCCCTCCTTATTATCCAACATATTCGCTTATCCAACATTCTGCTGGCCCGTTTATGTTGGATAAGTGAAACTCTACTGTAATTACTGTATTTATGAATTTAGCACCAAAATATCACGATGTATTGAAAACATTGACTACAGAAATGCGTTGGATAATCCAGAACGTTGGATAAGTGAGACTCTACTGTATTATTATTATTATTTTCTACAATTGTCTCAAAAGGAGGAAAGACTTGTGTTTTGTTCGGAGACTTTTCGCACAAACAGGAAACAGAGAAGCCACTTTGGGGGAGAAATCGGGTTTCATATTACCTTAAGGATTTGAACTCTTCCAATATTCGAACCAGTATTTTTTTTAAATGTTCCATAAGTACGAAGGCCCAGCTCTATCTTTCGAACCAGTATTATTATTATGATTATTTTAAATGTTCCATAAGTACGAAGGCACAGCTCTATCTTTCGAACCAGTATTATTATTATTATTATTTTAAATGTTCCATAAGTACGAAGGCACAGCTCTATCTTTCGAACCAGTATTATTATTATTATGATTATTTTAAATGTTCCATAAGTACGAAAGCACCGCTCTATCTTTCTGCCCACTGATGTTTTTGGCATTTGTGGGAACTAAACCCCATGGAGTGGCGTAGGAGTTCGGAATGAGCTTGAAAACCAGAAATTGCGACAGGTTGGAACATTTCGTGGCTTGAAACAACTCCACTTGATGTCCTCAGGAGATTTATAATGGAATGGATCTATTTCCTTCCATCACTTAACACAGCGGTGAAGCGTAATGCCTTTTGTGGCTCAACAGGGAGAGTAGTTGCTGTTCTATCGTTTCTTCTGATGCTTTGACTCAAAATGACAGGTTTTCTGCATTTTCGGAGAAACGGGCGACTAATTTGCAACCCATTTGAAGCTCCGTTTAGAAATATTAATGGTCGAGCACTAAACTTGGCAAATGAGGGAAGAAAATCATTCCTACATTCCCCTTCCTCCACTCCAAAATGTCAATCAAATCAATGAGTTTTTAATGCTCCATGTCCCCCATATACTAGGGACTACAACTCCCAGAATCCATAAAGTTTTCCGGCCATACAGCCCGGAAAACTCACAGCAACCTAATAATAATGTTACCATATACAGTACAGTCTCACTTATCCAACATAAATGGGCCGGCAGAATGTTGGATAAGTGAATATAAATAATAAATAAATAATAATGAAACTTTGTTTATATACCGCCCTATCTCCCAGATGGGACTCAGGGTGGTATACAGTCATAAAAGCAAACACAAACATTACATAACAACATAATACACATGATTAAACAATGTAAAATAATACAATTCTAACAAATCACACTTACATGACCAGATCAAGGGGACGGGAAACATAATACGTTGGATAATAAGGAGGGATTAAGGAAAAGCCTATTAAACATTAAATTAGGTTATGATTTTACAAATTAAAGCCTGTTTTTTAGCCAAATTATAAACAAATACAGTGGAGTCTCGCTTATCAGACGTAAACAGGCCGGCAGAACATTGGATAAGTGAATATGTTGGATAATAAGGAGGGATTAAGGAAAAGCCTATTAAACATCAAATTAGGTTATGATTTTACAAATTAAAGCCTGTTTTTATACCCAAATTATAACCAAATACAGTAGAGTCTTGCTTATCCAACGTAAACGGGCCGGCAGAATGTTGGATAAGCAAATATGTTGGATAATAAGGAGGGATTAAGGAAAAGCCTATTAAACATCAAATTAGGTATGATTTTACAAATTAAGCACCCAAACAGTGTTTTACAACAAATTTAACAGAAATACGCAGTAATGTTGTGTTGTAATTAATGTATTTACAAATTTAGCACCAAAATATCACGATGTATTGAAAACCTTGGTTACAAAAATGGCTTGGTTAATCCAGAAGCTTGGATAAGTGAGACTATATACAGTAGTCTCACTTATCCAACATAAACGGGCCGGCAGAACGTTGGATAAGCGAATATGTTGGATAATAAGGAGGGATTAAGGAAAAGCCTATTACACATTAAATTAGGTTATGGTTTTACAAATTAAGCACCAAAACATCATGTTAGACAACAAATTTGATAGAAAAAGTAGTTCAATACGTAGTAATGTTATGTAGTAATTACTGTATTTACTATTTAGCACCAAAATATCACAATTTATTAAAAACATTGACTACAAAAATGCATTGGATAAACCAGAATGTTGGATAAGTGAGTGTTGGATAAGTGAGATTCTACTGTGTGTATATATATATATACACAGTAGAGTCTCACTTATCCAAGCTTCTATCCAACTCACTTGCCTAGCTTCCAATAGACCTCACAATCTCTGAGGATGCCTGTGATAGATGTGGGTGTTAACGTCAGGAGAGAATGCTTCTGGATAATGGCCATACAGCCCGGAAAACTCACAGCAACATAATAATAATAATAATAATAATAATAATAATAATAATAATAATAATACATCACACAGTCCTAGAAACTTGGGAAGTGTTCAACTTGTGATTTTGTGATATGAAATCCAGCATATCTATCTTGTTTGCTGTGTCATAATAAAATAATAATAATAATAATAATAATAATAATAATAATAATACATCACACAGTCCTAGAAACTTGGGAAGTGTTCAACTTGTGATTTTGTGATACGAAATCCAGCATATCTATCTTGTTTGCTGTGTCATAATAAAATAATAATAATAATAATAATAATAATAATAATAATAATAATAATACATCAC
Source organism: Anolis carolinensis (assembly GCF_035594765.1). Classification (NCBI taxonomy): domain Eukaryota; kingdom Metazoa; phylum Chordata; class Lepidosauria; order Squamata; family Anolidae; genus Anolis; species Anolis carolinensis. The sequence goes on from NW_026943824.1 coordinate 5,334,438, forward strand.
ACAGTCCTAGAAACTTGGGAAGTGTTCAACTTGTGATTTTGTGATACGAAATCCAGCATATCTATCTTGTTTGCTGTGTCATAATAAAATAATAATAATAATAATAATCATCATCATCATCATACATCACACAGTCCTAGAAACTTGGGAAGTGTTCAACTTGTGATTTTGTGATACGAAATCCAGCATATCTATCTTGTTAGCTGTGTTATTATTAATAAGGTTACCATAAAGTTCTAATTGACTTCAAAGCACAAGAAAGAAGGCAGAAGGAGGAGAGAGAAACCAGGACATTGTAAAATCAGCTGAAAACATAGGAAGGCATTGGAGTAAATACAAAATTGAGATAGTTGGGTACGTAATATGAAATTGAAGCCTTTTGAGGTCCCATGTTCTCTTATATCTGTTTTTAGTTCCTCAAAAAAAGCCGGAGAGATTTGTTTTGATGGCAAAGCGAGGGCTTGTTGAAGTGGTCCTCACTGTTGCCATGACTTTCGGAATCGATTTCTGACTCTTAAAACCCCCGGCTAAGAGGTCGGAATTATTCAGAAAAGAGTTTTTGTACTTTCCAGGTGCAAAGAAAGAAAAACAAATGGTTATGCTTATGTAAGGCCTCATTTCCCCTTTTAAGATGCCGTGCATCAAGTGGGTTTCGTGGAGAACTTTTTGGAGTTCAACCGGGATCGCAGGAGGATACTGGCTTTATTATTACCGTATATACTCGAGTATAAGCCGACCTGAATATAAGCCAAGGCACCTAATTTTACCACCGAAAAAATGGGAAAATATTGGCTCCAGTATAAGCCAAGGGTGGTAAATGTCAGAAATAAAAATAGATACCAATAAAATTACATTAATTACAAGCCTAGTTTTTCAGCCCTTTTTTAAAGACTGAAAAAGCCCCCCTCGGCTTATACTCGGGTCAGGGTCCTGGTTGGCTTATATTTGGGTCAGCTTATACTCGAAAATATATAGTACATTTATTATTTTTCTCTATTATTATTGGTATTATTACATTTATTATTTTTCTCTATTATTATTGGTATTTTTACATTTATTATTTTTCTCTATTATTGTTGCTACTATTACATTTATTTTACTCTATTTTTATTACAGTAGAGTCTCACTTATCCAACACTCACTTATCCAACGTTCTGGATTATCCAACACATTTTTGTAGTCAATGTTTTCAATACATCATGATATTTTGGTGCTAAATTTGTAAATACAGTAGAATCTCACTTATCCAACATAAAGGGGCCGGCAGAATGTTGGATAAGCAAATATGTTGGATTATAAGGAGGCATTAAGGAAAAGCCTATTAAACATCAAAATAAGTTATGATTTTACAAATTAAGCACCAAGACACCATGTTTAACAACAAATTTGACAGAAAAAGTAGTTCGATAGGTAGTAATGCTATGTAGTAATTACTGTATGTATGAATTTAGCACCAAAATATCACGATGTATTGAAAACATTGACTCCAAAAATGCATTGGATAATCCAGAATGTTGGATAAGTGAGACTCCACTGTATTACATTTATTTTACTCTATTTTTATTATTATTAATACATTTATTATTTCACTCTGATCTTCTTCTTCTTCTTCTTATTATTATTATTGTTGTTGCATTTATTATTTTACTCTATTATTACATGTATTATTTTCCTGTATTTATTATTATTATTATTATTATTATTATTATTATTATTATTACATATATTATTTTGGTCTATTATTATTAAAAGGATCCATAAGCACATTTACATTGAAGAAGATGAGAATAATGATTCGATCAGAGTTGGACAGTCTTATCCTAAAATTGAGCTTTATATAGATATTCAAAAACATTTAACCTACTGATGCCGCGATTAATGTAATTTTATTGGTACAGTAGAGTCTCACTTATCCAACATAAACGGGCCGGCAGAAGCTTGGATAAGCGAATATGTTGGATAATAAGGAGGGATTAAAGAAAACCTAATAGGTATGATTTTACAAATTAAGCACCAAAGCATCATGTTATACAACACATTTGACAGAAAAAGTAGTTCAATACACAGTAATGCTATGTAGTCATTACTGTATTTACGAATTTAGCACCAAAATATCACGATGTATTGAAAACATTAACTGCAAAAATGCGTTGGATAATGCAGAACGTTGGATAAGCGAATGTTGGATAAGTGAGACTCTACTGTAGTTATTATACCTCATAGTTTACCTCATAGCTTATGTACTTACCTCATAGTCATTATAGATAGTTCACCATAGCTGGTCATAGTTTACCTCAGAGATAGAAAAGCTCATAGTTTACCTCATAGCCTTGTACAGTAGAGTCTCACTTATCCAACATTCTGGATTATCCAACGCATATTTGTAGTCAATGTTTTCAATACATCGTGATATTTTGGTGCTAAATTCGTAAATACAGTAATTACTACATAGCATTACTGCGTACTGAACTACTTTTTCTGTCAAATTTGTTGTCTAACATGATGTTTTGGTGCTTAATTTGTAAAATCATAACCTAATTTGATGTTTAATAGGCTTCTCCTTAATCCCTCCTTATTATCCAACATATTCGCTTATCCAACATTCTGCTAGCCCATTTATGTTGGATAAGCGAGACTCTACTGTATAAGGTAAGGACTATAGGGTACGTACAAGGCTATGAGGTAAACTATGAGCTTTTCTATCTCTGAGGTAAACTATGACCAGCTATGGTGAACTATCTATAATGACTATGAGGTAAGTACATAAGCTATGAGGTAAACTATGAGGTATAATAACTACAGTAGAGTCTCACTTATCCAACACTCGCTTATCCAACGTTCTGCATTATCCAATGCATTTTAACATTACTGCGTCTTGAACTACTTTTTCTGTCAAATTTGTTGTATAACATGATGCTTTGGTGCTTAATTTGTAAAATCATAACCTAATAGGCTTTCCTTAATCCCTCCTTATTATCCAAGATATTCACTTATCCAAGCTTCTGCCGGCCCATTTAGCTTGGATAAGTGAGACTCTACTGTATGTCGTTTTGCTTTCCTGGAGGTTGAAACAAATTGACCCAAAGAGGCAAAACATTAAAAAGTTTGGTTCTTCTGTATCATCAACATTTGGGGTTTGCAACTACATTAGAGTCTCACTTATCCAACATAAACGGGCCAGCAGAACGTTGGATAAGCGAATATGTTGGATAATAAGGAGGGATTAAGGAAAAGCCTATTAAACATCAAAATAGGTTATGAGTTTGGAAATGAAGCACCAAAACATCATGTTATACAACAAATTTGACTGAAAAAGTAGTTCAAGACACATTAATGCTATGTAGTAATTTCTGTACAGTAGAGTCTCACTTATCCAACATAAACGGGCCAGCAGAATGTTGGATAAGCAAATATGTTGGATAATAAGGAGGGATTAAGGAAAAGCCTATGAAACATCAAATTAGGTTATGATTTAACAAATTAAGCACCAAAACATCATGTTAGACAACAAAGTTGACAGAAAAAGTCATTCAGTACGCAGTAATGTTATGTTGTAATTACTGTATTTACAAATTTAGCACCAAAATATCACGCTGTATTGAAAACATTGACTACAAAAATGCGTTGGATAATCCAGAACGTGGGATAAGTGAGTGTTGAATAAGTGAGACTCTACTGTATATAACTATTTAATAAATCAAAAACTATTTACTACCATTATTTCCATGTACAATAATCTATGGGACCTCTTGCAGTTTCCACGCTGATTTCTCTCTATTGTAGTTTCAATGTAGTCATGAATAATGAATAATATAATAATAATATAATAGCAATTACAGTAGAGTCTCACTTATCCAACATAAACGGGCCGGCAGAACGTTGGATAAGCGAATATGTTGGATAATAAGGAGAGATTAAGGAGAAGCCTATTAAACATCAAATTAGGTTATGATTTTACAAATTAAGCACCAAAACATCATGTTAGACAACAAATTTGACAGAAAAAGTCATTCAGTACGCAGTAATGTTATGTTGTAATTACTGTATTTACAAATTTAGCACCAAAATATCACGATGTATTGAAAACATTGACTACAAAAATGCGTTGGATAATCCAGAACGTTGGATAAGCGAGTGTTGGATAAGTGAGACTCTACTGTATATAATAATATACTACAATAATATATATATGAAATGTAATGTGCATAATTCCCATGGAGTAAACAACAAAACCACTGGACCAAATCACACCAAATTTGAATATTTTTATTTCTGAAATTTACCACCCTTCGTTTATACTGGAGTCAATATTTTCTCAGTTTTTTTGTGGTAAAATTAGGTGCCTCGGCTTATAATCGGGTTGGCTTATACTCGAGTATATACGGTAACTTTGTGGGAAAGTGAAAGTGGCAAGAACAAGGGAATGGAGGGAGGAGGAAATGGGAAAGTTACAAGATTTGGCGACATAGTTGCAAACCCCAAATGTTGATGATACAGAAGAACCAAACTTTTTAATGTTTTGCCTCTTTCGGTGAATTTGTTTCAACCTCCAGGAAAGCAAAACGACATACAGTAGAGTCTCACTTATCCAACATTCTGGATTATCCAACGCATTTTTGTAGTCAATGTTTTCAATATATGGTGATATTTTGGTGCTAAATTCATAAATACAGTAATTACAACATAACATTACTGCGTATTGAACTACTTTTTCTGTCAAATTTATTGTATAACATGATGTTTTGGTGCTTCATTTGTAAAATCATAACCTAATTTGATGTTTAATAGGCTTTTCCTTAATCTCTCCTTATTATCCAACATATTTGCTTATCCAACGTTCTGCCGGCCAGTTTATGTTGGATAAGTGAGACTCTACTTTATCACGATGTATTGAAAACATTGACTACAAAAATGTGTTGGATGATCCAGAACATTGGATAAGTGAGTGTTGGATAAGTGAGAATCTACTGTAGTTGCAAACCCCAAATGTTGATGATACAGAAGAACCAAACTTTTTAATGTTTTGCCTCTTTGGGTCAATTTGTTTCAACCTCCAGGAAAGCAAAACGACATACAGTAGAGTCTCACTTATCCAAGCCTCGCTTATCCAAGTTTCTGGATTATCCAAGCCATTTTTGTAGTCAATGTTTTCAATATATCATGATATTTTGGTACTAAATTCATAAATACAGTAATTACAGCATAACATTACTTTGTAATGAACTACCTTTTCTGTCAAATTTCTTGTATAACATGATGTTGCTACATACAGAAGAACCAAACTTTTTAATGTTTTGCCTCTTTGGGTCAATTTGTTTCAACCTCCAGGAAAGCAAAACAACAAGAGCAATTTGCGAATTTCTATTTACGAATTTGTTACTCATAATGTGCACCCTGCTTATCCACTATTGCAACCTCATTGTTTTTAATTTGATGTTTTAATTCTGTGTTGTGTCTTTTCGCCTATTGTGTATATTTTATTATTGGTTTTTGTCCTTTGATGTTTCATATTTTATCATTGCTTGTACAGTAGAGTCTCACTTATCCAACATAAACGGGCCGGCAGAATGTTGGATAAGCAAATATGTTGGATAATAAGGAGGGATTACGGAAAAGCCTATTAAACATCAAATTAGGTTATGATTTTACAAATGAAGCACCAAAACATCATGTTAGACAACAAATTTGGCAGAAAGAGTAGTTTAATACGCAGTAATGCTATGTAGTAATTACTATACAGTAGAGTCTCACTTATCCAACACTCGCTTATCCAACGTTCTGGATTATCCAACGCATTTTTGTAGTCAATGTTTTCAATGCATCGTGATATTTTGCTGCTAAATTCATAAATACAGTAATTGCTACATAACATTACTGCGTATTGAACTACTTTTTCTGTCAAACTTGTTGTACAACATGATGTTTTGGTGCTTAATTTGTAAAATCATAACCTAATTTGATGCTTAATAGGCTTTTCCTTAATCCCTCCTTATTATCCAACATATTCGCTTATCCAACGTTCTGCCGGCCCGTTTATGTTGGATAAGTGGGACTCTACTGTAATTACAACATAACCTTACTGCGTATTGAACTACTTTTTTAAATCAAATTTGTTGTGTAACTTGATGTTTTGATGCTTAATTTGTAAAATCATAACCTAATGTGATGTTTAATAGGCTTCTCCTTAATCTCTCCTTGTTATCCAACATATTCGCTTATCCAACGTTCTGCAGGCCCGTTTATGTTGGATAAGTGAACTCTACTGTATTTATGAATTTAGCACCAAAATATCACGATATATTGAAAACATTGACTACAAAAATGTGTTGGATAATCCAGAACGTTGGATAAGTGAGTGTTGGATAAGTGAGACTCTACTGTATTTTGATTTTGTCGGGGGAGATGGAGGCGGGATATAAATAAACATCATCATCATTATTATTATTATTATTATTATTAAATGGTTACATCTGCACTTGGGAATGACTGCACTTCCTCTGCCTTGGCTCAATAACCCTGGGATTTATAGTTTGGCAAAGCACCAGCACTTGTTTGGGCAAGGAGAGTGAAAAGATAGTCCCAAAACTGCAACTCCCAGGCTTCCAATGTTTTGTGCCAATTCTACACCCTACTTTTGGTGCAATGGGCCCCAGCTCTGCCCCAAACCTTTGCAAAAACATTCTTGGAAAAGTCGAATGTGCAAATAAATAAATGCTCTACCTTGCTATAATCCACATTATTCAATCCTTCACAGCACTCCAAAGTGGGGAGCCCAGGACGCATTCCCCAAAGGCACCCCAAAACTGAATCTGTCTTCTCTTTTTCCTGGTTGCAATATATATATATATATATATTTAAAATTTTAAATAGCTTTGCTGAATCGAACTGGGGACAAAAGCGACTCCTTGCTTCCTGGTGAGTCATAGCCTTGCAACCTCCTGCAAAGCTTGCTGGGAAATGTAGTTTCCTGGCCCTTGAGGCTCCTGCCTCCTTTCACGTGTACAGAGAGGGTGGGTTCACACGTTAGGCGTTTTCTGGAAGCTGAACTTCGAATTGCCCCGGGGTGCATCATTCTACACTGTCGAATTAACACAGTTTCAAATCACTTCCACTGCCATGGGACCCTGGGAGCTGTAGTTGGACAAGGTCTTTGCCCAATATAGTAGAGTCTCACTTATCCAACATAAACGGGCTGGCAGATAAGCGAATGTTGGATAATAAGGAGAGATTAAGGAAAAGTCTATTAAACATCAAATTAGGTTATGATTTTACAAATTAAAGCCTGTTTTCATAGCCAAATTATAACCAAATACAGTAGAGTCTCGCTTATTCAACGTAAACAGGCCGGCAGAAGCTTGGATAAGTGAATATGTTGGATAATAAGGAGGGATTAAGGAAAAGCCTATTAAACATCAAATTAGGTTATGATTTTACAAATTAAAGCCTGTTTTCATAGCCAAATTATAACCAAATACAGTAGAGTCTCGCTTATTCAACGTAAACAGGCCGGCAGAAGCTTGGATAAGTGAATATGTTGGATAATAAGGAGGGATTAAGGAAAAGCCTATTAAACATCAAATTAGGTTATGATTTTACAAATTAAAGCCTGTTTTTATAGCCAAATTATAACCAAATACAGTAGAGTCTCGCTTATCCAACGTAAACAGGCCGGAAGAAGCTTGGATAAGTGAATATGTTGGATAATAAGGAGAGATTAAGGAAAAGCCTATTAAACATCAAATTAGGTTATGATTTTACAAATTAAGCACCAAAACATCATGTTTAACAACAAATTTGACAGAAAAAGCAGTTCAATACACAGTAATGCTATGTAGTAATTACTGTATTTACGAATTTAGCAACAAAACATCACAATGTTTTGAAAACATTGACTACAAAAATGTGTTGGATAATCCAGAACGTTGGATAAGCGAGTGTTGGATAAGTGAGACTCTACTGTATTACAGTATAGTGGTATAGTGCAATATATATAATGCTAATATTGTGCTATGCTAATAATATAATATAGTGTATGTACATATATTTTGTTGCATGCAGAACTTGTAAAACTACAACTCCCAGGACCCCATAGCATTGAGCCATGGCAAGTGAGCTCAAACGACATCAATTCTGCAAGTAAGATGCACTCTTGGGGTTGAGACCCAGAAAAACTACAACTCCCAGGACCCCATAGCATTGAGTCAAAGCAAGTGAAGTCAAACATCATCAATTCTGCAAGTAAGATGCACCCTTGGGGTTGAGACCCTGAAAAACTACAACTCCCAGGACCCCATAGCATTGAGCCATGGCAAGTGAGCTCAAACGACATCAATTCTGCAAGTAAGATGCACTCTTGGGGTTGAGACCCAGAAAAACTACAACTCCCAGGACCCCATAGCATTGAGTCAAAGCAAGTGAAGTCAAACATCATCAATTCTGCAAGTAAGATGCACCCTTGGGGTCGAGACCCTGAAAAACTACAACTCCCAGGACCCCATAGCATTGAGCCATGGCAAGTGAGCTCAAACTGCATCAATTCTGCAAATATGAGACCTTGAAAAACTACAACTCCCAGGACCCCATAGCATTGAGTCAAAGCAAGTGAAGTCAAACATCATCAATTCTGCAAGTAAGATGCACCCTTGGGGTTGAGACCCTGAAAAACTACAACTCCCAGGACCCCATAGTATTGAGTCAAGGCAAGTGAACTCAAACAGCATCAATTCTGCAAATATGAGACCTTGAAAAACTACAACTCCCAGGACCCCATAGCATTGAATCAAGGTAAGTGAGCTCAAACCACATCAATTCCGCAAGTAAGATGCACCCTTGGGGTCGAGACCTTGAAAAACTACAACTCCCAGGACCCTATAGTATTGAGCCATGGCAAATGACGTCAAACGGCATCAATTCCTCCACGTAAGATGCATCCCTAAGGTCCAGACCTTGAAAAACTACAACTCCCAGGACCCTATAGTATTGAGCCATGGCAAGTGAACTCAAACCGCATCAATTCTGCAAGTAAGTTGTACCCTTGGGGTCCAGACCTTGAAAAACTAAAACTCCCAGGACCCAGTGAACTCAAACCGCATTCGTTTTAGATGCACCCTGTGCCGAATATAACACAAAAAAATGTCTAAACCCTGGAAGAAATGGAAAAGCTGAATGGGATTGGGATTTCGAGGAAGTCACTGACCTTCTGGGGGTTCCTCGGCCTCCGGATGGAGAAGCTTTGGGTGGTAAAGGGATCGAACCACCGACTGCCACGGGTCCTGGAAAGCCCGGACTTTGCACTGCAAACAGAAGCACGAAACTGGCACCTGGCACCCGTCGAACGTCACTCTGAGGTTGTCTACACTGTCGAAGAAATGCCGTTTAACCCCATTTAAACTGCCATGGCCGAAGGCTATGTAATCCTGGAATGTATAGTTTTACAAACTCTTGGCTCATCTTCTGTTTGGTTTGCTTTTTACTCCCAACATTCATCCAAAGAGTCTCATCAGGCAACATTTTCCTCTAATGAGCCAAATTGCTGTTGGTTCTCTATCACAAAGAGACCCTTTAATTATCTTTAATTTCCCCTCTTTGGATGGATATACTGTATATACTCGAGTATAAGCCCTCTTTTTAAGACTGTAAAAGCCCCTCGGCTTATACTCGGGTGAGGGGCCTGGTTGGCTTATATTTGGGTCAGCTTATACTCGAGAATATATGGTACATTTATTATTTTTCTCTATTATTATTGGTATTATTACATTTATTTTACACTATTATTATTATTATCACATTTATTATTTCACTCTGATATTATTATTGTTATTGCATTTTTATTTTACTCTATTTATTATTACATGTATTACTTTCCAGTACAGTAGAGTCTCACTTATCCAACACTCGCTTATCCAACGTTCTGGATTATCCAACGCAATTTTGTAGTCAATGTTTTCAATATATCGTGATATTTTGGTGCTAAATTCGTAAATACAGTAATTACTATGTAGCATTACTGCATATTGAACTACTTTTTCTGTCAAACTTGTTGTACAACATGATGTTTTGGTGCTTAATTTGTAAAATCATAACCTAATTTGATGTTTAATAGGCTTCTCCTTAATCTCTCCTTATTATCCAACATATTCGCTTATCCAACGTTCTGCCGGCCCGTTTATGTTGAATAAGTGGGACTCTACTGTATTACATTTATTTTACACTATTATTATTATTATTATTACATTTATTATTTTACTCTGATATTATGATTATTATTGCATTTTTATTTTACTCTATTTATTATTACATGTATTATTTTCCTGTATTTATTATTATTATTATTATTATTATTATTATTATTATTACATGTATTATTTTACTCTATTATTATTAAAAGGATGCATAAGCACATTTACATTGAAGAAGATGAGAATCATGATTGGATCAGAGTTGGACAGTCTTATCTTAAATTCGAGTTTTATGTAAATACAGTAGAGTCTCGCTTATCCAACATAAACGGGCCGGCAGAATGTTGGATAAGCGAATATGTTGGATAATAAGGAGGCATTAAGGAAAAGCCTATTAAACATCAAATTAGGTTATGATTTTACAAATGAAGCACCAAAACATCATGTTAGACAACAAATTTGGCAGAAAAAGTAGTTCAATATGCAGTAATGCTATGTAGTAATTACTGTATTTATGAATTTAGCACCAAAATATCACGATGTATTGAAAACATTGACTACAAAAATGGCTTGTATAATCCAGAATGTTGGATAAGTGAGTGTTGGATAAGTGAGACTCTACTGTATTATTATTACATGTATTATTTTACTCTATTATTATTAAAAGGATACATAAGCACATTTACATTGAAGAAGATGAAAATAATGATTCGATCAGAGTTGGATAGTCTTATCTTAAATTTGAGCTTGATGTAAATATTCAAAAACATTTAACCTACCGATGCCTCAATTAATGTAATTTTATTGGTATCTATTTTTATTACTGAAATTTCCCACCCTCAGCTTATACTGGAGTCAATGTTTTCCCAGTTTTTTTTTTTGGTAAAATTAGGTGCCTCGGCTTATATTCGGGTTGGCTTATACTTGAGTATATATGGTATATAAAGTCTGAAACAATTGAACTTTTCCCCCTCGTCTTATTATTTTCCCAAGGGTCATTGCTTGCCCCTATAGCCATGTGCTTTGTTATGAGCATTGTTGGCCAACAAATGCCACCCTGAAAAAAATGCCAAAGCAAGTGATTCCTGAACCGTTCTTGGCCACTGGTTTGCAACCTGGGGTTGCTTTCCTTTCCATGATGCTGGCAAGGAACGTTTCCGTGATCCAAAACGACAGCCGAGGCAAAGGACAACTTACCAGGGAGCTAACTTATTTATTTCATACCTTTCAAGATTTTGCAGACGAATGGCCAAGAAGCGGCATCAACATGTGGCCAAAAGGTCAGTTAACAACAAAACTACTGGGCCAAATCACTTTCCAAGGAGTGACCTTGCAGCTTCAGAGCCTGGCTGCTTCATACCTAGGGGACTCCATTGTTGGTCAACTTGAATACTATTGAATAGCCTTGCAGCTTCAAAGCCTGGCTGCTTCATACCTAGTGGACTCTATTGTTACCCAACTTGAATACCATTGAATAGCCTTGCAGCTTTAAAGCCTGGCTGCTTCATACCTAGGGGACTCCATTGTTACCCAACTTGAATACCACTGAATAGCCTTGCAGCTTCGAAGCCTGGCTGCTTCATACCTAGCGGACTCCATTGTTACCCAACTTGAATACTACTGAATAGCCTTGCAGCTTCAAAGCCTGGCTGCTTCATACCTAGCGGACTCCATTGTTACCCAACTTGAATACTACTGAATAGCCTTGCAGCTTCAAAGCCTGGCTGCTTCATACCTAGGGGACTCCATTGATACCCAACTTGAATACTATTGAATAGCCTTGCAGCTTCAAAGCCTGGTTGCGTCATACCTGTGGACTCCATTATTACCCAACTTGAATACTATTGAATAGCCTTGCAGCTTCGAAGCCTGGCTGCTTCATACCTAGCGGACTCCATTGTTACCCAACTTGAATACCATTGAATAGCCTTGCTGCTTCAAAGCCTGGCTGCTTCATACCTAGGGGATTCCATTGTTGGCCAACTTGAATACCACTGAATAGCCTTGCAGTTTCAAAGCCTGGCTGCTTCATACCTAGGGGACTCCATTGTTGGCCAACTTGAATTCCACTGAACAGCCTTGCAGCTTCAAAGCCTGGTTGCGTCATACCTGTGGACTCCATTATTACCCAGCTTGAATACTATTGAATAGCCTTGCAGCTTCAAAGCCATTCATCCCAAGAGAGTTACAGTTTGACCTTGGATGCAGATTCGAAAAGGATGGCAAACCTATTCAAAATAATAATAAAGCCAGTGTCCTCCTGCGGTCTCTCCTTGATCCCGGTTGAACTCCAAAAAACTCTGCACAAAACCCACTTGATGGACTGCATCTTAAAAGGGGAAATGTGCCCTTACGTAAGCACGGCACTACTCTGTTCGTTTTTCTTTCTTTGCACCTGGAAAGTACAAAAAGCCTTTTCTGAATAGGTCCGACCTCTTCTCCGGGGGCTTTTAAGAGCCAGAAATCGATTCCGAAAGGCATGGCAACAGCAGCCACTTCAACAAGCCCTCGCTTTGCCATCAAAACAAATCTCTCCAGCTTATTTTGAAGAGCAAAAAACAGATATAAGAGAACATGGGACCTCAAAAGGCTTCCGTTTCGTATTACGTACCCAGATCTCTCAATTTGGAAATTACTCCAATGCCTTCCCACTTTTTCAGCTGTTTTTAAAATGTCCCGGTTTCTCTCTCCTCCTTCTTTCTTGTTCTTTCGAGTCATTTCCCAACTTTATGCTAAACTTATTATAGGCCAGGGGTCCCCAAACTTTTTAAGCAGAGGGCCAGTCCACAATCCTTCAGACTGTTAAAGGGCCAAATTATCATTTGAAAAAAAATACAAACAAATTCCGATGCACACTGCAGATGTCTTATTTGTAGTGCAAAAACAACAACGACAAGAACAATGAAAGAACAATGAAAGAGTAATAAAATATTTAAAAATAAAAACAATTTTAACCAACATACATTTATCAGGATTTCAATGGGAATTGTGGGCCTGCTTCAGGCCAATAAGATAGTCAAGTTAATTAGGATTGTTGTTGTTGTGTGCCTTCAAGTCATTTCAGACTATGGGCAAGCCTAAGTCTAAAATTTATTTATTTATTATTTATTTATTTACTATATTTATTTACTACATTTGTATCACACCCTTCTCACCCCAAAGGGGACTCAGAGTGGCTTACAAATTATATGTACATACAATATATTATATTATTAGCATAGCACACTATTAGCATTATATATTACTACTAGCTGTGCCCGGCCACGCGTTGCTGTGGCGAAGTCTGGTGGTATGGGAAATAAAGTATTGAATTGGTGGTAGTTAAGGTAAAGGGTAAAGGTTTTCTCCTGACATTACGTCCAGTTGTGTCCGACTGCACACTGAAGTGGATTATATGGCAGTGTGGAGTCAAGATAATCCAGTTCAAAGCTGATAATATAAGATTATAAATGGGTTATATAGCTGTGTGGAAGGGCCTTGAGTCTACACTGCCATATAATCCAGTGCAAATTAGATAATCTGTATTTTATAGGCCTAAGTGAGGTCTAACTCTGCCTGTCCCCTGGGCTGAGTGGGTTCCTAGGAGACCAAGTGGGTAGAGCTTAGCTTTCTAACTGGCAGCAATTGGAATAAAAACAATTATTCCTCTCCCTCTAATTAGGACTTTATTTTTCTTTTCTTTTTGTTGTATGAACGTAGAGGCATGGATGAGGGGTTGTGCTGCCAAGTTTAGTGTTTCTGGAATGTGTAGTTTTGTTGTTTTGTCCTAGGCCGAAATTTCATTACCCTTTTATATATATAGACTAGCTGTGCCCAGCCACGCATTGCTGTGGCAAAGTATGGTGGTATGAGAAATAAAGTATTGAGGTATTGGTGGTAGTTAAGGTAAAAGGTAAAGGTTTTCCCCTGACAGAGCTTAGCCTTCTAACTGGCAGCAATTGGATAAAAACAATTCTTCCTCTCCCTCTAATTAGGACTTTATTTTTCTTTTCTTTTTGTCGTATGAACATAGAGGCATGGATGAGGGGCTGTGCTGCCAAGTTTAGTGTTTCTGGGATGTGTAGTTTTGTTGTTTTGTCCTAGGCCGAAATTTCATTACCCTTTTATATATATAGATATATATAGATAGATATAATATAGATATAGATAGATATAATTCTATTATTATTGTAGTATATTATCATATTATTACTATTATATTATTATTATATTAGTCATTGCTCATGACTACATTGAAACTAGAATAGAGAGAAATCAGCGTGGAAACTGCAAGAGGTACCATAGATTGTTGTACATGGAAATAATGGTAGTAAATAGTTTTTGATTTATTAAATACAGTTATATATTGCAATTATATATTTTTGTTATTTAAACTATATATATTGTGAAATTATGGTTTTCTCTCTCGAAGGGACACACCACCCAAGTCATGCTAGGTTTTTTTGGTGAATTTTGACACACCAAGTGCAAAAGCTTGCCCATCATTGGACTAACACATACCAACAATGAGTTTTTTAGAGTTGGGAGGAACGAGTCCTTGCCAAAAAAGGAGAGAGAGGAAAATGAACCGCAATAGACGACACGTGAGGCTGGATGCAGAAGGCCTTTTCGGATACAGCCGAGCCACGCTAACCCTTCGGAGCTCATTAAAAGCCGGATATCGTTTGGAAACAAGAGAGGAAAAGGCAGCCCAGCGGGATCGCATTTGCATGCCCCGCTGTCCCAATTGCGCCTTGGATGGTCAGCAGGTTCGGAGCTTGTGATTCTGTGATTCTGTGAACCGAAAAGGCAGGAGGGGAAATCCTCTGCGCATGCTCAGGATGTTCACTCCTGAGAAGAGATTTGAACCCAGGACTCCTAGAAGCCTAGCTTAACATCAGGGCCAGACCTAGGTAATTTTCAAGTGTAGGCGAACAAAATTTTGGCACACCCCCCCAAACCAATCACTGAAAAATAAAAGCGTTGGAACGTTGGATAAGCGAGTGTTGGAGAAGTGAGACTCTACTGTATTTGCGAATTTAGCTCCAAACATTGAACTGGGATATAGGGCAGTGTGGACTCAGATAACCCAGTTCAAAACAGATATTGTGGGTTATTCTGCTTTGATATTCTGGGTTATATGGCTGTGTGGAAGAGCATTGAAGGTCCTTTCACACAGCCATATAACCCAGAATATCAAGGCAGATAATACACAATTAAAAGGCCATTGAAAGGGAATCTGGCCCCTGGTATTAAAAAAAATTCTAAAATCAGGACAGTCAATTAATTAATTAATTAATTACAACATTTAATCCCGCCCTTCTCACCCGAGAGGGGACTCAGGGCGGCTTACAATAAACACACATATAAAAATTATACAGTACACATAAATCGGATTAAAAATTAATAAAGAACACCACTCAGAAAACAGAGGAATTCCAGACAGGAAACAATCAGGGCCAGCTAACACCTCCCAACCATGGATTCCCCTAGACAGGAAGCAGACAGTTGCAAAGCCATTCAATGCTAATCAAGGTGGCCACTTACAACATTCACACTTGCCTCAAGGACTGACATTCCACATACAGTAGAGTCTCACTTATCCAACGTTCTGGATTATCCAACACATTTTTGTAGTCAATGAATGAGTGCAGTTTGGCACCACTGGGGTGTCCATGGCTCAAGGCTATGGAATCATAGGAGTTGTAGTTTGAAACGGTCTTGAGCCTTTTCTGCCAAAGAGCACACACTACAATGCCCAGATTTCCATAGCATTGGGCTATGATGGTTAAAATGTATTAAATCTACAGTGGAAAAACCATTTGAATAAAGCTCATCCCCAAAGCAGTTTGCCCCTTGGCACAAGGCAAGCGTTTGACTCACACAGGAGACCCACAATGGCATGTTGTGCTATATTCGCACACACATTGGATCCTTTGTAGCCGCTAGTACCCAAAACACTGGAAACCCAGGGAGTCATGTGTATGGGATGACTCGCCGGCTCTGGATTCAAAACACAGGCTGCTTTTGTGTTTTGAATCCAGCCGCTTTGATGGATCTCTCCATCTCAGCATCACGTTGGGGCGCATGGATTCTTTCTGAGTTATGGGACATCAAGCTGACGGGACCATAAACCAGAAAATACCGTATAGACTCGAGTATAAGCCGAGCCAAATATAAGCCGAGGCACCTAATTTTATCACAAAAAACTGGGATAACTTATTGACTCGAGTATAAGCCGAGGGTGGGAAATGCAGCAGTTACAGGTAAATTTCAAAATAAAAATAGATACCAATAAAATTTCATTAATTGAGGCACCAGTAGGTTAAATGTTTTTGAATATTTACCGTATTTCAAAGAAAAGCAATAAACTAGCTCTATAAGTGGAAAAGTAGGGGCAACAAAAACAATATGGTATCAACAATAACCTAATAATAATAATAATAATAATAATAATAATAATAATAATAATAATAATAACTTCATTTGGATCCCACCCTATCTCCCCATGGGGACTCAGGCCGGCTTCCAACATAGTAACAGGCAAACATTCAATGCTTATATAAACAATGCAGAGCTAGATATAGATCTATAATTATAGACACTAATTTCACATATGCATTTCCCCCTGAAACGTTTGCAAATCCCTCTGTGTGTGGTGTGTGTGTGTGCATTTCCCCTACAATATTTGCAAACCCTATATATATATGTCTATAGATATTTGGGTATTCATTTCCCCCCTGTAATATTTGCAAGCCCTATATATAGGTAGGTAAGAATATATTCATATCTATCCAGACATCTCTCTTTATATAGATATTTGCAGAGACTTGCAAACATATGAGGGGAAATTCATATATAAAAATAATGTATATGTATGGCTACAGATACACAAGTACATGGATCTATATGTATAAAGGATTTGCAAAGACCTGCAAACATATGAGGGGAAATTCATATATAAAATTAATCTATATAGATACACATATAAAGGTACATAGAGATGGCAAAAGCTTGCAAGGGGTTAATGCCTATATATCTGTAGGAGAGTTTAACAAATATTTCAGGGGAAAATGCGTTCATAAGATTAATAAATATATATTTTTCTTCTTCCTGACTTGCAAGGGTGTCTCTCTTTTCAAAACATTCCCTTGATTAAGAGCGAGGGAGGTGTTGCAAAAGTAAACAGAGAAATAGATCACATATTGCAAGCAATAGCCTGCAGGCTCCATTGCTGGCCTTGACCTTGACCCGATTATAAGCCGGGGAGGCTTTGTCAGCTCATAAATAAGGGCTGAAAAACTAAGCTTATCTTCGAGTATATACGGTAGTAAACTTTTGCCTCTGTGGCTTTGCCTCTGCATATGCCCTTTCTCTAGAAAGTTCCAAGGAGAGAAGAAAGCTCAGAGTAAACAAGTTAGGTCATTGGTATCACTCGTGCCAAAGTAGGTGTGGAAGGTGAGGAAGACCCTCAGTCATTGGTCAATTTTAGATAAGCCAAAGGTATATATTCTTTGTTAACTGTGCACATGTTGCGACTGCCATTAGCATGGTACGGGACCCATTGAAAGTGTCTGTTTGCCTTATCATCAGCTGTGATAACAATAAAAGGCTTGTTTTATTGATCTCATGGAATTCTCTCCTTTACTTCCCTCCCGATTGTGCTGGATAAACAAGCTCAGTTCCCAACAAAGCCATGTGAGAAAACGGCCAATAGAAAACAATAATGTGCATGAGAAAGGACAGGCAAGCGAAGAGAGCCTTCAGCAATTTGATTTTGACTAAATCTATCGGGATTTTTCTGCCCCATTTTCACTTTGAGAGCATGCTGTGGGGACTCTCAAACCCTTAAAGTTCAGACTAAAACCCAGAGTGGATCAATTGTCCTCACTTCATTGGGACCTACTCGACAAGGGAAGGTTTGAAAGTCCCACTGTTCCAAAAACTTATCTCTGAAAAACTGAATTTATTGTCAACAAACTGAAGCTACGGCTAATTGACTGCATTTACATCCTGAGGAGTCCTATAGAATTGCTCCAAGACTTCAGAGATTTTGATTTGTTTTGAATCCAAGCCAGGTTTGAGCCAATTGATTTGTACACTGATATATTTAGTTTCTCACCATATTACATACCAATTTGGAGAGACTGAATGTAAACATATTGTGTCGCTAACAAATTTTAGTTGGAGTCTGTTTGAGATATATATATATATATATATATATATATATATATATATATATATATATATATGTGATGGCATCACAGCAGCAGACAAAACAACAAAAGTAAACACCCCACAACCTCGAAAATTGACAGCATAACCCCTCATCCATGCCTCTAGGTTGATACAACAAAAAGAAAAGAAAAATAAAGTCCTAATTAGAGGGAGAGGAATAATTGCTTTTATCCAATTGCTGCCAGTTAGAAGGCTAAGCTCCGCTCACTTGGTCTCCTAAGCAACCCACTCAGCCCAGGGACCCTTTACCTTAACTTCCTCGATACTTTATTTCCCATACCACCATACTTTGCCACAGCAACGTGTGGCCGGGCACAGCTAGTGTTTGATATATGTTTTATACTGAAAACTGCTCTGTATAGCATTTAAATCTGGATGATTGCAGTCTATAAATCTTTATACTCTGTAAGTTACTACTCTGTAAGTTACGACTGTGTGCCACTACAGCTGACTGAATTTGGTCATCAGTTGTATTATTATTTGTACTATTGTTAACATTATTATGTATATGATGCTCTAATATACATATTGTGTTCTATGCTTTGAACCTTTATCGTGGTGCATATTTCCCAAAAACGTGCAAGTCAAGACTCTCCTAGAAAGTGGATAATAATAAATCCTTGGAAAAGGCAAAGAAATCTTTTTTGTCTGAGAGGAGCCAAGGTCAGCTCCTTGCCTGTCTCCAATAAATCTATGGGCCCTGTGTGTTTGTTCTGGATGTCTCCTTGCTTTTGTACGTTTGTCGGCTGAAGGCTTGTAAAAGCAAAAGAAACATGGAGAGGCAAAGGAGGGCTTCCAAAATAAACTTCCCAAGAAAAAATAATTCAAGCTTCCCACCAGGCAGGAAACGTGGGCCCTTTTGCACAACAACCAAGGCATTTCGGGAGATGATAATACACAGAAAATCCAAACCTCTCTGTTGGGACAAGATTCTTGTACATACCTCTCACCACCCATCATCATGAAGTGAAAACTTCAAAAGCACTTTCGATGGCAATGAATCTCTTTGGGAGACTAGGATTCTTAAAACTCAGAGTGAGTCTGCCGGTTGCTCAAAACACCAGGGCCATCTGCACTGGAGAATTAATGCAGTTTGGTACAACTTTAGCCACCATGGATCAATGCTAGGGGATTGTGGGGGTTGCAGATCTAAAAGTCCCTTTGTTTCCTTGGTTATTATGTCCTCACCTATGTGGTAGATCCCTATTATTATTTTATTATGCCACAGCAAACAAGATAGATATGCCTGGATTTCGTATCACAAAATCACAAGTCGAACACTTCCCAAGTGTCTAGGACTGTGTGATGTATTTTCGGATGATGCGTGCAGATCCCAGTAGGGTGGCCTTTTGCAGTTGGCAGATCGTAATTTTGTCATTGCCTATTGTTTCCAAATGCCGGCTAAGATCTTTTGGCACGGCACCCAATGTGCCCATCACCACTGGGACCACTTGACTGGTTTCTGCCAGAGTCTTTGAAGTTCAATCTTGAGGTCCTGATAGCGGCTGAGTTTTTCCTGTTGTTTTTCGTCAATGCGATTGTCACCTGGGATGGCGACATCCATGATCCAAACCTTTTTCTTTTCCACGACTGTGATGTCTGGTGTGTTGTGTTCCAGAACTTTGTCAGTCTGGATTCGGAAGTCCCACAGTATCTTTGCGTGCTCATTCTCCAATACTTTTGCAGGTTTGTGATCCCACCCGTTCTTTGCTGCTGGGAGGTGGTACTTGAGGCATAAGTTCCAATGAATCATTTGGGCCACATAGTTGTGCCTCTGTTTGTAGTCTGTCTGTGTGATTTCCTTACAGCAGCTGAGGAGATGATCAATGGTTTCGTTGGTTTCCTTGTACAGTCTGCATTTTGGGTCATCAGCTGATTTTTCGATCTTGGCCTGAATTGCCTTTGTCCTGATGTCTTGCTCCTGGGCTGCAAGGATCAGGCCTTCTGTCTCCTTCTTCAGGGTCCCATTCGTGAGCCAGAGCCAGGTCTTCTATTATTATTATTATTATTAATTGCCTTTGTCCTGATGTCTTGCTCCTGGGCTGCAAGGATCAGGCCTTCTGTCTCCTTCTTCAGGGTCCCATTCGTGAGCCAGAGCCAGGTCTTCTCTTTGTCAGCTTTTCCTTCAATTTTGTCAAGGAACTTTCCATGCAATGTTTTGTTGTGCCAGCTGTCAGCTCTAGTTTGTAGTGCGGTTTTCTTGTACTGATGATGATGATGATGATTATTATTATTATTATTATTAATTATTATAATCTTTCTCCATTCTAAGGCATCACCGATTGTAAGACACATACTAATTTCTGTATCATCAACAAATAGATATAGATATAGATTTATTTATTTATTTATTTATTTATTATTTACAACATTTATACCCCGCCCTTCTCACCCGAGGGGACTCAGGGCGGCTTACAAAAAAATGGCAAAATTTAATGCCCAAAATGCAATCATAAAAACAAAACAAAATAAACACATCCATTAATAACATTGTTAAAACACATTATAAAAACCTTAAAAACGTATATATAATTAATTCCATTCGTCCGAGATCCTCATGCTTCATCCTTAAATCAGGCCATGTCAACTTTGTCATTTACTCATCATATTTTTATTTATTTTAGATATAACACTCTCTACTCTAAGATACACCCAATTTTTAGAGATGTTTATATGGGGAGAAATATATGTCTTAGAACCAAAGAAACTGGGAATTATTATTATTACTATCTCTGTTTATCTCCCAATTGAGACCTATGAGTCCTCAACGTGAGAGCCAGCGATGAAGCATGAAATCTGGTCTGCTTTGCATATAGGAACATTGGCCAATATTGTTTAGGATGGAATCCTATATGTATATGTATAAAAAGGTAAAGGTTCTCCCCTGACGTTAAGTCCAGTCGTGACCGACTTTGAGGGTTGGTGCTCATCTCCATTTCTAAGCCGAAGAGTCGGCATTGTCCGTAGACACCTCCAAGGTCATGTGGCCGGCATGACTACATATATGTATATGTATGTATTTGGGGAAGGGATGCAAGGCCTGTGTCCATATTGTGGCTCAACACACGTGCATATCCCTCTCTTCCTGCTTTCCGATACAACCCTCCTCTCTCCTGCTCTTATGTCGGCTGGAGAGCTCTTGACCAATGTACAGACGCGAGCCAGAACATCGAGTATTTTTCGCTCTGTCATGCTGACCTCCACTTGTTCCTTCGAAATGCCTGCAAAAGGGAGATTGCTTTGGCAAATCTCCTCCACAGAATCATTGTTCTGGGTCTGCGGAGGCTGCTTTGCTGAGCATTTTGACATTCGAAGGCTGTTCTTTTTTGCTCCGGAAAAACTGAGTTTTTCTAAATCCCGTGGATAGCAGAGGGATGCCTGGCAAGCTTCGCTAACCGCGAATGTCCCGAATCAGGAACCAGGAATCTCACCACGACAGTGACTCTATTCAATTTGCACAAAAGGTTGTCCATGTCAACCTTGTTAAAGTGAGAATGATTGTATATAGAGTTGTTTAAATGTAATTGAGTCATGGTTGTGCAATGTGTGCTGGAGATTGCATCATACACTGTGTGCTGCTTACTATACCAGTGTGTAAAGGGTTAAACTCGGATTGCATCAGACAGCAGAGTCTGGGATAAATTGCCCTCTGCTTCCTATCTTTTTCTCTCTGTCCCTTCCCGTGTGTGCCTGCGTGAGAGCTGTGTATCGTCTTGTAGATTTCCGTTCGTAAGTAAACTTTTGATAGATAACTGAAGACTGCAGCGTCATTATTTATCCAGAGCTTCCTCGTCAGCGACTTCTGCTGCGTGTGTGCCTAGCAAACCGCTCTGACAAACCTGGGATGGAGAGCACAGAAATTATTGCCAATTCCTTCAAAATAGAAACTGGGTTTGAATTCGGTTTCTCTGAAGGCAAGCCACCTAGGGCATGGTGGACGCTCGACAGGTGCCATCGTATCCACGTGCTGTTATTTAATACATTTCCAAGTGTGGAGTAGCATTGTTTGATGTTTTCAAGTGTGTGGTGGCATTGTTTGGTGCGTAGTACGTCTCCGTGTGCAAATCCCTTTATGGAAATAAAAGCACCCCATTGTTGATGTCTCCTTCGGGTTCTCCGAAACGTTCCCGTCGAAAAGAGAAGGCCGTCCACTCCCTCCACATTGAATAGCTCAACTTGTTCAAGTCTCCCCACAAATTGCCCTCCGGCCTGAAACAGGTTGCGGCTGGATCTGCAAAGCAGTCCTTCGCAGAATTCAGTGTTTGTTTTCAGGCTTCTGCAACGTGTCCTCGTCCCACGAGAAATGTGTAGAGACGAAGGACAACTAAATTAGGTGTTATAATTCAGGACTGTCAGATCTCAAGGCCTCAAATAATGGAGCCTGGTCCTGTTTCTCCATTTTTTTTCATGTCAGGAGCAACTTGAGAAATTGCAAGTTGCTTCTGGTGAGAGAGAATTGGCCATCTGCAAGGAAGTTGCCCAGGGGATGTTGCCCGGATGTTTTGATATTTTTACCTTCCTTGTGGGAGGCTTCTCTCATGTCCCCACATGGAGCTGGAGCTGATAAAAAGAGCTCATCTGCACTCTCCCCGGGTGTTGGATTTGAACCAGCAACCTTCGGGTCAGCAGCCCAACCTTCAAGTCATCATTCCTGCCGGCACAAGAGTTTAATCCACTGCACCATCTGATGCACAATGGGTCCCATGATGCATCTGATGTTTCGATGGCTCCACAATGTAGTATCTATTGCGCCAAATTGCTATATGTGTGTATGTGTAAAGAAATCCTTGCAAAGTTGGTTTGCAAAAGATCTCTGCAAAAGAGTTCAGCCTTTTTGCAGAGGCAAAGCCACGCCTAAAACAATGTATCTGTTTGCTGGCAGATGGCTGAGATTGTCAGTTGGGAATTTGAGCTTCAAGAGAGAGCACAGGAAAGAAAGTATCTCTCTAGCTACGGTCAAGTAGCATTTTGAATATGCTATGCTATATATATTGAATGCTGATTGATTAGTTATTGATCTTATGCAACTACATGGACATTGTACGATTGCAGAACTGTTTTGTATTTCAACTCAACAAGCAAGAGTAAAGTTTCTTTGTTCTTTTCAATTCCTCTGCCTGGTGTGAGTTTTCTTTGCACATGGTGTTAACTGGACGCTACTGGTTCCGCTATACTCTCACCTGGTAACAGTATCACAACCTTTTTTTGGATATAGACGTTGCACGACTGTCCAAGTCCATTTTGAAAAAGATGTGCGGTCCCAAAAGATTTCCACCCAAGATACACTATATACTCGAGTATAAGCCGACCCGAATATAAGGCGAGGCACTTAATTTTACCACAAAAAAACTGGGAAAACATTGATTCAAGTATAAGCCGAGGGTGGTAAATTTCAGAAATAAAAATAGCTACAGTAGAGTCTCACTTATCCAACATAAACGGGCCGGCAGAACGTTGGATAAGCAAATGTGTTGGATAATAAGGAAGAATTAAGGAAAAGCCTATTAAACATCAAATTAGGTTATGATTTTAGAAATTAAGCACCAAAACATCATGTTATACAACAAATTTGACATAAAAAGTAGTTAAATGTTTTGAATATTTACATAAAGCTCAAGTAGTTCAATATGAAATAATGCTACTTAGTAATTACTGTATTTATGAATTTAGCACCAAAAGATCACGATTTATTGAAAACATTGACTACAAAAATGTGTTGGATAATCTAGAACGTCGGATAAGCGAGACTCTACTGTACCAATAAAATTACATTAATTGGGACCGCACTGTACTATATGTGTATGTGTTAACTGGAAAATGGACCAGGGAATTAATTTGCAACTGTTTCTGTTCTGCTGCTGAAGAACTGCTTTGAACAAGTTTTGTTCAGTGTGTGTGCTGGCTGAGTAACTGCCAACGAAGTTGGCTGTTTACTCAGAGAGGCCTTGCTATTTTCAAGGCCTGTTTGCTGCTGGATAAAGAGAGAGAAGAACCAGGACTGTATTCTTCTTTGAAGCAGATTTATGGACTGAGAAAGGACTATTCATGACCATGGACTTCTGTAAGCTTTTAAAATCTTGAAATCATTAAAGTTCCCGTTTTGTTTGTTCTGCAAAGCTGAGTGGTGCGTCTTGCGGTCCAAACTAGCTGACCAAAGCGACAGGCATTTCTTCCTCCCTTGATCGCATTTGCAAAGAAATAATAAATTGCATTGGCTTTAATGGGAACGTTGGCGTGTTTTGGAGAAAGGCGAAGGCGAAATGCGACTTATGATGGGCTTCCCAAGTGTCTGTGCATGTGGACAAGCCTCCCTCCGGCGGAGACACATGGCTCGGATGTGTGAGGAGGACTTCTTGGGAGGAAAAACAGCCCCGGGGTGTTTATTATTTCCTCCGAGGATGTTATTGATCAATCCGCGGTGCCAGCAATGAGCATTCCTGCACTGAAACGTGAGGCGGATTTTTCTTTTTTCTCCAGAAGGCCTTCGGAAAAGGCAAAACGAAGAGAGGGTCAGCGGGAAACTTCAGCTAAAGTTGCGACTTTTAGGGTCCAGCTTGAGCCCACTTGAACTACCAAAGCTGAATGCTACTTGATCCTGGGAGTTGTAGTTCCACAAGGTCTTGAGCCTTCTTTGCCAAAGATTGCTGGGACCTCACCAAACTTAAATCCCAGTCCTTGTAAAACCATAGATCCCAGGATCAGTTTCAAGTGGCTCCAAACTATATTAATTCTGCAGTGCAGATGTATTAGTCCTTGCAAAACTATAACTCCCATGATCCCATTGCACTGAGCCATGGCCATTTCAAGTGGCACCGAATTGCACTAATTCTACAATATAGGTGCATTAATGGGCTGTGGTCCTTGCAAAACTATAACTCCCATGATCCCATTGCATTGAGCCATGGTTGTTTCAAGTGGCGCCGAATTGCACTAATTGCACAATGTGGGTGCATTAATGGGATGTGGTCCTTGCAAAACTATAACTCCCAGGATCCTATTGCATTCAGCCATGGCAGTTTCAAGTGGCTCCAGACTATATCAATTCTAGTGGGCCCTACTCCTTGTAAAACTATAACTCCCATGATCCCATTGTATTGAGCCATGGCAGTTTCAAGTGGTGCCAAATTGCACTAATTCTGCAATGTGGGTGCATTAATGGGCTGTGGTCCTTGCAAAACTATAACTCCCAGGATCCCATTGCATTGAGCCATGGCAGTTCCAAGTGGCACCAAACTATGCAGTGCAGATGTATTAGTGGGCTTCAGTCCTTGCAAAACTATAACTCCCAGGATCCCATTGCATTGAGCCATGGCAGTTCCAAGTGGCACCAAACTATATTAATTCTGCAGTGCATAACTCTACAATGTGGGTGCATTAATGTGCTGTGGTCCTTGCAGAACTATAACTCCCAGGATACTATTGCATTGAGCCATGGCAGTTCCAAGTGGCACCAAACTGGCATCATTCTGCAGTGTGGATGCACCCTAAGGTCCTCAGAAATGCAGAAAAGAATATTGCAACATGTCCAACTGTCCACATGGGTGGATTTTTTTTGGTCCGAACACGTATCAGGGAAGTTAAAGTGCCTGTCATTTCGTAGAACTTGAGAAGGACTTAACAAAAGAGGAGGGCAACGGCACGGAGAGGATTTCTCCGAATATGGATTCCCTAGAACATCTTGACCTGTTGCCTCTCACTCTCCTGGGAATGTGCCTTGGACAAAGCCTTGGAACAGCAAAGGCTTTGCAGCTCTGCAAATGTCACCCAGACCTCCTCCGGGGATGAGTTCTACTCGATTCGAGAGACGTTCTGACTTCTTCTCTCTCAAGAGAGGACGAGAGAAATCATTTCCAAGAAGGAGTTAGAGAACCCCAAGGTATAGCGATATACATCACTGGACAGCATGCAAGGAAATCACAGAATCATAGCATCCTCGAGTTGGAAGGGACCCCGAAGGTCATCAACTCTGGCCCCATTCTGACATACCCATACAGACTTGATTGGCACACAACAACACAATCACAACACAGGCAAGAGCAAATCACAGATAAAAAAGGAAAACATACTTAAAAGTTATGTAAAGATTTTCCCCTGACCTTAAGTCCAGTCGTGTCTGACTCTGTGGGTTGGTGCTCATCTCTAACTTTCTAAGCCAAAGAGCCGGTGTTGTCCATAGACACCTCCAAGGTCATGTGGCCACTGGCATGACTGCATAGAGCGCCATTATCTTCCCACCAAAGCAGTACCTATTGATCTACTCATATGTATAAAGGTAAAGGTTTTCTCCTGACCTTAAGTCTAGTCAAGTCTGACTCTGTGGGTTGGTGCTCATCTCCGTTTCTAAGCCAAAGAGCCGGCATTGTCCGTAGACATCTCCTAGGCCATGTGGCTGGCATGACTGCATAGAGCGCCATTATCTTCCCACCAAAGCAGTACCTATTGATCTACTCACATGTATAAAGGTAAATGTTTTCCCCTGACCTTAAGTCCAGTTGTGTCCAACTCTGGTGACTGGTCCTCATCTCCGTTTCTAAGCCGAAGAGCCGGCATTGTTCATAGACACCTCCAAGGTCACGTGGCCGACATGACTGCATAGAGTGCCATTATCTTTCCACCGAAGCAGTACCTATTGATCTACTCACATGTATAAAGGTAAAGGTTTTCCACTGGCTCTGGGGGTTGGTGCTCATCTCCATTTCGAAGCCAAAGAGCCAGCGTTTTCCGTAGACATCTCCTAGGCCATGTGGCCGGCATGACTGCATGGAGTGCCGTTACCTTTCCACCTATTGATCTACTCACATTGCAGAAGCTGGGGCTAATAGTGGGAGCTCACTCTGCTGCCCGGTTTCCTTTAATATATATTTGTTGAAACATTTGTTATACAGCAGACCCATAGTATTCCCTATTCAATTTTCAATATTCAATACTATAATATTCCATAGTCAATATCCAATACGATGCTACATTTTTGCATCCACTGTTATTTTCACCCATATATAGAGATAGATATAGGTATATATATATATATATATATATATATTTACAGCATTTATATTCCGCCCTTCTTTCTCACCCCAAAGGGGACTCAGGGCGGATCACATTACACATATAGGCAAACATTCAATGCCTTTTTAACATAGAACAAAGACAAACAAACATAGGCTCCGAGCGGGCCTCGAACTCATGACCTCCTGGTCAGAGTGATTCATTGCAGCTGGTTGCAGCTGGCTTGCTCTCCAGCCTGCGCCAGAGCCAGGTATAGATATAGATATAGGTATAGATATAGATATATATATAGGTATAGATATAAGTATAGATATAGGTATAGTTATAGGTATAGATATTAGATACTGTATATGGTTTCCTTGCTTTCCAGCCAAAAGCATTACTCACGTCATTGCCCTCTTTTCCCAATCTTGGCCTACACTGCCACCTGCAGGTGAGAATAGCACATTACATGATGCTATTAAAAAGCAGACTGGTACAGTAGAGTCTCACTTATCCAACACTCGCTTATCCAACGTTCTGGATTATCCAATGCATTTTTGTAGTCAATGTTTTCAATACATCATGATATTTTGGTGCTAAATTAGTAAATACAGTAATTACTGCATGACATTACTGCATATTGAACTACTTTTTCTGTCAAATTTGTTGTTGCAGATCCCAGTCGGGTGGCCTTTTGCAGTTGGCAGATTGTGATTTTGTCAATGTCTATTGTTTCCAAATGCCGGCTGAGATCTTTTGGCACGGCACCCAGTGTGCCCATCACCACCGGGACCACCTGCACTGGTTTCTGCCAGGGTCTTTGAAGTTCGATCTTGAGGTCCTGATAGCGGCTGAGTTTTTCCTGTTGTTTTTCGTCAATGCGACTGTCACCTGGGATGGCGACATCAATGATCCAAACCTTTTTCTTTTCCACAACTGTGATGTCTGGTGTGTTGTGTTCCAGAACTTTGTCAGTCTGGATTATTCGGAAGTCCCACAGTATCTTTGCGTGCTCATTCTCCAATACTTTTGCAGGTTTGTGATCCCACCAGTTCTTTGCTGCTGGGAGGTGTATTTGAGGAAGAAGTTCCAATGAATCATTTGGGCCACACAGTTGTGCCTCTGTTTGTAGTCTGTCTGTGCGATTTTCTTACAGCAGCTGAGGATATGATCAATGGTTTCGTCGGTTTCCTTGCACAGTCTGCATTTTGGGTCATCAGCTGATTTTCCGATCTTGGCCTGAATTGCCTTTGTCCTGATGGCTTGCTCCTGGGCTGCAAGGATCAGGCCTTCTGTCTCCTTCTTCAGGGTCCCATTCGTGAGCCAGAGCCAGGTCTTCTCCTTATCAGCTTTTCCTTCAATTTTGTCAAGGAACTTTCCATGCAATGTTTTGTTGTGCCAGCTGTCAGCTCTAGTTTGTAGTGCGGTTTTCTTGTACTGGTTTTTTGTCTGCTGTGCTTTGAGGAGTTTCTGATTTTTGACTTCAATCAAAGCAGGTTCTTCACTTTGCTTGACATATTCTGCCAGGGCATGTTCTTCTTCTTTGACTGCTTGTTTGACTTGTAAGAGTCCTCTGCCTCCTGATCGTCTAGGCAGATATAGCCGGTCAACATCACTGCGAGGGTGCAGTGAGTGATGAATGGTCATGAGTTTTCTTGTTTTTCTGTTCAAATTGTCCAGTTCCACCTGTGTCCAGTTTATAATGCCAGCAGTGTATATCTTATGACAGGTATGGCCCAGGTGTTTATGGCCTTGATGGTGTTGCCTCCATTGAGCTTGCTTTTGAGAATTTTTCTGACCCTTTGTGAGTATTCTTTACTGACCACAGGCTTCACATGTTCATGCTTGATGTTGTCCAGCTGTAGTATGCCCAGATATTTATAGGCCTCTGGCTG
The DNA here is from genome assembly GCF_035594765.1 of Anolis carolinensis. Lineage (NCBI taxonomy): Eukaryota > Metazoa > Chordata > Lepidosauria > Squamata > Anolidae > Anolis > Anolis carolinensis. The sequence goes on from NW_026943824.1 coordinate 5,363,716, forward strand.
GTGACACTTTATTGTTTGGCCATTGGGCATATTTATGCCCTCACTTTCAATGATTTTCCCCTTCTTCAATGCCACTGTCGAACATTTGTCCAAACCAAACTCCATGCTGATATCAGTGCTAAAAATTCGGACAGTGTTAGTCAGAGGCTGGATTTCAGTTTCCGTTTTCCCATAGAGCTTCAGGTCATCCATGTACATGAGATGCGAAATTTTGTGAGATTTCTTAGATGATATTATTATTATTATTGACACAACGATGTTGTATGACACAGCAAACAAGATAGACATGCTGGATTTCGTTTCACAAAACCACAAGTCGAACACTTCCCAAGTGTCTAGAACTGTGTGATGTATTTTCGGATGATGCACGCAGATCCCAGCAGGGTGGCCTTTTGCAGTTGGCAGATCGTAATTTTGTCAGTGTCTATTGTTTCCAAATGCCGGCTGAGATCTTTTGGCATGGCACCCAATGTGCCCATCACCACCGGGACCACCTGCGCTGGTTTCTGCCAGAGTCTTTGAAGTTCAATCTTGAGGTCCTGATAGCGGCTGAGTTTTTCCTGTTGTTTTTCATCTATGCGACTGTCACCTGGGATGGCGACATCAATTATCCAAACCTTGTTCTTTTCCACAACTGTGATGTCTGGTGTGTTGTGTTCCAGAACTTTGTCAGTCTGGATTCAGAAGTCCCACAGTATCTTTGCGTGTTCATTTTCCACAACCTTTGCAGGTTTGTGATCCCACCAGTTCTTTGCTGCTGGGAGGTGGTACTTGAGGCTAAGTTCCAATGGATCATTTGGGCCACATAGTTGTGCCTCTGTTTGTAGTCTGTCTGTGCAATTTTCTTACAGCAGCTGAGGATATGATCCATGGTTTCGTCGGTTTCCTTGCAGAGTCTGCATTTTGGGTCATCAGCTGATTTTTCGATCTTGGCCTTAATGGCCTTTGTCCTGATGTCTTGCTCCTGGGCTGCAAGGATCAGGCCTTCTGTCTCCTTCCTTCTTCAGGGTCCCATTCGTGAGCCAGAGCCAGGTCTTCTATTATTATTATTATTATTATTATTATTAATTGCCTTTGTTCTGATGTCTTGCTCCTGGGCTGCAAGGATCAGGCCTTCTGTCTCCTTCTTCAGGGTCCCATTCGTGAGCCAGAGCCAGGTCTTCTCCTTATCAGCTTTTCCTTCAATTTTGTCAAGGAACTTCCCATGCAATGTTTTGTTGTGCCAACTGGGTTATTATTATTATTATTATTATTATTATTATTATTATTATTATTATTAGTATTATTAGTATTAGTATTGACACAACGACATTGACAGCAAACAAGATAGATTATTATTATTGTTGTTGTTATTTTACAGCCATTCGTTCCAGTGTAGTAAATGGCCCTCTGGCTGCAATACCACAGGTGTCCATTAGGTGGTGGTGTTGCTCCACTGGGTGGCGCTGCCTGGCTTTGGCTCCTTCCCTCCCTCCTCCGTGTCCGTGCTCCGTGCGTGTGAGTGCGTGTGTCTGTGTGTTTTGCGTGTCTGCCAAGGGGAAAGGAAGCAAAGGGGGCTGGGAACCGGACAGCGGGCTTCCGAGGCTCCCGAGGCTCCCGGGCAAGGCTCCCCACTCCCTTCTTTCCTCTCCTTCCCTCCCTCTTTCTTCCTTTCTTCCTTTCTCCGCCTTGCATTTCCACGCGCGATGGGAGGCTGGGCAAAGCAAAGCCAAGCCCCGGGCTAGAGATTGGATCTCCCGGGACCGATGCGCGTCTAATGGAGGCATCCAGAGGGAGGATCACCGCTTTCCTGGTCGAGGTAAGCCCCGAGGACATTTCCCGTAGAGTAGACCCATCCACCTCAATGCATTTACTCCAGTGTCGAGGCAACAAAGCCTTGCAGTGAGCTTTCTCATTGAGCTGCTTCAGCCTGGAAAACATACAACAATCCTGAGCTGCTTCTGTTTCCCATTAGAGTAGACCCATTGGTTGCAACGGGGTTACTCTTGTGTCGAGACAATAACGGGTAACAATATCGTGTTGGTGAACCGTTTGCTTTCTGCCTCTTTGCTAGAAGACGCGTGTTTCATGCGCCAAAGGGATATGGGTGGATTCCGAGGTTGGAGCCGAGGAAGAGTTGCGTGTCGGTGCGTTCAGACGTTCCTTCCCCTTCCAGGACCCCTTTGACGTCAGTGGGGTTAATTTAGAGATGCGGGTCAGGCGTTCAGACGTTACTTTGCCCTTTCCCAGCCCCTTGAAGGTGCAAAGCTTGCATTGGAGTTGCGTGTCGACACGTTCAGATGTTATTTCCCCTTGCAGGACAGCTTTGATTATCAGGGGGATTAATTTAGAGATGCGTGTCAGGCGTCCGGACGTTACTGTGCCCTTTCCCAGCCCCTTGAAGGTGCAACGCTCGCTTTGGAGTTGCGTGTCGACATGTTCAGATGTTACTTCCCCTTCCAGGACAGCTTTGACGTCAGCGGGGTTAATTTAGAGATGCGTGTCAGGCGTTCAGACGTTACTTTGCCCTTTCCCAGCCCCTTGAAGGTGCAAAGCTCGCTTTGGAGTTGCGTGTCGACACGTTCAGATGTTACTTCCCCTTCCAGGACAGCTTTGACGTCAGCGGGGTTAATTTAGAGATGCGTGTCAGGCGTTCAGACGTTACTTTGCCCTTTCCCAGCCCCTTGAAGGTGCAAAGCTCGCTTTGGAGTTGCGTGTCGACACGTTCAGATGTTACTTCCCCTTCCAGGACAGCTTTGACGTCAGTGGGGGTTAATTTAGAGATGCGTGTCAGGCGTTCAGACGTTACTTTGCCCTTTCCCAGCCCCTTGAAGGTGCAAAGCTTGCATTGGAGTTCCGTGTGGACACATTCAGATGTTACTTGCCCTTCCAGGGCTCCTTTGATGTCAGGGGTGTGGCTTTAGAGTTGAGTGTCAGGCATTCAGACATTACATTGTCCATGTTCAGACGTTTTGATGTTGAGGGTCACATTAGAGTTGCGTGTCAAGCATTCAGACATTACTTTGCCCTTTCTCAGCCCCTTAAAGGTACAAAACTTGCTTTGGAGTTGGGTGTTGACACATTCAGACGTCTTCCAGGACTCCTTTGACATCAAGAGGGTCACTTTAGAGTTGCGTGTCAAGCATTCAGACGTTACTTTGCTCTTTCTCAGCCCCTTAAAGGTGCAAAACTCACATTGCGGTTGCATGTGGACACGTTCAGACATTATTTTCCCTGTTCCCAGCCCTTCTGACGTTGGAGGGCAATAATAATAATAATAATAATAATGCAATTTTTTTCTAATATGTATCCACTTGTAATTCTGGATTATTTTATTATTATTGTTGTTGTTGTTGGGATATGTTTCCAAAAAATGTGTACAATCTAACATAACATGGTTCCCGTCCCCTTGATCAGGTCTTGTAAGTGTTATTTATTGCTATAATTGTATTATTTTACTTTGCTTAATAATGGGTTATTATGTTGCTATGTAATGTTTGTGTTGTTTTTATGCTTGGAAACCGCCCTGAGTCCCATCCGGGAGATAGTGCGGTATATAAATAAAGTGTTATTATTATTATTATTATAACATCTTGGAATTTTGGGTTGTTGTTATGATGGTGGTCGAAGGCTTCCGTGGCCGGAATTTCCCCCAGGCAGGAAGCAGCCAAGCTTTGAAGCTGCAAGGCCATTCGGCGATGGTTGTCGGAGGCTTCTATGGATGGAATTCCCCCCCCCAGGCAGGAAGCAGCCAGGCTTTGAAGCTGCAAGGCCATTCAGCGATGGTTGTCGGAGGCTTCTATGGATGGAATTCCCCCCAGGCAGGAAGTAGCCAGGCTTTGAAGCTGCAAGGCCATTCAGTGATGGCTGTCGGAGGCTTTTCTATGGATGGAATTCCCCCCAGGCAGGAAGCAGCCAGGCTTTGAAGCTGCAAGGCCATTCAGTGATGGTTGTCGGAGGCTTCTATGGATGGAATTCCCCCCAGGCAGGAAGCAGCCACCTTTGCAGCTGCGAGGCCATTCAGTGCTAATCAAGGTGGCCAATGGCAATATTCACACTTACAAGAGCTCATTATTCCACACGTATATAAACCCCATTTGCCTAGTTTCTAACAGACCTCACAACCTCTGAGGATGCCTGCCGTAGATGTGGGTGAAACGTCAGGAGAGAATGCTGCTGGAACATGGCCATGGCAACCCAGCGATTCTGGCCATGAAAGCACTTTGTAATCACTGCTGTAACATTTATCTTTCAGTTTGAATGGGTTTACTGGAAATTATTGCCTGTTAAAGGTTGTTTTTGTTGTTGTTGTTGTTATTTACCTTCAAGTCGTTCTTTGCTTTGCCTCTGAGGCTGAGAGTGTGTGACCCGTCCAATGGCTTTCTATGGTTGAGCGGGCTCTGTGTTTCTCGTTTCCTGTGGGTTTGGAGGCCCCTCCTCTCCGCCAGCATCTGGATGGAGACTGCCATGGCTCAGTGCAATGGGATCCTGGGAGTTATAGTTTTGCAAGGACCATAGCCCATCAATGCACCCACATTGTAGAGTATTGCAAGGACTGGAACCCACTCATACATCTGCACTGCAGAATTAATATAGTTTGGTGCCACTTGGAACCGCCATGGCTCAATGCAGTGGGATCCTGGGAGTTATAGTTTTACAAGGACTGGAGCCCACTAATACATCTGCACTGCAGAATTAATATAAGTTTGGTGCCACTTGGAATTGCCATGGCTTAATGCAATGGAATCCTGGGAGTCATAGTTTTGCAAGTACCACAGCCCATTAATGCACCCACATGGTAAAGTTAGTGCAATTTGGCGTCACTTGAAACTGCCATGGCTCAATGCAATGGAATCCTGGGAGTTATAGTTTTGCAAGGACCACAGCCCATTAACACACCCACATTGTAGAATTAGTGCAATTTGATGCCACTTCAAACTCCCAGGGCTCAATACAATGGGATCATGAGATTTATAGTTTTACAAGGACTGAAGCCCATGAATGTTTCTGCACTGCATAGTTTGGTGCCACTTGAAACTGCCATGGCTCAATGCAGTAGGATCCTGGGAGTTATAGTTTTGCAAGGACCACAGCCCATTAACGCACCCACATTGTAGAATTAGTGCAATTCGGTGCCACTTGAAACTTTCTCCCCAGGAAAGGAAGCCAGGCCGGGCTCTGTGCTTGTCGCTTCCTGTGGGTTCGGAGGCCCCTCCTCTCCGACAGCATCTGGATGTGGCTCTGGCTGTCATGCGCGCCTGCTGTCCCTCGCATCCGCCTCCTCCTCCTCCTCCTCCAGATGAACCCAAGGACCCCAGTGGCGGCTTCCTCTCCCCGCCTTCCTCCTCCTGGACCCACAGCTCCAACAGGACAAAGGACAAACGGAGGAGGGGCAGGAGTTTGAGGGTCCGCAGGCAGCAAGATGTGGCATCAGTTGTTGGGTCAATAAATGGAAAGATATGGCATTTGTGGGGCATTTGTTTTAGGGCCCCCAAGCAGAAAGAAACAGCATTTGTGGGGCATGAGTTTGAGAGTCCCCAAGTGGAAAGATATGGAATTTGTGGAGCATTAGTTGTAGGGTCTCCAAATGGAAAGATATGGCATTTGGGGGGCATTAATTAGAGGGTCTCCAAATGGAAAGAAATGGCATTTGGGGGGCATCAGTTGTAGGGTCTCCAAATGGAAAGAAATGGCATTTGGGGGGCATTTGTTTTAGGGTCCCCAAGTAGAAGGATATGGCATTTGGGGGGCTCAGTTGTAGGGTCTTCAAATGGAAAGAAATGGCATTTGCGGGGCATTAGTTTGAGGGTTTCCAAATGGAAAGATATGGCATTTGGAGGGCATCAGTTTGAGGGTCCCTAAGCAGAAAGATATGGCATTTGAGGGGCATCAGTTTGAGGGTCTCCAAGCAGAAAGAAATTGCATTTGCGGGGCTCAGTTGTAGGGTCTCCAAATGGAAAGAAATGGCATTTGTGGGGCTCAGTTGTAGGGTCTCCAAATGGAAAGAAATGGCATTTGGGGGGCATCAGTTGTAGGGTCTCCAAATGGAAAGATATGGCATTTGGGGGGCTTAGTTGTAAGGTCTCCAAATGGAAAGAAATGGCATTTGGGGGGCATCAGTTTGAGGGTCCCCAACTGGAAAGCTATCTCATTTAAGGGGGCTTAATTGTAGGGTCTCCAAATAGAAAGATATGGCATTTGGGGGGCTCAGTTGTAGGTCTCCAAATGGAAAGAAGGGCATTTGGGGGGCATCAGTTGTAGGGTCTCCAAATGGAAAGAAAGGCATTTGTGGGGCATCAGTTGTAGGGTTTCCAAATGGAAACATTCAACATTTGTGGGGCATTTGTTTGAGGGTCCCCAAGCAGAAAGATATGGCATTTGGGGGGCTCAATTGTAGGGTCTCCAAGCAGAAAGAAATGGCATTTGTGGGGCATCAGTTTCGAAAGATATCGCATTTAAGGGGGCTCAATTGTAGGGTCTCCAAATGGAAAGATATGGTATTTGTGGGGCATTTGTTTTAGGGTCCCCAAGTGGAAAGATATGGCATTTAAGGGGGTTCAATTGTAGGGTCTCCAAATTGAAAGATATGGCATTTGTGGGGCATTTGTTTTAGGGTCCCCAAGCAGAAAGATACAGCATTTGAAGGGCATCAGTTTTAGGGTCCCTAAATGAAAATATATGTCATTTGTGGAGTTTCGGGATCCCCCAATGGAAAGATATTGTATTTGGGGGAATTGATGTGGAATGAAGGCCGTAGGAAGATTAGGATCCCTCGCTTAGGGTGCATCTACATGTAGGCCTAATGCCATTTGATCCCACTTGAACTGCCAAGCATTGGACACCCCACTTTTCTAGAAAACTACAACTCCCAGAATCCCCCAGTCTGGACATTGGAGGATTCTGAGAACTGCAATCACTGCCTACCTAGGATGGTTTGCATTTAGAAATGTTGCTGAATCCATTTGTTATGTGTTTATCCAGCGTTTGCATTGTTTATCCTGACTGCAACTCTGTCTCCAAGAAAGAAAGAAGGGGAAACAGTTTGATTTTTGTCGGAAATACATTTCAAATACAATGAAAACATGCAGCAACAAAGTTTCTTGGCTTCAGTCTCCAATGCAGTGGATCAGCAAGTGATCAGAAAGAGACTGCAAAGCCTAACAATCTCCAGGAATTTTAAGGCAATTCTATGGCCAGCCTCATGCTGGAAGGCTTCTGAAATAGCCACAAAGTCCGCTGGGTTTGTTTGAGCAGGAATTCATATCTGGCTCCCTCAAGGTGCATCTACACTGTGGAATTGATGCACTTTGACACCTTTTGATCTGCACTGGCTCAATACTATCAGATCCTAGGAGTTGTAGTTTAGAGGGTTGGTTTGTTTGGAGTCACAGTTTGGTGGGTTGCTTTGTTTGCAGTTTTGTTTGGTGTGTTCATTAGGAGTCTTAATTTATTTGATTGGTATGTTAGGAGCTGCCGTTCGGTTTGATGGGTTTGTTTGTTTGCTAAGTTGTAGTTTGGCTTGCTGGGTTTGTTTTTTTGTTTTGGAGTTGTTGTTTGGTTTGGTGGGCTAGTGTGTTTGGTAGGAGTTGTCATTTTGTTTGTTAGACTGAGCAGGAGTTCACATTTGAGATCTACACTGTAGAACCAATGTAGTTTGGACACCACTTGAGGGTTAGGTTTCCCCTGACGTTAAGTCCAGTCGTGTCCGACTCTGGGGGTTGGTGCTCATCTCCATTTCTAAGCCGAAGAGCCGGCATTGTCCATAGACACCTCCAAGGTCATGTGGCCATTGGCATGACTGCATGGAGCACCGTTACCTTACCTATTGATCTACTCACATTGGCATGTTTTCGAACTGCTGTTTGGCAGAAGCTGGGCTAACAGTGGGTGCTCACTCCGCTCCCTGGATTTGAACCTGGGACCTTTCGCTCTGCAAGTTCAGCAGCTCAGTGGTTTAACACATTCGCCACTGGGGCTCCTTATATGATCTGATATGATAGATCTTATATAAATAAGATCCTATAAGGAGCCTTTGGTGGCCAAGGGGATAAAAGCCTCCTGACTTGAAGGTTGGGTTGCTGACCTGAAAGCTGCCCGGTTCGAATCCCACCCGGGGAGAGTGCGGACGAGCTCCCTCTATCAGCTCCAGCTCCATGCGGGGACATGAGAGAAGCCTCCCACAAGGATGGTAAAACATCAAAAAACATCTGGCCGTCCCCTGGGCAACGTCCTTGCAGATGGCCAATTCTCTCACTCCAGAAGCAACTGCTCCTGGCACGAAAAACGTCCTTGCAGATGGCCAATTCTCTCACTCCAGAATTGCTCCTGGCACGAAAAAAAAAATGATCACAAAAGCCTGTGTGTCAGGGATGGGTTTTTTTTTTTTGTGTCAGGAGCAACCGGAGTTGCTTCTGGAGTGAGAGAATTGGCCGTCTGCAAGGACATTGCCCAGGGGACACCCGGATGTTTTGATGTTTTTACCATCCTTGTGGGAGGCTTCTCTCATGTCCCCGCATGGAGCTGGAGCTGATAGAGGGAGCTCATCCGCGCTCTCCCCGGGTGGGATTCGAACCTGGCAGCCTTCAGGTCAGCAACCCAACCTTCAAGTCACAAGTCACTTCACAGGGATGGTGAAGTGGCCCAAACCCCAGCCATGCCAGGAACAATGAGAATCCAGACAGACCTCTATGATCCAGGTCACAGTTGTGCCATCTTTTCTATGTACAACTACACAAGCTTTCCAAAACACCAGCATTGGAAAAAGGGTCACTCCAAGATACAAACCCATTTCCCGCTTCCTCTCGCTTTGCTTTTGAGACTCCGTCGCCGCATTTGTATTCCTGTGCAGAAAAATCTGGGGCCGGTTCCAGCCCGGCGTGCAGCTGGAGACGGCAGGTTTTTGTCGATGGCATTTGCTGCCTGACATTGAACCCAGCCAGCCAGAACATCGCGCTGGCAGCAGGATGAGACCCCCCCCTTTGACTTCTCCATAGGGAAATATGGGGAGGGGGAGGCGTCAGAAGCAGAGCGCCAGCCAGTTGAACATCTGCCTCCTTTCCCTTTGCCTTTGCCTTTTCCTCCCTGCTCACACTGGAAATATAAAAAATTACAGGGTGGAGTGTTTTCTCTTTTCTGATTCCTACCCCCTTCCTTCCTTTTTCTTTCTTTCTTTCTTTCATTCTCCCTGGTTTTGTTTGTCAATCAAACCGATTGCCTCTCCCTCCCTGGCTTGCTTCTTACTGCAGGCCAATTGTTTCTGCTCCTGGAAGATAAGGGACTGACGCTGGCGAGATTTAGAGGGCTTAGGAAATCTTGGAACATGATGCAGAAGGCAAGCGTCTCCGGTTTCTGCCTCCATCTTTCTTTCTTTCTCTCTTTCTTTCTCCTTCTCTTCTTCCCTCCTCCAGCCCTGATCTTTGCCTGGAGCAACCTCAGCCTCACAGCTCTCTTGCCATTTAATCTTCTGTCTCTCTGTTCTCGCTCTCTCTTCTTTCTTCTCCCAGAAAGGAATCCTCCTGGCATTTCCTGGGGCTCCAGGGAGACCCTTTCCGCCCCCAATTTGGCTCTCGAATCAGGGATAAAAGGCCCGTTCCAAATCCACGACAGTGTCCAAGTCATGGGACGTGTTTACACTTTGGCACCGCTTCCTGCAACAGAGTCCTGGGAGTTGTAGTTTATTTATTTATTTATTTACATCACTTTTACCCTGCCTTTCTCCCCGAGGGGACTCAAAACGTCTTACAATAAATAAGCAAAAATTCAATGCCTAAAAACAATGTAAAAACAACAATTCATATTAAAAAAAAATCTACAAAACAACAATTCATATAAAACAGATACCATTGCAAAATAAAATCACATTATATAAAATTTTAAGCATGCCCAAGATTAGAATCCATTCATCCAGAATCCTCAATAAATCTTTGTACAGGTCATGTAATAGTCCATGTTCTCATTCATTAAAAGCTTGCGTGCACAAACTCTAGTTCCACAAGAGTCTTCTCTGTTAAGGAGTGCCGGTGCCTCACCAAACTACAACTCCCCTTTTTTATTGTGTCAGAAGCGAATTGAGAAAATACTGCAAGTCGCTTCTGGTGTGAGGGAATCGGCTACAGTAGAGTCTCACTTATCCAAGCTAAACGGGCCAGCAGAAACTTGGATAAGCAAATATCTTGGATAAGAAGGAGGGATTAAGGGATTAATTACTGTACAGTATTTACGAATTTAGCACCAAAATATCATGATATATTGAAAACATCGACTACAAAAATGCGTTGGATAATCCAGAATGTTGGATAAGTGAGACTCTACTGTACTTACATAAAACTGACATTTAAGATAAGATTGTCCAAATCTGATCAAATCATTAGAATCATAGAATAGTAGAGTTGGAAGAGACCTCATGGGCCATCCAGTCCAACCCCTTTCTGCCAAGAAGCAGGAAATCGCATTCAAAGCACCCCCGACAGATGGCCATCCAGCCACTGCTTAAAAGCCTCCAAAGAAGGAGCCTCCACCACAGCAGAGAGTTCCACTGGCGAACAGCCCTTCTCACAGTGAGGAAGTTCTTCCTGATGTTCAGGTGGAATCTCCTTTCCTGTAGTTTGGAGCCATTGTTCAGCGTCCTAGTCTGCAGGACAGCAGAAAACAAGCTTTCTCCCTCCTCCCTAAGGTTAGTCTCATCTTCTTCAATGTAAATGTGCTTATGTATCCCCCCGAAGGGGACTCAGGGCGGATCACATTGTATACAGTAGAGTCTCACTTATCCAACATAAACGGGCCGGCAGAACGTTGGATAAGCGAATATGTTGGATAATAAGGAGAGATGAAGGAGAAGCCTATTAAACATCAAACTAGGTTATGATTTTACAAATTAAGCACCAAAACATCATGTTATACAACAAATTTGACAGAAAAAGTAGTTCAATATGCAGTAATGCTACGTAGTAATTACTGTATTTATGAATTTAGCACCAAAAAATCACGATATATTGAAAACATTGACTACAAAAATGTGTTGGATAATCCAGAACATTGGATAAGCAAATGTTGGATAAGTGAGACTCTACTGTACATATAGGGCAAACATTCAATGCCATATACACATAAAACAAAGACAAAGACAGACGCAGAGACAATTTAACCTTCTCCTGAGGGGATGTTCGATTCCAGCCACAAGGGGAGCAGCTGCTTCATCATCCACTGCGACGGCACTTCCCCATTCCAATGGATGATTTTTATGGAGTCATAAATTAGTTAAATTTGCCTCCCCACTTTATAGCGGTACCTTAATTTCCGACTTGATAGATGCAACTATCTTTTGGGTTGCTAGGTCAGCAACGAGCAGGGGCTATTTTTTATTTTTAATTGTCGGGTGCTCACCCTGACAAAGGCTGGCCTCGAACTCATGACCTCTTGGTCAGTGATTTATTGCAGCTGGCTGCTCACCAGCCTGCACCACAGCCCGGCTTTGAATACCCCTTTCAGGTATTTCAAGATGGGTTGTTGTGCGTTTTCTGGGCTGTCTGGCCATGTTCCAGAAACATTCACTCCTGATGTTTCTCAAGCAGGGTAGGAATGGTAGTGGAAGTGCATTTCTGAGCATTGGCTGTTTGGCTCTGGTGGGTTTTGAGGGTCTGAACGAAGCTTTGGGGGCACGCTTTGCCCTTACATGGGGTCGATACCGCAGCCTTGTCCTCCAGCCTCCCTTTGGCTTCCCCTTCGCATGGAGACTGAGTGCCGAGTCCAAGGCAGCCCGGCTGTGCCAAGAAAACGGGGGCTGGTCTCCCCCTCCCGCGTCCGATTGACAGACGGTCCTTTTCACAGCCTCCCGCTGATGCCCGATAGTCCCTCTCTCCTCCTGCTCTGAGCGATTCCGTTGCCAGCTGCCTTGGCGGCCGTCCGAGCGCCTCCGGATAGCTCTCCTGCGAGCCGCAATCCGCTGCGGGCCCTGGCATGCGTTGCTGGCAGCCTGATCCCAGCTGGGAAAGCAAAGGAGGGGCGGCAAAGAAGCCACAGGGAAGAAAATCCCTAGTTTCTATCAGTGGTGTCGGCACTGGAGCAATGGAGCCCAGAGAGTTCGGATCCCCACTCAGCCTTGGCTGCGTCTACAATGTTGAATGGTGGCCGATTGGACCCCACTTGAACTGCCATTACTCAATGCTTTGGATCTATTGGGAATCCATTGCATTTTGAATCCATTGGGATATGGGATCCTTATGGTATAAGCAATGGGGACCTAATGAAAATAATGTTGGGGCTCCATATTTATTTCAGCATGAACTTTCATGAGTGTAAACCGCTTCTATGGGAGCATCTGTATTGCAGAATAGATGCATTTACTCATCATAGCTCAGTGCTATGGGTCTATTAGGAATCCATTGCATTTTGAATCCATTGGGATATGGGATCCTTATGGTATAAGCAATGGGGACCTAATGAAAATAATGTTGGGGCTCCATATTTATTTCAGCATGAACTTTCATGAGTGTAAACCGCTTCTATGGGAGCATCTGTATTGCAGAATAGATGCATTTACTCATCATAGCTCAGTGCTATGGGTCTATTAGGAATCCATTGCATTTTGAATCCATTGGGATATGGGATCCTTATGGTATAAGCAATGGGGACCTAATGAAAATAATGTTGGGGCTCCATATTTATTTCAGCATGAACTTTCATGAGTGTAAACCGCTTCTATGGGAGCATCTGTATTGCAGAATAGATGCATTTACTCATCATAGCTCAGTGCTATGGGTCTATTAGGAATCCATTGCATTTTGAATCCATTGGGATATGGGAGCCTTCTGGTATAAACAGTGGGGACCTAAATAAAATAATATTGGGGCTCCATATTTATAGAGCGTAAACTGCTTCTTTGGGTGCATCGGTATTACAGGATGAATGTATTTTTTAACCACTTGAACTGCCATGGCTCAGTGCTATGGATAATTTGGGAAATGTTTGCATTTTGAATCCATTGGGATATGGGGGCCTTATGGTACAAACAATGGGGACCTAATGAAAATAATGTTGGGGCTCCATATTTATTTCAGCATGGACTTTCATGAGTGCAAACCGCTTCTTTGGGTGCATCGGTATTACATGGCTCAATGCTATGGATCTGGTGGGAAATGCTAGCATTTTGAATCCATTGCAATATGGGAACCTTATGGTATAAACAGTGGGGACCTAATGAAAATAATGTTGGGACTTCATATTTATTTCAGCATGAATTTTCATGGAGTGCAAACCGCTTGAACTGTCATAGCTCAGTGCTATGGATCTATTGGGAATCCATTGCGTTTTGAATCCATTGGGATATGGGGGCCTTATGGTATCAACAGTGGAGACCTAATGAAAATATTATTGGGGCTTCATATTTATTTCAGCATGGACTTTCGTGGAGTGCAAACTGCTTGAACTGTCATGGCTCAGTGCTATGGATCTATTGGGAAATGTTTGCATTTTGAATCTATTGGGATATGGGAACCTTATGGTATAAACAATGGTGACCTAATGAAAATATTATTGCGGTTCCATATTTATTTCAGCATAGACTTTCATGAGTGCAAACCTATTCTATGGGTGCATCTGTATTGCAAAACAGATGCATTTACTCATCGCTTGAACTGTCATGGCTCAATGCAATGGATTTATTGGGAATCCATTGCATTTTGAATCCATTGGGATATGGGAACCTTATGGTATAAATAGTGGGGACCTAATGAAAATAATGTTGGGGCTCCATATTTATTTCAGCATGAACTTTCATAGAGTGCAAACCGCTTCTTTGGGTGCATCGGTATTACAGGACGAATGTATTTTCTAACCACTTGAACTGCCATGGCTCAGTGCTATGGATCTGTTGAGAAACGCTTGTGTTTTGAATCGTATTGGGATATGGGAACCTTATGGTATAAACAATGGGGACCTAATTAATATAATATTGGGGCTTCATATTTATTTCAGCATGAACTTTCGTGGAGTGCAAACCGCTTCTTTGGGTGCATCGGGTGCATCTGTATTACAGAATGAATGCATTTACTTGTCACTTGAATTGTCATGGCTCAGTGCTATGGATCTATTGGGAAACGCTTGCGTTTTGAATCCATTGGGATACAGGGACCTTATGGTATAAACAGTGGCGATCTAAATAAAATAATATTGGGGCTCTATATTTATTTCAGCATGAACTTTCATGAGTGCAAACCGCTTCTGTGGGTGCATCTGTATTGCAGAACGGATGCATTTACTCATCATAGCTCAGTGCTATGGGTCTATTGGGAATCCATTGCATTTAGAATCCATTGGGATATGGGGACCTTATGGTATAAACAATGGGGACCTAATGAAAATAATGTTGGGGCTCCATATTTATTTCAGCGTGAACTTTCATGAGTGCAAACCGCTTCTATGGGTGCATCTGTATTGCAGAATGGATGCATTTACTCATCGCTTGAACTGCCATGGCTCAATGCTATGGATCTATTGGGAATCCATTGCATTTTGAATCCATTGGGATATGGGAACCTTATGGTATAAACAGTGGAGACCTAATGAAAATATTATTGGGGCTCCATGTTTATTTCAGCATGAACTTTCATGGAGTGCAAATACTTCAACTGTCATGACTCAGTGCTATGGCTCTATTGGGAATCCATTGCATTTAGAATCTATTGGGATATGGAAACGTTATGGTATAAACAGTGGGGACCTCATGAAAATATTATTGGGGCTTCATATTTATTTCAGCATGGACTTTCATGAGTGCAAACCGCTTCTATGGGAGCATCTGTATTGCAGAATAGATGCATTTACTCATCATAGCTCAGTGCTATGGGTCTATTAGGAATCCATTGCATTTTGAATCCATTGGGATATGGGGGCCTTATGGTATAAACAGTGGGGACCTAATGAAAATATTATTAGGGCTCCATATTTATTTCAGCATGGACTTTCGTGGAGTGCAAACACTTCAACTGTCATGACTTAGTGCTATGGGTCTATTGGGAAATGCTTGCGTTTAGAATCTGTTGGGATATGGGGACCTTATGGTATAAACAGTGGAGACCTCATGTAAATATTATCAGGGCTCCATATTTATTTCAGCATGAACTTTCATGAGTGCAAACCGCTTCTTTGGTTGCATCTTTATTGCAGAATGGATGCATTTTCTCACCACTTGACCTGTCATGGCTCAATGCTATGGAGATGTAATTTGCACTCTTTGGCAAAGAAGGCTCATGTCCTTATAGAGCTATATCTCCACAGCCTTTAGCCCTAGCAGTGTCAAACTGGGTTCATTTTACAGTGCAGACACACCCTTAGAGCTGGAAAATATTTTGCATTCTCTTAATCAGGCCTTCCCAGGTATGTTTGTTTTGCCAGTGTGCAAAAGTTTGCTGAAGAATGAACTGGCTTTTTGGGAATGTGTCTCAACTCCTTCTTCTTTTCCATACTGCACCCACGAATCCATGGATTTCTTTGGAGCGCTACCTGTAACTGGTGCGGCGCATTTTCCAGCCCAGGAGCCAACGGATGTGGTTAGCCTTCTGCCTCTCAGGCGCCTGCGCACCGAAATATCTCTCGTTCCTCTTGGAGGAGAGAGAAAAAAATCAAATCATTGAATCCGCCAATGGATTTGCACGGCACAGCCTTCCAAGGTGGAGCAGAGAAGGGAGCTTTAAAGAAAGAAAGAACAAGAGAAAGAGAGAGAGCCGAGGCAGGCTGTTAATCATATCCCCTTAACAGGTTTATTTGCTCATTAAACATTTAAGACTTGGTTCGCTTTATCAATAGCGGGGAGGCGTGAAGGCCTCCGGTGCCAAGATTTATGCCGTGCACAAAAGGTTGTTTTAGGAGGGGAGTGCTTCCTTCCTCTCCATGTCCCTCCTCTTCCCTCTCTGACCATTTCCCCTCCAAGATGCCACTAGGAAGAGGATTGCTTTTCTTTCCCCCTTCTGCTTCTTTCCCTGCATATAAAGAATCATGGAATTTTAGAGTTGGAAAGGACCCCCATCCTCCTTCTACCATGCCAAGCCTTCCCAACTGATGTCCATCTGGCCACTGTTTGGAAACCTCCAGGTGTTTTGACCAAGGAGGTTCCATCCATGGTCAAACAGCTCCAATTACTGGGACATGTTTTCCCAACTGGAATCACTTTTCTTGGGATCAGAATCCATTGCTCCATTGTGTCTCTAGGGTAGGCATGGGCAAACTTCGGCCCTCCAGGTGTTTTGGACTTCAAGGCCAAGATCGAAAAATCAGCTGATGACCCAAAATGCAGACTGTGCAAGGAACCATGGATCATATCCTCAGCTGCTGTAAGAAAATCTCACAGACAGACTACAAACAGAGGCACAACTATGTGGCCCAAATGATTCATTGGAACTTATTTATTATTATTTATTTACAGCATTTATATTCTGCCCTTCTTTCTCACTCCGAAGGGGAGTCAGGGCGGATCACATTGCACACATAAAGGCAAACATTCAATGTCATAACATATAACAGAGACAAGACACAGGCACAGGCTGGCCTCGAACTCATGACCTCTTGGTCAGAGTGATTTGTTGCAGCTGGCATCCTTTCCAGCCTGCGCCACAGCCCGGCTTATGCCTCAAGTACCACCTCCCAGCAGTAAAGAACTGGTGGGATCACAAACCTGCAAAAGTATTGGAGAATGAGCACGCAAAGATATTGTTGCTGTTGTTGTATGACACAGCAAACAAGATAGATATGCTGGATTTTGTATCACAAAATCACAAGTCGAACACTTCCCAAGTGTCTAGGACTGTGTGATGTATTTTCGGATGATGCGTGCAGATCCCAGTCTTTTGCAGTTGGCAGATCGTAATTTTGTCAATGTCTATTGTTTCCAAATGCCTGCTGAGATCTTTTGGCATGGCACCCAGTGTGCCCATCACCACCGGGACCACCTGCACTGGTTTCTGCCAGAGTCTTTACAGTTCAATCTTGAGGTCCTGAGAATGGCTGAGTTTTTCCTGTTGTTTTTCGTCAATGCGACTGTCACCTGGGATTGGGCCACATAGTTGTGCCTCTGTTTGCAGTCTGTCCGTGCAATTTTCTTACAGCAGCTGAGGATATGATCCACGATTTCGTCGGTTTCCTTGCACAGTCTGCATTTTGGGTCATCAGCTGATTTTTCAATCTTGGCCTTAATTGCATTTGTTCTGATGGCTTGCTTCTGGGCTGCAAGGATCAGGCCTTCTGTCTCCTTCTTCAGGGTCCCATTCGTGAGCCAGAGCCAGGTCTTTTTGTCAGCTTTTCCTTCAATTTTGTCAAGGAACTTTCCATGCAATGTTTTGTTGTGCCAGTTGTCAGCTCTACTTTGTAGTGCGGTTTTCTTGTACTGGTTTTTTGTCTGCTGTGCTTTGAGGAGTTTCTGATTTTCGACTTCAATCAAAAACCAATCAAAATTCAATCATTATTATTATTATTAACTATAAATCCCAGCAACTACAACTCCAAAATGTCAAGATCTATTTCCCCCAAACTCCACCAGTGTTCACATTTGGACATATTGAGTATTCATGCCAAGTGTAGTCCAGATCCATCATTGTTTGGAATCCACGGTGCTCTCTGGGTTAGGAAGGCTGAGAACTTCCCTGAAGTCAATCTTGGACACAGTGATCGTTTTTCTGAATGCAACCTAGTGTCTGTTTTAGACAATTACACCAATCTGTTGTGCAGTGTTTACAGTATGATCTCCAGCTATACTTCATGAAAAGGTAAATAAACCTTTTTAGCAAACCTTGCAAATGATTTGTTATCAGTCAGTGTACCTATTTGATATATATTCAGGGTCACACAAAACATTTCTCAAGCCAAAAGGGGTCCAGAATGAAAAAGTTGAAGAAGCCCCAATCTAACCGCCATTGGGCACATGAGGATACCATGACGCCTGTATTTGGACCCAGCATTCAAAACCCCGCACCCGTGGCCTAGATCTTGCTGCGAGAGTCAACTATCAATAAGACAAACCCAGATGCCACAGCCAAGTCGGGGCTCGGTTTGAGGGCAGGTCCTGACAAGAGAGGGCTCCTTTTGATCCACGGAGGATCCTGGTAAAGCCTCGCAGGCCAGGGCTTGCCATCGTCGGGGTTTTTTGGCAGCCCAAGGAAGGAGAAGCTGGGAAAATGCGCAGAAACCTCCCTTGGCCTGAATGCCTCTTGGAGAGAAGCGCTTCCTTCATTCCCAAATCTTGCTGGAAAGGAAAAGGTTGGGGAGAAATGGGGGGAAACGGCTGCTCTGGGCCAAAAAAGGGAGGCTTCCGATCCTCAGTTTAAAGCCGTGGTTCTCGACCTTCCTAATCCAAAGAGCACCGTGGATTCCAAACAATGATGGATCTGGACTACACTTGGCATGAATACTCCATATGCCCAAATGTGAACACTGGGGGAGTTTGGGGAAAATAGACCTTGACATTCAGGAGTTGTGGTTGCTGGGATTTATAGTTCACCTACAATCAAAGAAGATTGAGGAGCCCCGGTGGCGAAGTGTGTTAAAGCCCTGAGCTGCTGAACTTGCAGACCAAAAGGTCCCAGGTTCAAATCCGGGGAGCGGAGTGAGCTCCTGCCAACCTACCGTGTTTCCCCAAAAATAAGACAGTGTTTTATATTAATTTTTGCTCCCAAAGATGTGCTAGGTCTTATTTTCAGGTGATGTCTTATTTTTCCATGAATAAGAATTCACATTAATTGTTGAACAAAAAAAAATGAACATTTATTATTTACTGTACAGTAGTTGTCATCACAAACCAGCATAACCAAACAAACTGTGAATCTTATCAAGAATTTCTTGCTACTACCATTATTTCCATGTACAACAATCTATAGTATGTACATTTATCGATCCTGCATGCTCTGGTGTTCTGTTTGGCAGGCATGATTCCAAACAAAAACTTTGCTAGGTCTTACTTTCGGGGGAGGCTTTATATTTAGCAATTCAGCAAAACCTCTACTAGGTCTTATTTTCTGGGGATGTCTTATTTTAGGGGAAACAGGGTAGCAGTTCAAAAACATGCCAATGTGGGTAGATCAATAGGTGCCGCTCCGACGGGAAGGTAACGGTGTTCCATGCAGTCATTCCAGTGGCCACATGACCTTGGAGGTGTCTATGGACAATACCGGCTTTTCGGCTTAGAAATGGAGATGAGCACCGACCCCCAGAGTCAGACATGACTGGACTTAACATCAGGGGAAATCTTTATCTTTACCTACAATCAAAGAGTCCCTTGAACCCTGCCAACGATAGAATTGGGCCAAACTTCTCACACAGAAGCCCCATGACCACAGAGAATATTTATTTATTTATTTATTTATTTATTTACAGCATTTATATTCCGCCCTTCTCACCCCGGAGGGGACTCAGGGCGAATCACATTACACATATAGGCAATAGACATGTCCAAAAAATCATTTTGAATCATATTTCGGAATTATTTCGGATTGTTCTCTCTTTTTGATACGCATTCCGAGACATTGTCTCACAGTGGAACCAGCAATGTAATTCAAACCATTGTTGGCCCATTCTCTAATTGTCTCTTAATGTTTCGTTAACTCCCCCCACCCATTTTTTTAAAAAATATATTTTAAAAAATATTTTTTAAAAATAATTTGTTTCTGCAACCTACCTTGAATGGGAGCTTAGCGCAGCCTAACATGGCTACCGCTCCCCAGCCAATCAGAAGCTTCCATGATGGACGCAAAGGTGGGGGCTAACGTCCTCTGCGTCCACATGGAAGATTGCCATACAAGCCCGGTGTGTAGCGATTGCACATGCGCGTCTGCCATTTTAGAAACATTTAGAATCATTACGAATTTTTGGAAATATCCGAAATTTTTGGGTGAAAAAATTGAAAATACTTTCTATATCGAAGCGCCAGCACCCCCTACTTTAGAAACGAGAATTGAAATATTTTTTTCATCGATCGGACATGCCTAATAGGCAAACATTCAATGCCTTTTAACATAGAACAAAGACAAGACAAACACAGGCTCCGAGCGGGCCTCAAACTCATGACCTCCTGGTTAGAGTGATTCATTGCAGCTGGCTTGCTCTCCAGCCTGCGCCACAGCCTGGGCTTTGGCAACCCCTCTGACACCCCACTCATGATTCCCCCAGGGGTCCTGACCCCGAGGTTGAGAAATGCTGTAGTAGAGCTTTGGGTGATGCTAGGAAGATGCCAACCCTAGGCTTGATATGGCCTCCTTCCATGCCCTCGCTTCACTTTGGTCTCTTGATTTCATGCTAGACGCAGACAGTGCCAGGGTTGAGCCCTGGCCTCATCAGCGTGGTGCCCGCCTTTCCCTTGGCGAGAGAAGGCGGAACACTTTCCCTACTACGGCGATCTCCTTTTAGCAAAGAGAGCCTGCCAAAAAAAAAGAGAGAGGGCTGGAGAAGAAGGAGGAGGAGAAGAGGAGTAATCTCTCCGCACCGGGCGAGCTGGCTGCCATCTCCGCGATCTCGGCCAATAATGACAAAAGAGCCCGGCTGGTGCCAGAGATAGAGTCAAAACCGAGCCTCCGAGTGCAATACGGCAAAGTCGGCTGGTCAGCGTGGCCGCAGGAGGACGGCGTGCGTCCAAGATGCCCGGCAACGCCATCCAGGAGGCATGGATGGCCTTCAAATCTCCTCTCTCTTTTTGAGTGGCACACGATTTTATCCTGATTTTCCCGATTTCCCGTGTCCTTCTCCCGTTCCTTTGCCATTGAAATGGCTTACGCCCAAGCGCCGGCGCTCCAAACGTGTCGGCTCTGATGTTCTCAATCGACAGAGCGCTTTCGGCGGTTCGCTTGGCCCTTTTGGAGGATGAAAAGGCAAAGCCTTCCTCTCTCTCTTTCTCTCTCTCTCTCTCTGCTTGGCTGGTCTTCCTCTCCGCCGCCCCCTCCCCACCCCTGCGGCTGCCATCCTGGCTAATTGCAATTGCAGGAAAAAAGAGAAAAAGCCAATGGCAGGAGGAGGGATAGGCGGGTGTGAGCCAGCTCATTGGGAGGCCGTGCCAGCAGCCGCTGTTTTCCTGCAAGAGTGGGAAGGTGTTGGTTTCCATCCAGAGCGGGTTGCTGCTGCTGATGTTCCTGCGCGTGTGTTTGTGGAGGGTTGGGATCCAGGTGTTGAGAGCTTTTTTGGAAATACATAGCTTTTGTGAGGCGAGTGGGCTCATTAACAAAAGACCCTCCCCATCAATGTACAGCAGCGTGACCCAGCGCCAGTAGCCAAAAGCGAGAAAAAGAACAAAAACACACAGGGCAGTGTTATATCTTCAGCAAAATAATATGGCTCCACTATTTACAAAAACAAGGTTTCCACCACACAAATAAAATTCTTTATACTTCCTTCTTTGCTTCCACGCTAGGCTTCTTTGTCATGCAGATAAACAGCTTCACTCTCACAGAGCCTTCTCTCACACTGAACTTACACAGGAGCTTCACACAACAGCTTTTACACACAGCAGCCTTCACACTGGAGCTTCACACACAAGGCCCTCAATCTGGGGCTTCTCCCACCGAAGCTTACTCACACCAGGCCTTCTTACACTGAAGCGTTCCAACACTCCAACACAAATAAAGTTCTTTATATTTCCTTCTTTGCTTCCACGCTGGGCTTCTTTCTCATGCAGATAAACAGCTTCGCTCTCACAGAGCCTTCTCTCAAACCGAACTTACACAGGAGCTTTTACACACAGCAGCCTTCACACTGGAGCTTCACACACCAGGCCTTCTTACACTGAGGCATTCCAACACAAGTTCTTTATACTTCCTTCTTTGCTTCCACGCTGGGCTTTTTTCTCATGCAGATAAACAGCTTCGCACTCACAGAGCCTTCTCTCACACTGAACCTACACAGGAGCTTCACACAATAGCTTTTACACACAGCAGCCTTCACACTGGAGCTTCACACACCAGGCCTTCTTACACTGAGGCATTCCAACACAAGTTCTTTATAATTTCTTCTTTGCTTCCACGCTGGGCTTCTTTCTCATGCAGATAAACAGATTCGCACTCACAGAGCCTTCTCTCTCACTGAACTTACACAGGAGCTTTTACACACAGCAGCCTTCACACTGGAGCTTCACACACAAGGCCCTCAACCTGGGGCTTCTCCCACCGAAGCTTACTCACATCAGGCCTTCTTACACTGAGGCATTCCAACACTCCAACACAAATAAAGTTCTTTATACTTCGTTCTTTGCTTCCACGCTGGGCTTCTTTATCATGCAGATAAACAGCTTCGCACTCACAGAGCCTCCTCTCAAACTGAACTTACACAGGAGCTTTTACACACAGCAGCCTTCACACTGGAGCTTACACACAAGGCCCTCAACCCGGGGCTTCTCCCACTGAAGCTTACTCACATCAGGCCTTCCTAACTGAGGTGTTGCAACACTCCAGCACAAATAAAGTTCTTTATACTTCCTTCTTTGCTTCCATGCTGGACTTCTTTCTCATGCAGATAAACAGCTTCACTCTCACAGAGCCTTCTCTCACACAGAACTTACACAGGAGCTTTTACACACAGCAGCCTTCACACTGGAGCTTCACACATCAGGCCTTCTTACACTGAGGCGTTCCAACACTCATTAGGACGATACTAGCTTTGATCCACTAACACGCTTCGGCCCACTCACTCCCCTCAGGACGACACTAGCTTATGTGCTTGACTCACATTTTAATAATCAAAAATACCTAGTTATTTTTTAATATTTCTGACACCTTTTTCCATGAAGCTGCCAGACCTTTGCTCCATCCTCTTATCACTTGGAGAGGATGGAGGAGAGGGCCTTCTTGGCGGTTGCTCCCAAAGGCTGGGGATGTCGGGTATTTGTGCCAAATTTGGTCCAGTGAATGAAAATACATCCTGCATATCAGGATGTGGCACAGTGTGTTAAAGCGCTGAGCTGCTGAACTTGCAGACCAAAAGGTCCCAGGTTCAAATCCCGGGAGCGGAATGAGCGCCTGCTGTTAGCGCCAGTTCCTGCCAACCTAGCAGTTCGAAAACATGCCTGTGCGTAAATCAATAGGTACCGCTCCGGCGGGAAGGTAACGGCACTCCATGAAGTCATGCCAGTGGCCACATGACCTTGGAGGTGTCTACGGACAACGCCGGCTCTTCGGCTTAGAAATGGAGATGAGCACCAACCCCCAGAGTTGGTGATGACTGGACTTAACGTCAGGGGAAATCTTTACCTTTACCTCAGTTATTTTTTAAATATTTCTGACACCTTTTTCCAAAGGTCTTCCGTGAGGCTGCCTGGCTTTTGCTCCATCCTTTTATAACTTGGAGAGGATGGAGGAGAGGGCCTTCTTGGCGGTTGCTCCCAAAGGCTGGGGATGTCGGGTATTTGTGCCAAATTTGGTCCAGTGAATGAAAACACATCCTGCATATCAGATATTTACATTATGATTCACAACAGTAGCAAAATGACAGTTACGAAGTAGCAACAAAAATAACGTTATGGTTGGGGGTCATCACAACATGAGGAACCGTATTAAAAGGTTGTGGCATTAGGAAGGTTGGGAACCACTGGGTAGAAAAACAGCCTTGGTTGCAGCACATTTTTAGGTTGTCTGGAAAGAGATTCCTTCATTCCGTCGAGTCCTTTTGTCCCCTAGACCTTCCAGCGATTCTCCTATTTTTTACCCTTCTGGAGCACATCTTTGATTCCGGGTCTCCAAGGACGCCATTGCTTCCTCTTCCAACTCTTTCTTTCCGTGGCCTCGACTTATTCGTCGCCATCTCTCTAATACATTTCATAAAGTGCTTAATGGGGCCCTTAATGGGAAGAGCGCCTTTGTTTTCACCAGTGGGACGGGGACAGAGAGTCTCACGTAACACGTCCCAATATGTCCGAATCCGAAACGACAGACGTCCTTTGTTGGAGAGCCCCGACTCGTAACGGTTGGCCATTGTCTCTGTTTTCTGGAAGGACTGAGGTTCGGCATATTCCGCGGGCTCGTCGTTTTAATCGCTCTCCTAATTGCCTTAAAAGCAGACTCATCCAGGAGGCCCAAACTTCACGAGGGCAAAGGTGGTGGCCATTGCTGGGAGATGACAGGTCTGGACAAGGCGTCTCCGTCTTGCGTGTCCATCTCTGTCTGTCTCCGACGGGCTCCCTTTACCCGTCAAAGCCTCCTTCCCGTTCTTATGCTAATGAGGTGCATTAATGCTTAATGACTGTGAACAGGGTTGGTTAATTGCACCTATCTGCGCAGGAGGCACGTTGACGGGTAAAGAGGGAACGGCCGCACGAAGCATCTGCGTGCCCTCCTGGACAGTCTTAATTGCACGGGAAACTAATGTGATCTAAACCGCCAGGACGGCGATTAGCGGAATGAGGCAGGTGGAAATTCAGGCGGTGACGGAGGGGGGGTGGGCACGCTATCGGAGAGGTTTTGGGGGGTCAGAAGGGGGTCCGGGTTTCCAAGCTCTGGGCCCACCCAGCTCCGCGCTTGACGCTTGACGTCGTCTCCGGGTGGGCAACCAACGGGCGCAGCAGCGCAGCCGATTAATTTAATTAATTTATTGCAGTTAGTTTGGCAGAGGCATTATCCGCCGTCTGGAGCGGAATACTGAGCAGGCCCATTAATGCGCCGCCAGTAAATCCTTTTGCGGGAAGACGGGAGACACAAGGCTGCTCCGGCTTTCTTTCCGCTGCGTTATCTCTCTCCGGTGCCGTTTGAACATGGCTCCGAAAAGGAGCTTTTCCGCTCTCATGTTTTCCATTTCTATATTTTTTGTACAACCGACCCCTCGTTTGGCCCCGTTCTTTTTTCAGTGCTGGAGTGTGCCGTGGTTTCAGCCCTTGTTCATTGGTAACGGGAAGGTCCTTGGAGGCCAAATCTGTTTTCTGGCGGAAAGAGAGGCAACGGCAGGTACGCAGCTACCTGTCACGCATCACCATCTGCTGCTAATTAATGATGCTTGCTTGCCTGCAGTTGTTTGGTTTTGGTGCACTGGGGAGGGAATCGGGTTCCTTCCTCCAGCAGAGAGAGAGAGAAATAAAGAGAGAGAGAGAGAGAGTATTTTATGGGAGGAATGAAGGACTACCTACCTGAGAGTGTCGAGAAGCAGGTGAAGAATAGGCAAGGAGAACGGGATGAATCCAGTGGATACACCACACCAGCAGTGATGATTGCACTGTGTTGTCGAAGGGTTATTGTATGTCATGCGGGCTGTATGGCCATGTTCCAGAAGCATTCTCTCCTGACGTTTCGCCCACATCTATGGCAGGCATCCTCAGAGATTGTGAGGCATGGATAAACTAGGCAAGGAAGGTAAATATATATCTGTGGAGAGTCCAGGGTGTGACAAGAGTCCTTTGTTGCAACATTAACACTGGCTTCCAACTGACAAAGGACTCTTGTCACACCCTGGACTCTCCACAGATATATATTTACCTTCCTTGCCTAGTTTCTCCATGCCTCACAATCTCTGAGGATGCCTGCCACAGATGTGGGCGAAACGTCAGGAGAGAATGCTTCTGGAACATGGCCATACAGCCCGAAAGACATACAACAACCCTTCATGTCTCCGTGCTGATAGAGGCATCCTCAGAGGTGTGAGACATGGATAAACTAGGCAAGGAAAAGAAAAAAATGCACTTCTTGCTACATGCCTACAAGTTGTTTCCAAATTATGATAGTCTAAGGCAGGGTGGCGAAGTGTGTTAAAGCGCTGAGCTGCTGAACTTGCAGACCAAAAGGTCCCAGGTTCAAATCCCGGGAGGGGAGTGAGCGCCCACTGTTGCTCCAGCTTCTGCCAACCTAGCAGTTCGAAAACATGCCAGTGTGAGTAGATGAATAGGTACCGCTTCGGCGGGAAGGTAATGGCATTTAGGAGTTGTGGTTGCTGGGATTTATAGTTCACCTACAATCAAAGAAGATTGAGGAGCCCCGGTGGCGAAGTGTGTTAAAGCGCTGAGCTGCTGAACTTGCAGACCGAAAGGTCCCAGGTTCAAATCCCGGGAGCGGAGTGAGCACCCGCTGTTAGCTCCAGCTTCTGCCAACCTAGCAGTTCGAAAACATGCCAATCTGAGTAGATGAATAGGTACCGCTCTGGCGGGAAGGTAACGGCATTTAGGAGTTGTGGTTGCTGGGATTTATAGTTCACCTACAATCAAAGAAGATTGAGGAGCCCCGGTGGCGAAGTGTGTTAAAGTGCTGAGCTGCTGAACTTGCAGACCGAAAGGTCCCAGGTTCAAATCTCGGGAGCGGAGTGAGCACTCGCAGTTAGCCCCAGCTCCTGCCAACCTAGCAGTTCGAAAATATGCCAATGAGAGTATATGAATAGGTACCGCTTCAGCGGGAAGGTAATGGCATTTAGGAGTTGTGGTTGCTGGGATTTATAGTTCACCTACAATCAAAGAAGATTGAGGAGCCCCGGTGGCGAAGTGTGTTAAAGCACTGAGTTGCTGAACTTGCAGACCGAAAGGTCCCAGGTTCAAATTTGGGGAGCGGAGTGAGCGCCCGCTGTTGCTCTAGCTCCTGCCAACCTAGCAGTTCGAAAACATGCCAATGTGAGTAGATCAAGAGGTACTTCTCCGGCGAGAAGGTAACATTGGCGCTCCATGCAGTCATGCCGACCACATGAACTTGGAAATGTCTACGGACAACGCTGGCTCTTCGGCTTAGAAATGGAGATGAGCACCAAGCCCCAGAATCAGACATGACTGAACTTAACGTCAGGGGAAACCTTTACCTTTACCTTATTATTATTATTATGATTATTATTATTATTATTATTATTGTTGTTGTTGTATGACACAGCAAACAAGATAGATATGCTGGATTTCGTATCACAGAATCACAAGTCGAAAACTTCCCAAGTGTCTAGGACTGTGTGATGTATTTTCGGATGATGCACGCAGATCCCAGTAGGGTGGCCTTTTGCAGTTGGCAGATCGTAATTTTGTTAATGTCTATTGTTTCCAAATGCCGGCTGAGATCTTTTGGAACGGCACCCAGTGTGCCCATCACCACCGGGACCACCTGCACTGGTTTCTGCCAGAGTCTTTGAAGTTCAATCTTGAGGTCCTGATAGCGGCTGAGTTTTTCCTGTTGTTTTTCGTCAATGCGACTGTCACCTGGGATGGCAACATCAATGATTCAAACCTTTTTCTTTTCCACAACTGTGATGTCTGGTGTGTTGTGTTCCAGAACTTTGTCAGTCTGGATTCGGAAGTCCCACAGTATCTTTGCCTGCTCATTTTCCAATACTTTTGCAGGTTTGTGATCCCACCAGTTCTTTGCTGCTGGAAGGTGGTACTTGAGGCATAAGTTCCAGTGAATCATTTGGGCCACATAGTTGTGCCTCTGTTTGTAGTCTGTCTGTGTGATTTTCTTACAGCAGCTGGATATGGTCAATGGTTTCGTCGGCTTCCTTGCACAGTCTGCATTTTGGGTCATCAGCTGATTTTTCGATCTTGGCCTGAATTGCCTTTGTCCTGATGTCTTGCTCCTGGGCTGCAAGGATCAGGCCTTCTGTCTCCTTCTTCAGGGTCCCATTCGTGAGCCAGAGCCAGGTCTTCTCTTTATCAGCTTTTCCTTCAATTTTGTCGAGGAACTTTCCATGCAATGTTTTGTTGTGCCAGCTGTCAGCTCTAGTTTGTAGTGCGGTTTTCTTGTGCTGATTCTTTGTCTGCTGTGTTTTGAGGAGTTTCTGATTTTTGACTTCAACCAAAAACCAATCAAAATTCTATTATTATTATTATTATTATTATTATTATTATTAATTATTATTATCTATAAACACCAGCAACTACAACTCCAAAATGTCAAGGTCTATTTTCCCCAAACTCCATGTGTAATCCAGATCCATCATTGTTTGGAATCCACGGTGCTCTCAGCTCTAGTTTGTAGTGCGGTTTTCTTGTACTGATTCTTTGTCTGCTGTGTTTTGAGGAGTTTCTGATTTTTGACTTCAATCAAAGCAGGTTCTTCACTTTGCTTTATTATTATTATTATTATTACTAGCTTAGCCCAGCCACGCGTTGCTGTGGCGTTGTCTGGTTGTGTTGGTGAGAACTTGTTGAGGCTGGATGGCCATCTGTCAGGAGTGGTTGTATTGTGTCCTCCTACATGATATAAGGAAGTTGAACTGGATGATCCTTAGGGGTATCTTCTAACTTTAGGATTGATTATTATTATTATTAGTATTATTATTATTATTATTATTGAGAGGCTGGCTGGCCATCTGTTGGGAGTGTTTGGATTGTATCGTCTAATGGCAGAGTTGGGTTGGACTAGATGGCCTTTAGGGGTTTCTCCTAACTGTCTGATTCTATGATTCGATTTGTATTATTACTGTGCAGATATTGGATGGCCATCTGTCAGGAGTGGTTGGATTGTGTCCTCCTGCATGATATAAGGAGTTGAACTGGATGATCCTTAGGGGTATCTGCTAACCTTAGGATTGTATTATTATTATTATTATTATTATTATTATTATTGAGAGGCTGGGTGGGCTGAGTAGGTTGCTAGGAGACCAAGTGGGCGGAGCTTAGCCTTCTAACTGGCAGCAATTGGATAAAAACAATTATTCCTCTCCCTCTAATTAGGACTTTATTTTTCTTTTCTTTTTGTTGTATGAACGTAGAGGCATGGATGAGGGGTTGTGCTGCCAAGTTTAGTGTTTCTGGGATGTGTAGTTTTGTTGTTTTGTCCTAGGCCGAAATTTCATTACCCTTTTATATATATAGATTATTATTATTATTATTGGCATTTAAAGTGGGTCCTGACTGCATTTATTGTCCAGTGCAAATGTACTCATAGAAGGGTTTGGGTCTTGGGAAACTGCAGCTCCCATCGGTTTACATGTGATAAAGTGTTTGGTCTTGGTTCTAGCGGATGGATGTTGAGTTTCCGTTCCTCATGGGGATGCCCAGGCCTTTGGAAAGATAGGCCTTGATACTAGAAAGAGCCGGGGTCACTCTTCCAAATCTATGGAAGACTTGGCGAGGAGCTAAGGAGCAAATGGGGTCCCTTTTGGGATTGCAACTCACAAGACGGTTCTCTCTCTTTCCCGAGCCTTGTTTTTCGAAAAAGACATTGAACCGCTGGGGCTGCCAAGTGCGTTTCAAGGAAAGTCTGAGCGGCTGCTGTTTGTTACTCTTGGATGCCGTTCGGGCCACACACGTCGGAGGCATAAACACACATTGCCCTCGCGACGACAACTGGGTTTGCTTTCGAAAGGAAGGAAGGGAGGGAGGAAATTCACCGAAAACCAGCTCCACGGCACCAACATTGACTACAACTGCGTATTGAACGACTTTTTCTGTCCAATTTGTTGTATAACATGATGTTACATGTTGGATAATAAGGAGGGATTAAGGAAAAGCCTATTAAGCATCAAATTAGGTTATGATTTTACAAATTAAGCACCAAAACATCATGTTGTACAACAAGTTTGACAGAAAAAGTAGTTCAATACGCAGTAATGTTATGTAGCAATTACTGTATTTATGAATTTAGCAGCAAAATATCACGATATATTGAAAACATTGACTACAAAAATGCGTTGAATAATCCAGAACGTTGGATAAGCGAGTGTTGGATAAGTGAGACTCTACTGTACTGTATTTACAAATTTAGCACCAAAATATCACGATGTATTGAAAACATTGACTTCAAAAATGCGTTGGATAATCCAGAACGTTGGATAAGCGACTGTTGGATAAGTGAGACTCTACTGTACTGTATTTACAAATTTAGCACCAAAATATCACGATGTATTGAAAACATTGACTTCAAAAATGCGTTGGATAATCCAGAACGTTGGATAAGCGAGTGTTGGATAAGTGAGACTCTACTGTACTGTATTTACAAATTTAGCACCAAAATATCACGATGTATTGAAAACATTGACTTCAAAAATGCGTTGGATAATCCAGAACGTTGGATAAGCGAGTGTTGGATAAGTGAGACTCTACTGTACAAGCAATGATAAAATATGAAACATCAAAGGACAAAAATAAAATATACACAATAGGCGAAAAGACACAACACAGAATTAAAACATCAAATTAAAAACAACGAGGTTGCAATAGTGGATAAGCAGGGTGCACATTATGAGTAACAAATTCGTAAATAGAAATTCGCAAATTGCTCTTGTTGTTTTGCTTTCCTGGAGGTTGAAACAAATTGACCCAAAGAGGCAAAACATTAAAAAGTTTGGTTCTTCTGTATGTAGCAACATCATGTTATACAAGAAATTTGACAGAAAAAGTAGTTCAATATGCAGTAATGTTATGTTGTAATTATATAACATGATGTTACATGTTGGATAATAAGGAGGGATTAAGGAAAAGCCTATTAAACATCAAATTAGGTTATGATTTTACAAATTAAGCACCAAAACATCATGTTTAGCAACAAATTTGACAGAAAAAGTAGTTCAATGCGCAGTAATGCTATGTAGTCATTACTATATTTACAAATTTAGCACCAAAATATCACAATGTATTGAACACATTGACTACAAAAATGCGTTGGATAATCCAGAATGTTGGATAAGCGAATGTTGGATAAGTGAGACTCTACTGTATACCATATATCAGGGGTCCTCAAACTTTTTAAGCCGAAGGCCAGTCCACAGTCCTTCAGACTGTCGAGGGGCCGGATTATCATTTGGAAAATAAAATACAAACAAATTCCGATGCACACTGCACATGTCTTATTTGTAGTGCAAAAACAACAACAACAAGAACAACGAAAGAACAATGTAATATTTAAAAATAAAAGCAATTTTAACCAACATACATTTATCAGGATTTCAATGGGAAGTGTGGTCCTGCTTCTGGCCAATGAGATAGTCAAGTTAATTAGGGTTGTTGTTGTTGTTGTTGTTGTGTGCCTTCAAGTCATTTCAGACTTTGGCCGAGCCTAAGTCTAAAATGTATTTATTTATTATTTATTTATTTACTGCATTTATTTACTACATTTGTATCACACCCTTCTCACCCCAAAGGGGACTCAGAGTGGCTTACAAATTATATGTACATACAATATATTATATTATTAGCATAGCACAATATTAGCATTATATATTACTGTATTGAACTATACCACTATACTGTAATATTATTAGTAATATTATATGTAATATAGAATATATAATTAATATTATTCTATGGTAATACTATTAGTGTTATATTGTATTACATTATAATATTGTTATCCATATTATATGTATATACAATATATTATATTATAAAACCGAGGGCGGGGGCCAGGTAAATGACCTCAAAGGGCCGCATCCGGCCCCCGGGCCTTAGTTTGGGGACCCCTGCCATATATACTTGAGTATAAGACGACCTGAATATAACTCCACCAGGACCCTTACCCAAGTATAAGCCAAGGAGGTTTTTTTAGTCCTAAAAAGGGGCTGAAAAACTAGGCTTATACTCGAGTATATACAGTATATACACACACAGATTTACATACACATTGTGTTCATATATATACACACAGACACACACATTGTGTGTGTGTATATATATATATATATATATATAGAGAGAGAGAGAGAGAGAGAGAGAGAAAGCACCATGGTTCTTAGATGCACTCCACGTTTAGAGAGATTTATATGAGGAGGGGGGAAGTATATCTTAGACTTGAAAAAATACTATATATATAGATACTAGCTTTGCCCGGCCACGCATTGCTGTGGCTTATGGGAATCCTTTCTTGGCCAGGTGGAATAGCAGTGAATAGCCTTGCAGTCTCAAAGTCTGGCCGTTTTCTGGAGTAGCTGCAGCCTTTTGTTGTATGAACGTAGAGGCATGGATGAGGGGTTGTGATGCCAAGTTTAGTGTTTCTGGGATGTGTGGTTTTGTTGTTTTGTCCTAGGCCGAAATTTCATTACCCTTTTATATATATGTACTAGCTGTGCCCGGCCACACGTTGCTGTGGCGAAGTCTGGTGGTATGGGAAATAAAGTATTGAGGAATTGGTGGTAGTTAAGGTAAAGGGTAAAGGTTTTCCCCTGACATTAAGTCCATTATAAATGGGTTATATAGCTGTGTGGAAGGGCCTTGAATCTACACTGCCATATAATCCAGTTCAAATCAAATAATCTGTATTTTATAGGCAGTGTGGAAGAGGCCTGAGTGAGGCCTAGCTCTGCCTGTCCCCTGGGCTGAGTGGGTTGCTAGGAGAACAAGTGGGTGGAGCTTAGCCTTCTAACGGGCAGTAATTGGATAAAAACAATTATTCCTCTCCCTCTAATTAGGACTTTATTTTTCTTTTCTTTTTGTTGTATGAACGTAGAGGCATGGATGAGGGGTTGTGCTGCCAAGTTTAGTGTTTCTGGAATGTGTAGTTTTGTTGTTTTGTCCTAGGCCGAAATTTCATTACCCTTTAATATATATAAAGGGTAATATATATAAAGGGGCCGGGCTGTGGCGCAGCTGGCTAGTAACCAGCTGCTATAAATCACTACTGACCGAGAGGTCATGAGTTCGAAGCCCGGGTCAGGTTAAGCCTCTGACCATTAATAGCCCCGGCTTGCTGTTGACCTATGCAGCCCCGAAAGACAGTTGCACCTGTCAATTAGGGAAATTTAGGGACGCTTTATGCGGGAGGCTAATTTACAACACCATAAAACTGCCAGCAAAACACGAGGAAAGGAATGCGGAAGTACAGCCACTAGTGGACGGTGAAGCAACAGCTCCCCCTGTGGCCGGAATCGTGAAGCTGGAAAAATGTTAAAAATGCCTCTGAGTCTGTCTAATGTATGTTGTTGTCTGTTGGCACTGAATGTTTGCCATATATGTGTTCATTGTAATCCGCCCCGAGTCCCCTTCGGGGTGAGAAAGAAGGGCGGAATATAAATACTGTAAATAAGTAAATAAATAAATAACTGGCAGCAATTGGATAAAAACAATTATTCCTCTCCCTCTAATTAGGATTTTCTTTTTGTTGTATGAACGTAGAGGCATGGATGAGGGGTTGTGCTGCCAAGTTTAGTGTCTCTGGGATGTGTCGTTTTGTTGTTTTGTCCTAGGCTGAAATTTCATTACCCTTTTATATATATAGATATAGATATACATTAGCATATACACAGTAACCTTCCTTTTCTTCTCCTGCTGTTCTCCAGATCTCTGCCAAGTGCAGACCGAGAAAAGATCCCTCTTAATCAGATTACGGTGATTTTTCTTGCCTTGCCAATCCCCACATCCTTCCGCCCGCCTCCCTTTCTCTTTCTCCCTTTCCCTCTCTCCTCCACGCTCGTTCCTTCTTGTCCTTCGCTCGCTGCCTCTCTCGGCTAATGTCTTCTAAGTACGGTGACATTTCCACGCAGGCTGCCTCTAACAGAGCGCATTACATGCCGGTACATAAATTGGCCACGAAAGCTCACAGGTCCCTGTTGAAGGTTTCCTCACCGGATATTCCTCTCCGAAGGTGAAGCGCTGTGGCGATAATGGACCCGGAATCATCCATCGCCTTCCAAAATGCTTTGCTTTTTGCCACGCCGGGATTGGGTTCCTTTCTCATTTCCGGCCCAAATATTTTAGGAAAATGCCAAGCGCTGGGTGTGGAGCATCACGTTTGCCTAATGTGCTTTTGCGCCTATCCCAGGGATGGCCAACCTATGCAGCACTGACACACCTGGCCATTTTTGCTGACACGCTTCCGCATGCAGATTGATTGGATGACCAATGCCTTTTGTGGCCAAATTTGGTGTGATTTGGTCCAGTGGTTTTGTTGTTTACTCCATGGGAATTATGCACATTACATCTATATATATAAAAGGGTCATGAAATTTCGGCCTAGGACAAAACAACAAAACTACACATCCCAGAAACACTAAACTTGGCAGCACAACCCCTCATCCATGCCCCTACGTTCATACAACAAAAAGAAAAGAAAAATAAAGTCCTAATTAGAAGGAAAGGAATAATTGTTTTTATCCAATTGCTGTCAGTTAGAAGGCTAAGCTCCGCCCACTTGGTCTCCTAGCAACCCACTCAGCCCAGGGGACAGGCAGAGTTAGGCCTCACTTAGGCCTCTGCCTATAAAATACAGATTATCTGATTTGAACTGGATTATATGGCAGTGTGGACTCAAGGCTCTTCCACACAGCTATATAACCCATTTATAATGGACTTAATGTAAGGTAAAACCTTTACCTTAACTACCACCAGTTCCTCAATAATTTATTTCCCATACCACCATACTACGCCACAGCAACGCGTGGCTGGGCACAGCTAGTATGTGTGTATGTGTGTGTGTGTGTGTGTGTGTGTGTATGTGTGTGTGTGTGTGTGTGTGTGTATATATATATATATATATATATATATGTCATTCTATTATTATTGTAGTATATTATATTATTACTAGTATATTATTATATTATTTATTATTCATGACTACATTAAAACTAGAATAGAGAGAAATCAGCGTGGAAATTGCACGAGGTACCATAGATTGTTGTACATGGAAATAAGGGTAGTAAATAGTTTTTGATTTATTAAATCTATATATATAAAAGAGTGATGGCATCAGGGCAGCAGACAAAACAACTAAACTACAGGCCCCCCAACCTCGAAATTTGACAACACAACCCATCATTCACGGCTCTAGGTTGATACAACAAAAAGAAAAGAAAAATAAAGTCCTAATTAGAGAGAGAGGAATAATAGTTTTTATCCAATTGCTGCCAGTTAGAAGGCTAAGCTCCGCCCACTTGGTCTCCTAGCAACCCACTCAGCCCAGGGGACAGGCACAGTTAGGCCTCACTTAGGCCTCTTCCACAGATTATCAGATTTTAACTGTATTATATGGCAGTGTAGACTCAAGGCCCTTCCATACAGCTATATAACCCATTTAGAATCTTATATTATCTGCTTTGAACTGGATTATCTTGACTCCACACTGCCATATAATCCACTTCAGTGTGCATACTAAACATAAAGACTACCATACAACAGACATTCAATACCACCACTACCTCAACAATTTCTCACCAACACCACCAGAAAATGCCACAGCAACGTGTGGCTGGGCACAGCTAGTAGTTATATATTACAAATATATAATTTTGTTATTTAAACTATACATATTGTGAAATTATGTTTTTTTTCTCAAAGCGACACACCACCCAAATCATGCTAGGTTTTTTTTGGTTAATTTTGACACACCACGCGCAAAAGGTTGCCCATCATTGGGCTATCCTTTGCTTCTATGCTTCACGAGATTTACACTTTAGGGCTGCGTCTGCATTGCAGAATGGATGCAGTTTAATACCGCTTTGACTACCATATATTTTTCTTGAGCAACTGCAAGTCGCTTCTGGTGTGAGAGAATTGGCCGTCTGCAAGGGGATGTTTGATATTTTACCATCCTTGTGGGAGGCTTCTCTCATGTCCCTGCTTGAGGAGCTAGAGCTGACAGATGGGAGCTCACCCTGGATTCGAACCGCCAACCTTTCATTCAGCAGTCCTGCTGGCACAAGGGTTTAACTAACCCATTGCGCCACTTTGACTACCATGACTCAGTGTTGTAGTTTGGCGATGCACCAGCCCTCTTGGAAACTACAACTTGCTTATTTTTCTATAGCTGTGAAAGTGATGCTGAAGTGCATTACATTTACGGTGTAGATGCACCACTTGGCAGCTGGAAATCTAGTCTCCGAATTTGCTCCATCATGCTACAAATGGTAACATAGTGTTTATTTATTTATTTTAAAGGCATTTATTTATCCGCTTCGAAGCCACCGGGGACCCCGAGGCAATGCTCTCAAAGACCCTTGGAAACTACAACTTGCTTATTTTTCCATAGCTGTGAAAGTGATGCTGAAGGGCATTACATTTACGGTGTAGATGCACCACTTGGCAGTCTCTGAATCTGCTCCAGAGTAAGACATCATGCTACAAACTGTAATATTGTGTTTATTTATTTATTTTAAAAGCATTTATTTATCTGCTTCGAACCCACCGGGGCCCCCGAGGCGATGCTTCCAGGCTGCAATAAGAACCGGCAAAAGGAGATGCAAATGTTGTCATATTCAGCATTTCTTTGCCCTCGTTGCATGATGATAATAAAACCAGGGAGACTTGGTAACAAGTCTCCGCAGTGTAGATGCAACTCATGTCGAGATCTGGTCACGGCATCACTCTCTCCATCCAAGTTGCAGCTTTTTTTTGTGTCAGGAGCAACTTTGAGTTGCTTCTGGAGTGAGAGAATTGGCCGTCTGCAAGGACATTGCCCAGGGGACACACGGATGTTTTGATGTTTTTACCATCCAAAATAAAAAACCTAATCATTAATAATATAATAAATATAATATTTTACAAAATAATAAACCTAATCATAATCTAATAATGAATAATAAACATTATAAGAATATTATTAAAATTGTTTTGCAATAACAATTTCAAATGGCATATTTTAAAAAACTTATATATATATATTTCGGTTGCAAAGGCAATGACATAATAATTAAAACAATAATTATTTTTGAAAAAGCACCCAAAAGAATGGACTTTATCTCTCCCCCCTTCAGTCTTTCCTTTAATGCCCTACGGATATCAAAATACATACTGTATTATTATTATGAATACCATTAATATTATTTGTCCTGAACAAGTTAATAGTCCTCATCAGGCTTTTTTTTTGGTTCTGTGAGCATGGAGAGAGGAGGTGAGATGTTAGCTAGAAAAGTTAAATTGCTCTGCCCAAAAGCGTTGCAATGAGGGTGTCTGCATAGAGGTAGCCTGCCAACACTATTATTATTATTATTATTATTATTATTATTATTATTATTATTATTATTACATGTAATTGATGGAGAAGAACTATCCTCCCCAGAAATTCCAGCAATATCCCAGTGGCACATTGGTGATGGAGAAGGTGCCAACTATGACTTTTTAAATATTCATTTGGATGCTTCCTTGATGAGGTCAGAAAGGAGGAAGCTCGGCTGCCTGCCCCGGGGAGGTTTTTTTCCCTCCTAAACAGAAGGGTGGGTTTGTGCCAAGAGACTCCTGCTAACCGCTGCTGTTTCTGGAGCGTTATTGCCGTCACGGCTGGTGTGCCTCTGTGTGTGTGTTTCTGTGTTGACCAATCTCCCTTCCCCGTTTCTCCTCTCCAATCCACATCCGTTGCTGGCTGTCTCCTCCCCGCTCTCTCCAAACTCCCCAATGGGCCTTCCTTCTTCCCTTTGATGGATCCCGTCCTCCCTTCTGCTCCGTGTTCGTTTGTTCGGCTTTGCGGCTCTTTGCTAATTGCTCGGCGGCACACCGTGATCGGAATAAAAGAGGCAGAAGGACCCATCTTCACGCCTCTGAAGGCTCTCCGGTCCTAGGGGTTGAGATGGAAGGGGATTGAAGCGCCAAGGAGGGCACGGTTTTTGGAGATGCAGTTGATGCCAGGGGGGAAGGTCTGTAACCCTAATCCTCTGGTCCTAGGTCTGATGTCCCATGGGAAGGGGGGAAGTTCTCTACCAATTGCCTTAATCTTCCAGTCCTAGGGTTAGAGAGGGAAGGGGATTGAAGCACCAAGAAGGGCACGGTTTTTGGAGATGCAGTTGATGCCAGGGGGGAAGGTCTGTAACCCTAATCCTCTGGTTCTATGTCTGATGTCCCATGGGAAGGGGAGAAGTTCTCTACCAATTGCCTTAATCTTCCAGTCTTAGAGGTAGAGAGCGAAGTGAGCTGAAAAGCTGGGAGGACATCATTGTTGGAGATGCAGTTGATGCCAGGGGGGGGAAGGTCTGTAACCCTAATCCTCTGGTCCTAGGTCTGATGTCCCATGGGAAGGGGGGAAGCTCTCTACCAACTGGAAAGCTCTTTGCCTTAATCTGTCAGTCCTAGGGGTTGAGATGGAAGGGGTTGAAGCGCCAAGGAGGGCACGGTTTTTGGAGATGCAGTTGATGCCAGGGGGGAAGGTCTGTAACCCTAATCCTCTGGTCCTAGGTCTGATGTCCCATGGGAAAGGGGGAAGCTCTCTACCAACTGGAAAGCTCTTTGCCTTAATCTTTCAGTCCTAGGGGTAGAGAGGGAAGGGGATAGAAACGCCAAGGAGGGCATGGTTTTTGGAGATGCAGTTGATGCCAGGGGGGAAGGTCTGTAACCCTAATCCTCTGGTCCTAGGAGTAGATAGAGAAGGAGGTTGAAAAGCCAGAAGGCCATGGTTTTTGGAGATGCCATTGATGCCAGGTCTGATGTCCCATGGGAAGGGGGGAAGTTCTCTACCAATTGCCTTAATCTTCCCGTCAGTCCTAGGAGTAGAGAGGGAAGTGGGCTGAAAAGCCAGGAGGACATCATTGTTGGAGATGCAGTTGATGCTAGGGGAGAAGATCTGTAACCCTAATCCTCTGGTCCTAGGGGTAGATGGAGAAGGAGATTGAAAAGCCAGCAGGCCATGGTTTTTGGAGATGCAATTGATGCCAGGTCTGATGTCCCATGGGAAAGGGGGAAGTTCTCTACCAATTGCCTTAATCTTCCAGTCTTAGAGGTAGAGAGGGGAGGGGATTGAAACACCAAGGAGGGCATGGTTTTTGGAGATGCAGTTGATGCCAGGGGGAAAGGTCTGTAACCCTAATCCTCTGGTCCTAGGGGCAGAAGGGGAAGAAGATTGAAAAGCTAGAAGAGCGTGGCTTTTGGTTATGTGATTGATGCCAGATCTGATGTTCCATGGGAAGGAGTAAAGTTCTCTACCAATTGGAAAGCTCTTTGCCTTAATCTTCTATTCCAAGGGGTAGAGAGGGAAGCGGGATGAAAAGCCAGGAGGACATGATCTTTGGAGATGCATTTGATTGGATGTCCCCTTGGAAAGGTAAACACAGCTCACGGCCCTCCGGTTCTAGTGGTAGGGAAGGAAGCAGACTGAAAAACTTGGTGGTCATAATTTTTGGTGGCGAAGTGTGTTAAAGCACTGAGCTGCTAAACTTGCAGACCAAAAGGTCGCAGGTTCAAATCCTGGGAGCGGAGTGAGTGCCTGCTGTTAGCTCCAGCTTCTGCCAACCTAGCAGTTCGAAAACATGCCAATGTGAGTAGATCAGTAGGTACCACTCTGGTGGGAAGGTAATGGCGCTCCATGCAGTCATGACCTAGGAGGTGTCTACAGACAACGCCGGCTCTTAGAAATGGAGATGAGCACCAACCCGAGTCAGACATGACTGGACTTAACATCAGGGAAAATGAACAAAATCTGGCTACCAGTATTAAAAAACTCAAAAATCAGAACAGTAGATGGGAGGCAACACTCTGAAAACAGAAGAGTTCCAGACATGGGAACCAGGGGCAGCTAACGACTCTGTACAAAGGATGCCCCAGGCAGGAAGAAGCCAGGAGATGAAACTATTCAAGGCAAATTAGGGTGATTAACTACACCATTCACACTGGCCTCCAACTGACAAAGAGTTCTTCTCTCACCCTGGACTTTCTATAGATATATACAAACCTTCCTTGCTTAGTTTTCTTCATACCTCACAACCTCTGAGGATGCCTGCCACAGATGTGGGCGAAACGTCAGGAGAGAATACAACAACCCTGTGATCCCGGCCATGAAAGCCTTGGACAACACAATCTAATATCCTGTTGCAAGAGGGAAAGCAACTCAAGACCGTCTGGTTCTCGGCGTAGAAGGGGAAAGAGGTTGAAAGACGAGGGCGAGATGACTTTTGGAGATGCAGTTGATGACAGATCGGGTGTCCTGTTGGAAGGAGAAGAGCAGCTCAATGCTCTCCGGTCCTAAGGAGAGAGAAGGCAGGAGGGGATGATCTTTGGATACGCAATTGATGCCTGTATCCCTTCTTAAGCATGGTTTGTTGAACCCCGAAAGCCGGTTTTGCTCCCGATTGGCGCAACTGGAGACAGAAACGCTGTCCATGCCAAGCCGGAGTTAGAGCTCTGACATTGTACGCGGTCCTCGTGCCCAGGACTGAACAGATGGCAGAAAGAGCGAAAGACCCGGTTGTCATGGCAAAAAGTCCCTGCATAAAGGGAGAATCACGGAGGGCAGAGCAGGAGGGAAAAAGGGCAGGAGAGGGTCCCGTATTGGAGTCAGACAGGCAAAGGCATTGGCCGCTTGGGCCCCACACTTTCCAACATTTTGCAGACAAAACCTGGAACATATATGTCCACGGGTGCATTTGTTACACTCCGAGTTGGCCACCCTTTCTGCAGAATTGTACCAGGACAGATGAAGTGATATCGAACTGAAAGAATCCTACAGTATAGATGTGTTTTTAGTGACCGTGAGCCTGTCCAGACTGCAGAAATTATAGCACAACTAGCTGTGCCCGGCCATGCGTTGCTGTGGCGAATTATGGTGGCATGGGAAATAAAGTATTGAGGAATTGGTGGTAGTTAAGGTCAAGGGTAAAGGTTTTCCCTGACATTAAGTCCATTATAAATGGGTTATATAGCTGTGTGGAAGGGCCTTGAGTCTACACTGCCATATAGTCCAGTTCAAATCAGATAATCTATATTTTATAGGCAGTGTGGAAGAGGCCTGAGGCCTAACTCTGCCTGTCCCCTGGGCTGAGTGGGTTGCTAGGAGACCAAGTAGGCGGAGCTTAGCTTTCTAACTGGCAGCAATTGGATAAAACACAATTATTCCTCTCCCTCTAATTAGGACTTTATTTTTCTTTTCTTTTTGTTGTATGAACGTAGAGGCATGGGTGAGGGGTTGTGCTGCCAAGTTTAGGGTTTCTGGGATGTGTAGTTTTGTTGTTTTGTCCTAGGCCGAAATTTCATTACCCTTTTATATATATAGATGGCTTCATTAGTTAATCCTGAGCTTTATAGCTGACATGGCAACCCTAAAGTGACTCTGTCATGGTTTCAGTAACTCCATGCATTCGTGTGCATCTCTCCTTCCCTTTCTCTGCCTCCTTCTCTCCTTCCTTGGCTGGGTTTGTCCTTCCGAATCCCTCCTCCGCCGGCTCCACCTCTTCCACTCAGCCCTTTGGCCCGATGCCTTAAGAGTCCTCCGTGGAAATCAAGCTTAACGCCTTATCGACCGCCTTCTTCACCTCTTCCCCTTGTTACGCCTGCCTCTCCTCTGCTTTCCTTTCCTTGGCAGCCTTTGTCTGGCCTCTCCACCCACTCTTTGCCTGCAGAGGCTCCCCTATGGACCGGCCCTATGGAGCTCTGCCCACCCCATAAAGCACGGATCCGGCGTGCCGTCGCCTGCCTTTGCCGGTTCCCGGTCAAGTAGAAAGAGGGTGGCCGGGATTGGGCTTTCCAAAGGAGCCAAAGGGCAACAGGAGGGCATTGCCCACCCAAATAAAACGTCTATTTCCCAATCCAAGTTCCCTCCGGTCCCCACTTTGCTTGGGAAAAGACCTAGAACTCTGTCCCATTTGCTGCATCCACATTTCCTGGGCCTTTTGGCTTCCTGCAATGCTAGAAATGCAAAGACAAGTTGTCCGCGTGAGTGCCAAATCCTTATTTGGGGGCGCAATGCCCTCCAGCATGCCATTATTATTATTATTATTATTGTATGACACAGCAAACAAGATAGATATACTGGATTTCGTATCACAAAATCACAAGTCGAACACTTCCCAAGTGTCTAGGACTGTGTGATGTATTATTATTATTATTATTATTATTATTATTATTATTATTATTATTATTATTATTGTATGACACAGCAAACAAGATAGATATACTGGATTTCGTATCACAAAATCACAAGTCGAACACTTCCCAAGTGTCTAGGACTGTGTGATGTATTATTATTATTATTATTATTATTATTATTATTATTATTATTATTGTATGACACAGCAAACAAGATAGATATACTGGATTTCGTATCACAAAATCACAAGTCGAACACTTCCCAAGTGTCTAGGACTGTGTGATGTATTATTATTATTATTATTATTATTATTATTATTATTATTATTATTATTATTATTGTATGACACAGCAAACAAGATAGATATACTGGATTTCGTATCACAAAATCACAAGTCGAACACTTCCCAAGTGTCTAGGACTGTGTGATGTATTATTATTATTATTATTATTATTATTATTATTATTATTATTGTATGACACAGCAAACAAGATAGATATACTGGATTTCGTATCACAAAATCACAAGTCGAACACTCCCCAAGTGTCTAGGACTGTGTGATGTATTATTATTATTATTATTATTATTGTATGACACAGCAAACAAGATAGATATACTGGATTTCGTATCACAAAATCACAAGTCGAACACTTCCCAAGTGTCTAGGACTGTGTGATGTATTATTATTATTATTATTATTATTATTATTATTATTATTATTATTATTATTATTATTATTATTGTATGACACAGCAAACAAGATAGATATACTGGATTTCGTATCACAAAATCACAAGTCGAACACTTCCCAAGTGTCTAGGACTGTGTGATGTATTATTATTATTATTATTATTATTATTATTATTATTATTATTATTATTATTATTGTATGACACAGCAAACAAGATAGATATACTGGATTTCGTATCACAAAATCACAAGTCGAACACTTCCCAAGTGTCTAGGACTGTGTGATGTATTATTATTATTATTATTATTATTATTATTATTATTATTATTATTATTATTATTGTATGACACAGCAAACAAGATAGATATACTGGATTTCGTATCACAAAATCACAAGTCGAACACTTCCCAAGTGTCTAGGACTGTGTGATGTATTATTATTATTATTATTATTATTATTATTATTATTATTATTATTATTTATGACACAGCAAACAAGATAGACATGCTGGATTTCGTATCACAAAATCACAAGTCGAACACTTCCCAAGTGTCTAGGACTGTGTGATGTATTTTCGGATGATGTGCACAGATCCCAGTAGGGTGGCCTTTTGCAGTTGGCAGATTGTGATTTTGTCAATGTCTATTGTTTCCAAATGCCGGCTGAGATCTTTTGGCATGGCACTTCCCAAGTGTCTAGAACTGTGTGATTTATTATTATTATTATTATTATTATTATTATTATTATTATTATTATTATTATTATTTTATTATGACACAGCAAACAAGATAGACATGCTGGATTTCGTATCACAAAATCACAAGTCGAACACTTCCCAAGTGTCTAGGACTGTGTGATGTATTTTTGGATGATGCGCACAAATCCCAGTAGAGTGGCCTTTTGCAGTTGGCAGATCATAATTTTGTCAATGTCTGTTGTTTCCAAATGCCGGCGGAGATCTTTTGCCACGGCACCCAATGTGCCCATCACCACCGGGACCACCTGCACTGGTTTCTGCCAGAGTCTTTGAAGTTCAATCTTGAGGTCCTGATAGCGGCTGAGTTTTTCCTGTTGTTTTTCATCAATGCGACTGTCACCTGGGATGGCAACATCAATGATCCAAACCTTTTTCTTTTCCACAACTGTGATGTCTGGTGTGTTATGTTCCAGAACTTTGTCAGTCTAGATTCGGAAGTCCCACAGTATCTTTTCCTGCTCATTTTCCAATCCTTTTGCAGGTTTGTGATCCCACCAGTTCTTTGCTGCTGGCAGGTGGGACTTGAGGCCTAAGTTCCAATGGATCATTTGGGCCACATAGTTGTGCCCCTGTTTGTAGTCTGTCTGTGCGATTTTCTTACAGCAGCTGAGGATATGATCAATGGTTTCATCGGTTTCCTTGCACAGTCTGCATTTTGGGTCATCATCTTGGCCTGAACTGCGTTTGTCCTGATGTCTTGCTCCTGGGCTGCAAGGATCAGGCCTTCTGTCTCCTTCTTCAGGGTCCCATTCGTGAGCCAGAGCCAGGTCTTCTCCTTATCTGCTTTTCCTTCAATTTTGTCAAGGAACTTTCCATGCAATGTTTTGTTGTGCCAGCTGTCAGCTCTAGTTTATAATAATAATAATAATAATAATAATAATAATAATAATTATTATTATTATTATTATTATTATTATTATTATTTATATACTGCCCTATGTCCTCAAGGGACTCAGGCTGGTTTCCAACATAGAAAACAAACCATACAACAACTTAAACTCCCTTTGATGCCATAGGATTAGTGTTGCTAGGTGAAGTGGCTCCCTATGATGTCACTGCATGGGCTGTCCCTAGGCAAAGGACCGGCTGTTGCTAGGTAACCTGGCCCCCTTTGATGCCACTGGATTGGTGTTGCTAGGTGAAGTGGCCCCTTTTGATGTCACTGGATTGGTGTTGCTAGGTGAAGTGGCCCCCTATGATGTCACTGGATTGACTGTCCTTAGGCAAAGGGCCAGCTGTTGCTAGATAACTTGTTCCCCTTTGACGTCACTGGATTGGTGTTGCTAGGTGAAGTGGCCCCTTTTGATGTCATTTAATTGGTGTTGCTAGGTGAAGTGGCCTCTGTAATATCCCTGGATTGGCTATCCCTAGGCAAAGGACTGGCTGGTGCTAGGTAACCTGGGCCCCTTTCATGCCACTGGATTGGTGTTGCTAGGTGAAGTGGCCCCCTATGATGTCACTGAATTGGTGTTGCTAGGTGAAGTGGCCTCTGTGATATCACTGGATTGGCTGTCCCTAGGCAAAGG
Organism: Anolis carolinensis; assembly: GCF_035594765.1. Taxonomy (NCBI): domain Eukaryota; kingdom Metazoa; phylum Chordata; class Lepidosauria; order Squamata; family Anolidae; genus Anolis; species Anolis carolinensis. The sequence continues at coordinate 5,408,224 of NW_026943824.1, forward strand.
ACCGGCTGTTGCTAGGTAACCTGGGCCCCTTTGATGCCACTGGATTGGTGTTGCTAGGTGAAGTGGCCCCCTATGATGTCACTGAATTGGTGTTGCTAGGTGAAGTGGCCTCTGTGATATCACTGGATTGGCTATCCCTAGGCAAATGGACCGGCTGTTGCTAGGTAACCTGGGCCCCTTTGATGCCACTGGATTGGTGTTGCTAGGTGAAGTGGCCCTCCGTGATATGTGAAAAGGAAAGGTGACATGGGTATGAGAGGAAAGAAGGAAGGAAGGAAGGAAGGAGGAGAGAGCGAAAAAGAAGGGAGATAGGAGGAAAAGAGGAAAGAAGGGAAATGAAGTAGTGACATGAGTTTGCGTCTCAGAATCGACAGTGTCTCGGAATGGATGAAATAGAGCAAATCCTGGGTCCTTTTCTGCTTTTGGACTGAAATTGGTTCTGGGATGGTTAAGGCCAGGGCGGAAAGGGCAACCTGTCCAGCAACCGCTCTTTTTTGTGGCTTTCGGGCTTTGCTGAACCACGGACACGTTTCCTGCCTGGAAAGACGTCTTGAAACACACATTTCCCCCCTCCCGCCCCCCAATTTTCCCCCACCGAGATTTCCTTCCTCGCCTTCCCATGGGTTCCATTAGACCTGTATTAAATCTCGCTCGCTGGCTCTCCCTCCTCCACTCGACTGCCCTCTGAATAAAGGGAATTCTAATCAACCACCGGGGAAGGAGCCACCATTCATTCTTTCCATGGAAACAAGAGAGGCCGGGGAGGTGCTTTCGGTCAAAGGAGGAAAACGAAGAGAGAGAAAACGAGAACGAGGCTGCTCCGGAAAAGAAGAGGAGGGAGGAATCCTGCCTTTGCTTTCTTTCCCTTCTCGGGTCATGGGAGACCAAGCTTACAAAGTTTCGTACACAAAAACCAAGATCTCAGACAATGGAGCAAATGCGGAATCCGTTCTGCGAGAAACAAGAAAAGGCTGCCGCAGTTTGCTTTTGCCCGAGCCAACAGGGAAGGGCCGGATTCCAGTTCTTCCTATATTCCAGTTCTTCCTATTGCCAAATACTCATTTTCTGAGATAATTTTGCAGCTGAGGACGAAGGCGGTAAGCGGGAGGAGGACAAGGAAAGCGGGGCATTTCCGAAGCAGGAATCAGGCTCCGTCTTGCCGAACGGGAACAGTCTGATGTCGCTCCGTGTTGTATTCATGACACTACAGTCAGCCCTTTGCGTTTGCACATTTGCCTTCCACCGATTAGATTAATACCGTATATACTCGAGTATAAGCCGACCCAAATATAAGCCGAGGCACCTAATATTTTTTTTAAAATAATTTTTATTGTTTTATAAGTAATGTTACAGTGAAAGCTAGGAAAACATAATAAGTGTAGGATAGTGAAGAAAAAGTGCTGGAGAGTAAACAAACAAACAAAAAAAGAACAAAAGAGAAGAGAAAATAAAATAAATAAAAAGGCACCTAATTTTACAACCAAAAAACTGGGAAAACATTGACTCCAGTATAAGCCGAGGGTGGGAAATTTCAGAAATTAAAATAGATACCAATAAAATTGCATTAATTTAGGCATCCGTAGGTTAAATGTTTTTGAAGCTCAAATTTAAGATAAGACTGTCCAACTCTGATCCAATCATGATTCTCATCTTCTTCAATGTAAATGCCCTTATGCATCCTTTTAATAATAATAGAGTAAAATAATACATGTAATAATAATAATAATAATAAATACAGGAAAATAATACATGTAATAATAAATAGAGTAAAATAATAAATGTACAGTAGAGTCTCGCTTATCCAAGCTAAACGGGCCGGCAGAATGTTGGATAAGCGAATATGTTGGATAATAAGCAGAGATTAAGGAAAAGCCTATTAAACATCAAATTAGGTTATGATTTTACAAATTAAGCACCAAAACATCATGTTATACAACAAATTTGACAGAAAAGGTAGTTCAATGCGCAGAAATGCTATGTACTAATTAATGTATTTACAAATGTAGCACCAAAATATCACAATGCATTGAAAACATTGACTACAAAAATGCGTTGGATAATCCAGAACGTTGGATAAGCGAGTGTTGGATAAGTAGACTATACTGTAATATGAAACCCCCCGATTTCTCCCCCAAAGTGCTTCTCTGTTTCCTGTTTGTGCAAAAAGTCTCCAAACAAAACACAAGTCTTTCCTCCTTTTGATACAATGTAGAAAATAATAATAATAATAATAATAATAATAATAATAATAATAATAATAATAATAATAATAATAATGGGAGCCCTTGGTGGTGCAGCATTGAAAACATTGACTACAAAAATGCGTTGGATAATCCAGAACGTTGGATAAGTGAGACTCTACTGTACTCATTTTTGAGATTTGCCTTCCACGGATTTGATTAATATGTTCCCTATCTAGGAATATCTTGGTCCTCCAGGACATAAAAGTTAACTATAGAGTCATGAGTATGGTCCAGAGTAACTCCCAAGTGTTAGAGACTAGCCCAGAGGGGAAGTAAAGGAGAGAATTCCAGGAGAGCAATAAACAAGCCTTTTATTGTTATCACAGCTGATGATAAGGCAAAACAGCCATAGGCACACATTTTGTGGGTCCGTACCATGCAAATGGCTGTCACAACATGTGCGTAGCAAACAAAGAATATATACCTTTGGCTTATCTAAAATTGATCAATGGCTGAGGGCCTTCCTCACCTTCTGCACCTACTTTGGCACAAGTGATACCAATGACCTAACTTGTTTACTCTGAGGTTTCTTCTCTCCTTGGAACTTCCTGGAGAAAGGCACCAGCTCACAGGAAGGGAGGGGCACAGGCCCTGTGTTGCACATACTGCTTTGGTTCATACAAAGTGCTTATATTGTCCATATAAAGATGGTTTCATAAGACCATCGGTAAGGAAAGGGATCCTCAAAGGCCATCTAGATGGTCTCATAGGACCTTAGGTAAGGAAAGTGACCCCCAAAAGCCATCTAGATGGTCTCTAAGGCCATAGCTAAGCAAAGAGACCTCCAAAGACCATCTAGATGGTCTCATAAGACCATTGGTAAGGAAAGGGACCCTCAAAGGCCATCTAGATGATCTCCTCAGGCCATCAGAAGACCATAGATAAGGAAAGGGACGTCAAAGACCATCTAGATTGTTTCAGGAGACCATAGATAAGGAAAGGGACCTCAGAGCCCATCTAGATGATCTCATAAGACCATAGATAAGGAAAGGGACCTCAGAGCCCATCTAGATGATCTCATAAGACCATAGGTAAGCAAAGAGACCTCCAAAGACCATCTAGATGATCTCATAAAACCATAGGTAAGCAAAGAGACCTCCAAAGACCATCTAGATGATCTCATAAGACCATAGGTAAGCAAAGAGACCTCCAAAGACCATCTAGATGATCTCATAAGACCATAGGTAAGCAAAGAGACCTCCAAAGACCATCTAGATGATCTCATAAGACCATAGGTAAGCAAAGAGACCTCCAAAGACCATCTAGATGATCTCATAAGACCATAGGTAAGCAAAGAGACCTCCAAAGACCATCTAGATGATCTCATAAGACCATAGGTAAGCAAAGAGACCTCCAAAGACCATCTAGATGATCTCATAAGACCATAGGTAAGCAAAGAGACCTCCAAAGACCATCTAGATGATCTCATAAAACCATAGGTAAGCAAAGAGACCTCCAAAGACCATCTAGATGATCTCATAAGACCATAGGTAAGCAAAGAGACCTCCAAAGACCATCTAGATGATCTCATAAGACCATAGGTAAGCAAAGAGACCTCCAAAGACCATCTAGATGATCTCATAAGACCATAGGTAAGCAAAGAGACCTCCAAAGACCATCTAGATGATCTCATAAGACCATAGGTAAGCAAAGAGACCTCCAAAGACCATCTAGATGATCTCATAAGACCATAGGTAAGCAAAGAGACCTCCAAAGACCATCTAGATGATCTCATAAGACCATAGGTAAGCAAAGAGACCTCCAAAGACCATCTAGATGATCTCATAAAACCATAGGTAAGCAAAGAGACCTCCAAAGACCATCTAGATGATCTCATAAGACCATAGGTAAGCAAAGAGACCTCCAAAGACCATCTAGATGATCTCATAAGACCATAGGTAAGCAAAGAGACCTCCAAAGACCATCTAGATGATCTCATAAGACCATAGGTAAGCAAAGAGACCTCCAAAGACCATCTAGATGATCTCATAAGACCATAGGTAAGCAAAGAGACCTCCAAAGACCATCTAGATGATCTCATAAGACCATAGGTAAGCAAAGAGACCTCCAAAGACCATCTAGATGATCTCATAAGACCATAGGTAAGCAAAGAGACCTCCAAAGACCATCTAGATGATCTCATAAGACCATAGGTAAGCAAAGAGACCTCCAAAGACCATCTACATGATCTCATAAAACCATTGGTAAGCAAAGAGACCTCCAAAGACCAGGTAGACTTAGGTCAACCCTAAGTCCAAAGTTTAGGACAGAGGCCAGGTCAATGACCTTGGGGACCCCTGGTGTAGATGCATCCTCCAGACTACTGGTAGGGAAACAAAGCTTCAAAGGGAGAAATGGTTTGTTTGTTTGATTGAATGATGGATCGATTATTGATTGATGGTTGGATATTTATTATATTCCGTTCAGCAACAGTGGGAGAAGATTGACGGGAGTGGGAGCGTTAGGAAAGAACAAAGCCAGGGAGAAGAGGAGGAGAAATGGATCGATCCATTGATTGATCGGTTCATCGTGCATTTTTCAGTTCTTTGGGCTCTTTTTCCCAAAGCTAGTGAAGACCCAAACACCAATGACTGGGAATGGAGGAAACGTGGATCCTTCTTTGTTAGGTTGAAGCTTTCTTCCTCCTCTTCGAAGCGTATCCCATTGACGCTCTCCTTGTGCCGTAAGAGCACATTGACTCCTGCTGTGTCAGTCCTTGATCCATCTGGCGCCGGCACGGAGCGGAGGAGAGGATGCTCCAGGTGCGAAACCCAGCCTCCCGCATCCTCATCCCGTCCGTTCCTACGGTTACCTTTGCCGGCTTTGGTCCAGCCCCTCTCCTTCAGCATCCGATTCAGGCTCCTTTGTATGCAGCTGCGTGATGGATTGGTGCCTGCCTCCCAGTTGCATTGTAGCAGCAAAACAGACCAATACAAGAGAGAGAGCTCTTTCTGCTCTTTCTGTGCTTTGTATAGTCATCATCATCATCATCATCCTCTTCATATTATATTCCCCCTCTCTCTGCTCTTTCTATGCTTTGTATCATCATCATCATCCTCCCATCATCCTCATCAAATATTCCTTCTCTCTCTGCTCTTTCTATGCTTTGTATCATCATCATCATCCTCTCATCATCCTCATCATATATTCCCCCTCTCTCTGCTCTTTCTATGCTTTGTATCATCATCATCATCATCCTCTCATCATCCTCATCATATATTCCTTCTCTCTCTGCTCTTTCTATGCTTTGAATCGTCGTCATCATCATCATCATCCTCTCATCATCCTCATCATCCTCTCATCATCCTCTTCATATTATATTCCCCCTCTCTCAGCTCTTTCTATGCTTTGTATCATCATCATCATCCTCTCATCATCCTCATCATATATTCCTTCTCTCTCTGCTCTTTCTATGCTTTGAATCGTCATCATCATCATCATCATCATCATCATCCTCTCATCATCCTCTTCATATTATATTCCTCCTCTCTCAGCTCTTGCTATGCTTTGTATCATCATCATCATCCTCTCATCATCCTCATCATATATTCCTTCTCTCTCTGCTCTTGCTATGCTTTGAATCGTCGTCATCATCATCATCATCCTCTTATCATCCTCATCATCCTCTTCATATTATATTCCCCCTCTCTCAGCTCTTTCTATGCTTTGTATCATCATCATCATCATCCTCTCATCATCCTCATCATATATTCCTTCTCTCTCTGCTCTTTCTATACTTTGTATCATCATCATCATCCTCCCATCATCCTCATCATATATTCCTTCTCTCTCTGCTCTTTCTATGCTTTGAATCGTCGTCATCATCATCATCATCCTCTCATCATCCTCATCATCCTCTCATCATCCTCTTCATATTGTATTCCCCCTCTCTCAGCTCTTTCTATGCTTTGTATCATCATCATCATCCTCTCATCATCCTCATCATATATTCCTTCTCTCTCTGCTCTTTCTATGCTTTGAATCGTCGTCATCATCATCATCATCATCCTCATCATCCTCTCATCATCCTCTTCATATTATATTCCCCCTCTCTCTGCTCTTTCTATGCTTTGTATCATCATCATCATCATCCTCTCATCATCCTCATCATATATTCCTTCTCTCTCTGCTCTTTCTATGCTTTGAATCGTCGTCATCATCATCATCATCCTCTCATCATCCTCATCATCCTCTCATCATCCTCTTCATATTATATTCCCCCTCTCTCTGCTCTTTCTATGCTTTGTATCATCATCATCATCCTCTCATCATCCTCATCATATATTCCTTCTCTCTCTGCTCTTTCTATGCTTTGAATCGTCGTCATCATCATCATCCTCATCATCCTCTCATCATCCTCATCATATATTCCTTCTCTCTCTGCTCTTTCTATGCTTTGAATCGTCGTCATCATCATCATCATCCTCTCATCATCCTCATCATCCTCTCATCATCCTCTTCATATTATATTCCTCCTCTCTCAGCTCTTTCTATGCTTTGTATCATCATCATCATCCTCTCATCATCCTCATCATATATTCCTTCTCTCTCTGCTCTTTCTATGCTTTGAATCGTCGTCATCATCATCATCATCCTCATCATCCTCATCATCCTCTCATCATCCTCTTCATATTATATTCCCCCTCTCTCTGCTCTTTCTATGCTTTGTATCATCATCATCATCCTCTCATCATCCTCATCATATATTCCTTCTCTCTCTGCTCTTTCTATGCTTTGAATCGTCGTCATCATCATCATCATCCTCTCATCATCCTCATCATCCTCTCATCATCCTCTTCATATTATATTCCTCCTCTCTCTGCTCTTTCTATGCTTTGTATCATCATCATCATCCTCTCACCATCATCATCATATATTCCTTCTCTCTCTGCTCTTTCTATGCTTTGAATCGTCATCATCATCCTCATCATCCTCATCATCCTCATCATCCGCTCATCATCCTCTTCATATTATATTCCTCCTCTCTCAGCTCTTTCTATGCTTTGTATCATCATCATCATCCTCTCATCATCCTCATCATATATTCCTTCTCTCTCTGCTCTTTCTATGCTTTGAATCGTCATCATCATCATCATCATCATCATCCTCTCATCATCCTCATCATCCTCTTCATATTATATTCCTCCTCTCTCAGCTCTTTCTATGCTTTGTATCATCATCATCATCCCCTCATCATCCTCATCATATATTCCTTCTCTCTCTGCTCTTTCTATGCTTTGAATCGTCATCATCATCATCATCATCATCATCATCATCATCATCATCCTCCCATCATCCTCTTCATATTATATTCCTCCTCTCTCAGCTCTTTCTATGCTTTGTATCATCATCATCATCCCCTCATCATCCTCATCATATATTCCTTCTCTCTCTGCTCTTTCTATGCTTTGAATCGTCATCATCATCATCATCATCATCATCATCATCATCATCATCCTCCCATCATCCTCTTCATATTATATTCCTCCTCTCTCAGCTCTTTCTATGCTTTGTATCATCATCATCATCCCCTCATCATCCTCATCATCCTCATCATATTATATCCCTCCTCTCTCTGCTCTTTCTCTGCTTTGTATCATCATCATCCTCATCATCCTCATCATATTATATCCCTCCTCTCTCTGCTCTTTCTCTGCTTTGTATCATCATCATCCTCATCATCCTCATCATATTATATCCCTCCTCTCTCTGCTCTTTCTCTGCTTTGTATCATCATCATCCTCATCATCCTCATCATATTATATCCCTCCTCTCTCTGCTCTTTCTCTGCTTTGTATCATCATCATCCTCATCATCCTCATCATATTATATCCCTCCTCTCTCTGCTCTTTCTATGCTTTATATCTTCATCATCATCATCATCATCATCTCATCATACTCTTCATATTATATTCTTCCTCTCTCTGTTCTTTCTATGCTTGTATCATCATCATCTCATCATCCTCATCATATTATATTCCTCCTCTCTCTGCTCTTTCTATGATTTGTATCTTCATCATCATCCTCTCATCATCCTCATCATATTCCTCCTCTCTCTGCTCTTTCTATGATTTGTATCTTCATCATCATCCTCTCATCATCCTCATCATATTCCTCCTCTCTCTGCTCTTTCTATGCTTTGTATCATCATCATCATCATCATCATCATCATCATCTCATTATCCTCTTCATATTATATTCCTCCTCTCTCTGCTCCTTCTATAATTTGTATTATATTATTATTATTATTATTGTATGACACGGGATTATATTATTTTTATTTTTATTTTTATTTTCTACCCTTACTATTATTGTTGCTAATAATAATAATAATAACAATAATAATAATAATTGACACGACAACATTGTATGACACAGCAAACAAGATATATATACTGGATTTCGTATCACAAAATCACAGGTCAAACACTTCCCACGTGTTTAGGACTGTGTGATGTATTATTGTTATTATTATTATTATTATTTTCTTCCCTTACTATTATTATTGCGCATCACCCTCTTCTTTGTGTTATACTCCGCCTCTGCTCTTTCTATGCTTTGTATTATATTGTTATTGCTATTATTATTATTATTATTATTATTATTGACACAACTACGTTGTATGACACAGCAAACAAGATAGATATGCTGGATTTCGTATCAAAAAACCCCAAGTCAAAACACTTCCCAAGTGTTTAGGACTATGTGATGTATTATTATTATGACAGTTGAGTCTCACTTATCCAAGCCTCGCTTATCCAAGCTTCTGGATTATCCAAGGCATTTTTGTAGTCAATGTTTTCAATATATTGTGATATTTTGGTGCTAAATTCACAAATACAGCAATTACAACATAACATTACTGCGTATTGAACTGCTTTTTCTGTCAAATTTGTTGTAAAATATGATGTTTTGGTGCTTAATTTGTAAAATCATAACCTAATTTGATGTTTAATAGGCTTCTCCTTAATCTCTCCTTATTATCCAACATATTCACTCATCCAACGTTCTGCCGGCCCGTTTATGTTGGATAAGTTAGACTCTACTGTATTATTATTATTGACACAATGACATTGTGTGACACCGCAAACAAGATAGATATGCTGGATTTTGTATCACAAAATCACAAGTCAAACACTTCCCAAGTGTTTAGGACTGTGTGCTGTATTATTATTATTATTATTATTATTATTATTATTATTATTATTATTGCTATATTATTATATGACACAGCAAACAAGATAGATATGCTGGATTTCGTATCACAAAATCACAAGTCGAACACTTCCCAAGTGTCTAGGACTGTGTGATGTATTTTCGGATGATGCACGCAGATCCCAGTCGGGTGGCCTTTTGCAGTTGGCAGATCGTGATTTTGTCAATGTCTATTGTTTCCAAATGCCGGCTGAGATCTTTTGGCACGGCACCCAATGCGCCGATCACCACCGGGACCACCTGCACTGGTTTCTGCCAGAGTCTTTGAAGTTCAGTCTTGAGGTCCTGATAGTGACTGAGTTTTTCCTGTTGTTGTTGTTGTTGTTGTTATTATTATTATTATTATTATTTTCTACCCTTACTATTATTATTGCTTATCACCCTCTTCCTTGTGTTATATTCCTCCTCTACTCTTTCTATGCTTTGTTATTCATCATCCTCTTCATCCTGTTGTATTCCTCTCCTTCTGTTAATGTAGGTTAGTCTGTTTTGTAGTGTGTCGTTGTGGCTAGTTATTGCAGCTTAGTTTTAGTGATATATATATATGTGTGTGTGTGTGTGTGTGTGTGTGTGATATACTAGCTGTGCCCTGCCACGTGTTGCTGTGGCCAATTGGAATTGCAGTGAATAGCCTTGCTGCTTCAAATCCTGGCTGTTTTCTACTAGGGATGTGTAGTTTGTTTGTAAGAACGTAGAGACGTGGGTGAGGGGTTGTGTTGTCAATTTTCTAGGTTGAGGGGCCTTTAGTTTTGTGTGTGTGTGTATATATATATATATATATATATATATATATATATAAGCTGTGCCCGACCACGCGTTGCTGTGGCTAGTACTTTATTTTTCTTTTCTTTTTGTTGTATGAACGTAGAGGCGTGGATGAGAGATTGTGCTGTCAATTTTCGAGGTTGTGGGGCATTTAGTTGAGTTGTTTTGACCGGTGCCGTGACGCCATTACCTATATATATATATATATATATATATATATATATATAAAATTTTTGGTCTTATTTCCGGTGTTTTTGGGACTAAGTTCTTTTTGTTTCCAAACGAAAATTAGACATTTGGCGAGGTTTGTATCAAGCCCGCTCTGCCGTCCTCCTTGGCTTTGATTCTAAAACGTATTACAATATTATTTTTGATGTTGTTCTCACAACTATTAGTATTATTCATCATCCTCTTCTCCCTGTTGTATTCCTCTCCTTCTGTTAATGTAGGTTAGTCTGTTTTGTAGTGTGTCATCGTGGCTAGTTTTAGTGATATAGCTTATTTTTGGTGTTTTTGGGACTAAGTTATTTTTTGTTTCCGAACGAAAATTAGACATTTTGGCGAGGTTCGTATCAACCCCGCTCTGCTGTCCTCCTTGGCTTAGATTCTAAAACGTATTAAAATATTATTTGTTGTTGTTCTCACAACTATTATTATTACTCATCATCCTCTTCATCCTGTTGTATTCCTCTCCTTCTGTTAATGTAGGTTAGTCTGTTTTGTAGTGTGTCGTTGTGGCTAGTTATTGCAGCTTAGTTTTAGTGAGATATATATATATATGTGTGTGTGTGTGTGTGTGTGTGATATACTAGCTGTGCCCTGCCATGTGTTGCTGTGGCCAATTGGAATTGCAGCGAATAGCCTTGCTGCTTTAAATCCTGGCTGTTTTCTACTAGGGATGTGTAGTTTGTTTGTAAGAACGTAGAGACGTGGATGAGGGATTGTGTTGTCAATTTTCTAGGTTGAGGGGCCTTTAGTTTTGTGTATATATATATATATATATATAAGCTGTGCCCGACCACGCGTTGCTGTGGTTAGGACTTAATTTTTCTTTTCTTTTTGTTGTATGAATGTAGGGGCGTGGATGAGAGATTGTGCTGTCAATTTTCGAGGTTGTGGGGCATTTAGTTGAGTTGTTTTGACCGGTGCCGTGACGCCATTACCCTTTTATATATATATAGATATATAATTTTTGGTCTTATTTCCGGTGTTTTTGGGACTAAGTTCTTTTCGTTTCCAAACGAAAATTAGACATTTGGCGAGGTTCGTATCAAGCCCGCTCTGCCGTCCTCCTTGGCTTTGATTCTAAAACGTATTACAATATTATTTATTGGAGTCTGCAGCTTTTCTCGGCTCCGTTGGCGTGGGCTTTTCCCCCTCTGATTGCTATTCCTGGCACAAACACCATCATCGGCACACGGCTGCCACCCACTCGACGACATACACACACCGAAAAGGAGAGGAGGGATGCTGGCGGTGGCAGTGGCGGCGGCGGCGTATTTCTTCCCTCCGTTGCCACCGGTCCCTCCATCTCTTTGGACATCTTGATGTCTTTATAGCTCCGCCGGAGAGGAAAGGTGGGGGGGACGGACGGGCCCCGAAACCCCTCCCTCCTCCGTATCCTCCGTCTCCCATTCCCAGCCTGTGGCCAACCAAAAAGCCTTGGCCACACGTCTGCACACTCACTCGGTCGGCGCACACACATATCTTACCGCTGGCATTAAATTTTCAGACTGGATGCTGCTGCGGGAGGACTATTCCTAATTGCCTCCGATCCCCAAGTGGTCCATGAATAATGGCTACTGAAGGCGCTCCAAAGGCAGGCTGAGAAAGAAAGAAAGAGCGAGCGAGCACCGGAGGAAGGATTGTGCCGTACGCCTATTTATATCTATTTTTTATTATTTTCCCCCCTTCCGCCCCTTTTTGATCTCGACACGATCCCACCCCACCCTCCTTCCCCAAAGGATCTAAATCGGTGATTGGAAAGAAGGACGGAGAGGAAACCGGAGCCGGCGGAGAGAAAGGCAGAGCTCTCTCTCGAGAAAGAGAGACGGACAAGGACCATTGCTCAGGTAGGATGGAGATGTTTTTCTCTTTCAAATGTTTCTTTTTCGGTGCTTCATTTGGCCACTTGCTTCTTTTGATTGTTCCTTTTGGATGCCTCAATGGGTTGCCCTTTTCGGATTCTTTTTTCGGATGCTCCTTTCGGATACATTGCCCTTTTCGGATGCTTTGACATTGCTTTCGGATGCTTTCGGATGCCTTTTCGGAAGGGTCCTGCTCATAGTCAAATTTTCCAACCCTTTCCTTGGTTTTCTCTCCCTTATGTATGACTTCTGTTCTACCCTGTTTCCCCTAAAATAAGACATCCCCAGAAAATAAGACCTAGCAGAGGTTTTGCTGAATTGCTAAATATAAGGCCTCCCCTGAAAGTAAGACCTAGCAAAGTTTTTGTTTGGAAGCATGCCCGGCACCCACCAAACAAAATACCATAGCATGCAGGATTGGTAAATGTACATACCAGTTGTATATGGAAATAATTGTAGTAACAAGAAATTCTTGACATAAGTCACAGTTTGTCTGGTTTGGTTATGTTGGTTTGTGATGACAACTACTGTACAGTATAGAATAAATGTTCATTTTTTGTTCAACAATAAATGTGAATTCTTCTTCATGGAAAAATAAGACATCCCCTGAAAACAAGACCTAGAGCATCTTTGGGAGTAAAAAATAATATAAGACACTGTCTTATTTTCGGGGAAACACGGTATTTCAATGCTATTTCAGTTGCCTTTAGCCTTTGGTTGGCATCACTGGCAGCAGTGAATTCCTACTTGTTCATTTCTTGGGAATGTTTCCGGATTTCCTGGGCAGATAGGATTGGGTCTCTCCTTGGTTGCGTGTCCTCAAAGTTTGCCTCCTTCCAGGCTATGGAATCGTTCAAGTCATCGTATCGTCGAAGGATTTCATGGCCCCGGAATCATGTTTGCTGTGAGTCTTTCAGGCTGTTCTGGAACCCAAAAGACTCACAGCAACCCATTCAAGTCATTGTTTTGCAAGCTGGTTCCTCCCCCAAACTGGATCTCATAGTATTGAGTCACGGAAGTGGGAGTGGTGTCAAACTGTGACATTTCGACAGTGTAAATTTTATTATTATTATTATTATTATTATTATTATTATTATTATTATTATTATTATTATTATTGTTATTATGACACATCAAACAAGATAGATATGCTGGATTTCATATTACAAAATCACAAGTCGAACACTTCCCAAGTGTCTAGGACTGTGTGATGTATTATTATTATTATTATTGACACAACGACGTTGTATGATACAGCAAACAAGATAGATATGCTGGGTTTTGTTTCACAAAATCACAAGTCGAACACTTCCCAAGTGTCTAGGACTGTGTGATGTATTATTATTATTATTATTATTATTATTATTATTATTATTATTATTATGACACAGCAAACAAGATAGATATGCTGGATTTCATATTACAAAATCACAAGTCGAACACTTCCCAAGTGTCTAGGACTGTGTGATGTATTTTGGGATGATGCGCGCAGATCCCAGTCGGGTGGCCTTTTGCAGTTGGCAGATCGTAATTTTGTCAATGTCTATTGTTTCCAAATGCCGGCTGAGATCTTTTGGCATGGCACCCAATGTGCCCATCACCACCGGGACCACCTGCACTGGTTTCTGCCAGAGTCTTTGAAGTTCAATCTTGAGGTCCTGATAGCGGCTGAATTATTCCTGTTGTTTTTCGTCAATGCGACTGTCACCTGGGATGGCAACATCAATGATCCAAACCTTTATTATTATTATTATTATTATTATTATTATTATTATTATTATTATTATTATTATTTTATTGTGTTTATTATTATTATTATTATTAATTAGCGACATTTATATCCCGCCCTTCTCACCCCAAAGGGGACTCAGGGTGGTTTACAAGTATATATACATACAATATATTATACAGTAGAGTCTCACTTATCCAACATAAACGGGCCGGCAGAATGTTGGATAAGTGAATACGTTGGATAACAAGGAGAGATTAAGGAGAAGCCTATTAAAGACCAAATTAGGTTATGATTTTACAAATTGAGCACCAAAACATCATGTTATACAACAAATTTGACAGAAAAAGCAGTTCAATATGCAGTAATGCTACATAGTAATTACTGTATTTACTAATTTAGCACCAAAATATCACGATATATTGAAAACATTGACAACAAAAATGCATTGGATAATCCAGAACGTTGGATAAGGGAGTGTTGGATAAGTGAGACTCTACTGTACTTTTTGTAGTCAATGTTTTCAATACATCGTGATATTTTGGTGCTAAATTCGTAAGTACAGTAATTACTGTGAGACTCTACTGTAGTTCAATATGCAGTAATGTTATGTTGTAATTACTGTATTTATGAATTTAGCACCAAAATATCACGATATATTGAAAACATTGACTACAAAAATGAGTTGGATAATCCAGAACATTGGATAAGTGAGTGTTGGATAAGTGAGACTCTACTGTATATATACATACAATATATTATATTATAAATGCACCCTATGTTGGCCTTATAAGAAATCTTAGATGCATCTGCAATGTGGCAGATTGAACTGTCATGGGATTTGGAGTTTGGTCTTTGGGATGTCGTTTGGCATCTTGCAAAACGTTGGGGTTGTAGCGGACGGAGAGCGATGTGTGTTTTGAAAAATGCCCGAACAAGACAAATAAAAAAGTTTATCCCGAGACGAATAAATCTCCCGTCTTTTGGCCTTTTGTTCCCTTGCAAGTGTTGTCGTTGAGCATTTTGCATAATGAATTTGTGATATGAAATCCAGCATATCTATCTTGTTTGCTGTGTCATAATAAAATAATAATAATAATAATAATAATAATAATAATAATAATAATGAATTTGTGATATGAAATCCAGCATATCTATCTTGTTTGTTGTGTCATAATAAAATAATAATAATAATAATAATAATAATAATAATAATAATAATAATAATAAATCTCAGCCGGCATTTGGAAACAATAGACATTGACAAAATTACGATCTGTCAACTGCAAAAGGCCACCCTACTGGGATCTGCACGCATCATCCGAAAATATATCACACAGTCCTAAACACTTGGGAAGTGTTCGACTTGTGATTTTGTGATAGGAAATCCAGCATATCTATCTTGTGTGCTGTGTCATAATAAAATAATAATAATAATAAAAAGGTAAAGGTTTTCCCCTGACGTTAAGTCCAGTCGTGACCGACTCTGAGGGTTGGTGCTCATCTCCATTTCTAAGCCGAAGAGCCGGCGTTGTCCGTAGACACCTCCCAAGGTCATGTGGCCACTGGCATGGAGCACTGTTACCTTCCCGCCGGAGCGGTACCTATTGATCTACTCACACTCTGGGGGTTGGTGCTCATCTCCATTTCTAAGCCGAAGAGCCGGCGTTGTCCGTAGACACCTCCAAGGTCATGTGGCCACTGGCATGACTGCATGGAGCGCCGTTACCTTCCCGCTGGAGCGGTACCTATTGATCTACTCACATTGGCATATTTTCGAACTGCTAGGTTGGCAGGAGCTGGGGCTAACAGCGGGCGCTCATTCTGCTCCTGGGATTTGAACCTGGGACCTTTCGGTCTGCAAGTTCAGCAGCTCAGCGCTTTAACACACCTTTGACCTCAGACCTTTGACTATTTTGGTGGCCCTTCTTTGGACAACTTCCATCTTCTCCATCTCCTTCTTGAATGGCTTTGCCTGCCCAAAGCACTAGATACTATAGTCCCACTAGATACTATAGTAGTATCTAGTGGCTATAGCATTGGCTTCTTCAACTGCTGCATCATTCTGTTGGAGCAAAAAGTGAGCTTTCTGGGAACCCCAATGGATTCTTGCCCAAAGGAGCATTTCGTGAGCAGGAGTGTTTACCATTTGTGATGTGAATGAGGAGACTCATTGAGGAGACCAAGATATGGATCCACCTGGAAAAGGTGTTGGAAGCCGATTGTGGGTTGCGGCATCTTGACGTGTCTTTCTGAACGGCACAATGGTGTTGTACTGGATGGTCTTTGGAGTGCTTTCCAACTCTAGTGGTTTATTGGTTACCTTTGAGGATGGTAGACCACCTTTCAGAAGACCTCCAGAATATAAGATCTCAAGAGGTTGCTAGTTTTGTTGGCCATTGGAGTCCATCCCAACTGTAAGATCCTGTGGACGCTGGGATCGTTGCAAAACACCTGCCTTTATTTCGTTGTGGTTGTGAAGTGTTGCTCATCATTTCTCCGACTCTGATTCAATCGGGATCCTTAATATCCTTGTTTGTGGGAGTGCAGGGTTGCTTCCTCTAATGACGTTGTTTTACTGTTGTTCCAAACCGTGTCCAAGACCGGCGAGGGCTGTGGGGGCGGAGAGACGATTTAAATTGGCCTTAATGGATTCCCTGGAGGACTCTTTTGAGATGAAAGTCAAAATAAGACCGAAATCTCTGCAGACCTGACTCCGGCATTAAAGATGCAGGCTTCCTCGCCCGACCCTCCCCTCCTCCTCCCGTCTCCCTTTTCTTCTTCTTCTGTTGTGTGCGTTGTGTGCCAAGATGACAGAACGGGGTTCTTTCTCCCCCCCATGTCTTCTAATGAGGATCCTAATTGAAGAAGCAGAAGCCTCTTGGGATCTCTCCAGACTTTGGTTGGGCGAGAGACAAGGGATTCGACACAGCATTCCTCAACGGATACTGGTTTGTATTGGGTTGTATTATTATCCGTTGCTGGGTTGTATTATTATCCGTTGTTGGGTTGTATTATTATCCGTTGCTAGGTTGTATTATTATCCGTTGTTGGGTTGTATGATTATCCGTTGTTGGGTTGTATTATTATGCGTTGTTGGGTTGTATGATTATCCGTTGTTGGGTTGTATTATTATCCGTTGTTGGGTTGTATTATTATCCGTTGTTGGGTTGTATGATTATCCGTTGTTGGGTTGTATTATTATGCGTTGTTGGGTTGTATGATTATCCGTTGTTGGGTTGTATTATTATCCGTTGTTGGGTTGTATTATTATCCGTTGTTGGGTTGTATGATTATCCGTTGTTGGGTTGTATTATTATCCGTTGTTGGGTTGTATTATTATCCTTTGTTGGGTTGTATGATTATCCGTTGTTGGGTTGTATGATTATCCGTTGTTGGGTTGTATGATTATACGTTGTTGGGTTGTATGATTATCCGTTGTTGGGTTGTATGATTATCCGTTGTTGGGTTGTATGATTATCCGTTGTTGGGTTGTATGATTATCCGTTGTTGGGTTGTATGATTATCCGTTGTTGGGTTGTATTATTATCCGTTGTTGGGTTGCATTATTATCCGTTGTTGGGTTGTATTATTATCCGTTGTTGGGTTGTATTATTATCCGTTGTTGGGTTGTATGATTATCCGTTGTTGGGTTGTATGATTATCCGTTGTTGGGTTGCATTATTATCCGTTGTTGGGTTGTATGATTATCCGTTGTTGGGTTGTATGATTATCCGTTGTTGGGTTGTATGATTATCCGTTGTTGGGTTGTATGATTATCCGTTGTTGGGTTGTATGATTATCCGTTGTTGGGTTGTATGATTATCCGTTGTTGGGTTGTATGATTATCCGTTGTTGGGTTGTATGATTATCCGTTGTTGGGTTGTATGATTATCCGTTGTTGGGTTGTATGATTATCCGTTGTTGGGTTGTATGATTATCCGTTGTTGGGTTGTATGATTATCCGTTGTTGGGTTGTATGATTATCCGTTGTTGGGTTGTATGATTATCCGTTGTTGGGTTGTATGATTATCCGTTGTTGGGTTGTATGATTATCCGTTGTTGGGTTGTATGATTATCCGTTGTTGGGTTGTATTATTATCCGTTGTTGGGTTGTATTATTATCCGTTGTTGGGTTGCATTATTATCCGTTGTTGGGTTGCATTATTATCCGTTGTTGGGTTGCATTATTATCCGTTGTTGGGTTGTATGATTATCCGTTGTTGGGTTGTATGATTATCCGTTGTTGGGTTGTATTATTATCCGTTGTTGGGTTGTATTATTATCCGTTGTTGGGTTGTATGATTATCCGTTGTTGGGTTGTATGATTATCCGTTGTTGGGTTGTATTATTATACGTTGTTGGGTTGTATTATTATACGTTGTTGGGTTGTATGATTATCCGTTGTTGGGTTGTATGATTATCCGTTGTTGGGTTGTATTATTATCCGTTGTTGGGTTGTATGATTATCCGTTGTTGGGTTGTATGATTATCCGTTGTTGGGTTGCATTATTATCTGTTGTTGGGTTGCATTATTATCCGTTGTTGGGTTGTATGATTATCCGTTGTTGGGTTGTATGATTATCCGTTGTTGGGTTGTATGATTATCCGTTGTTGGGTTGTATGATTATCCGTTGTTGGGTTGCATTATTATCCGTTGTTGGGTTGCATTATTATCCGTTGTTGGGTTGTATGATTATACGTTGTTGGGTTGTATGATTATACGTTGTTGGGTTGTATGATTATCCGTTGTTGGGTTGTATGATTATCCGTTGTTGGGTTGTATGATTATCTGTTGTTGTGTTGTATGATTATCCGTTGTTGGGTTGTATGATTATCCGTTGTTGGGTTGTATGATTATCCGTTGTTGGGTTGTATGATTATCCGTTGTTGGGTTGTATGATTATCCGTTGTTGGGTTGTATGATTATCCGTTGTTGGGTTGTATGATTATCCGTTGTTGGGTTGTATGATTATCCGTTGTTGGGTTGTATGATTATCCGTTGTTGGGTTGTATTATTATCCGTTGTACTAACGGTGAGACCATATTGTAGTTCTTGTGGACCACTGTTGGTCCATGGACCACAGGTCCTTCATTTCATTAGGATGTAGGTCCTCCGGTGGGACTTGATGTTCTTCTTGCACCCGAAGTCCTTCATTCCATTAGGGATGTAGGTCCTCCAGTGGGACTTGATGTACTTCTTGGGCCGGAAGTCCTTCATTCCATTAGTGATGTAGGTCCTCCGGTGGGACTTGATATTCTTCTTGGGCTGGAAGACCTTCATTCCATTAGGGATGTAGGTCCTCTGGTGGGACTTGATGTTCTTCTTGGGCCGAAAATGTGTCCTCCTTGGGACATTTCCTAGGTCCTCCAGTGCTTGATGTTCTTCTGGGGCTGGAAGTCCTTCATTCCATTAGGGATGTAGGTCCTCCGGTGGGACTTGATGTTCTTCTTGGGCCGGAAGTCCTTCATCCCATTAGGATGTAGGTCCTCCGGTGGGACTTGATGTTCTTCTTGGGCCGAAAGACCTTCATTCCATTAGGGATGGCTATTATTTTTGAATTGCTTATTCATATCTGACAAAATAGGTCTTAAATCAGTGGCATTCTTGGGCCAGAAGTCCTTCATTCCAACGAGAGATTAGTGTGGGGTATCTACACAAAGTCCAGGCATGTGGGGATATGTGTCTGTAGTTCTCAGTAGGTCCAGCAAGATGTGCAAAGGTCGGTCACTCGTCCGGGAGGTTCAAAGGTGCCACGGAGCGGTCAGTATCCTCCGTCCTTTGATGCCTCTCCATCCGGGCCAGAACGCCAGGCCAGGATTCCTTCTGGAAAGGCATTGCTGGCGGAGCGCCTCGTCTGAAGGCCACGGCTGACACTGCGGATTGATGAATGGCCTACCGCAAATGCTCCCTCTTCCTCTCCATTCTCCGGGCTCATTTCCCTTCGGTGTGCGGCAGAGTGTCTCTCCCTCCCTCCTTCCCTCTCCTTCAAACACTTCTGTCTGCCAGTGGCTGAGCCAGACAGAAAGCAATATAAATCGGCAAGCCCCGGGATTTTAATGACGATCATTTAAAAGGAGCAGGGAGAGGGAGAGAGAGAGAAAGAGAGCGAGCTCTCGACTCCTTTCTGAAGGAGAGCTGGAAGATACAAGACTTTGCACGGATGCCCGAAACTGCAGATAATAGCCATCTCCCATTGCAACAAAGGACTTAGGAAGATCACTGAGTTGTGCTGGAGGACGTAGAAAATGCCTAGAGGGAGTGTAATAACTATGGGTAAACATAGGCATGGATAATATCCAACCCTTTTGGAATGAAGGACATCTGGCCCAAGACTATCATTGCATTGTGCCGGAGGACCTAGAAAATGCATAGAGGGAACACAGTACATCGGAGATGGGTAAACAAAGCTGTGTGAATGAAGGACTTCTAACCCAAGAATACCATCAAGTTGTACTGGAGGACCTAGAAAATGCATAGAGGGAACAGCAGTGATGGACCAATATTCCGCCTTTGAGACCCACTGCAATATGCTTTAATTTCCCAAAGACGTTGAAAAAAATAAATCCAAGGACTATACGTTTGGCCTAGGACAAAACAACAAAACTACACATCCCAGAAACACTAAACTTGGCAGCACAACCCCTCATCCATGAGAGGTTGTGCTGTCAATTTTCGAGGTTGTGGGGCATTTAGTTGTTTTGTCCGGTGCCATGATTCCATTACCCTTTTATATATATAACTAGCTGTGCCCGGCCACGCGTTGCTGTGGCTAGGACTTAATTTTTCTTTTCTTTTTGTTGTATGAACATAGAGGCGTGGATGAGAGGTTGTGCTGTCAAGTTTCGTGGTTGTGGGGCATTTAATTTAGTTGTTTTGTCCGGTGCCGTGATTCCATTACCCTTTTATATATAGAGACTAGCTGTGCCCGGCCACGCGTTGCTGTGGCTAGGACTTAATTTTCTTTTCTTTTTGTTGTATGAACGTAGAGGCGTGGATGAGAGGTTGTGCTGTCAATTTTCAAGGTTGTGGGGCATTTAGTTTAGTTGTTTTGTCCGGTGCCGTGATTCCATTACCCTTTTATATATAGAGACTAGCTGTGCCCGGCCACGCGTTGCTGTGGCTAGGACTTAATTTTCTTTTCTTTTTGTTGTATGAACGTAGAGGCGTGGATGAGAGGTTGTGCTGTCAATTTTCAAGGTTGTGGGGCATTTAGTTTAGTTGTTTTGTCCGGTGCCGTGATTCCATTACCCTTTTATATATATAGACTAGCTGTGCCCGGCCACGCGTTGCTGTGGCTAGGACTTAATTTTTCTTTTCTTTTTGTTGTATGAACATAGAGGCGTGGATGAGAGGTTGTGCTGTCAATTTTCGTGGTTGTGGGGCATTTAGTTTAGTTGTTTTGTCCGGTGCCGTGATTCCATTACCCTTTTATATATATAGATGACACTGAATGTTTGCCTTATATGTGTACAATGTGATCCGCCCTGAGTCCCTTTCGGGGTGAGAAAGAAGGGCGGAATATAAATACTGTAAATAAATAAATATTCTGGGTGAGCCAAGGACCAATGGATAGGACCCAAATATAGAATTTGCCTTCTTTTTATTTTCGCTTTAATATTCAATCTGGGATTGGAAAGCAAATGCCTCACCGCCTGCACGGAAGTGTGCAATATGCAACCTGCCATTTCACGCATGCTGCAGCCGCAGAAGGCTTGCTTTTCCCTTCTTAACCTGTTGTCGGGCATTTCTATATTTAAGCAAAGGAGCAATCTGCCGCCCGGCTTTTAAATCACAAGGCGACATGCAATTACCGAGCAAATGATGCCGGCGTACAGATGGCGGAGGGACAAGGAGCCGGATTATCTTGACTTGCCACCAAGAGTGCATCCACACTGCAGAATTGATGCAGTTTGACACCACTTTAACTTCCATATCTCACTGCAGTGGGATCCTGGGAGATGTGGTTTGTCTTTGGCAGGATCATGCTTCTCTTCCGGTAGACCTGGTGCCAGAAAAGCAGATGGCAACCCAGATGTGCTAAATACACACAGAGATCTATTTTCCTCCTTTGTCCCAGTACTTTTTATGTCCTCTGCCTTCCAATCCGCGGCCATCTTCCTTTGCCTTTAACAAGCTCTTTTAGCTGACAGACGGAAGGAACGTAGATACCTATAACCTTTCAAGAAAGTGACAAACAAGCATAAAAGCGTTCCCCGGAGAAGAATGGGTTTTCAGGCGCCGTATCCTGGTCCATGAAAATGCCGAACGACAAGGCTATCGGCTCTGAAAATGAACGTATATCCAGGTAGGGAGCTCTACTCGAATTGTCAGTTGATTGGACTGAAGATGGTTTTGCTGTATTCAAAAAATTAAGTGTACAATCAGATAGGAGCCATTGTCCAACAGGATTCATTTGCAGACAGAAGATAGTTGTCAGTGGATCTTGGAGGATGATGGGGGATGCAATAGTGATGGAGATGATGTGGGACCTGATGGTGAGGGGACCCAGTGGTGATGGAGATGATGTGGGACCCGATTGTGATGGAGATGATGTGGGAACTGATGATGGGGGATGCAGTGGTGATGGAGTTGATGTGGGACCTGATGGTGAGGGATCCAATTGTGATGGAGTTGATGAGGATAATGTGGGACCCGATTGTGATGGAGATGATGTGGGAACTGATGACGGGGGACCCAGTTGTGATGGACATGATGTGGGAACCGATTGTGATGGAGTTGATGAGGGACTGGATGATGTGGGACCCGATTGTGATGGACATGATGTGGGAACCGATTGTGATGGAGTTGATGTGGGACCCAATTGTGATGGACATGATGTGGGACCCGATTGTGATGGAGTTGATGAGGGACTTGATGATGTGGGACCTGATTGTGATGGAGATGATGTGGGACTCAATTGTGATGGAGTTGATGAGGATAATGTGGGACCCGATTGTGATGGAGATGATGTGGGAACTGATGAAGGGGGACCCAATTGTGATGGACATGATGTGGGAACCGATTGTGATGGAGTTGATGAGGGACTGGATGATGGGGGACCCGATTGTGATGGAGATGATGTGGGACCCAATTGTGATGGACATGATGTGGGACCCGATTGTGATGGAGTTGATGAGGGACTTGATGATGTGGGACCTGATTGTGATGGAGATGATGTGGAATCCAATTGTGGAGTTGATGTGGGAACTGATGATGGGGGACCCGATTGTGATGGAGTTGATGAGGGAACTGATAATGGGGGACCCAATTGTGATGGAGATGATGGGGGACCCAGTTGTCATGGAGATGATGTGGGAACTGATGATGGGGGACCCAATTGTGATGGAGTTGATGAGGGACCGGATGATGTGGGATCCAATTGTGATGGAGTTGATGTGGGAACTGATGATGGGGGACCCGATTGTGATGGAGTTGATGAGGGAACTGATAATGGGGGACCCAATTGTGATGGAGATGATGGGGGACCCAGTTGTCATGGAGATGATGTGGGACCTGATGATGGGGGACCCAATTGTGATGGAGTTGATGTGGGAACTGATGATGGGAGACCCAATTGTGATGGACATGATGTGGGACCCGATTGTGATAGAGATGATGTGGGAACTGATGATGTGGGACCCAATTGTGATGGAGATGATGTGGGACCCGATTGTGATAGAGATGATGTGGGAACTGATGATGGGAGACCCAATTGTGATGGACATGATGTGGGACCCGATTGTGATAGAGATGATGTGGGAACTGATGATGTGGGACCCAATTGTGATGGAGATGATGAGGATAATGTGGGACCCGATTGTGATAGAGATGATGTGGGAACTGATGATGTGGGACCCAATTGTGATGGAGATGATGTGGGACCTGATTGTGATGGAGATGATGTAGAACTGATTGTGATGGACATGATGTGGGACCCAATTGTCATGGAGTTGATGTGGGACCTGATGATGGGGGACCCAATTGTGATGGACATGGTGAGGGACCCGATTGTGATGGAGTTGATGAGGGACTTGATGATGTGGGACCCGATTGTGATGGACATGATGTGGGACCCGATTGTGATAGAGATGATGTGGGAACTGATGATGTGGGACCCAATTGTGATGGAGATGATGTGGGACCCGATTGTGATAGAGATGATGTGGGAACTGATGATGGGAGACCCAATTGTGATGGACATGATGTGGGACCCGATTGTGATAGAGATGATGTGGGAACTGATGATGTGGGACCCAATTGTGATGGAGATGATGTGGGACCCGATTGTGATAGAGATGATGTGGGAACTGATGATGGGAGACCCAATTGTGATGGACATGATGTGGGACCCGATTGTGATAGAGATGATGTGGGAACTGATGATGTGGGACCCAATTGTGATGGAGATGATGAGGATAATGTGGGACCCGATTGTGATAGAGATGATGTGGGAACTGATGATGTGGGACCCAATTGTGATGGAGATGATGTGGGACCTGATTGTGATGGAGATGATGTAGAACTGATTGTGATGGACATGATGTGGGACCCAATTGTCATGGAGTTGATGTGGGACCTGATGATGGGGGACCCAATTGTGATGGACATGGTGAGGGACCCGATTGTGATGGAGTTGATGAGGGACTTGATGATGTGGGACCCGATTGTGATGGAGATGATGTGGGATCCAATTGTGGAGTTGATGTCGGAACTGATGATGGGGGACCCAATTATGATGGACCTGATATGGGACCTGATTGTGATGGAGATGATGAGGGACCCAATTGTCATGGAGATGATGTGGGATCTGATGATGGGGACCCAATCGTGATGGACATTATGTGGGACCTGATTGTGATGGAGTTGATGAGGGACCTGATGATGTGGGATCCAATTGTG